>NC_092003.1:14256158-14964940 GCF_044704955.1 Pristiophorus japonicus
TGATCGGAATATACGAACATTGGCTTGTAACAGGCCGCTCTTCTCTAGGCCCTCCTGCCTGGGCACCGCTCCAATCAACACGGCGACATCCACATTCCTGAAGGCCACCTCTTCCCGGTCTGTCACCATGACCTCTGTGGCAGAGAAAGGTGCCGTTAAAGTCACAGACTGCACCAAGAGGGTTGCCTCCATTTTCCCTCCATCACCAATATTTTCTGTAGCCAATAAAAAGTGTTCAAGCAGAAACACCAGTTTTTTGTTTTTACTGCTGTTGCTTTCAGGGTATTGATCAGCAATCCGTGGAGGGTCCAGGGCAGTGCTCGAGGGTTGGCAACTCGGAGACACACTGGGCTTGGGGTATCGGGGCATAGTCGACGTATTTACTGAGGCGTACGAAAGCATGGGCCTTACGCTAAACATCAGCGAGACAAAGGTCCTCCACCAGCCTGTCCTCACCACACAGCACTGCCCCCCAGTCATCAAGATCCACGGCGCGGCCCTGGACAACGTGGACCATTTCCCGTACCTCGGGAGCCTCCTATCAACAAGAGCCAGCATTGATGATGAGATCCAACATCGCCTCCAGTGCGCCAGTGCAGCCTTCGGTCGCCTGAGGAAAAGAGTGTTTGAGGACCAGACCCTCAAATCCACCACCAAGCTCATGGTCTACAGGGCTGTAGTGATACCCGCACACCTGTATGGCTCAGAGACATGGACCATGTACAGCAGACACCTCAAGTCGCTGGAGTGAGACCACCAACAATGTCTCCGCAAGATCCTACAAATCCCCTGGGAGGACAGACGCACCAACGTCAGCGTCCTCGACCAGGCCGACATCCCCAGCATCGAAGCACTGACCACACCTGATCAGCTCCACTGGGCAGGCCACATTGTCCGCATGCCAGACACGAGACTCCTAAAGCAAGCGCTCTACTCGGAACTCTTTCACGGCAAACGAGCCAAAGGTGGGCAGAGGAAACGTTACAGGGACACCCTCAAAGCCTCCCTGATAAAGTGCAACATCCCCCACCGACACCTGGGAGTCCCTGGCCAAAGACCAGTCCGCCCTAAGTGGAGGAAGTGCATCCGGGAGGGCGCTGAGCACCTCGAGTCTCGTCGCCGAGAGCGTGCAGAAACCAAGCGCAGGCAGCGGAAGGAGCGTGCGGCAAACCAGTCCCACCCTCCCCTTCCCTCAAGCACTGTGACAGGGACTGTGCCTCTCGTATTGGACTGTTCAGCCACCTAAGGACTCATTTTAAGAGTGGAAGCAAGTCTTCCTCGATTCCGAGGGCCTGCCCGTGATGATGATATTTCGGGGCCGACCAGAAAAATAAAATGAAGCCTGCAGAATATTGACATCACCAGCTCATCCTGCACGCATGAGCAGGCATCAAGGCCTTCTGCAGCAACATTATCCCCGTCTTCGCTCCAAAGGAACGGCAGGGCTGGAAATAAATCAGCCAGCAGTTCCTGAACGTTTTCAGAGCCGTTTTGCTGCTGCCTGCAGGAACATGCTGCACGACGGCTGATAAATACACGTCTTCTGCCTCTTGACCCGAGCACTTAAGGCTCTTTGTCACTCCCCTGGCACCTGACAATGCTGAGCAGCAGCCATCGCTATAGAAACAGGCCGGCGCTCCGCGACAGAGCTGGATTAAGTCGCGGGAGGCCGTGTATTCTCTCGGAGTCCCGCTGTATCACGACCCCAGCCCCACCCCGCTCAGCCGCCACAGGCCAAAGGTCAAATTTCGAGAAATTGGGAGCTTCGTGGCTGCAACATCAGCAGCTACTTGCATTTATATAGCGCCTTTTGACGTCGCAAAACGTCCCATGGTTCTTCACAGCAGTGTTACGAGACAAAACTCCGACACGGCAAGCGAGCCAAAGGCGGGCAGAGGAAACGTTACAAGGGACCACCCTCAAAGCCCTCCCTGATAAAGTGCAACATCCCCCACCGACACCTGGGAGTCCCAGGCCCAAAGACCAGTCCGCCCTAAGTGGAGGAAGTGCATCCGGGAGGGCGCTGAGCACCTCGAGTCTCGTCGCCGAGAGCGTGCAGAGACCAAGCGCAGGCAGCGGAAGGAGCGTGCAGCAAACCAGTTCCACCCACCCCTTCCCTCAACCACTGTCTGTCCCACCTGTGACAGGGTCTGTGGTTCTCGTATTGGACTGTTCAGCCACCTAAGGACTCATGTTAAGGGTGGAAGCCTTAGAGGGACTGCCTATGATGATGATGAGAATGCATCATGCGTTCAAAATATTAGAGCAGCGCTTCGTGCAATGGGAGCGAATGCTGTGGCTGTGAGGGACAGATAGTCACGTTATAAAGAAACACAGCATGTTTCACTGCCTCAGGATGTCCCAAAGCACTTTACAGCCAATGAAATACTTTTTTGAGGTGGAGTCACTGTTGTAATGTGGCAGCCAATCTGTGCACAGCAAGCTCCCACACACAGCTCCCTCAGTACTGCCCCTCCGACAGTGCGGCGCTCCCTCACCACTGCCCCTCCGACAGTGCGGCGCTCCCTCACCACTGCCCCTCCGACAGTGCGGCGCTCCCTCACCACTGCCCCTCCGACAGTGCGGCGCTCCCTCACCACTGCCCCTCCGACAGTGCGGCGCTCCCTCACCACTGCCCCTCCGACAGTGCGGCGCTCCCTCACCACTGCCCCTCCGACAGTGCGGCGCTCCCTCACCACTGCCCCTCCGACAGTGCGGCGCTCCCTCACCACTGCCCCTCCGACAGTGCGGCACTCCCTCACCACTGCCCCTCCGACAGTGCGGCGCTCCCTCAGTACTGCCCCTCCGACAGTGCGGCGCTCCCTCACCACTGCCCCTCCGACAGTGCGGCGCTCCCTCACCACTGCCCCTCCGACAGTGTGGCGCTCCCTCACCACTGCCCTTCCGACAGTGCGACGCTCCCTCAGCACTGCCCTAGCAGTGTCGGCCTGGATTATGGAGTCAAGTCTCTGAAATGTGAATCGTAATTTTTTTTTTTAAACTCTATTAGACAGTCACTGATAAATCCAATGGGGAATTCAGAATGAACTTCTTTACCCAGAGAGGGGTGAGAATGTAGAACTCGCTGCCACAGGGAGGGGTTGAGGCGAATAGTATCGATGCATTTAAGGGGAAGCTGGATAAACACACGAGGGAGAAAGGAATGGAAGGATATGGTGATGGGGTGAGATGGAGAGGGGTGGGAGGGGGCTGGTGTGGAGCATAAACCCCGGCACGGAGCGGTGGGCCCAATGGCCTGTTTCTCTGCTGTGGATGCGATGTGAATTAATATCAATGTTGCTTTAACTTGACATGGAGTTTGTTTTGACATCTGACCTACGTGCAATTGCTCGTTACCTTGAAGGAGGTCAAATGTACAGTCTTGTAGCTCCATTGCTACCCCGTCCAGCGCTCCCAACATCGAGGGGACATCCATCAGGATCAGAGCAAGAGGCTGCAAAGGCAACAGAAGCAAAGTGATTCACTTTGGTCGGAAGAATGAGGAGGGGCAATATGAACTAAATGGTACAATAGCGGGTACAGGAACAGAGAGACCCGATGGCGTACCTACACAAATCTTTGAATTTGAGAAGTTGAGAAGGTTCTTACAAAAGCATACGAGATCCTTGGCAGAGGAAGAGAGTACAAAAGCAAGGATGTTATACTAAACCTTTATAAATCACTGGTTAGGCCCCAGGTAAAGTCCAATTCTGGGCCCCGCACTTTTGGAAGGATGTCCAGGCCTTGGAGAGGGTGCAGGGAGATTTACTGGAATCGTTCCAGGGATGGGGGACTGTAGTTATGTGGAGAGACCGGACAAGCTGGGGCTGTTCTCCTTGGAGCAGAGAAGGTTAAGGGGAGATTTAATAGAAGTGTTCAAAATCACGAGGGGTTTTGATAGAGTAGGTCGGGAGAAACTGTTCCCAGGGGCAGGAGGGTCGGTAACCAGAGGGACACAGATTGACGATAATTGGTGATGGAACCAGAGGGGGGAGAGGAGGAGAATGTTTTTACGCAGCGAGTTGTTGTGATCGGGAACGCGCTGCCTGAAAGGGCGGTGGGAGCAGATTCAATCGTGACTTTCAAACGAGGATTGGATAAACACTTGAAGGGGAGAAATGTGCCGGGCTGTGGGGAAAGAGCAGGGGGGAGTGGGACTGATTGGATCGCTCTGTCACAGAGCCGGCACAGGCTCGATGGGCCCAATGGCCTCCTGTGCTGTGTGATTCTATGATTCTAAGGATTGCAGGTTACACTGGTCACTGGTCAGTTGGCTTTTGGTGTATCACAAGTGCACAAACGCTCCGTTACACTGGCAGTCAAGGCGGGCCTGTCTACTTTGCACTCTGACCTGTCTCGGGGAGGTTGGAACTGGTTCCTGCAGCTGCGCTACTGGGGAAAAAAGGCATCAACTGCGCACTTGGTGTAGATCGTAGGTTAATCGGTGGGGTTCAGAGAGGGAGCAGGTGAAGGTCACAAAGGGTCAAAGGCTGCAAGGAAACAGAGCACGAGACGAAGCAAGATCAGAGATAGAGAGACAGACACTGAGGGATTGGAGATAGAGATAGAGAGCGATCAGAGATGGAGAGATAGACACTGAGGGATTGGAGATGGAGGGACAGATAGAGATTGGAGATAGAGGGATGAACAGAATGAGGGATTTGTGGAGGGCGAGAGACACTGAGCGATTGTAAATAAGAGTGATGGACAGATTGAGTGATTGGCGATGGAGAAATAGACACACTGAGGGACTGGAGGTAGAAGGAGAGACACTGAGGGACTGGAGGTAGAGGGAGTGACACTGAGGGACTGGAGGTAGAAGGAGAGACACTGAGGGACTGGAGGTAGAAGGAGAGACACTGAGGGACTGGAGGTAGAAGGAGAGACACTGAGGGACTGGAGGTAGAAGGAGAGACACTGAGGGACTGGAGGTAGAGGGAGTGACACTGAGGGACTGGAGGTAGAGGGAGTGACACTGAGGGACTGGAGGTAGAGGGAGTGACACTGAGGGACTGGAGATGGAAGGATAGTCACTCTGAGGAACTGGAGATGGAGTGGGAATGAGAGGAAGAAAAAAAGATACGCTGACCCCATGGAGATTGCTGGATGCTCTGAAACAATCTGTGCCCTGGGACGCACCCTACATTAAGTGGGGTGTGACGCCCGTGTCATACTTGCCTGCTCTTCCCCAAACACCTCTCCATTGGCTATGCTGTAGAGCAGAGAGTAGGCAATCTGGCCAGCAGCTCCCGTTACCAGCACCTTCACTGGGTCAGCCTGCATCGAGGTTTGTAGGAACAACAAAAAAAAACATAATCATAACAAGATCTTTAACCTGTAGCGGTCCAATCACCTGCAGCATCCCTGCACCATAAGAATATATTGCATTGAACAGCAAAGCTCTGGGCAATGCTGTCCCCTCTGATCTCAGATTAAGCTGCCCCCAAGAAGCTCTATGTCATACCAAATACTTCTGTTCCTCTGATCAGCTCCTATATTTTGAGCGACTTACATAGAATGGACAAAAGCTTAGAAGTGACACACAAGTGCCAGGCAATGACTATCCCCAACAAGCGAGAGTCTAACCACCACCACTTAACATTCAACGGCATTACCATCACCGAATCCCCCATCAACATCCTGGGGGCCATCATTGACCAGAAACTTAACTGGACCAGCCACATAAATACTGTGGCCACAAGAGCAGGTCAGAGGTTGGGTATTCAGAGTGTCTCATAGAAGCATAGAAAATAGGTGCAGGAGCAGGCCATTCGGCCCTTCGAGACTGCACCACCATTCAATATGATCATGGCTGATCATGCAACTTCAGTACCCCATTCCTGCTTTCTCTCCATACCCTTTGATCCCTTTAGCCGTAAGGGCCACATCTAACTTCCTTTTGAATATATCCAATGAACTGGCCTCAACAACTTTCAGTGGTAGAGAATTTCACAGGTTCACAATTCTCTGAGTGAAGAAATTGTTCCTCATCTTGGTCCTATAAGGCCTTATCCTTAGACTGTGACCCCCTGGTTCTGGACTTCCCCAACATCGGGAACATTCTTCCTGCATCTAACCTGTCCAGTCCCGTCAGAATTTTATATGCTTTTATGAAATCCCCTCTCATTCTCCTAAATTCCAGTGAATATAAGCCAAGTCGATCCAGTCTTTCTTCATATGTCAGTCCTGCCATCCCAGGAAGCAGTCTGGTGAACCTTCGCTGCACTCCCTCAATAGCAAGAATGTCCTTCCTCAGATTAGGAGACCAAAACTGCACACAATACTCAAGACCTTGTACAACTGCAGCAAGACCTCCCTGCTCCTTTACTCAAATTCTCTCGCTATGAAGGCCAACATGCCATTTGCTTTCTTAACTGCCTGCTGTACCTGCATGCCTACTTTCAATGACTGATGGATCATGACACCCAGGTCTCGTTGCACCTCCCCTTTTACTAATCTGTCACCATTCAAATAATAATCTGCCTTCCTGTTTTTGCCACCAAAGTGGATAACCTCACACTTATCCATATTATACTGCATCTGCAATGCATTTGCCCACTCGCCTAATCTGTCCAAGTCACCCTGCAGCCTCTTAGCATCCTCCTCACAGCTCACACTGCCACCCAGCTTAGTGTCATCTGCATACTTGGAGATATTACATTCAATTCCTTCGTCTAAATCATTAATCTCACCTCCTGACTCCCGAAAGCCTTTCCACCATCTACAAGGCACAAGTCAGGAGTGTGACGGAACACTCTCCACTTGCCTGGATGAGTGGAACTCCAATAACACTCAAGAAGCTCAACACCATCCAGGACAAAGCAGCCCGCTTGATTGGCATCCCATCCACCACCTTCAACATTCACTCCCTCCACCACCGGCGCACCGTGGCTGCAGTGTGCACCATCTACAAGATGCACTGCAGCAACTCGCCAAGGCTTCTTCGGCAGCACCTCCCAAACCCGCGACCTCTACCACCTAACAGGACAAGGGCAGCAGGCGCATGGGAACACCACCACCTCCACGTTCCCCTCCCAGTCACACACCATCCCGACTTGGAAATATATCGGCCATTCCTTCATCGTCGCTGGGTCACAATCCTGGAACTCCCTCCCTAACAGGACTGTGGGAGCACCTTCACCACACGGACTGCAGCGGTTCAAGAAGGCGGCTCACCACCACCTTCTCAAGGGGCGATTAGGGATGGTCAATAAATGCCGGCCTTGTCAGCGACGCCCACATCTTGTGAGTAAAGGGCACTGAGGCCAACCTGTGCGTGTCTCTTGGCGACGGTTCGCCCCAGCACATGGCCAGTTCCCCCACAGCCAATCACAAGGTCAGACCCCCACAACCAATCACAAGGTCAGTTCCCCATAGCCAATCAAAAGGCTAGTCCCCCATAGCCAATCACAAGGTCAGACCCCCACAGCCAATCACAAGGTCAGACCCCCACAGCCAATCACAAGGTCAGTTCGCCATAGCGAATCAAAAGGCTAGTCCCCCCCCACAGCCAATCACAAGGTCAGTCCGCCCACAGCCAATCAAATAGCGAGATACCTGATTGACAGGGCAGCTACCCAATCAGGTGCCGGGCTGCTCTCGGATTAGCCACCGAGTGGGCGGACCCGGCGATCGGGCGGCGCAGAGAAGCCGCGGGGCGACGGCTCGGGGCCTCAGGGTGCAGGCTCTGGGGGGAGGCGGCCCCGGGAGCGGGGGAGGCGGCCCGCGGGAGACCAAGAGCCGGGCGGCAGCGGCGGCGACGGCGACAACTCACCATGGACAGGCGGGCGGCGGCGGAGAGCGCGGGGCGGGGTCAACCGCCCGCTCACCGGGCAACCGTCAGAGGAGGATTCAAACCCCGCCCCTGGCAACACAGGCCCCGCCCCCGGCAACGGGCCTTTCACAGCGAAGAAACCCCGCCCCTGGCAACACAGGCCCCACCCCTAGCAACGGGCCCTTCACCTCGAACAGGCCCCGCCCCTGGCAACACAGGCTCCGCCCCTAGCAACGGGTCCTTCACCTCGAACAGGCCCCGCCCCTAGCAACGGGCCCTTCACCTCGGACAGGCCCCGCCCCTGGCAACACAGGCCGCGCCCCCACTGGGGGGACAAGATGAGGCCAGGACTCCATGAAACCAATGGACCCAACACTTCGCAACCTCGGTGTCCATATTTGACCCAGGAATGAGCTTCCGACCACATATCCGCAGCATTAACTAAAACCGGCTACTTTCACCACCCTAACATCGCCCGTCTCCGCCCCTGCCTCGGCTCATCTGCTGCTGAAACCCTCATCCGTGCCTTTGTGACCTCTCAACTTGACTATTCCAACGCTTCCCACATTCTACCCGACGTAAACTCGAGGTGATCCAAAACTCGGCTTCCCCTGTGTCCTAACTCGCGCCGAGTCCCGCTCACCCATCACCCCCTGTGCTCACTGCCCCGTGTCCTAACTCACACCGAGTCCCGCTCACCCATCACCCCCTGTGCTCACTGCCCCGTGTCCTAACTCGCACCGAGTCCCGCTCACCCATCACCCGCTTGCTCGCTGCCCCGTGTCCTAACTCGCACCGAGTCCCGCTCACCCATCACCCCCTGTGCTCACTGCCCCATGTCCTAACTCGCACCGAGTCCCACTCACCCATCACCCCCTGTGCTCACTGCCCCATGTCCTAACTCACACCGAGTCCCGCTCACCCATCACCCCCTGTGCTCACTGCCCCATGTCCTAACTCGCACCGAGTCCCGCTCACCCATCACCCCCTGTGCTCACTGACCTACATTGGCTCCCGGTTACGCAACGCCTCAGTTTCAAAATTCTCACCCTTGTTTACAAATCCCTCCATGGCCCTCGCCCCCCCCCCCCCTCCCTATCTCTGTAATCTCCTCCAGCCCCACAACCCCCCCCGAGATCTAATTCTGCCCTTCCTGAGCATCCCTGATTATAATCACTCAACTATTGGTGGCCGTGCCTTCAGCTGCCTGGGCTCCAAGCTCTGGAACTCGCTGTCTAAACCTCTCCGCCTCTCTAGCTCTCTTTCCTCCTTCAAGACGCTCCTTAAAACCTCCCTCTTTGACCAAGCTTCTGCCCTAAAATCTCCTTCTGTGGCTCGGTGTCACATTTTGTTTGATAATACTCCTGCGAAGTGTCTTGGGACGTTTCACCACGTTAAAGGCGCTATATAGATGCAAGCTGTTGCTGTCGCGCCACAGGGTGAAGAATGGCAACTTGAGGGAGAGGTAGCGCAAAAGGATCAGGCTAATGTGTCCCACCAAGAACGCACATGGCCAAACAGGAGTGGAGGTGAAAGTCAAGAAATCAAACGAAAGATCACCGCTCTCTTAACCGCAATTAAAGGGCACCCACAGTTGGCAGAAGCTGACTCTCTGCATTGCCATCAAGAGGAGCTTGATCATATAGGAGATAAATTCCTCCAAGCGAGAGCTTGACTTGTTTCTGCCTGGGGTTGTGATCACCTCTTACAGAAGGTAGGTACTGCAGGGATTTCAAGGCCAGAGTGATCTCCTGGGTCACCAATCATTAGTCTGAGTGGAATTGGCCAGATTTTATCTGTTTTTTTGCCTCTCCCAAGAGATCACATGGTTTCAGGTGGGGTAGAGGGTGTATATGTTGTGATAAGTCATCCTCGACTCCGAGGGACTGCCTAAGAAAGATATGTTGTGATACACAAGGTATTGCAATTATGTGGGACAGACTCAATGGAGCATATGGTTTTTACCTATCTGTCAGTTTCCGTTCGTATCAAATGGATTCACAGATAACTCAAGGTCCAAGTGAAACTGTTTTCAATCGCCTGGGAGGGTTGGAAAGGAATGTTGAAGAATATTTTTTATTGGCCTGTGGTTTTTCTCTGGGCTCTCCTAGAAGATTACACTTCTACAAGGGGATTGGAAATGTCTAGTCATGATGCCCAGTACACTTTGATGGACCAGCTGGTCTTTTTATTACTCATTCTCGGGATGTGTGCGTCGCTGGCAAGGCCGGCATTTATTGCCCATCCCTAATTGCCCCTTGAGAAGGTGGTGGTGAGCCGCCGCAGTCCGTCTGGTGAAGGTGCTCCCACAGTGCCTTAGGGAGTTCCAGGATTTTGACCCAGCGACGATGAAGGAATGGCCGATATATTGGTCTTGGCGAGTTGCTGCAGTGCATCTTGTAGGTGGTGCACACTGCAGCCACGGTGCGTCGGTGGTGGAGGGAGTGAGTGTTGAAGGTGATGGGTAGCGTGTCGATCAAGCGGGCTGCTTTGTCCTGGATGTGTCGAGCTTCTTGAGTGTTGTTGGAGCTGCACTCATCCAGGCAAGTGGAGAGTGTTCCATCACACAGGATGAGTTTCTGGTCAATGGAGAACCCCAGGATGTTAATCGGCCCAACTATTTTCCAAGCTAACCGCTTAAACTTTATATGTATCAGGGTTCAATTTAATCTTTTCTTGTAACCTCTCTCTGCCTCCCCTATTACATTTTTCAATTCCCTCCTGTACTTTCCACAATTTTCTTGGTTATTAACTGAGTCTTGCTGCTGACATTTATCGTAAGCCTCCTTTTTCGGTTTTATTTAAACTTTTTGTTGTTGCCCTGGATATTTTCCCTTCATGGAGCTCATGGACTTCTTTGTCTCGGAGATTGAGACCATCCGATCAGCTGTCTCTGCGAGTTCCCTTCTTTCCCCTAGCCCACAGGGCCAAACTTCATCTGATGCCCCCACCTGCCCCAGCCCTTAGCTCACATCTCTCTCGAATTTCTCTCAGATCTCCCCTCTTGATCTCATCTTGTTCAGGAGACCCACTTCCTGCTGCCTTGACCCTATTCCCACTAGACTGCTGACCACTCAACTTCCTTTTTTGGCTCCCATGTTAGCTGATATTAACAGTTCTCCCTCCTCAGGTACTGTCCCCCTCCCCCTCAAATCTGCCGTCATCACCCCTCTCCTCAAAAATCCAAACCTTGACCCTACTGTCCTTGCTAACTATCGCCCCATCTCCAACCTCCCTTTCCTGTCTAAAGTACTTGAATGTGCTGTTGCCTCCCAACTCCGTGACCATCTTTCCATGAATTCAATGTCTGAATCCTTTCAATCCAGTCTCCGCCCCTGCCACTGTACCGAAACGGCTCTCATCAAAGTCACAAATGACATCCTTTGTGACTGTGACAAAGACAAACTATCCCTCCTCGTCCTTCAGGACCTGTCTGCAGCCTTTGACACGGGTGACCACTCCATCCTCCTCCAATGCCTCTCCACCATCGTCCAGCTGGGTGGGACTGCACTCACCTCGTTCCATTCTTATCTAATTCTAGCCAGAAAATCTCCTGCAATGGCTTCTCTTCCCACTCCCACATCGTTACCTCTGGTGTCCCCCAAGGATCTATCCTTAGCCCTCACCTATTTCTCATCTACATGCTGCCCCTTGGCGATATCATCTGAAAACATGGAGTCAGTTTCTACATGTACGCTGACGACACCCAGCTCTACCTCACCACCACTTCTCTCCACCCCTGCTTGGTATCTAAATTGTCAGACTGCTTATCTGACATCTAGTACTGGATGAGCAGAAATTTTCTCCCAATTAAATATTGGGGTGACTGAAGCAATTATCTTTGGTCCCCGCCACAAACTGCGTTCCCTAACCACTGACTCCATCCCTCTCCCCAGCATCAATCTGAGAGTGAACAAGACTGTTCGCAACCTAGGTGTCGTATTTCACCCTGAATTGAGTTTCCAGCCACATATCTGTGGCATATCTAAACCCACCTTTTTCAACCTCCCTGCCTCAACTCTTCTGTTGCTGAAACCCTCATTCATGCCTTTGTTACCTCTAGACCTGACTACTCTAATGCACCCCTGGCTGGCCTCCCATATTCTACACTACGTAAACTAGAGGTCATCCAAAACTCGACTGCCCATGTCCTAACTCGCACCAAGTCACATCACCCATCATCCCCTGTGTTTTCTGACTCCTGGTTAAACAACGCCTCGATTTCAAAATTTTCATCCTTGTTTACAAATCACTCCATGGCTCGCCCCTCCCTATCTCTGTAATCTTTTTCAGCCTCACAACCCCCCCCGAAATGTTTGCGCTCCTCAAATTTTGGCCTCTTGAACTTCCCTCATTATAGTCGCTTAAACATCAGTGGCCGTGCCTTCAGCTGTTTGGCCCCCAAGCTCTGGAACTCCCTCCCTAAACCTCTCCGCCTCTTCCGCTCTTTCTTCCTTTAAGACGCTCCTTAAAACCTACCTCTTTAACCAAGCTTTTGGTCACCTGTCTTAATTTCTTCTTTTGTGGCTTGGTGTCAAATTTATCTGTTTTATCTTGTTACACGGCTATGAAGCACCTTGGAACATTTTACTACATTAATGGCACTATATAAATAAAAATTATTATTCAAAGGAATGTGCCTAGTTTGTCCCTGAACTATCTCTTCCCTGTACACCCCTCCAATGCTCCATTACTGCTTTACCCTGTAATCGCATTTTCCAATTTACCTTCTTAAAATCGACAAAATTAGCTCTACCCCAGTAGGCGTTTGATATTTTCTGGTCTCTTTCCATAATTAATATAAGCCAAATGATGTTGTGGTCACTGTGAGCGAGATGATCTCCTCCTGGAACACCCTCCACCTGCCCTGCTTTATTTCCCAGAACCAGATCCAACAGATCTTTCCTCGTTGGACTGGTGACATGTTGATCTAGAACATTCTCCTGTGTACATATCAGAAATTCCTCTCCTTCCTTACTCTTAGCAAAGAAACCTAGGAACAGGAGGAGGCCATTCAGCCCCTCGAGCCTGCTCCGCCATTCGATGAGATCGTGGCTGATCTGCGACCTAACTCCATCTCCCCGCCTTTGGCCCATGTCCCTAAATACCTTGGGTTAACAGAAAGCCATCAATCTCCGATTTACAATTAACAATTGGCCCAGCAGCTATTGCCGTTTGTGGAAGAGAGTTCCAAACCTCTCCCACCCTTTGTGTGTGGAAATGTTTCCCAACTTCACTCCTGAAAGGCCGGGCTCTAATTTTTAAACTGTGCCCCTCGTCCCAGACTCCCCAACCAGCAGCAATAGTTTCTGTCTATCTACCCTATCTGTTCCCCTTAATATCCTGAAAACTTCCATCAGATCGCCCCTTGACCATCTAAATTATAGGAAATAAGACCCTAGTTTGTGTAATCTCTCCTCATAACTGAACCCTTGGAGATGGGGCAATTGTGTTTTTCCCAGTCTATATTAGGGTAATTCAAGTGTCAGAAGATTGTGGGTTCAAGTCCAACTCCAGAGACTTGAGCACATAAATCTGGGCTGGCACTCCAGCGCAGTACTGAGGGAACGCTGCACTGTCGGAAGGGCAGTACTGAGGGAGCGCCGCACTGTCGGAGGGGCAGTACTGAGGGAGAGCCGCACTGTCGGAGGGACAGTACTGAGGGAGAGCCGCACTGTCGGAGGGACAGTACTGAGGGAGTGCCGCATTGTCGGAGGGACAGTACTGAGGGAGTGCTGCACTGTCGGAGGGACAGTACTGAGGGAGGGCCGCACTGTCGGAGGGGCAGTACTGAGGGAATGCCGCATTGTCGGAGGGGCAGTACTGAGGGAATGCCGCACAGTTGGAGGGGCAGTACTGAGGGAGTGCTGCACTGTCGGAGGGTCAGTACTGAGGGAGGGCCGCACTGTCGGAGGGGCAGTACTGAGGGAGTGCCGCAATGTCGGAGGGGCAGTACTGAGGGAGTGCTGCACTGTCAGAGGGGCAGTACTGAGGGAGTGCTGCACTGTCGGAGGGACAGTACTGAGGGAGGGCCGCACTGTCGGAGGGGCAGTACTGAGGGAATGCCGCACAGTTGGAGGGGCAGTACTGAGGGAGCGCTGCACTTTCGGAGGGGCAGTACTGAGGGAGCGCTGCACTGTCGGAGGTGCCGTCTTTCGGATCAGATGTTAAACCGAGGCCCCGTCTGCTCTCAGGTGGACGTAAAAGGTCCAGAGGCACTATTTAGAAGAGGAGCAGGGGAGTTCTCCCGGGTATCCTAGCGTAAATCAACACAACAAGAACAGATTATCTGGTCATTATCACAGTGCTGTTTGTGGGAGCTTGCTGTGCGCAAATTGGCTGCTGCATTTCCCACATTACAACAGCAACTGCACTCCAAAAGTATTTCATTGGCTGTAAAGCGCTGAGATGTCCGGTGGTCATGAAAGGCACTCTACAAATGTAAGTCTTTCTTTAAAGTCTCCTAATATTACCACTCTATTTTTGCCGCCCACCTTTGAAGTGGTCTTTTCCTGCCCATCGTTTTGCTGAGGTGCGTGCGATGTACCCGAGAATCGGATAGAAAGATAGATTCAAGGGAGGCTGGCTTCTTGGAATTGACTTTAATTCCGAATAGCGTATCACAAATCGAGCACAACAAAAGTAAACGTACTCAAAGCAAGTTCTTGTGTAGCTCCCAGCTCGGGAAGCCCCTGTTCAGTCCCTCCCTCCGCACACTCAAAATCGCGATCTTCCCGGAATGGTCCTTTAAAATCTCCTCCTGTTCCACAATCTTGGATAGGAGTCACTCTTCAAGCAGGGGTGCTGCACACCACGGGATAAATACCAGCTCCTAACTAACCCTCCCCCCGCCACCTCACACACTCGCCCCCCACCCCGAGACCGCTCTGTGTTCACGCTCTATCAACTATCAGGGTTCTCCGCGGTAGCACCCCCCCCCCAGAGAGTAGGGTGGGAAACCTGGGGCAGAAAGGGGCGCTTCTTGATAGCGAGGATTGTTAGCGCCCCCCCTTCACTTCCCAAACCCCCTCCCCGCGCAACCCTCATCGTGAACCAGTCTGGTCGGCGACGCAGCCCACAGCCGGATAGCCCGCTGACGATGGAGACTGGCTACTCAAGTTGGGGGGATTGGGGAGAGATGGGGGGTGGAAGGGGGAAGCGCTCTGCCAGAGGGACCAGACAGCCCACACAGGGGCTCATCCTGTGGTTCGGGGGGGCTGGGACAGAGCCCATCGCTTCGCCGTGCCATGGCGATTACCCAGTCGATCAGCGATGGGGCAGGATGCTCAGATCCGCAGCTCCAGGCTCGACTATTCCCACCCACTCCTGGCCGGCCTTGCACCCATCACCCCCCTGTGTTCGCTGACCCGTGTCCTAACTCGCACCGAGTCCCGCTCACCCATCATCCCCTGTGCTCGCTGACCCCGTGTCCTAACTTGCACCCAGTCCCGCTCATCCATCATCCCCTGTGCTCGCTGACCCGTGTCCTAACTCGCACCGAGTCCCGCTCACCCATCACCCCCTGTGCTCGCTGACCCGTGTCCTAACTTGCACCGAGTCCCAGTCACCCATCACCCCCTGTGCTCGCTGACCGACAATGGCTCCCGGTTAAGCAACGCCTCGATTTCAAAATTCTCATCCTTGTTTACAAATCCCTCCATGGGCCTCGCCCCTCCCTATCTCTGTAATCTCCTCCAGCCCCACAAACCCCCCCCCCCCCCGAGATGTCTGCACTCCTCTAATTCTGCCCTCTTGAGCATCCCTGATTATAATCCCTCCACCATTGGTGGCCGTGCCTTCTGTTGCCTGGGCCCCAAGCTCTGGAACTCCCTCCTTAAACCTCTCTGCCTCTCTCTCCTCAAAACATACCTCTCTGACCAAGCTTTTGGTCACCTTTCCTAATATCGCCTGATGTGGCCTGGTGTCAGATTTTGTTCGATAACACCCCTGTGAAGTGTCTTGGGACATTTTACGATGTTAAAGGTGCTATATAAATGCAAGTTATTGTTGTCAGTCAATATCAATAAGATGGCTTGAGGAGCCCAACAGGAAAGTTGAAAGTGTAGCCGGGGAGGTGGGCTTCGAGGATGCGATGCCAGGGGTGGGGGCAGAATGGTTCAGGGTTCAGCTGCCGATGGTGGAACTCAGGGGCGGTGGGAGGAGGAGGGGGTGTTGCTGGAGAAGGTTGCAGACACAAGCGAGGGAGGAGGGGAGGTCTGATCCTTTTCGGAGTCCAGATGCTGCTCCCGTCCCGTTACAGGTAGACGGGGGCCTCGGTTTAATGTCTCGTCCAAATGACGGCACCTACAACAGTGCGGCACTCCCTCAGCACTGCCCCTCCGACAGTGCGGCACTCCCTCAGTACTGCCCCTCCGACAGTGCGGCACTCCCTCAGTACTGTCCCTCCGACAGTGCGGCGCTCCCTCAGTACTGTCCCTCCGACAATGCAGCGCTCCCTCAGTACTGCCCCTCCGACAGTGCGGCACTCCCTCAGTACTGTCCCTCCGACAGTGCGGCACTCCCTCAGTACTGTCCCTCCGACAGTGCGGCGCTCCCTCAGTACTGCCCCTCCGACAGTGCGGCGCTCCCTCAGCACTGCCCCTCCGACAGTGCGGCGCTCCCTCAGTACTGCCCCTCCGACAGTGCGGCGCTCCCTCAGCACTGCATTGGGAGAGTTGGCCTGGATTTTGGGGCTCGGGGCTTGAACCAATGACCTTGCTGAGAGAGAGATAGCAACAGTGTAAGCTGACAGGAAAGCCAGCCGGCCGCTCCCCGCCGTGCACCTCCGCCATTTTCCGTGTCCCGCTTCCAGACCATTCCCTCGTTTATCACCGGCGGGGAACTCTCCTCGAGCCAGCGCTGTGTCATCGCGCCTCGACCTGCGGACCCCCACCCAGAGCGCTCACGGCCCCCCAACTCCCCCCTGCCCCCCCCACTCGCCACGGCAACGTTCAAACCCGCCACGGGAACTTCAAAAAAAAACGCAAACTCACTTCAATCCAATATCCCCGGTTTAAAAAATAAAACATCACGTGATGGGGGAGGGTTTGGGGAAGGGGGTGCGGGGGTTTAAAGTATCAGGTGCAGAGAATCTGAGGCAAAGATGGCGTCTCCCGACGTGCCTGTCCCTTGCAGACGCCTGTCACGGGGCGTGGCGCGCGCCCGACAGAGGGTGCAGTTGGCCCCGCCCTCCAATGGGCGGGAGGCAGAATGTGGCGGCCATTAGGCCGGAGCAGCAATGTCCAGGGTCAACTTTCCAGACCGACCCCCGAGTGGCAGCGGCCAAGTCAACTGCGAGCTCTTGTCCCGTCTCTCGCTCTCTCTCTCTCTCTCTCTCTCTCTCCCTCGCTCAGTTTATCACGCACTTCTCTCGCCTGCTGTACTTCTGCCGCCGATGTTCCAGCCCTCGCTCCAAACGAGCGTCCTCCTCCTCAGCGCTGGGTGGGGTGGGAGAAACAAACAGTTAGTTACATCGAATCACCTCAGAAACAGGCCTTTGGGCCCAACCAGTCCGTGCCGGCGTTTATGCTCCACTCGAGCCTCCTCCCGTCTTTCCTCATCTGACCCTCTATTCCCTTCTCCCTCATATGTTTGTCCAGCCTCCCCTTAAATACATCGATACTATTCACCTCAACCCCTCCCTGTGGCAGCGAGTTCCACATTCTCACCGCTCTCTGGGTAAAGAAGTTTCTCCTGAATTCCCCATTGGATTTCTGGGTGACGATCTTATATTGATGGCCTCTAGTTATGCTCTTCCCTACAAGTGGGAACATTCTCTCTGTATCCACTCTATCAAAACCTTTCGTCATTTTAAAGACCTCAATTAGGTCACCCCTCAGCCTTATCGTCTCAAGAGAAAAGAGACCCAGCCTGTTCACCCTTTCCTGATAGGTATCCCCTCGCATTTCTGGTGTCATCCTTGTAAATCTTCTCTGCACCCTCTCCAGTGCTTCTATATCCTTTTTATAATACGGCGACCAGAACTGTACGCAGTGCTCCAAGTGCGGTCTAACCAAGGTTTGATACAGGTTTAGCATAACTTCCCTACTTTTCAATTCTATACCTTTAGAAATAAACCCTAACGCCTGGTTTGCTTTTGTTATGGCCTTGCTAACCTATGTCCAATACCTTCATCATTTTTAAAACCGCTATCAGGTCACAACTCAGGCTTTTTTCTCGAGAAAAGAACCCCAGCCTATTTATCCTTTCCTGATAGGTATAACCTCTCAGCTCTGGTATTCTCATAAATCGTTTTTGCACGCTCTCCAGTGACTCTATGTGCTTTTTATAATATGGAGACCAGAACTGCACGCAGTAACTCCAAGAGTGGTCTGACCAAGGTTCGATACAAGTTTATCCTCGAAAGGTGTGAAACACTGCCTGGTAGCAATGGGAGTCATTCTAAAACAGCACATCGCTGAACTACAAGTGATTACCTAGTATTTAGTATTTTGTGTCCTCAAAGTATTTCACGGCCAATGAATCTTAATAAGAATATAGGAAATAGGAGCAAGAATCGGCCATTCGGCCCCTCGAGCCTGCTCTGCCATTCAATGAGATCATGGCTGATCTTCAACCTCAACTCCACTTTCCCGCCCGATCCCCATATCCCTTGATTCCCTTAATGTCCGAAAATCTATTGATCTCAGCCTTGAATATACTCAACAGCTAAACCTCCATAGCCCTCTGGGGCAGAGAGTTCCAAAGGCTCACCGTCATGTATGTACATGCTGTTTGTCGCCACCAGATGGTGTCATTGTTGGAGGCCACTGAGCAGCACGCACATGGTGCTGCTCTGGTATAAAAGGCCAGCCATTTTGTGAGTCAGGCACTTTGGGCTAAAATGAAGCAGAAGCAAGTTTGTACCTTGCTTAGTTAAACAGTACTCAGTTTATTTGTCGACAAGAATACAAAACCTTTGTTTGCAAAATGAGCATGATTGGATTTTTAGAGCGATTCGTGGAGGGAGAAGATTGGGCAGACTTCAAAACGAAGGGGGTCGACGATGCAGATCGGCACTGGGCTGTGTTCCTCACTGTGTGCGGTTCAAAGATCTACCGTCTGATAAAGAATCTACTCATGCCTAGTGATCCAACAGAGAAAACGTACGAGGAGTTGTGTACATTGGTACGGGAGCACTTCAAGCCAGACGACGGCATCATCATCTCGAGATACGGGTTTTATACACACGTTCGATCGGAGGGCCAGAGCGCGGCGGAATTCGCTGCCGACCTGAGATGTCTATCGGGACCGTGCAAGTTCGGGACGGTGTTGGCAGACATGCTGCGGGACTTACTTGTTATCGATATCAACCACGAGGTGATCCTGTGCAAACTTCTGGCGGTGGAGGAGTTGGATTTAAAAAGGGCCATCCAGATCACTCAATCATGTCTGACGACAGACAGGAGTCTAAAGCAAATAGCGGTGAAGAACCGAACCTCGGCAAGTACTGTAAATGCGATTGATTCGGCGTTCGGCAGAGCGGCACATGGCAGGGCCTATCCGGCTGCGTTCGCGAAATCTGTGGCTGCCCAAAGTCCGCCAGCGGGAATGTATCCGACTTCTCCGTGTTGGCATTGTGGGGGAAATCATCGGCACCAGCAGTGCCGATTTAAGCAATATAGTTGCAAAGGCTGTCTGAGAGTGGGGCATCTCCAGCGCAAGTGTCCGCAGATGAGCAAGCGTGCTGCGACACATCACGTGGAGGATGAGGGTCAGACTAGCGCGGATCTGGATACGCAATCCGAGATGACAGAGGAGGAAGTGTCTGGACTGTGTACTCCTTCATAACCAAGAGTAAACCAATTTTGATTAATGTGAAGTTTAACGGGATACCGGTATCGATGGAACTGGACACAGGGGCAAGTCAATTGATCATGAACGAGAGGGCATTTAATAAGCTGTGGGATATTAAGACTGAGGCCCAGGCTGAGACCTGTTAACGCCAAGCTGCGCACGTACACCAAAGAACTGATAAAGGTGATTGGCAGTGCACAAATTAATGTGTTGTATAACGGTGCGGTTCACAAGTTACCGCTGTGGATTGTTCCAGGCAATGGCCCAACGCTGCTCGGCAGGAGCTGGTTGGAGAAAATCAGATGCGACTGGAACGACATAAAGGCGTTGCTGTCGGAGGAAGATACATGTGCCCAAGTATTGAGCAAGTTCCCCTCACTGTTCGAACTGGGTATCGGCAACTTCATGGGAGCCAAGGTGCAGATCCACGTGAACTCAGATGCAAGACCCATCCATTATAAAGCTCGGGCAGTGCCACATATGATAAGGGAGAAGGTCAAAATCGAACTGGACAGACTCCAGCATGAAGGGATCATATCACCGGTCAAATTTAATGAATGAGCTAGCCCCATTGTTCCTGTGCTGAAAAGTGATGGCAGTCAGAATCTGTGGAGACCACAAGGCTACAATCAACAGGGTTTCAAAACAAGATCAGTACCCGTTACCAAAGGCTGACGACTTGTTTGCGACGCTAGCTGGAGGGAAGTCGGTCACAAAAGTGGACTTGATGTTGGCCTATATGACACAGGAGTTGGTCAAGACGTCGAGGAGACTTACGTGCATTAACACGCACAAAGGACTGTTTATTTACCACATGTGCCCATTTGGAATTCGCTCGGCTGCAGCAATATTCCAGAGGAATATGGAAAGTCTACTGAAGCCCGTTCCCAGAACCGTCGTGTTTCAAGATGACATCCCGATCACCGGTCGTGACTCCAAGGAACATCTGAACAACCTGGTAAAGGTTCTACTGTGTTTGGACAGAGTGGGACTCAGACTTAAACACTCGAAGTACGTCTTCATGGCACCGGAGGTCGAATCCCTCGGTAGGAAAATCGCCGCTGATGGCATCAGACCTACTGATGTGAAAACCAAGGCCATCAAGAATGCACCCCAAGCCGCAGAACGTGATGGAGCTGTGTTCGTTCCTGGGTCTACTCAACTACTTTGGTAACTTCCGACCTAAGTTGAGCACCTTACTAGAACCACTGCACATGCTATTGAGAAAAGGCGACAACTGGGTGTGGGGCGCATTGCAAGACAGAGCTTTCAAGAAAGCCACCAATCTGCTTTGCTCAAACAAGCTGCTGGTACATTATGACCCATGTAAACATTTAGTTTTGGCCTGTGACGCATCATCATATGGAATTGGTTGTGTGTTACAACAAGCCAATGAGTCGCGGAAACTTCAACCTGTCGCGTGTGCATCCAAAAGTTTGTCTAAAGCAGAAAGAGACTACAGCACGGTAGAAAAAGAAGCTTTAGCGTGTGTGTATGGTGTTAAAAAGATGCATCAATACCTGTCCGGTCTGACGTTCGAATTAGAGACTGATCACAAGCCGCTCATTTCATTGTTTTCCAAGAGCAAAGGTATCAATACCAACGCTTCATCCCGCATCCAAAGATGGGCGCTGACATTATCTGACTATGATAATGTCATTCATCACAGACCTGGCACAGAGAATTGTGCCGATGCTTTGAGGCGGTTGCCGTTGCCCACACCGGAGGTGGAAATGCCACAACTGGCAGATTTAATGTTAATCATGGATGCTTTGAGAGTGAAGGAACCCCTGTCACAGCTCAACAAGTTAAGACCTGGACCAGCCAGGACCCTATTTTATCGGTGGTAAAGGGTTGCATCCTCAAAGGGGATTGGTCTGCCATACCTAAGCAAATGTGTGAGGAGGCCAAACCGTACATTCGTCGCAAGGACGGACTGTCTATTCAAGCAGATTGCATATTGTGGGGCAATCGCGTTGTAATGCCTAAGAAAGGGAGAGAGAAGTTTGTGCGTGAGTTACACAGCACACATCCTGGGATAGTGATGATGAAGGCCATCGCCAGGTCTCATGTATGGTGGCCAGGAATTGATTCTGAGCTGGAAGTATGTGTGCATCAGTGCAACACCAGCATGCAGCTCAGCAAAGCACCAGCGGAATCGCCGCTAAGTCTGTGGTCGTGGCCATCCAAACCTTGGTCCAGGATCCATCTAGATTTTGCAGGTCCCTTCCTGGGCAAGATGTTTTTAGTGGTGGTGGATGCTAAGTGGATTCGAAGTGGATAGAATGCATAATCATGTTATCCAGTACGTTCACAGCAACCATTGAGAATTTTAATGTCATGTTCGTGACACATGGTCTGCCTGACATAGTGGTGAGCGACAATGGGTCGTGCTTCACCAGTCAGGAGTTTCAGGAGTTTGTAAAACTTAACGGCATAAAACATGTAAGTTCAGCACCATTCAAACCTGCGTCCAACAGGCAAGCTGAATGTGCAGTACAAATGATCAAGCAAAGCATGAGGAGAGTAACCCAAGGGTCACTGCAGACCCGCTTGTCCTGCATACTGCTGAGTTACAGGACAAGACCCCGCACACTCGTGATGAAAAGAGGTCTTAAGACCAAGTTATCTCTTGTACGCCCAGATTTAAATAATCATGTTGAATATAGAAGACAGAGTCAACAAGGGTACCACGATCGCACAACTGTGTCACGCGAGATTTCTTTTAATGATCCTGTATATGTGTTGAATTATGGTCAGGGTCAGGGTCGCTGGTACAGTCATGGCCAAGGAGGGCAACCGAGTATTTGTTATTAAGCTCAAGAATGGGCAAATTTGCAGGAAACACATGGATCAGACAAAGCTGAGGCACACAGTCAAGCCAGAACAGTGGGACGAAAAAACCGTCGATGACCAACGAACCTACCAGCAGCCTTCAGTGGACTCAAGGGTCATCAGTGAACCCGGAATTTCCATCATGGACTTGTTCAATAAAAATGGACTTGCAATTCCTGACACAGTCACTGCCACCCCCAACATGTCAGCCACCACAACAGACTCCGCACATTCACCCAAGGCTGGCATTGAACTGAGAAGGTCAACCCGGGAGCGTAAAGCACCGGACCATCTCAACCTGTGAAAGACTGTGGTAAGATCTCAGAGGAGGGTATTGGCACGTATGTACATGCTGTTTGTAGCCACCAGATGGTGTCATTGTTGGAGGCCACTGAGCAGCACGCACATGGTGCTGCTCTGGTATAAAAGGCCAGCCATTTTATGAGTCAGGCACTTTGGGCCAAAATAAAGCAGAAGCAAGGTTGTACCTCGCTTAGTTACACAGTACTCAGTTTGAACCTTTATTGATTACAAAACACTCACCACCCTCTGAGTGAAGAAATTCATAGAAACATAGAAAATAGGTGCAGGAGTAGGCCATTCAGCCCTTCGAGCCTGCACCACCATTCAATAAGATCATGGCTGATCATTCCCTCAGTACCCCTTTCCTGCTTTCTCTCTATACCCCTTGATCCCTTTAACCGTAAGGGCCATATCTAATTCCCTCTTGAATATATCCAATGAACTGGCATTAACAACTCTCTGCGGTAGGGAATTCTACAGGTTAACAGTGAAAAAGTTTCTCCTCATCTCAGTCCTAAATGGCCTACCCCTTATCCTAAGACTGTGTCCCCTGGTTCTGGACTTCCCCAACATCGGGAACATTCTTCCCGCATCTAACCTGTCCAGACCCGTCAGAATTTTATAAGTTTCTATGAGATCCCCTCTCATCCTTCTAAACTCCAGTGAATGCAGGCCCAGTCGATCCAGTCTCTCCTCATATGTCAGTCCTGCCATCCCGGGAATCAGTCTGGTAAACCTTCGCTGCACTTCCTCAATAGCAAGAACGTCCTTCCTCAGATTAGGAGACCAAAACTGAACACAATATTCAAGGTGAGGCCTCACTAAGGCCCTGTACAACTGCAGTAAGACCTCCCTGCTCCTATACTCAAATCCCCTAGCTATGAAGGCCAACATGCCATTTGCCTTCTTCACTGCCTGCTGTACCTGTATGCCAACTTTCAATGACTGATGTACCATGACACCCAGGTCTTGTTGCACCTCCCCTTTTCCTAATCTGCCGCCATTCAGATAATATTCTGCCTTCCTGTTTTTGTCACCAAAGTGGATAACCTCACATTTATCACATTCCTCCTCATCTCAGTCCTAATTGGTTGACCTCTTTTCTGAAACTATGACCCCTGGTTCTAGACTCCCCAGCCCGGGGAAAACATCCTCCCTCCCTTCCTGCATCTACTCTATCAAGCCCTGTAAAAATTCTTTATGTTTCAATGAGATCACCTCTCATTCTTCATAACTCTAGAGAATATAGGCCTAGTCTACTCAATCTCTCCTCATAGGACAATACCCCCATCCCAGGAATCAGTCTGGTGAACCTTCGTTGTACTCCCTCTATGGCAAGTATATCCTTACACACAGGCCAGGGGATATGGGCGTCGCTGACAAGGCCGGCATTTATTGCCCATCCCTAATCGCCCTCAAGAAGGTGATGATGAGCCCCCATCTTGAATATAAATGAGGGCTTCAGCAGCGGATGAGCTGAGGCAGAACATAAGGACATAAGAAATAGGAGCAGGAGTCGGCCATTCGGTGCCTTGAGCCTGCTCCGCCATTCAATAAGATCATGGCTGATCTGATCATGGTCTTGGCTCCATTTCCCTGCCCGCTGCAATAACCCTCGACTCCCTTATTGCTCAAAAATCTGTCTTAAATATATTCAATGACCCAGCCTCCACAGCTCTCTGGGGCAGAGAATTCCACAGATTCATGACCCTCAGAGAAGAAATTCCTCCTCATAGTTTTAAATGGGCAGGCCCTTATTCTGAGACTATGCCCCCTAGTTCTAGTTTCCCATATGAGTGGAACTATCCTCTCTGCATCCACCTTGTCGAGCCCCCTCATTATCTTATATGTATCGATAAGATCACTGGTAAAAGACTGTGAGTGGCCTGTGCGGGACCTTGCAGATTACTGAGCGCTGCACGCACACACCTTAGGGAGAGCACTGACTGTGACCCCTGGTTCTAGACTATCCAGGGGGAAACCAACTCCCGGCACTTACCCTGTCAATCCCCTTCAGAATCTTACACGATTCAAGGAGATCTCCAATCATTCTTCTAAACTCATGACCAGTTCATCTATGTTTTAGTGATGTTGGTTGAGGGATAAATATTGGCCCCAGAGAAAAAAATTCCTTAAAGAATAAAAGCCTAGAGCAGAGAAGGCTAAGAGGAGATTTAATAGAGGTGTTCCGAATTAATGAAGGGTTTTGATAGAGTAGTTAAGGAGAAACTGTTTCCAGGGGCAGGAGGGTTGGTAACCAGAGGCACAGATTTAAGATAATCGTCAAAAGAACCAGAGGGGGAGATGAGAAAAATATTTTTACGCAGTGAGTTATGATGATTTGGAACGCACTGCCTGAAAGGGCGGTGGGAGCAGATTCAATTGTGACTTTCAAAAGGGGAATTGGATACTTCAAATACTTGAAAAACGAAAAATTTGCAGGGCGATGGGGAAGGAGCAGGGGGAGTGCGACTAATTGGTTGCTCTTTCAAAGAGCCGGCACAGGCACGATAGGCCCAATGGTCTCTTTATCTGCTGTATGATTCTATGACAACAGGAGAACTCCCCCTGCTCTTCTTCCAATAGTGGCCGTGGGATCTTTTACATCCATCCGAAGGGCAGACAGGGCCTCGGTTTAACATCTCCGACGGCACATCTGACAGTGCAGCGCTCCCTCAGTACTGGCCTCTCCAACAATGCAGCCCTCCCTCAGTACTGCCCCTTTGACAGTACAGCACTCCCTCAGTACTGCCCCTCCGACAGTGCGGTACTTCCTCAGTACTGCCCCTCCGACAGTGCAGTACTTCCTCAGTACTGCCCCTCCGACAGTGCGGCGCTCCCTCAGTACTGCCCCTCCGACAGTGCAGCGCTCCCTCAGTACTGCCTCTTTGACAATGCAGCACTCCCTCAGTACTGCCCCTCCAACAGTGCAGCGCTCCCTCAGTACTGCTCCTCCGACAGTGCAGCGCTCCCTCAGTACTGCCCCTTTGACAATGCTGCTCTCCCTCATCACTGCCCCTCCGATAGTGCGGCGCTCCCTCAGTACTGCCCCTTTGACAATGCAGCACTCCCTCAGTACTGCCCCTCCAACAGTGTGGCACTCCCTCAGCACTGCCCCTCCGACAGTGCGGCGCTACCTCAGCACTGCAGTGGGAGTGACGGCCTGGATAATGAGGCTGAAGTCTCTGGAGTGGGGTAATGCATCAACGTGGAAACCATTTAAAAAGCACCATACGTTTTCTCGTAATAATTGTGTGTTTAAAAAGGAGTATCAGGCACAAAACAGTGGCTTAGATTTTACAGTGTGGAAAGAATGTGATTAAGGGAGAGGGAACCTCGCATATTGCTTCAAATTATACAAGGGACTTCGAGGTGGTTGATGGAGACAACTGCAGTACCACTGAGTCCCTGCAAGTGGTGCTGCCCACCAGGGAAAGGTCACTATGCTCAGCAGCGCCACTAAGAGGCAGGTGGCAGCACTGCTACCCTCCCCATTTAGTGTCAATGGCCTCAAATCTACAGTACATCCAGTGTGCAGCACAAAAACAGGCCATTCGGCCCAACAGGTCCATGCCGGTGTTTATGCTCCACACGAGCCTCCTCCCACCCCTCTTCATCCCAACCTATCACCATATCCTTCTATTCCTTTCTCCCTCATGTGTTTATCCAGCTTCCCCTTAAATGCATCGATACTATTCGCCTCAACCCCTCCCTGTTCCACATTCTCACCGCTCTACTTCGTATGCAACATCCAACAAATAGCGAAAGTACTCAAAAAATCCGGACATTCTCCGTAGGCTTTAGCTTCTCTTAACCAGAGAAAGATTCTGTTAAACTCACAATCTCTCCTTTGCATCGAGGTCTCGGACCAACGTGTCTCTCTTGTTGACCAGCGTAACCAGTTCCTCCAGTAACAGGCGCTCCCTTCTCTGTTGAGCATCGGTCTTCGTCCACTCTATGTGAGAGAAAGAGAGTGAGTGGGAAAGTGAGTGAGTGAGAGAGAGAGAGAGAGAAAAAGTGAGAGAGAGAGAGAGTGAGCGAGGGAGAGTAAGTGAGTGAGAGAGAGAGAGTGAGTGGGAGAGTGAGTGAGTGAGAGAGAGAGAGAGAGAAAAAGTGAGAGAGAGAGAGAGTGAGCGAGGGAGAGTAAGTGAGTGAGAGAGAGAGTGAGTGAGAGAGAAAGTGAGTGAGAGAGAGTGAGCGAGAGAGAGAGTGAGAGAAAATGAGAGTGTGAGTGAGTGGGAGAGAGAGTGAGTGAGAGAAAGATCAATAAAGAAAGGAGAAAGAGAAAGTCCGGAAGAGAAAGAGGGAAAGAAATTGCATTTTTACAGTGCCTTTCACAACCATGGAACGTCCTAAAACACATTACAGTCGCTTTACTTTTTGAAGTGCAGTCAGTGTAGTCACTGTTGTAATATAGGAAATGTGGCAGACAGTCTGCGCACAGCAAGCTCCCACGAACAGCAATGTGATAATGACCAGATCCTCTGTTTTAGTGATGTTGGTTGAGGCATAAATATTGGCCCCAGGAGTCCGGGGAGAACTCCCCTGCTCTTCTTCCAATAGTGGTCGTGGGATCTTTTACATCCACCTGAGAGGGCAGAGGGTGCCCTCGGTTTAATGTCTCATCTGAAAGACTGCACCCCCCTCCGACAGTGCTCAATACTGGCACCGGGAGTGTCAGCCTGGATAATGGGACTCAAGTCTCTGGAGTGGGACTCGAATCCACGACCTTCTGACTCAAGAATGTAGAAAGTGCTACCCACTGAGGTGGGGGGGCGTGGCGTGCTCACTGGTTTCACCCGATGACTGGCTGAGTCTTATGGAAAAGAAATGGGGAGGGCGTGGGACATCCTACCTTCCATGGCCATCATGGCCCGCAGCTCCCGGTTCAGCAACTCAAACCTCCGCTCGAGGTCCTGCTCCTCCTCCCTAAAAAAAGAGAGAGAGACTGTAAGACCAGCAAGGTTAGTGTCTTCACCATCCTGCATTATCCCCCTGATCCCAAGAGCATGACGCTGGCACAGGGACAGGGATAGGGTGCCGACATGGTCTTGATCAGCCTCAGTCCTACCTGGTTCGAACCGGCTGGTGCTGCGGTGAATCGCTTCCAAAATGCAAAGCTCCGAGCAGCGGCGATCGCAGTGTGGGAGTCGGAGTGACTCAGACTTGTGGGGAATAGGTTGGGGAATCAGGGACATTCACGGGACAGCATAAAGGGAGCTTTACTCTGTATCTACCCCACTGTACCTGCCCTGGGAGTGTTTGATGGGACAGTGTAGAGGGAGCTTTACTCTGTATCTACCCCACTGTACCTGCCCTGGGAGTGTTTGATGGGACAGTGTAGAGGGAGCTTTACTCTGTATCTAACCCGTGCTGTACCTGCCCTGGGAGTGTTTGATGGGACAGTGTAGAGGGAGCTTTACTCTGTATCTAACCCGTGCTGTACCTGCTCTGGGAGTGTTTGATGGGACAGTGTAGAGGGAGCTTTACTCTGTATCTAACCCCGTGCTGTACCTGTCCTGGGAGTGTTTGATGGGACAGTGTAGAGGGAGCTTTACTCTGTATCTAACCCCCTGTACCTGCCCTGGGAGTGTTTGATGGGACAGTGTCGACGGAGCTTTACTCTGTATCTAACCCTGTGCTGTACCTGCCCTGGGAGTGTTTGATGGGACAGTGCAGAGGGAGCTTTACTCTGTATCTAACCCCGTGCTGTACCTGCCCTGGGAGTGTTTGATGGGGACAGTGTAGAGGGAGCTTTACTCTGTATCTAACCCCGTGCTGTACCTGCCCTGGGAGTGTGTGACGGGGACACATCGGCCACCTGTGTCAGCTAACAGCTCAAGAGTAGTCACCCCCTTTCAGTAGGGGAGTGGGGAATGTGGGAAGAGAGGGGAGGGGGCAGATTGAGAATCTAAAGCCGCTGTGGAAAGCATTTGAAGAGGTTCCGAGACTCACAGTAGCTGCAGTTGGTCCTGCCGCCGAATCAGTGCGTTTTTCTTATTGACCAGCACAAACCACTCCTGGATTAACTCTTCTTCCTCCATCCTGCTGCTCCCTGCAACCGGCAATTGTTGTCGCATTTCAGAACAATAAACTGGGCTTCAACTCTCCCCTCACCCCGTCCTTCCTCCTCCCCTCGACCCAAAACCCCGACCCTGCTCCCCACCTGCTCCTCTCTGTCACTCTCCCACCCGACCCTCCCCTTCCCCACTACCGTCCTGCCTCTCTCCCCGACCCTCCTCGCCCCTGACCCCTCTCTCCAGACCCTTTTCTCCCAGTCGCTCTCACCCCCCTCGACCCTCCCCTCGCTCTGACCCTGCTCCTCTCCCCCAGCCTCCCCTCTCCTCCCTACCCACTTCCCCCACCATTCTCCTCTCCCCCTTCTCTCCTCCTCCCCTCCTCCGCACTCCCCCCCCCGAACCCTCCTCCTCTTCACCCCCCCGACCCTTCCCCTCTCCCCCAGCCTCCCCACTCCTCCGTACCCCACTCGCCCCCACCCTTCACTTCTCCCCCGAGACTCCCTCCTTCTCCCCCCAACCGTCCCCCCACCCCCTTGATCCCAAGACTCTACCCCTCGCCCCATTCCCCCTCAGTGGAATCACCAGTGTTCATGATGTGCCGCAGTTGTTTCTCCACGACGGCCGCGCGTGAATCAATGTGCTTCTGCTCACTTTCCAGGGCGCTCAGCTCCCCCAACACGTACTGACTGGTGTCCCGCAACTTCTGGGGGTAGACACACACTTGTTAGCACCGAGCGGGGGAGAGGATCAGGCACCGAATACAGTCAGCATACAGTACGCCCAGTATTGTACTCGTGTTAAAGAGAGACAGACCTGTACCCACCAGTACTGTACCAGTGTTATACAGTGATAGACCTGTACCCACCAGTACTGTACCCCAGTGTTATACAGTGACAGACCTGTACCCACCAGTACTGTACCCCAGTGTTATAGTGACAGACCTGTACCCAGTACTGTACCCCAGTGTTATAGTGACAGACCTGTACCCAGTACTGTACCCCAGGGTTATACAGTGACAGTCCTGTACCCACCAGTAATGTGCCCCAGTGTTATACAGTGACAGACCTGTACCCACCAGTACTGTACCCCAGTGTTATAGTGACAGACCTGTACCCAGTACTGTACCCCAGTGTTATAGTGACAGACCTGTACCCAGTACTGTACCCCAGGGTTATACAGTGACAGTCCTGTACCCACCAGTACTGTGCCCCAGTGTTATACAGTGACAGACCTGTACCCAGTACTGTACCCCAGTGATATACAGTGACAGACCTGTATCCACCAGTACTGTACCCCAGTGTTATACAGTGACAGACCTGTACCCACCAGTACTGTACCCCAGTGTTATACAGTGACAGACCTGTACCCACCAGTACTGTACCCCAGTGATATACAGTGACAGACCTGTATCCACCAGTACTGTACCCCAGTGTTATACAGTGACAGACCTGTACCCAGTACTGTACCTCAGTGTTATACAGTGACAGACCTGTACCCAGTACTGTACCCCAGTGTTATACAGTGACAGACCTGTACCCAGTACTGTACCTCAGTGTTATACAGTGACAGACCTGTACCCAGTACTGTACCTCAGTGTTATACAGTGACAGACCTGTACCCACCAGTACTGTACCCCAGTGTTATACAGTGACAGACCTGTATCCACCAGTACTGTACCCCAGTGATATACAGTGACAGACCTGTATCCACCAGTACTGTACCCCAGTGTTATACAGTGACAGACCTGTACCCACCAGTACTGTACCCCAATTTTATACAGTGACAGACCTGTACCCACCAGTACTGTACCCCAGTGTTATACAGTGACAGACCTGTACCCACCAGTACTGTACCTCAGTGTTATACAGTGACAGACCTGTACCCACCAGTACTGTACCCCAGTGTTATACAGTGACAGACCTGTACCCACCAGTACTGTACCCCAGGGTTATACAGTGACAGACCTGTACCCACCAGTACTGTACCTCAGTGTTATACAGTGACAGACCTGTACCCACCAGTACTGTACCCCAGTGTTATACAGTGACAGACCTGTACCCACCAGTACTGTACCCCAGTGATATACAGTGACAGACCTGTATCCACCAGTACTGTACCCCAGTGTTAGTGACAGACCTGTACCCACCAGTACTGTACCCCAGTGTTATAGTGACAGACCTGCACCCACCAGTACTGTACCCCAGTGTTATAGTGACAGACCTGCACCCAGTACTGTACCCCAGTGTTATACAGTGACAGACCTGCACCCAGTACTGTACCCCAGTGTTATACAGTGACAGACCTGTATCCACCAGTACTGTACCCCAGTGTTATACAGTGACAGACCTGTATCCACCAGTACTGCACCCCAGTGATATACAGTGACAGACCTGTATCCACCAGTACTGTACCCCAGTGATATACAGTGACAGACCTGTACCCACCAGTACTGTACCTCAGTGTTATACAGTGACAGACCTGTACCCACCAGTACTGTACCCCAGTGTTATACAGTGACAGACCTGTACCCACTAGTACTGTACCCCAGGTTTATACAGTGACAGACCTGTACCCACCAGTACTGTACCTCAGTGTTATATAGTGACAGACCTGTACCCACCAGTACTGTACCCCAGTGTTATACAGTGACAGACCTGTACCCACCAGTACTGTACCCCAGGGTTATACAGCGACAGACCTGCACCCAGTACTGTACCCCGGTGTTATACAGCGACAGACCTGTACCCACCAGTACTGTACCCCAGTGTTATACAGTGACAGACCTGTACCCACCAGTACTGTACCCCAGTGTTATACAGTGACAGACCTGTACCCACCAGTACTGTACCCCAGTGATATACAGTGACAGACCTGTACCCACTAGTACTGTACCCCAGTGTTATACAGCGACAGACCTGTACCCACCAGTACTGTACCCCAGTGTTATACAGTGACAGACCTGTACCCACCAGTACTGTACCCCAGTGATATACAGTGACAGACCTGCACCCAGTACTGTACCCCAGTGTTATACAGTGACAGACCTGTACCCACCAGTACTGTACCCCAGTGATATACAGTGACAGACCTGTACCCACCAGTACTGTACCCCAGTGATATAGTGACAGACCTGTACCCACCAGTACTGTACCCCAGTATTATACAGCGACAGACCTGTACCCACCAATACTGTACCCCCATGTTATACAGTGACAGACCTGCACCCACCAGTACTGTACCCCAGTGATATACAGTGACAGACCTGCACCCAGTACTGTACCCCAGTGTTATACAGTGACAGACCTGCACCCAGTACTGTACCCCAGTGTTATACAGTGACAGACCTGTACCCACCAATACTGTACCCCGTGTTATACAGTGACAGACCTGCACTCACCAGTACTGTACCCCAGTGTTATAGTGACAGACCTGTACCCACCAGTACTGTACCCCAGTGTTATACAGCGACAGACCTGTACCCACCAGTACTGTACCCCAATGTTATACAGCGACAGACCTGTACCCACCAGTACTGTACCCCAGTGTTATACAGTGACAGACCTGTACCCACCAGTACTGTACCCCAGTGATATACAGTGACAGACCTGTATCCACCAGTACTGTACCCCAGTGTTATAGTGACAGACCTGTACCCAGTACTGTACCTCAGTGTTATACAGTGACAGACCTGTACCCAGTACTGTACCCCAGTGTTATACAGTGACAGACCTGTACCCAGTACTGTACCTCAGTGTTATACAGTGACAGACCTGTACCCAGTACTGTACCTCAGTGTTATACAGTGACAGACCTGTACCCACCAGTACTGTACCTCAGTGTTATACAGTGACAGACCTGTACCCACCAGTACTGTACCCCAGTGTTATACAGTGACAGACCTGTATCCACCAGTACTGTACCCCAGTGATATACAGTGACAGACCTGTATCCACCAGTACTGTACCCCAGTGTTATACAGTGACAGACCTGTACCCACCAGTACTGTACCCCAATGTTATACAGTGACAGACCTGTACCCACCAGTACTGTACCCCAGTGTTATACAGTGACAGACCTGTACCCACCAGTACTGTACCTCAGTGTTATACAGTGACAGACCTGTACCCACCAGTACTGTACCCCAGTGTTATACAGTGACAGACCTGTACCCACCAGTACTGTACCCCAGGGTTATACAGTGACAGACCTGTACCCACCAGTACTGTACCTCAGTGTTATACAGTGACAGACCTGTACCCACCAGTACTGTACCCCAGTGTTATACAGTGACAGACCTGTACCCACCAGTACTGTACCCCAGTGATATACAGTGACAGACCTGTATCCACCAGTACTGTACCCCAGTGTTAGTGACAGACCTGTACCCACCAGTACTGTACCCCAGTGTTATAGTGACAGACCTGCACCCACCAGTACTGTACCCCAGTGTTATAGTGACAGACCTGCACCCAGTACTGTACCCCAGTGTTATACAGTGACAGACCTGCACCCAGTACTGTACTCCAGTGTTATACAGTGACAGACCTGTATCCACCAGGACTGTACCCCAGTGTTATACAGTGACAGACCTGTATCCACCAGTACTGCACCCCAGTGATATACAGTGACAGACCTGTATCCACCAGTACTGTACCCCAGTGATATACAGTGACAGACCTGTACCCACCAGTACTGTACCTCAGTGTTATATAGTGACAGACCTGTACCCACCAGTACTGTACCCCAGTGTTATACAGTGACAGACCTGTACCCACCAGTACTGTACCCCAGGGTTATACAGCGACAGACCTGCACCCAGTACTGTACCCCGGTGTTATACAGCGACAGACCTGTACCCACCAGTACTGTACCCCAGTGTTATACAGTGACAGACCTGTACCCACCAGTACTGTACCCCAGTGTTATACAGTGACAGACCTGTACCCACCAGTACTGTACCCCAGTGATATACAGTGACAGACCTGTACCCACTAGTACTGTACCCCAGTGTTATACAGCGACAGACCTGTACCCACCAGTACTGTACCCCAGTGTTATACAGTGACAGACCTGTACCCACCAGTACTGTACCCCAGTGATATACAGTGACACACCTGCACCCAGTACTGTACCTCAGTGTTATACAGTGACAGACCTGTACCCACCAGTACTGTACCCCAGTGATATACAGTGACAGACCTGTACCCACCAGTACTGTACCCCAGTGATATAGTGACAGACCTGTACCCACCAGTACTGTACCCCAGTATTATACAGCGACAGACCTGTACCCACCAATACTGTACCCCCATGTTATACAGTGACAGACCTGCACCCACCAGTACTGTACCCCAGTGATATACAGTGACAGACCTGCACCCAGTACTGTACCCCAGTGTTATACAGTGACAGACCTGCACCCAGTACTGTACCCCAGTGTTATACAGTGACAGACCTGTACCCACCAATACTGTACCCCGTGTTATACAGTGACAGACCTGCACTCACCAGTACTGTACCCCAGTGTTATAGTGACAGACCTGTACCCACCAGTACTGTACCCCAGTGTTATACAGCGACAGACCTGTACCCACCAGTACTGTACCCCAATGTTATACAGCGACAGACCTGTACCCACCAGTACTGTACCCCAGTGTTATACAGTGACAGACCTGTACACACCAGTACTGTACCCCAGTGTTACACAGCGACAGACCTGCACCCACCAGTACTGTACCACAGTGATATACAGTGACAGACCTGTACCCACCAGTACTGTACCCCAGTGTTATAGTGACAGACCTGTACCCACCAGTACTGTACCACAGTGATATACAGTGACAGACCTGTACCCACCAGTACTGTACCCCAGTATTATACAGCGACAGACCTGTACCCACCAATACTGTACCCCCGTGTTATACAGTGACAGGCCTGTACCCACCAATACTGTACCCCCGTGTTATACAGTGACAGACCTGCACTCACCAGTACTGTACCCCAGTGTTATAGTGACAGACCTGTACCCACCAGTACTTTACCTCAATGTTATACAGCGACAGACCTGTACCCACCAATACTGTACCCCAGTGTTATACAGTGACAGACCTGTACACACCAATACTGTACCCCAGTGTTACACAGCGACAGACCTGCACCCAACAGTATTGTACCCCAGTGTTATAGTGACAGACCTGTACCCACCAGTACTGTACCCCAGTGTTATAGTGACAGACCTGTACCCAACAGTACTGTACCCCAGTGTTATACAGTGACAGACCTGTACACACCAGTACTGCACCCCAGTGTTATACTGCGGCAGACCTGTACCCACCAGAACTGTACCGAAGTGTTGTACAGTGGAGACCTGTACCCACCAGTACTGTACCCCAGTGTTATACAGCGACAGACCAGTACCCAACAGTACTGTACCCCAGTGTTATACAGTAACAGACCTGAACACACCAGCACTGTACACCAGTGTTATACAGTGACAGACCAGTACCCAACAGTACTGTACCCCAGTGTTATACAGCGACGATCCAGTACCCAACAGTACTGTACCCCAGTGTTATACAGTGACAGACCTGTACCCAGCAGTACTGTACCCCAGTGTTATAGTGACAGACCTGTACCCACCAGTACTGTATCCCAGTGTTATAGTGACAGACCTGTACCCACCAGTACTGTACCCGTGTTATACAGTGACAGCCCTGTACCCACCAGTACTGTACCCCTGTTATACAGCGACAGACCTGTACCCACCAGTACTGTACCCCAATGTTATACAGCGACAGACCTGTACCCACCAGTACTGTACCCCAGTGTTATACAGTGACAGACCTGTACACACCAGTACTGTACCCCAGTGTTATACAGTGACAGACCAGTACCCAACAGTACTGTACCCCAGTGTTATACAGCGACGATCCAGTACCCAACAGTACTGTACCCCAGTGTTATATAACGACAGACCGGTGCCCCCCAGTACTGTACCCCAGTATTATATAATGACAGACCTGTACCCACCAGTACTGTACCCCAGTGTTATACAGTGACAGACCTGTACCCACCAGTACTGTACCCGTGTTATACAGTGACAACCCTGTACCCACCAGTACTGTACCCCAGTGTTACACAGTGACAGACCTGCACCCAACAGTATTGTACCCCAGTGTTATACAGTGACAGACCTGTACCCACCAGTACTGTACCCCAGTGTTGTACAGTGACAGACCTGTACACACCAGTACTGTACCCCAGTGTTACACAGTGACAGACCTGTACCCACCAGTACTGTACCCCAGTGTTATACAGCGACAGACCTGTACCCACCAGTACTGTACCCCAGTGTTATAGTGACAGACCTGTACCCACCAGTACTGTACCCCAGTGTTATACAGCGACAGACTAGTACCCAACAGTACTGTACCCCAGTGTTATACAGTGACAGACCTGTACACACCAGTACTGTACACCAGTGTTATACAGTGACAGACCTGTACCCACTAGTACTGTACCCCAGTGTTATACAGTGACAGACCTGTACCCAGCAGTACTGTACCCCAGTGATATACAGTGACAGACCTGTACACACCAGTACTGTACACCAGTGTTATACAGTGACAGACCTGTACCCACTAGTACTGTACCCCAGTGTTATACAGTGACAGACCTGTACCCAGCAGTACTGTACCCCAGTGATATACAGTGACAGACCTGTACCCAACAGTACTGTACCCCAGTGTTATACAGTTAGAGCTGTACCCACCAGTACTGTACCCCAGTGTTATACAGTGACAGACCAGTACCCAACAGTACTGTACCCCAGTGTTATACAGTGACAGACCTGTACCCACCAGTACTGTGCCCCAGTGTTAAAGTGACAGACCTGTGCCCACCAGTACTGTACCTCAGTGTTAAAGTGACAGACCTGTACTCACCAGTACTGTACCCCAGTGTTAAAGTGACAGACCTGTACCCACCAGTACTGTACCCCAGTGATATACCGTGACAGACCTGTACCCAGCAGTACTGTAGCTCAGGGTTATACAGTGACAGACCTGTACCCACACAGTACTGTACCGCAGTGTTAAAGTGAGAGACCTGTACACACCAGTAGTGTACCCCAGTGTTATACAGCGGCAGACCTGTACCCACCAGAACTGTACCCCAGTGTTATACAGTGGAGACCTGTACCCACCAATACTGTACCCCAGTGTTATACAGTGACAGACCAGTATCCAACAGTACTGTACCCCAGTGTTATACAGCGACGATCCAGTACCCAACAGTACTGTACCCCAGTGTTATACAGTGACAGACCAGTACCCAACAGTACTGTACCCCAGTGTTATACAGCGATGATCCAGTACCCAACAGTACTGTACCCCAGTGTTATACAGTGACAGACCAGTACCCAACAGTACTGTACCCCAGTGTTATACAGCGACGATCCAGTACCCAACAGTACTGTACCCCAGTGTTATATAATGACAGACCGGTGCCCCCCAGTACTGTACCCCAGTGTTATATAATGACAGACCTGTACCCACCAATGCTGTACCCCAGTGTTAATGACTGACCAGTACCCACCAGTACAGTACCCCAGTGTTATACAGTGACAGACCTGTACCCAACAGTACTGTACACCAGTGTTATATAATGACAGACCTGTACCCACCAGTACTGTACCCCAGTGTTATAAAGCGCCAGACCTGTACCCAGCAGTACTGTACCGCAGTGTTATACAGTGACAGACCTGTACCACCCAGTACTGTACCCCAGTGTTATACAGTGACAGACCTGTATCCACCAGTACTGTACCCAGTGTTATACAGTGACAGACTTGTGCCCACCAGTACTGTACCCCAGTTTTATACAGCGACAGATGTGTACCCAACAGTACTGTAGCCCAGTGTTATACAGTGACACACTTGTACCCACCAGAAATGTACCCCAGGGTTATACAGTGACAGATCTGTACCCACCAGTATTGTACCTCAGTGTTGTACAGTGACAGACGTCTCCCCACCAGCACTGTACCCCAGTGTTATACAATGACAGACCTGTACCCACCAGTACTGTACCCCAGTGTTATACAGTGACAGACCTGTACCCACCAGTATTGTACCACAGTGTTATACAGTGACAGACCTGTACCCACCAGTACTGTACCCCAGTGTTATACAGTGACAGACCTGTACCCACCAGTACTGTATCCCAGGGTTATACAGAGAAACACCTGTACCCACCAGTACTGGACCCCCGGATTATACTGTGAAAGACCTGTACCCCCCCAGTATTGTACCCACATTATACAGTGACAGAGCTGTACCCACCAGTACTGTACCCGTGTTATATAGTGACAGACCTGTACTCACCAGTATTGTCCCGCAGTGTTATATAGTAACAGACCTGTACCCCAGTGTTATACAGTGACAGACCTGTACCCACCAGTACTGAACCCCAGTGCTACAGAGACAGACCTGTACCCACCAGCACTGTACCCCGGTTTTATACAGTGACAGACCTGTACCCACCAGTACTGTACCCAGTGTTTAGTGACAGACATGTACCGACCAGTACTGTACCCCAGTGTTATACAGTGACAGACACGTATCAACTAGTACTGTACAACACGTATTATGCAGTGACAGACCTGTATGCACCATTACTGTACACAGGATTATACAATGACAGACCTGTACCCACCAATACTGTACTGCACTGTTATACAGTGACAGACCTGTACCAACCAGGACTGTACCCCGGGTAAAACAATGACAGACATGTACCCACCAGTACTGTACAACACATGTTATACAGTGACAGACCTGAACGCACCAGTACTGTACCCAGGGATATACAATGACAGACGTGTACCCACCAGTACTGTATCCCAGGGTTATACAGAGAAACACCTCTCCCCACCAGTACTGTTCCCCTGGATTATACTGTGAAAGACCTGTACCCCCTAGTATGATACATTGACAGACCTGTACCCACCAGTACTGTACCCCAGCGTTATACAGTGACAGATCTGTACCCACCAGTACTGTGCCGCAGTGTTATACAGTGACAGACCTGTACCCACCAGTGCTGTACCCCAGTGTTATACAGAGACAGACCTGTGCCCATCAGTACTGTACCCAGGGATATACAATGACAGACGTGTACCCACCAGTACTGTATCCTAGGGTTATACAGAGAAACACCTGTACCCACAAGTACTGTACCCCTGGATTATAGTGTGAAAGACCTGTACCCCGCAGCACTGTACCCCAGTGTTATAGTGACAGACCTGTACCCACCAGTATAGTACAACACGTGTTATACAGTGACAGACCTGTACGCACCAGTACTGTACCCCAGTGTTATACAGTGAAAGACCTGTACCACCAGTACTGTACCAGTGTTACAGTGACAGAACTGTACCCATCAGTACTGTACCCCAGTGTTATACAGTGACAGACCTGTACCCACCAGTACTATACCCCAGTGTTATACAGTGACAGACCTGTACCCACCAGTACAGTATAACACGTGTTATACAGTGACAGACCTGTATCCACCAGTACTGTACCCGTGTTATACAGAGACAGACCTGTACCCACCAGTACTGTACCCCAGTGTTATACAGTGACAGACCTGTACCCACCAGTACTGTACCCATGTTATACAGTGACAGACCTGTATTCACCAGTACTGTACCCCGGTGTTATACAGTGACAGACCTGTACCCACCAGTACAGTATAACACGTGTTATACAGTGACAGACCTGTACCCACCAGTACTGTAGCCCAGTTTTATACAGTGAAAGATCTGTAACCACCAGCACTGTACCCCATTGTTATACAATGAAAGACCTGTATCCACCAGTACTGAAGCCCAGTGTTATACAGAGATAAACCTGTACCCACCAGTACAGTACCCCAGTGTTATACAGTGACAGACCTGTACCCACCAGTACTGTACCCATGTTATACAGTGACAGACCTGTATTCACCAGTACTGTACCCCCGGGTTATATTGTGACAGACCTTTACGCATCAATACGGTACCCCAGTGTCATACAGTGACAGACTTGTACCCATCAGTACTGTACCCCAGTGTTATACAGTGACAGACCTGTACCCACCAGTACTGTACCCAGTGTTATACAGTCCCAGACCTGTACCCACCAATACTGAAGCCCAGTGTTATACAGAGATAAACCTGTACCCACCAGCACTGTACCCCAGTGTAATACAGTGACAGATCTGTACCCACCAGTACTGTAGCCCAGTGTTATACAGTGACAGATCTGTACCCACCAGTAATGTACCCCAGCGTTATACAGTGACAGACCTGTACCCACCAGTACTGTACCACAGGGTTATACAGAGACCGACCTGTACCCACCAGTACTGTATCCCAGGGTTATACAGAAACAGATCTGTACCCACCAGTAATGTACCCCAGCGTTATACAGTGACAGACCAGTACCCACCAGTACTGCACCCGTGTTATACAGAGACAGACCTGTACCCACTAGGACTGTACCTCAGTGTTGTACAGTGACCGACCTGTACCCACCAGTACTGTATCCCAGTGTTATACAGAGACAGACCTGTACCCACTAGTACTGTACCCCAGTGTTATACAGAGACAGACCTGTACCCACCAGTACTGTACCAGTGTTGCAGTGACAGATCTGTACCCACCAGTACTGTACCAGTACTGTACCTGTGTCATACAGTGACAGACCTGTACCCACCAATACTGTGCCCCAGTTTTATACAGTGACAGACCTGGACCCACCAGTACTGTACCCCAGTGTTGGACAGAGACCGACCTGTACCCACCAACTGTACCCCAGTGTTACACAGTGACAGACATGTACCCACCATTACTGTACAATACATGTTATACAGTGACAGACCTGAACGCACCATTACTGTATCCAGGGATATACAATGACAGACATGTACCCACCACTACTGTATCCCAGGGTTATACAGAGAAACACCTGTACCCACCAGTACTGTACCCCTGGATTATACTGTGAAAGACCTGTATCCCACCAGTATTGTACCCGTGTTATACAGTGACAGACCTGTACCCACCAGTACTGAACCCCAGTGTTAGAGACAGACCTGTACCCACCAGCACTGTACCCCAGTGTTATACAGTGACAAACCTGTATCCACCAGTACTGTATCCCAGTGTTATACAGTGACAGACCTGTACCCACCAGTACTGTACCTGTGTTTACAGTGGCAGACCTGTACCCACCAGTACAGTATCCGTGTTTTACAGTGACCGACCTGTACCGATCAGTACTGTATCCGTTATACAGTGACAGACCTGTACCCACCAGTACTGTACCCGTGTTATACAGTGGCAGACCTGTACCCACCAGTACTGTACCATAGTGTTATACAGCAACAGACCTGAATCCACCAGTTTCATAGCCCAGTGTTATGCAGTGACAGACCTGTACCCATCAATACGGTACCCCAGTGTTATACAGTGACAGACCTGTACCCACCACTGTACCCTAGTGTTGTACAGCAACAGACCTGTACCCACCAGTACTGTACCGCAGTGTTATACAATGAAAGACCTGTACCCACCAGTAGTATATCCGTGTTTTTCAGTGACAGACCTGTACCCATCAATACGGTACCCCAGTGTTATACAGTGACAGACTTGTGCCCATCAGTACTGTACCCCAGTGTTATACAGCGACAGACGTGTACCCACCAGTACTGTACGCCAGTGTTATACATTGACAGACTGTACCCACCAGTACTGTACCCCAGTGTTATACAGTGACAGACCTCTACGCACCAGTACTGTACTCCAGTGTTATACAGTGGAAGACCTGTACCTACCAGTACTGTACCCCAGTGTTATACAGTGACAGGCCTGTACCGACCAGTACTGTACCCCAGTGTTATACAGTGGCAGACCTGTACCCACCAGTACTGTATCCCAGTGTTATACAGTGACCGACCTGTACCGATCAGTACTGTATCCGTTATACAGTGACAGACCTGTACTCACCAGTACTGTACCCGTGTTATACAGTGACAGACCTGTACCCACCAGTACTGTACCCCAGTGTTATACAGTGACAGACTTGTACCCATCAGTACTGTACCCCAGTGTTATTCAGCGACAGACGTGTACCCACCAGTACTTTACCCAGTGTTGTACAGTCACGGACCTGCACCCACCAGTACTGAACCCGTGTTTACAGTGACAGACCTGTACCCACCAGTGCTGTACCACTGTGTTATACAGTGACAAATCTGTGTCCACCAGTATTGTACCCGAGTGTTATACAGTGGCAGACCTGTGTCCATCAGTACTGTACCCCAGTGTTATACAGTGACAGACATGTACCCACCAGTACTGTACAACACATGTTATACAGTGACAAACCTGAACGCACCAGTACTTACCCCAGTGTCGTACAGTGACCGACCTGTCCCCACCAGTACTGTATCCAAGTGTTATACAGAGACCGACCTGTACCCACCAACTGTACCCCAGTGTTATTCAGCGACAGACGTGTACCCACCAGTACTTTACCCAGTGTTGTACAGTCACGGACCTGCACCCACCAGTACTGAACCCGTGTTTACAGTGACAGACCTGTACCCACCAGTGCTGTACCACTGTGTTATACAGTGACAAATCTGTGTCCACCAGTATTGTACCCCAGTGTTATACAGTGGCAGACCTGTGTCCATCAGTACTGTACCCCAGTGTTATACAGTGACAGACATGTACCCACCAGTACTGTACAACACATGTTATACAGTGACAAACCTGAACGCACCAGTACTGTACCCCAGTGTCGTACAGTGACCGACCTGTCCCCACCAGTACTGTATCCAAGTGTTATACAGAGACCGACCTGTACCCACCAACTGTACCCCAGTGTTACACAGTGACAGGCATGTACCCACCATTACTGTAGAACACATGTTATACAGTGACAGACCTGAACGCACCAGTACTGTACCCAGGGATATACAATGGCAGACGTGTACCCACCAGTACTGTATCCCAGAGTTATACAGAGAAACACCTGTACCCACCAGTACTGTACCCCTGGATTATACTGTGAAAGACCTGTATCCCCCCCAGTATTGTACCCGTGTTATACAGTGACAGACCTGTACACACCAGTACTGTACCCCAGTGTTATATAGTAACAGACCTGTACCCACCAGTACTGAACCCCAGTGTTACAGAGACAGACCTGTACCCACCAGCACTGTACTCCAGTGTTATACAGTGACAAACCTGTATCCACCAGTACTGTATCCCAGTGTTATACAGTGACCGACCTGTACCCCAGTGTTATACAGTGACAGACCTGTACCCACCAGTACTGTACCTGTATTTACAGTGGCAGACCTGTACCCACCAGTACTATATCCCAGTGTTTTACAGTGACCGACCTGTACCGATCAGTACTGTATCCGTTATACGGTGACAGACCTGTACCCACCAGTACTGTACCCGTGTTATACAGTGACAGACCTGTAGCCACCAGTACTGTACCCGTGTTATACAGTGGCAGACCTGTACCCACCAGTACTGTACCATAGTGTTATACAGCAACAGACCTGAATCCACCAGTTCCATACCCCAGTGTTATACAGTGACAGACCTGTACCCATCAATACGGTACCCCAGTGTTATACAGTGACAGACCTGTAACCACCGCTGTACCCTAGTGTTATACAGCAACAGACCTGTACCCACCAGTACTGTACCGCAGTGTTATACAATGAAAGACCTGTACCCACCAGTAGTATACCCGTGTTATACAGTGACAGACCTGTACCCATCAATACGGTACCCCAGTGTTATACAGTGACAGACTTGTACCCATCAGTACTGTACCCCAGTGTTATACATTGACAGACTGTACCCACCAGTACTGTACCCAGTGTTATACAGTGACAGACCTCTACGCACCAGTACTGTACTCCAATGTTATACAGTGGCAGACCTGTACCTATCAGTACTGTCCCCCAGTGTTATATAGTAACAGACCTGTACCCACCAGTAATGTACCCCAGTGTTAGAGACAGACCTGTACCCACCAGCGCTGTACCCCAGTGTTTTACAGTGACAGACCTGTACCCACCAGTACTGTACCTGTGTTTACAGTGGCAGACCTGTACCCACCAGTACTGTATCCCAGTGTTATACAGTGACCGACCTGTACCGATCAGTACTGTATCCATTATACAGTGACAGACCTGCACATACCAGTACTGTACCCATGTTATACATTGACAGACCTGTACCCACCAGTACTGTACCCCAGTGTTATACAGTGACAGACCTGTACCCATCAATACGGTACCCCAGTGTTATACAGTGACAGACCTGTACCCATCAATACGGTACCCCAGTGTTATACAGTGACACACCTGTACCAACCAGTACTCTAGCCCAGTGTTATACAGTCACAGACCTGCACCCACCAGTACTGAACCAGTGTTTACAGTGACAGACCTGTACCCACCAGTGCTGTACCACTGTGTTATACAGTGACAAATCTGTGTCCACCAGTATTGTACCCCAGTGTTATACAGTGGCAGACCTGTGTCCATCAGTACTGTACCCCAGTGTTATACAGTGACAGACCTGTACACACCAGTACTGTACCCAGGGATATACAATGACAGACGTGTACTCACCAGTACTGTATGCCAGGGTTATACAGAGAAACACCTGTACTCACCAGTACTGTACCCCTGGATTATACTGTGAAAGACCTGTACCCCCCAGCACTGTACCCCAGTGTTATACAGTGACAGACCTGTACCCATCAGTACAGTACAACACGTTATACAGTGACAGACCTGTACGCACCAGTACTGTACCCGTGTTATAGTGACAGACCTGTACACACCAGTACTGTACCCCAGTGTTATACAGTGACAGACCTGTACACACCAGTACTGTACCCCAGTGTTATATAGTAACAGACCTGTACCCACCAGTACTGAACCCCAGTGTTTCAGAGACAGACCTGTACCCACCAGCACTGTACCCCAGTGTTATAAAGTGACAAACATGTATCCACCAGTACTGTATCCCAGTGTTATACAGTGACCGACCTGTACCAACCAGTACTGTACCCCAGTGTTATATAGTAACAGACCTGTACACACCAGCACTGTACCCCAGTGTTATACAGTCACAGACCTGCACCCACCAGTACTGAACCAGTGTTTACAGTGACAGACCTGTACCCACCAGTGCTGTACCACTGTGTTATACAGTGACAAATCTGTGTCCACCAGTATTGTACCCCAGTGTTATACAGTGGCAGACCTGTGTCCATCAGTACTGTACCCCAGTGTTATACAGTGACAGACCTGTACACACCAGTACTGTACCCAGGGATATACAATGACAGACGTGTACCCACCAGTACTGTATGCCAGGGTTATACATAGAAACACCTGTACTCACCAGTACTGCACCCCTGGATTATACTGTGAAAGACCTGTACCCCCCAGCACTGTACCCCAGTGTTATACAGTGACAGACCTGTACCCATCAGTACAGTACAACACGTTATACAGTGACAGACCTGTACGCACCAGTACTGTACCCGTGTTATAGTGACAGACCTGTACACACCAGTACTGTACCCCAGTGTTATACAGTGACAGACCTGTACACATCAGTACTGTACCCCAGTGTTATATAGTAACAGACCTGTACCCACCAGTACTGAACCCCAGTGTTTCAGAGACAGACCTGTACCCACCAGCACTGTACCCCAGTGTTATAAAGTGACAAACCTGTATCCACCAGTACTGTATCCCAGTGTTATACAGTGACCGACCTGTACCAACCAGTACTGTACCCCAGTGTTATATAGTAACAGACCTGTACACACCAGCACTGTACCCCAGTGTTATACAGTGACAGACCTGTACCCACCAGTACTATACCCCCGTGTTATAGTGACAGACCTGTACCCACCAGTACTGTACCCTGGTGTTATACAGTGACAGACCTGTCCCCACCAATACTGTACCACAGGGTTATATAATGACAGACCAGTACCCACCAGTACTGTACCCGTGTTATACAGAGACAGACCTGTACCCACCAGTACTGTACCCCAGTGTTGTACAGAGACAGACCTGGACCAACCAGTACTGTACCACATGGTTATATAATGACAGACCAGTACTCACCAGTACTGTACCCGTGTTATACAGAGACAGACTTGTACCCACCAGTACTGTACCCCAGTGTTGTACAGTGACAGACCTGAACCCACCAGTATTGTATCCCAGTCTTATACAGAGACCGACCTGTACCCACCAGTACTGTCCCCCAGTGTTATATAGTAACAGACCTGTACCCACCAGCACTGTACCCCAGTGTTATACAGTGACAAACCTGTATCCACCAGTACTGTACCCCGGTGTTATACAGCGACAGACCTGTACCAACCAGTACAGTATAACACGTGTTATACAGTGACAGGCCTGTACCCACCAGTACTGTAGCCCAGTGTAAAACAGTGACAGACCTGTACCCACCAGCACTGTACCCCATTGTTATACATTGCAGACCTGTGCCCACCAGTACTGTAGCCCTGTGTTATACAGTGAAAGACCTGTACCCCTGTTATACAGTGACAGACCTGTATCCACCAGTACTGTACCCCAGTGTTATACAGAGAAAGACCTGTAACCACCAGTACTGTACCCAGTGTTATACATTGACAGACCTGTGCCCACCAGTACTGTAGCCCTGTGTTATACAGTGAAAGACCTGTACCCCTGTTGTACATTGACAGAGCTGGAACCACCAGTACTGTACCCGTGCTATACTGTGACAGACCTGTACCCACCAGTACATTACAACACCTGTTATACAGTGACAGACCTGTACGCACCAGTACTGAACCGCAGGGTTGTAGATTGACAGACCTGTGCCTACCAGTACTGTATCCCCGGGTTATACAGTGATAGACCTGTACCCACCAGTACTGTACCCAGTGTTATACAGAGAAACACCTGTACCCACCAGTACTGTACCCCAGTGTTAGTATCAGACCTGTACTCACCAGTACAGTACCCCCGGGTTATATTGTGACAGACTTTACGCATCAATACGGTACCCCAGTGTCATACAGTGACAGACTTGTACCCATCAGTACCGTACCCCAGTGTTATACAGTGACAGACCTCTACCCACCAGTACTGTACCCCAGTGTTATACAGTGACAGACCTGTACCCACCAGTACTGAACCGCAGGGTTGTACATTGACAGACCTGTAACCACCAGTACATTACAACACCTGTTATACAGTGACAGACCTGTACGCACCAGTACTGAACCGCAGGGTTGTAGATTGACAGACCTGTGCCTACCAGTACTGTACCGCTGGGTTATACAGTGATAGACCTGTACCCACCAGTACTGTACCCAGTGTTATACAGAGAAAGACCTGTAACCACCAGTACTGTATCCCAGTGTTATACAGTAACAGACCCGTACCCACCAGTACTGTATCCCAGTGTTATACAGTGACAGACGTGTACCCACCAGTACTGTATCCCAGTGTTATACAGTGACAGACCCGTACCCACCAGTACTGTACCCAGTGTTATACAGTCACAGACCAGTAACCACCAGTACTGAACTCCAGTGTTTGCTGTGACAGACCTGTACCCACCAGTACGAGAGGAAGCTTGCAGGGAATATAAAAACTGACTGCAAAAGCTTCTATAAATATGTGAAGAGAAAAAGATTTGTAAAGACAAACGTAGGTCCCTTGCAGTCGGATTCAGGTGAAATTCTAATGGGGAAGAAAGAAATGGCAGACCGATTGAACCAATACTTCGGTTCTGTCTTCACGAAGGAAGATACAAATAACCTTCCGGAGGTACTAGGGGACCGTGGGTCTAGTGAGAAGGAGGAACTGAAGGATATCCTTATTAGGCGGGAAATTGTGTTTGGGAAATTGATGGGTTTGAAGGCCGATAAATCCCCGGGGCCTGATAGTCTGCATCTCAGAGTGCTCAAAGAAGTGGCCCTCGGAATAGTGGGTGCATTGGTGATCATTTTCCAACAGTCTAGATCAGTTCCCATGGACTGGAGGGAGGGTAGCTGATGTAACACCACTTTTTAGAAAAGGGGGGGAAAGAGAGAAAACGTGTAATTATAGACCGGTTAGCTTGACATCAGTAGTGGGGAAAATGTTGGAATCGATCACGAAGGACAAAATACCAGCACATTTGGAAAGCATGGATTTATGAAAGGGAAATCACTCTCGACGAATCTTCTGGAATTTTTTGAGGATGTAACTTGCAGAGTAGACAAGTGAGAACCAGTGGATGTGGTGTATTTGGACTTTCAGAAGGCTTTTGACAAGATCCCGCACAAGAGATTGTTGTGCAAAATCAAAGCACATGGTACTGGGGCTAATATACTGAAGTGAATAGGGAGCTGGTTGGCAGACAGGAAGCAGAGAGTCAGGATAAATGGGTCCTTTTCAGAATGGTAAGCAGTGACTAGTGGAGTGCCGCAGGGCTCAGTGCTGGGACCCCAGCTCTTTACAATATCCATCAACGATTTGGATGAAGGAATAGAGTGTGATATCTCCAAGTTTGCAGATGACACTAAACTGGGTGGCGGAGTGAGCTGTCAGGAGGATGCTAAGAGGCTGCAGGATGACTTGGACAGGTTAGGTGAGTGGGCAAATGCATGGCAGATGCAGTATAATGTGGATAAATGTGAGGTTATCCATTTTGGGGGCAAAAATACGAAGGCAGAATATTATCTGAATGGCGGAAGACTAGGAAAAGGGGAGGTGCAACAAGACCTGGGTGTCATGATTCATCAGTTACTGAAAGTGGGCATACAGGTACAGCAGGCGGTAAGGAAGGCAAATGGTATGTTGGCCTTCATAACTCGAGGATTTGAGTATTGGAGCAGGGAGGTCTGACTGCAGTTGTACAGGGCCTTAGTGAGGCCTCACCTGGCACATTGTGTTCAGTTTTGGTCACCTAATCTGAGGAAGGACGTTCTTGCTATTGAGGGAGTGCAGCGAAGGTTCACTAGACTGATTCCAGGGATGGCTGGACTATCATATGAGGAGAGACTGGATCAACTGGGCCTTTATTCACTGGAGTTTAGAAAGATGAGAGGGGATCTCATAGAAACATATCAGATTCTGACGGGACTGGCCAGGTTAGATGCGGGAATAATGTTCCCGATGTTGGGGAAGTCCAGAACCAGGGGATATAGTCTTAGGATAAGGGGTAGGCCATTTAGGACTAAGATGAGGAGAAACTTCTTCACTCAGAGAATTGTTAACCTATGGAATTCCCTGCCGCAGAGAGTTGTTGATGCCAGTTCATTGGATATATTCAAGACGGAATTAGATATGACCCTTACGGCTAAAGGGATCAAGGGGTATGGAGAGAAAGCAAGAAAGGGGTACTGAATGATCAGTCATGAGGGAATGATCAGCCATGATCTTATTGAATGGCGGTGCAGGCTTGACGGGCCGAATGCCTATCCCTGCATCTATTTTCTATGTTTCTGTACCCACCAGTACTGTAACCCAGTGTTATACAGTGACCGACCTGTACCCACCAGTACTGTAACCCAGTGTTATACAGTGACAGATCTGAACTCACCAGTACTGTACCCCAGTTTAATACAGTGACCGACCTATACCCACCAGTACTGTAACCCAGTGTTATACAGTGACAAACCTGTGCCCACCAGTACTGTACAACACGTGTTATACAGTGACAGACTTGTATGCACCAGTACTGTACCCAGGTTTATACAATGACAGACGTGTACCCACCAGTACTGTATCCCAGGGTTATACAGAGAAATACATGTACCCACCAGTACTGTGGGCCCAAGTTTCCACATGATTTGCGCCTGATTTTTTAGAGCAACTGGTGGAGAACGGACTATCTTAGAAATCGCAATTCTCCACATTTTTTTTTCTGCAGTTCTAGTCAGGTAGAATTTTTTCTTCAAAAGGGGGCGTGTCCGGCCACTGACGCCTGATTTGAAAGTTTCCACAGTGAAAACGTACTCCAAACTAAAGTAGAATGGAGCAAGTGTAGATTTTTGTAGAACTGAAAAAACCTGTTCTGCACATTAAAAAATCAGGCGCAGGTTACAAATTAGGCGTCCAGAACGAGGTGTGGGGGGAAGGGAAGTCATTAAATTCTATAATAAATCCTTATTTATACTTATACAAATATTATACAAATAAATCCAACCTGAATAAACATTTATAAGCAAAGAAAAGATTGAATAAACCATCTTCCTACCTGTGTGAAAGTGCTTCAGGCAGGCCTTTCGGGACCGAAGGCTGAACGGGCCGGCCCGAGACTTCGGGCAGGGCCCGTCCCCAGCACCAGATTTACAGGTAGGTGGTGTTGGGTTGGGTCGGGTCGGGGAGGTTCGGTTCGGGTCGGGGGGTGGGGGAGGGGGAGGGAGAGAGAGAGGGAGGGAGAGAGAGGGAGGGAGGGAGGGAGTTCAGGTCGGATCCAGTCCGGGAGCGGGAGTTGGGTCGGGTCGGGTCGGGTCCAGTCGGGAGCGCGGGTCGGGTCGGGACCAGTCGGGAGGGCGGGGAGCGGGAACAGGAGCGCGGGTCGGGTCGGGTCGGGTCCAGTTGGGCAGAGCGGGGGGGCGGAGCGGGAACAGGAGTGCGGGTCGGGTCGGGTCGGTTCCAGTCGGGCAGAGCGGGGGGGCGGAGCGGGAACAGGAGCGCGGGTCGGGTCGGGTCGGGTCCAGTCGGGGAGGCGGGGAGCGGGAACAGGAGCGCGGGTCGGGTCGGGTCGGGTCCAGTTGGGCAGAGCGGGGGGGCGGAGCGGGAACAGGAGTGCGGGTCGGGTCGGGTCGGGTCGGGTCGGGACCAGTCGGGAGGGCGGGGAGCGGGAACAGGAGCGCGGGTCGGGTCGGGTCGGTTCCAGTCGGGCAGAGCGGGGGGGCGGAGCGGGAACAGGAGCGCGGGTCGGGTCGGGTCGGGTCGGGTCCAGTCGGGGAGGCGGGGAGCGGGAACAGGAGCGCGGGTCGGGTCGGGTCGGGTCCAGTCGGGGAGGCGGGGAGCGGGAACAGGAGCGCGGGTCGGGTCCAGTCGGGTCCAGTCGGGGAGGCGGGGAGCGGGAACAGGAGCGCGGGTCGGGTCGGGTCGGGTCCAGTCGGGGAGGCGGGGAGCGGGAACAGGAGCGCGGGTCGGGTCCAGTCGGGTCCAGTCGGGGAGGCGGGGAGCGGGAACAGGAGCGCGGGTCGGGTCGGGTCGGGTCCAGTCGGGGAGGCGGGGAGCGGGAACAGGAGCGCGGGTCGGGTCGGGTCGGGTCCAGTCGGGGAGGCGGGGAGCGGGAACAGGAGCGCGGGTCGGGTCCAGTCGGGTCCAGTCGGGGAGGCGGGGAGCGGGAACAGGAGCGCGGGTCGGGTCGGGTCGGGTCGGGTCCAGTCGGGGAGGCGGGGAGCGGGAACAGGAGCGCGGGTCGGGTCCAGTCGGGTCCAGTCGGGGAGGCGGGGAGCGGGAACAGGAGCGCGGGTCGGGTCGGGTCGGGTCCAGTCGGGGAGGCGGGGAGCGGGAACAGGAGCGCGGGTCGGGTCCAGTCGGGTCCAGTCGGGGAGGCGGGGAGCGGGAACAGGAGCGCGGGTCGGGTCGGGTCGGGTCCAGTCGGGGAGGCGGGGAGCGGGAACAGGAGCGCGGGTCGGGTCCAGTCGGGTCCAGTCGGGGAGGCGGGGAGCGGGAACAGGAGCGCGGGTCGGGTCGGGTCGGGTCCAGTCGGGGGGGGGGGGGGAAGCGGGTGTCGGGTCTGGTCCGGAGGCGGGGGGGGGGCGGGGAGCGAGTGTCGGGTCTGGTCGGGGGCGGGGAGCTGGAGCTGGCCGTGGGAGGAGCCTTATTCACGCAGCCCCAGTGAGGCCATTCGGCCAGAGCTCGAGCTGCATGCTTCGGGCCCCTCCCACACAGTTCGGCGCCTGGAGCTACTGCACTTGCGTGCCCACTGTAGCGCGCATGTGCAGAGGTCCCGACACTGTTTTCAGCGCAGGGACCTGGCTACGCCCCCCCACAGCTCGTGCTGCACTGCGCCGAGGGCCAGAGGACCTGCAGGGAGGTGGAGAATACGGAGGATTTTTTTAGGCGCACTTTGTGGCGCGAAAAATGGGCGTCCAGGTCGGGACTGCGTCGTTCTAGGCGCATGTGGAAACTTGGGCTCTGTATCCCTGGATTATACTGTACAGACATGTAACCCCCAGTATTGTACCCGTGTTATACAGTGACAGACCTGTACCCACCAGTACTGTACCCCAGCGTTATTCAGTGACAGGCCAGTACCCACCAGTACTGTACCCCAGCGTTATACAGTGACAGACCTGTCACCCGCCAGTACTGTACCCCAATGTTATACAGTGACAGACCTGTAGCCACCAGTACTGTACCCCAGTGTTATACAGTGACAGACCTGTAGCCACCAATATTGTACCCCAATGTTATACAGTGACAGACCTGTAGCCACCAGTACTGTACCCCAGTGTTATACAGTGACAGACCTGTACCCACCAGTACTGTACCCCAGTGTTATACAGAGACAAACCTGTACCCACCAGCACTGTACTCCAGTGTTACAGTGACAGACTTGTCCCCACCAGTACCGTACCCCAGTATTAGGGACTGACCTGTACCCACCAGTACTGTACCCGTGTTATACAGTGACAGACCTGTAGCCACCAGTACTGTACCCCAATGTTATACAGAGACAGACCTGTACCCACCAGTACTGTACCCCAGTGTTATACAGAGACAAACCTGTACCCACCAGTACTGTACCCGTGTTATACAGAGACAGACCTGTACCCAGCAGTACTGCACCCCAGTGTTATACAGTGACAGACCTGTACCCAGCAGTACTGTACCCCAGTGTTATACAGTGAGACACCTGTCCACGCCCGTACTGTATCCAATTGTTATACAGTGACAGACCTGCACCCACCAGTACTGTACCCCAATATTAGGGATTGACCTGTAGCCACCAGTACTGTACCCCAGTGTTATACAGTGACAGACCTGTAGCCACCAGTACTGTACCCCAATGTTATACAGAGACAGACCTGTACCCACCAGTACTGTACCCCAGTGTTATACAGAGACAAACCTGTACCCACCAGTACTGTACCCGTGTTATACAGAGACAGACCTGTACCCTGCAGTACTGCACCCCAGTGTTATACAGTGACAGACCTGTACCCAGCAGTACTGTATCCCATTGTTATACAGTGACAGACCTGCACCCATGAGTACTGTACCCCAATATTAGGGATTGACCTGTACCCACCAGTACTGTAGCCCAGGTTTATAGTGACAGACCTGCACCTGCCAGTACTGTACCCGTGTTATACAGTGACAGACTTGTCCACAACAGTACTGTACCCCAGTGTTATACAGTGACAGGACTGTCCCCACAGTACTGTCCCCCAGTGTTATACAGTGACAGACTTGTCCACAACAGTACTGTAACCCAGCGTTATACAGTGACAGACTTGTCCACAACAGTACTGTACCCCAGTGTTATACAGTGACAGACCTGTCACCCGCCAGTAATGTACAGCAATGTTATACAGTGACAGACCTGTACCCACCAGTACTGTACACGTGTTATACAGCGACAGACCTGTACCCAGCAGTACTGTACCCCAGTGTTATACACTGACAGACCTGTCCACACCAGACACCAGTACCGTAACCCAGTGTTATACAGTGACAGATCTGTACACACCAGTACTGGACCCCAGTTAATAAAGTGACAGACCTGTACCCCCCCAGTCATTTACCCTACTATTATACAGTGACAGATCTGTACCCACCAGTACTGTACCCCAGTTTATACAGAGACAGACCTGTACCCACACAGTACTGTACCCCAGTGTTACACAGTGACAGACCTGTCCACACCAGTACTGTACCCCAGTGTTATACAGTGACAGACCTGTACCCACCAGTACTGTACCCCGATGTTATACAGTGACAGACCTGTGCCCACCAGTACTGTACCCCAAAGTTATACAGTCACAGACCTGCACCCACCAGTACTGTACCCCAATATTAGAGACAGACCTGTACCCACCAGTACTGTAGTCCAGGTTTATACAGTGACAGACCTGTACCCACCAGTACTGTATCCCAGTGTTATACAGCGACAGACCTGTGCCCAGCAGTACTGTACACCAGTGTTATACAGTGACAGACCCGTACACACCAGTACTGTATCCCAATGTTATACAGTGACAGACCTGTACCCATCAGTACTGTACACCAGGGTTTGGGACTGACCTGTACCCACCAGTACTGTACCTGTGTTATACAGTGACAAAAATATACCCACCAGTACCGTACCCAGTGTTATACAGTGACAGACCTGTACCCACCAGTACTGTACCCCAGTTTATACAGTGACAGACCTGTACCCACCAGTACCATACCCAGTGTTATACAGTGACAGATCTGTACCCACCAGTACTGTACGCCAGTGTTGTACAGTGACAGTCCTGTACCCACCAGTACTGTATCCCAATGTTATACAGTGACAGACCTGTACCCACAAGTACTGTACCCCGATATTACAGTGACAGACCTGTGCCCACCAATACTGTACAACCATGTTATACAGAGACAGACCTGTACCCACCAGTACTGTACCCCGATATTACAGTGACAGACCTGTGCCCACCAATACTGTACAACTATGTTATACAGAGACAGACCTGTACCCACCAGTACTGTACCACAGGGTTAAACAATGGCAGACCTGTACCCACCAATACTGTACCCCACTGTTATACACTGACAGACCTGTCCCCACCAGTACTGTAACCCAGCATTATATAGTGACAGACCTGTGGCCACCAGTACTGTACCCGTGTTATACAGTGACATAACTGTACCCACCAGTACTGTACCCCAGTGTTATACAGTAACAGACCTGCACCCACCAGTACTGTACCTCAATATTATGGACTGACCTGTACCCACCAGTACTGTACCCCAGTGTTATACAGTGACAGACCTGTACCCACCAGTAATGTACCCGTGTTATACAGCGACAGACCTGTACCCACCAGTACTGTACCCCAGTGCTATAGTGACAGACCTGTCCACACCAGTACCGTACCCCAGTGTTATACAGTGACAGACCTCGACCCATCAATACTATAGCCCAGTGTTAGTGAAAGACCTATATCCACCAGTACTGTACCCCAGTGTTACAGTGACAGACCTGTACCCACCAGTACTTTACCCCAGTGTAATAGTGACAGATCTGTACCCACCAGTACTGTACCTCAGGGTTATACAATTACTGACTTATACCCATCAGTACTGTATCCCAGTGTTATACAGTGACAGACCTGTACCCACCAGTACTGTACCCATGTTATACAGCAACAGGCCTGTGCCCAGCAGTACTGTATCCCAGTGTTATACAGTGACAGACCCATACCCACCAGTACTGTACCCAGATGTTACAGTGACAGACCTGTGCCCACCAGTACTGTACTGCAATGTTATACAGTGACAGGCCTGTGCCCACCAGTACTGTACCCCAATATTAGGGACTGACCTGTACCCACCAATACTGTAGTCCAGGTTTATACAGTGACAGACCTGTACCCACCAGTACTGTACCCCAGTGTTATACAGTGACAGACCTGTACACACCAGTACTGTACCCCAGTGTTATACAGTGACGGACCTGTACCCACCAGAACTGTACCCCAGTGTTATACAATAACACCCCTGTACCCACCATTACTGTACCCCAGTGTAATAGTGACAGATCTGTACCCACCAGTGCTGTACCCCAGTGTTATACAATGACAGATGTGTACCCATCAGTACTGTATCCCAATGTTATAGTGACAGACCTGTACTCACAAGTACTGTACCACAGTGTTAATGTGACAGACCTGTACCCAATACTGTACAACCATATTATTCAGAGACAGACCTGTCCACACCAGTACTGTACTCCACTGTTATACAGTGACAGACCTGTGCCCACCAGTACTGTACAGCAATGTTATACAGTGACAGACCTGTACCCACCTGTCATGTACCCCAGTGTTGTACAGTGACAGACCTGTACCCCCCCCAGTCATGTACCCCAGTTTATACAGTGACAGACCTGTCCACAGCAATACCGTACCCCAGTGTTATACAGTGAGAGACCTGTACCCACCAATACTGTACCCCACTGTTATACAGTGAAAGACCTGTACCCACCTGTACTGTACCCCGATGTTTTACAGTGACAGACCTGTCCCCACCAGTACTGTACCGCAGGGTTATACAATGACACCCCTGTACCCACCATTACTGTACCCCAGTGTAATACAGTGACAGATCTGTACCCACCAGTGCTGTACCCCAGGGTTATACAATGACAGATGTGTACCCATCAGTACTGTATCCCAATGTTATACAGTGACAGACCTGTACCCACAAGTACTATACCCCAGTGTTCACGTGACAGACCTGTACCCACCAATACTGTACAACCATATTATTCAGAGACAGACCTGTCCACACCAGTACTGTACCCCGATGTTTGTGACAGACCTGTGCCCACCATTACTATACCCCAGTGTTGTACAGTGACAGACCTGTACCCCCGCAGTTATGTACCCCACTGTTATACAGTGACAGACCTGAACCCACCAGTACAGTACCCCAGTTTATACAGTGACAGACATGTACCCACACAGTACTGTACCCCAGAGTTACACATTGACAGACCTGTCCACAGCAGTACTGTACCCCAGTGTTGTACAGTGACAGACCTGTACCCCGCCAGTCATGTACCCCACTGTTGTACAGTGACAGACCTGTACCCACCAGTACTGTACCCCAGTGTATGCAGTGACAGACCTGTACGTACACAGTACTCTACCCCAGTGTTATACAGTGACAGACCTGTCCACAGCAGTACCGTACCACAGTGTTATACAGTGACAGACCTGTACCCCCCAATACTGTACCCCACTGTTATACAGTGACAGTCCTGTACCCACCAATATTGCACATGCATGTTATCCAGAGGCAGACCTGTACCCACCAGTACTGTACCACAGGGTTAAACAATGACAGACCTGTACCTACCGATACTGTACCCCACTGTTATACAGTGACAGGCCTGTACCCACCAGTACTGTACCACAGGGTTAAACAATGGCAGACCTGTACCCACCAATACTGTACCCCACTGTTATACAGTGACAGGCCTGTACCCACCAGTACTGTTCTCCACTGTGAAACAGTGACAGACCTGTACCCACCTGTACTGTACCCCGATGTTATACAGTGACAGACCTGTCCCCACCAGTTCTGTAACCCAGCGTTATATAGTGACAGACCTGTGCCCACCAGTACTGTACCCCAGTGTTATACAGTGACAGACCTGCACCCACCAGTACTGTACCTCAATATTATGGACTGACCTGTACCCAACAGTACTGTAGGCCAGGTTTATACAGTGACAGACCTGTAACCACCAGTACTGTACCCCAGGGTTATATAATGACAGACCTGTACCCACCAGTACTGTACCCCAGTGTTACAGTGACAGACCCATACCCACCAGTACTGTACCCGTGTTATACAGCGACAGACCTGTACCCACCAGTACTGTACCCCAGTGTTATACAGTGACAAACCTGTCCACATCAGTACCGTACCCCGTGTTATACAGTGAAAGACCTGTACCCACCAGTACTGTACCCCAGTGTTACACAGTGACAGACCTGTCCCCACCAGTACTGTACCCAGTGTTATACAGTGAAAGACCTGCACCCACCAGTACTGTATCCCAGTGTTATACAGTGACAGACCTGTGCCCACCAGTACTGTACCCCAGGATTTGAGACTGACCTGTACCCACCAGTACTGTACCCGTGTTATACAGTGACAGACCTGTATCCACCAGTACTGTACCCCAGTGTTATACATTGACAGAACTGTACCCATCAGTACTGTACCCCAGTGTTATACAGTGACAGACCTGTACCCACCAGTACTGCACCCCGATATTAGTGACAAATCTGTGCCCACCAGTACTGTACCCCAGTTTATACAGTGACCGATCTGCACTCACCAGTACTGTACCCCAATATTAGGGACTGACCTGTACCCACCAGTACTGTAGGCCAGGTTTATACAGTGACAGACCTGTACCCACCAGTACTGTACAATCATATTATACAGAGACAGACCTGTACCCACCAGTACTGTACCACAGTGTTATACAGTGACATACCTGTACACACCAGTACTGTATCCCAGTGTTATACAGTGACGGACCTGTACCCACCAGTACTGTAACCCAGTGTTAATACAGTGAGATCTGTACCCACCAGTACTGTACACCAGGGTTATACAGTGACAGACCTGTACCCACCACTACTGTACCCCAGGGTAATTCAATGACACCCCTGTACCCACCATTACTGTACCCCAGTGTAATACAGTGACAGATCTGTACCCACCAGTGCTGTACCCCAGGGTTATACAATGACAGATGTGTACCCATCAGTACTGTATCCCAGTGTTATACAGTGACAGACCTGTACCCACCAGTACTGTGCCCGTGTTATACAGCAACAGGCCTGTGCCCAGCAGTACTGTACCCCAGTGTTATACAGTGACAGACCCATACCCACCAGTACTGTATCCCAATGTTATACAGTGACAGACCTGTACCCACCAATACTGTACAACCATGTTATACAGTAATAGTGACAGATCTGTACCCACCAGTACTGCACCCCAAGGTTATACAAAGACAGACGTGTACCCATCAATACTGTATACCAGTGCTATAGAGTGACAGGCCTGTACCCACCACTACTGTACCCCAGGGTTATACAATGACACCCCTGTACCCACCATTACTGTACCCCAGTGTAATACAGTGACAGATCTGTACCCACCAGTGCTGTACCCCAGGGTTATACAATGACAGATGTGTACCCATCAGTACTGTATCCCAATGTTATACAGTGACAGACCTGTACCCACAAGTACTGTACCCCAGTGTTCACGTGACAGACCTGTACCCACCAATACTGTACAACCATATTATTCAGAGACAGACCTGTCCACACCAGTACTGTACCCCGATGTTTGTGACAGACCTGTGCCCACCAGTACTATACCCCAGTGTTGTACAGTGACAGACCTGTACCCCCGCAGTTATGTACCCCACTGTTATACAGTAACAGACCTGAACCCATCAGTACAGTACCCCAGTTTATACAGTGACAGACATGTACCCACACAGTACTGTACCCCAGAGTTACACATTGACAGACCTGTACCCACCTGTACTGTACCCCAGTGTTGTACAGTGACAGACCTGTACCCCGCCAGTCATGTACTCCACTGTTGTACAGTGACAGACCTGTACCCACCAGTACTGTACCCCAGTTTATACAGTGACAGACCTGTACGTACACAATACTGTACCCCAGTGTAATACAGTGACAGACCTGTCCACAGCAGTACCGTACCACAGTGTTATACAGTGACAGACCTGTACCCACAAGTACTGTACCCCAGTGTTACCGTAACAGACCTGTACCCACCAATACGGTAGAACCATGTTATACAGAGACAGACCTGTACCCACCAGTACTGTACCACAGGGTTAAACAATGACAGACCTATACCCACCAATACTGTACCCCACTGTTATACAGTGACAGTCCTGTACCCACCAATATTGCACATGCATGTTATACAGAGGCAGACCTGTACCCACCAGTACTGTACCACAGGGTTAAACAATGACAGACCAGTACCTACCAATACTGTACCCCACTGTTATACAGTGACAGGCCTGTACCCACCAGTACTGTACCACAGGGTTAAACAATGGCAGACCTGTACCCACCAATACTGTACCCCACTGTTATACAGTGACAGGCCTGTACCCACCAGTACTGTACTCCACTGTGAAACAGTGACAGACCTGTACCCACCTGTACTGTACCCCGATGTTATACAGTGACAGACCTGTACCCACCAGTACTGTACCCCAGTGTTATACAGTGACAGACCTGCACCCACCAGTATTGTACCTCAATATTATGGACTGACCTGTACCCACCAGTACTGTAGGCCAGGTTTATACAGTGACAGACCTGTACCCACCAGTACTGTACCCCAGGGTTATATAATGACAGACCTGTACCCACCAGTACTGTACCCCAGTGTTGCACAGTGACAGACCCATACCCACCAGTACTGTACCCGTGTTATACAGCGACAGACCTGTACCCACCAGTACTGTACCCCAGTGTTACACAGTGACAGACCTGTCCCCACCAGTACTGTACCGCAGGGTTATACAATGACAAATGTGTACTCATCAGTACTGTATCCCAATGTTATACAGTGACAGACCTGTACCCACAATTACTGTGCCCCAGTGTTAACATGACAGACCTGTACCCACCAATACTGTACAACCATGTTATACAGTGACAGACTTGACCCCACCAGTACCGTACCCAGTGTTATACAGTGACAGACCTGTACCCACCAGTACTGTACCCCAGTTTATACAGTGACAGACCTGTACCCACCAGTACCATACCCAGTGTTATACAGTGACAGATCTGTACCCACCAGTACTGTACGCCAGTGTTGTACAGTGACAGTCCTGTACCCACCAGTACTGTATCCCAATGTTATACAGTGACAGACCTGTACCCACAAGTACTGTACCCCAGTGTTAAAGTAACAGACCTGTACCCACCAATACTGTACAACCATGTTATACAGAGACAGACCTGTACCCACCAGTACTGTACCCCGATATTACAGTGACAGACCTGTGCCCACCAATACTGTACAACTATGTTATACAGAGACAGACCTGTACCCACCAGTACTGTACCACAGGGTTAAACAATGGCAGACCTGTACCCACCAATACTGTACCCCACTGTTATACACTGACAGACCTGTCCCCACCAGTACTGTAACCCAGCATTATATAGTGACAGACCTGTGGCCACCAGTACTGTACCCGTGTTATACAGTGACATAACTGTACCCACCAGTACTGTACCCCAGTGTTATACAGTAACAGACCTGCACCCACCAGTACTGTACCTCAATATTATGGACTGACCTGTACCCACCAGTACTGTACCCCAGTGTTATACAGTGACAGACCTGTACCCACCAGTAATGTACCCGTGTTATACAGCGACAGACCTGTACCCACCAGTACTGTACCCCAGTGCTATAGTGACAGACCTGTCCACACCAGTACCGTACCCCAGTGTTATACAGTGACAGACCTCGACCCATCAATACTATAGCCCAGTGTTAGTGAAAGACCTATATCCACCAGTACTGTACCCCAGTGTTACAGTGACAGACCTGTACCCACCAGTACTTTACCCCAGTGTAATAGTGACAGATCTGTACCCACCAGTACTGTACCTCAGGGTTATACAATTACTGACTTATACCCATCAGTACTGTATCCCAGTGTTATACAGTGACAGACCTGTACCCACCAGTACTGTACCCATGTTATACAGCAACAGGCCTGTGCCCAGCAGTACTGTATCCCAGTGTTATACAGTGACAGACCCATACCCACCAGTACTGTACCCAGATGTTACAGTGACAGACCTGTGCCCACCAGTACTGTACTGCAATGTTATACAGTGACAGGCCTGTGCCCACCAGTACTGTACCTCAGTGTTCTACAGTGACAGACCTGTATCCACCAGTACTATACCCCAGTGTTACAGTGACAGACCTGCACCCACCAGTACTGTACCCCAATATTAGGGACTGACCTGTACCCACCAATACTGTAGTCCAGGTTTATACAGTGACAGACCTGTACCCACCAGTACTGTACCCCAGTGTTATACAGTGACAGACCTGTACACACCAGTACTGTACCCCAGTGTTATACAGTGACGGACCTGTACCCACCAGAACTGTACCCCAGTGTTATACAATAACACCCCTGTACCCACCATTACTGTACCCCAGTGTAATAGTGACAGATCTGTACCCACCAGTGCTGTACCCCAGTGTTATACAATGACAGATGTGTACCCATCAGTACTGTATCCCAATGTTATAGTGACAGACCTGTACTCACAAGTACTGTACCACAGTGTTAATGTGACAGACCTGTACCCAATACTGTACAACCATATTATTCAGAGACAGACCTGTCCACACCAGTACTGTACTCCACTGTTATACAGTGACAGACCTGTGCCCACCAGTACTGTACAGCAATGTTATACAGTGACAGACCTGTACCCACCTGTCATGTACCCCAGTGTTGTACAGTGACAGACCTGTACCCCCCCCAGTCATGTACCCCAGTTTATACAGTGACAGACCTGTCCACAGCAATACCGTACCCCAGTGTTATACAGTGAGAGACCTGTACCCACCAATACTGTACCCCACTGTTATACAGTGAAAGACCTGTACCCACCTGTACTGTACCCCGATGTTTTACAGTGACAGACCTGTCCCCACCAGTACTGTACCGCAGGGTTATACAATGACACCCCTGTACCCACCATTACTGTACCCCAGTGTAATACAGTGACAGATCTGTACCCACCAGTGCTGTACCCCAGGGTTATACAATGACAGATGTGTACCCATCAGTACTGTATCCCAATGTTATACAGTGACAGACCTGTACCCACAAGTACTATACCCCAGTGTTCACGTGACAGACCTGTACCCACCAATACTGTACAACCATATTATTCAGAGACAGACCTGTCCACACCAGTACTGTACCCCGATGTTTGTGACAGACCTGTGCCCACCATTACTATACCCCAGTGTTGTACAGTGACAGACCTGTACCCCCGCAGTTATGTACCCCACTGTTATACAGTGACAGACCTGAACCCACCAGTACAGTACCCCAGTTTATACAGTGACAGACATGTACCCACACAGTACTGTACCCCAGAGTTACACATTGACAGACCTGTCCACAGCAGTACTGTACCCCAGTGTTGTACAGTGACAGACCTGTACCCCGCCAGTCATGTACCCCACTGTTGTACAGTGACAGACCTGTACCCACCAGTACTGTACCCCAGTGTATGCAGTGACAGACCTGTACGTACACAGTACTCTACCCCAGTGTTATACAGTGACAGACCTGTCCACAGCAGTACCGTACCACAGTGTTATACAGTGACAGACCTGTACCCCCCAATACTGTACCCCACTGTTATACAGTGACAGTCCTGTACCCACCAATATTGCACATGCATGTTATCCAGAGGCAGACCTGTACCCACCAGTACTGTACCACAGGGTTAAACAATGACAGACCTGTACCTACCGATACTGTACCCCACTGTTATACAGTGACAGGCCTGTACCCACCAGTACTGTACCACAGGGTTAAACAATGGCAGACCTGTACCCACCAATACTGTACCCCACTGTTATACAGTGACAGGCCTGTACCCACCAGTACTGTTCTCCACTGTGAAACAGTGACAGACCTGTACCCACCTGTACTGTACCCCGATGTTATACAGTGACAGACCTGTCCCCACCAGTTCTGTAACCCAGCGTTATATAGTGACAGACCTGTGCCCACCAGTACTGTACCCCAGTGTTATACAGTGACAGACCTGCACCCACCAGTACTGTACCTCAATATTATGGACTGACCTGTACCCAACAGTACTGTAGGCCAGGTTTATACAGTGACAGACCTGTAACCACCAGTACTGTACCCCAGGGTTATATAATGACAGACCTGTACCCACCAGTACTGTACCCCAGTGTTACAGTGACAGACCCATACCCACCAGTACTGTACCCGTGTTATACAGCGACAGACCTGTACCCACCAGTACTGTACCCCAGTGTTATACAGTGACAAACCTGTCCACATCAGTACCGTACCCCGTGTTATACAGTGAAAGACCTGTACCCACCAGTACTGTACCCCAGTGTTACACAGTGACAGACCTGTCCCCACCAGTACTGTACCCAGTGTTATACAGTGAAAGACCTGCACCCACCAGTACTGTATCCCAGTGTTATACAGTGACAGACCTGTGCCCACCAGTACTGTACCCCAGGATTTGAGACTGACCTGTACCCACCAGTACTGTACCCGTGTTATACAGTGACAGACCTGTATCCACCAGTACTGTACCCCAGTGTTATACATTGACAGAACTGTACCCATCAGTACTGTACCCCAGTGTTATACAGTGACAGACCTGTACCCACCAGTACTGCACCCCGATATTAGTGACAAATCTGTGCCCACCAGTACTGTACCCCAGTTTATACAGTGACCGATCTGCACTCACCAGTACTGTACCCCAATATTAGGGACTGACCTGTACCCACCAGTACTGTAGGCCAGGTTTATACAGTGACAGACCTGTACCCACCAGTACTGTACAATCATATTATACAGAGACAGACCTGTACCCACCAGTACTGTACCACAGTGTTATACAGTGACATACCTGTACACACCAGTACTGTATCCCAGTGTTATACAGTGACGGACCTGTACCCACCAGTACTGTAACCCAGTGTTAATACAGTGAGATCTGTACCCACCAGTACTGTACACCAGGGTTATACAGTGACAGACCTGTACCCACCACTACTGTACCCCAGGGTAATTCAATGACACCCCTGTACCCACCATTACTGTACCCCAGTGTAATACAGTGACAGATCTGTACCCACCAGTGCTGTACCCCAGGGTTATACAATGACAGATGTGTACCCATCAGTACTGTATCCCAGTGTTATACAGTGACAGACCTGTACCCACCAGTACTGTGCCCGTGTTATACAGCAACAGGCCTGTGCCCAGCAGTACTGTACCCCAGTGTTATACAGTGACAGACCCATACCCACCAGTACTGTATCCCAATGTTATACAGTGACAGATCTGTACCCACAAGTACTGTACCCCAGTTTTAATGTGACAGACCTGTACCCACCAATACTGTACAACCATGTTATACAGTAATAGTGACAGATCTGTACCCACCAGTACTGCACCCCAAGGTTATACAAAGACAGACGTGTACCCATCAATACTGTATACCAGTGCTATAGAGTGACAGGCCTGTACCCACCACTACTGTACCCCAGGGTTATACAATGACACCCCTGTACCCACCATTACTGTACCCCAGTGTAATACAGTGACAGATCTGTACCCACCAGTGCTGTACCCCAGGGTTATACAATGACAGATGTGTACCCATCAGTACTGTATCCCAATGTTATACAGTGACAGACCTGTACCCACAAGTACTGTACCCCAGTGTTCACGTGACAGACCTGTACCCACCAATACTGTACAACCATATTATTCAGAGACAGACCTGTCCACACCAGTACTGTACCCCGATGTTTGTGACAGACCTGTGCCCACCAGTACTATACCCCAGTGTTGTACAGTGACAGACCTGTACCCCCGCAGTTATGTACCCCACTGTTATACAGTAACAGACCTGAACCCATCAGTACAGTACCCCAGTTTATACAGTGACAGACATGTACCCACACAGTACTGTACCCCAGAGTTACACATTGACAGACCTGTACCCACCTGTACTGTACCCCAGTGTTGTACAGTGACAGACCTGTACCCCGCCAGTCATGTACTCCACTGTTGTACAGTGACAGACCTGTACCCACCAGTACTGTACCCCAGTTTATACAGTGACAGACCTGTACGTACACAATACTGTACCCCAGTGTAATACAGTGACAGACCTGTCCACAGCAGTACCGTACCACAGTGTTATACAGTGACAGACCTGTACCCACAAGTACTGTACCCCAGTGTTACCGTAACAGACCTGTACCCACCAATACGGTAGAACCATGTTATACAGAGACAGACCTGTACCCACCAGTACTGTACCACAGGGTTAAACAATGACAGACCTATACCCACCAATACTTTACCCCACTGTTATACAGTGACAGTCCTGTACCCACCAATATTGCACATGCATGTTATACAGAGGCAGACCTGTACCCACCAGTACTGTACCACAGGGTTAAACAATGACAGACCAGTACCTACCAATACTGTACCCCACTGTTATACAGTGACAGGCCTGTACCCACCAGTACTGTACCACAGGGTTAAACAATGGCAGACCTGTACCCACCAATACTGTACCCCACTGTTATACAGTGACAGGCCTGTACCCACCAGTACTGTACTCCACTGTGAAACAGTGACAGACCTGTACCCACCTGTACTGTACCCCGATGTTATACAGTGACAGACCTGTACCCACCAGTACTGTACCCCAGTGTTATACAGTGACAGACCTGCACCCACCAGTATTGTACCTCAATATTATGGACTGACCTGTACCCACCAGTACTGTAGGCCAGGTTTATACAGTGACAGACCTGTACCCACCAGTACTGTACCCCAGGGTTATATAATGACAGACCTGTACCCACCAGTACTGTACCCCAGTGTTGCACAGTGACAGACCCATACCCACCAGTACTGTACCCGTGTTATACAGCGACAGACCTGTACCCACCAGTACTGTACCCCAGTGTTACACAGTGACAGACCTGTCCCCACCAGTACTGTACCGCAGGGTTATACAATGACAAATGTGTACTCATCAGTACTGTATCCCAATGTTATACAGTGACAGACCTGTACCCACAATTACTGTGCCCCAGTGTTAACATGACAGACCTGTACCCACCAATACTGTACAACCATGTTATACAGTGACAGACTTGACCCCACCAGTACTGTAACCCAGCGTTATACAGTGACAGACCTGTCCACACCAGTATTGTACCCCAGTGTTATATTGACAGACCTGTACCCACCAGTACTGTACCCCGATATTAAAGTGACAGACCTGCACCCACCAGTACTGTACCTCAATATTATGGGCTGACCTGTACCCACCAGTACTGTACCCCAGTGTTATACAGTGACAGACCTGTACCCACCAGCACCGTACCCCAGTGTTACACACTGACAGACCTGTCCCCACCAGTACTGTACCGCAGGGTTATACAATGACTAATGTGTACCCATCAGTACTGTATCCCAGTGTTATACAGTGACAGACCTTCACCCACCAGTACTGTGCCCGTGTTATACAGCAACAGGCCTGTGCCCAGCAGTAGTGTATCCCAATGTTATACAGTGACAGACCTGTACCCACAAGTACTGTACCCCAGTGTTAACGTGACAGACCTGTACCCACCAATAATGTATAACCATGTTATACAGAGACAGACCTGTACCCACCAGTACTGTACCACAGGGTTAAACAATGACAAACCTGTCCCCACCAGTACTGTACCCCAGTGTTATACAGTGACAGACCTGTGCCCACCAGTATTGTACCCCAGTGTTGTACAGTGACAGACCTGTACCCACCAGTACTGTACCCCAATATTAGGGATGACCTGTACCCACCAGTACTGTAGTCCAGGTTTATACAGTGACAGACATGGACCCACCAGTACTGTACCCCAGGGTTATACAATGACAGACCTGTACCCACCAGTACTGTATCCCAGTGTTATACAGCGACAGACCTGTACCCACCAGTACTGTACCCCAGGATTTGAGACTGACCTGTACCCACCAGTACTGTACCCGTGTTATACATTGACAGAACTGTACCCATCAGTACTGTACCCCAGTTATACAGTGACAGACCTGTACCCACCAGTACTGCACCCCGATATTAGTGACAAATCTGTGCCCACCAGTACTGTACCCCAGTTTATACAGTGACAGACCTGCACCCACCAGTACTGTACCTCAGTGTTATACAGTGACAGACCTGTACCCACCAGTACTGTACCCCGATATTACAGTGACAGACCTGTACCCACCAGCACTGTACCCCAGTGTTACACAGTGACAGACCTGTCCCCACCAGTACTGTACCGCAGGGTTATACAATGACTAATGTGTACCCACCAGTACTGTAGTCCAGGTTTATACAGTGACAGACATGGACCCACCAGTACTGTACCCCAGGGTTATACAATGACAGACCTGTACCCACCAGAACTGTACCCCAGTGTTATACAGTGACAGACCTGTACCCACCAGTACTGTATCCCAGTGTTATACAGCGACAGACATGTGCCCAGCTGTTTTGTACACAAGTGTAATACAGTGACAGACCCATTCCCACCAGTACTGTATTCCAATGTTATACAGTGACAGACCTGTACCCACCAGTATGTACCCCAGGATTTGGGACTGACCTGTACTCACCAGTACTGTACCCGTGTTATACAGTGACAGACCTGTATCCACCAGTACTATACCCCAGTGTTATACATTGACAGAACTGTACCCACCAGTACTGTACCCCGATGTTAGTGACAAATCTGTGCCCAACAGTAATGTACACCAGTGTTATACAGTGACAGACCTTCACCCACCAGTACTGTACCCCAAAATTAGGGACTGACCTGTACCCACCAGTACTGTAGTCCAGGTTTATACAGTGACAGACCTGAACCCACCAGTACTGTACCCCAGTGTTATACAATGACAAACCTGTACCCACCAGTACTGTACCCCGATGTTATACAGCGACAGACCTGTGCCCACCAGTACTGTACCCCAGTGTTATAAAGTGACAGACCTGTACCCACCAATACTGTACAATCATGTTATACAGAGACAGACCTGTACCCACCAGTACTGTACCACAGTGTTATACAGTGACAGACCTGTACCCACCAGTACTGTACCCCGATGTTAGTGACAGACCTGTGCCCACCAGTACTGTACAATCATGTTATAGAGAGACAGACCTGTACCCACCAGTACTGTACCACAGGGTTAAACAATGACAGACCTGTACCCACCAATACTGTACCCCAATTTATACAGTGACAGACCTTTACGCCCCTAGTCATGTACCCCAGTGTTATACAGTGACAGACCTGTACCCACCAGTACTGTACCCCGATATTAGTGACAGACCTGCACCCACCAGTACTGTCGCTCAATATTATGGACTGACCTGTACCCACCAGTACTGTAGTCCAGGTTTATACAGTGACAGACCTGTACCCACCAGTACTGTACCTGTGTTATACAGCGACAGACCTGTACCCACCAGTACTATACCCCAGTGTTATACAGTGACAAACCTGTCCAGATGAGTACCGTACCCCAGTGTTATACAGTGAAAGACCTGTACCCACCAGTACTGTACCCCGATGTTGGTGACAAATCTGTGCCCACCAGTACTGTACCCCAGTTTATACAGTGACAGATCTGCACTCACCAGTACTGTAACCCCAATATTAGGGATTGACCTGTACCCACCAGTACTGTAGTCCAGGTTTATACAGTGAAAGACCTGTACCCACCAGTACCGTACCCCAATGTTACACAGTGACAGACCTGTCCCCACAGTACTGTCCCCCAGGGTTATACAATGACTGTCGTGTGCCCATCAGTACTGTATCCCAGTGTTATACAGTGACAGACCTGTCCCCACCAGTACTGTACCGCAGGGTTATACAATGACTAATGTGTACCCATCAGTACTGTATCCCAGTGTAATACAGTGACAGACCTGCACCCACCAGTACTGTATCCCAATGTTATACAGTGACAGACCTGTACCCACAAGTACTGTACCCCAGTGTTAACATGACAGACCTGTACCCACCAATACTGTACAACCATGTTATACAGTGACAGACTTGACCCCACCAGTACTGTACCCCGATATTACAGTGACAGACCTGTGCCCACCAGTACTGTACCGTAATGTTATACAGTGACAGACCTGTACCCACCAGTCCTGTACCCCAGGGTTATACAGTGACAGATCTGTACCCACCAGTACTGTACCCCAGGGTTATACAATGACAGACCTGTACCCACCAGTACTGTACCCCGATATTACAGTGACAGACCTGTGCCCACCAGTACTGTAGCCAAGTGTTATCTGTACAACCATGTTATACAGAGACAGACCTGTACCCACCAGTACTGTACCACAGGGTTAAACAATGACAGACCTGTACCCACCAATACTGTAACCCAATTTATACAGTGACAGACCTGTACGCCCCCAGTCGTGTACACCTGTGTTATACAGTGACAGAACTGTACCCACCTGTACTGTACCCCAGTGTTATACAGTGACAGACCTTTACCCACCAGTACTGTACCCCAGTGTTAGACAGTGACAGACCTGCACCCACCAGTACTGTACCCCAATATTAGGGACTGACTTGTACCCACCAGTACTGTAGTCCAGGTTTATACAGTGACAGACCTGTACCCACCAGTACTGTACCCCAGGGTTATACAATGACACCCCTGTACCCACCATTACTGTACCCCAGTGTAATACAGTGACAGATCTGTACCCACCAGTGCTGTACCCCAGGGTTATACAATGACAGATGTGTACCCATCAGTATTGTATCTCGATGTTATACAGTGACAGACCTGTACCCACAAGTACTGTATCCCAGTGTTAACGTGACAGACCTGTACCCACCAATACTGTACAACCATATTATACAGAGACAGACCGGTCCACACCAGTACTGTACCCCACTGTTATACAGTGACAGACCTGTACCCACCAGTACTGTACCCCGATGTTACAGTGACAGACCTGTGCCCACCAGTACTGTACTGCAATGTAATAGTGACAGACCTGTACCCACCAGTACTGTACCCCGATGTTACAGTGACAGACCTGTACCCACCAGTACTGTACCCCAGGATTTGGGACTGACCTGTACCCACCAGTACTGTACCCGTGTTATACAGTGACAGACCTGTATCCACCAGTACTGTACCCCAGTGTTATACATTGACAGAATTGTACCCATCAGTACTGTACCACAGTGTTATACAGTGACAGACCTGTACCCACCAGTACTCTACCCCAGTGTTATACAGTGACAGACCTGTACCCACCAGTACTGTACCTCAATATTATGGACTGGCCTGTACCCACCAGTACTGTAGACCAGGTTTATACAGTGACAGACCTGTACCCACCAGTACTGTACCCCAGGGTTATACAATGACAAACCTGTACCCACCAGTACTGTACCCCGATGTTATACAGTGACAGACCTGTTCCCACCAGTACTGTACCCCGATGTTATACAGTGACAGACCTGTGCCCATCAGTACTGTACCTTAGTGTTATACAGTGACAGACCTGTACCCACCAGTACTGTACCCCGATGTTATACAGTGACAGACCTGTGCCCACCAGTACTCTACCCCAGTGTTATACAGTGACAGACCTGTACCCACCAGTACTGTACCTCAATATTATGGACTGGCCTGTACCCACCAGTACTGTAGACCAGGTTTATACAGTGACAGACCTGTACCCACCAGTACTGTACCCCAGGGTTATACAATGACAGACCTGTACCCACCAGTACTGTACCCCAGTGTTATACAGTGACAAATCTGTGCCCACCAGTACTGTACCCCAGTTTATACAGTGACAGATCTGCACTCACCAGTACTGTACCCCAATATTAGGGACTGACCTGTACCCACCAGTACTGTAGTCCAGGTTTATACAGTGACAGACCTGAACGCACCAGTACCGTACCCCAGTGTTACATAGTGACAGACCTGTCCCCACAGTACTGTCCCCAGGGTTATACAATGACTGACGTGTGCCCATCAGTCCTGTATTCCAATGTTATACAGTGACAGACCTGTACCCACCAGTACTGTACCACAGGACTTGGGACTGACCTGTACCCACCAGTACTGTACCCGTGTTATACAGTGACAGACCTGTATCCACCAGTACTGTACCACAGTGTTATACAGTGACAGACCTGTACCCACCAGTACTGCACACCGATGTTAGTGACAAATCTGTGCCCACCAGTACTGTACCCCAGTTTATACAGTGACAGATCTGCACTCACCAGTACTGTACCCCAATATTAGGGACTGACCTGTACCCACCAGTACTGTAGTCCAGGTTTATACAGTGACAGACCTGAACCCACCAGTACTGTACCCCAGGGTTATACAATGACAAACCTGTACCCACCAGTACTGTACCCCGATGTTATACAGTGACAGACCTGTTCCCACCAGTACTGTACCCCGATGTTATACAGTGACAGACCTGTGCCCACCAGTACTGTACCCCAGTGTTATACAGTGACAGACCTGTACCCACCAGTACTGTACCCCGATGTTATACAGTGACAGACCTGTGCCCACCAGTACTCTACCCCAGTGTTATACAGTGACAGACCTGTACCCACCAGTACTGTACCTCAATATTATGGACTGGCCTGTACCCACCAGTACTGTAGACCAGGTTTATACAGTGACAGACCTGTACCCACCAGTACTGTACCCCAGGGTTATACAATGACAGACCTGTACCCACCAGTACTGTACCCCAGTGTTATACAGTGACAAATCTGTGCCCACCAGTACTGTACCCCAGTTTATACAGTGACAGATCTGCACTCACCAGTACTGTACCCCAATATTAGGGACTGACCTGTACCCACCAGTACTGTAGTCCAGGTTTATACAGTGACAGACCTGAACGCACCAGTACCGTACCCCAGTGTTACATAGTGACAGACCTGTCCCCACAGTACTGTCCCCAGGGTTATACAATGACTGACGTGTGCCCATCAGTCCTGTATTCCAATGTTATACAGTGACAGACCTGTACCCACCAGTACTGTACCCCAGGACTTGGGACTGACCTGTACCCACCAGTACTGTACCCGTGTTATACAGTGACAGACCTGTATCCACCAGTACTGTACCACAGTGTTATACAGTGACAGACCTGTACCCACCAGTACTGCACACCGATGTTAGTGACAAATCTGTGCCCACCAGTACTGTACCCCAGTTTATACAGTGACAGATCTGCACTCACCAGTACTGTACCCCAATATTAGGGACTGACCTGTACCCACCGGTACTGTAGTCCAGGTTTATACAGTGACAGACCTGAACCCACCAGTACCGTACCCCAGTGTTATACAGTGAAAGACCTGTACCCACCAGTACTGTACCCCAATGTTACAGTGACAGACCTGTCCCCACAGTACTGTCCCCCAGGGTTATACAATGACTGACGTGTGCCCATCAGTACTGTATCCCAGTGTTATACAGTGACAGACCTGTACCTACCAGTACTGTGCCCGTGTTATACAGTGACAGACCTTTACCCACCAGTACTGTACCCCAGTGTTATACAATGACAGACCCGTACCCACCAGTACTGTATCCCAATGTTATACAGTGACAGACTTGTACCCACAAGTACTGTACCCCAGTGTTAACATGACAGACCTGTACCCACCAATACTGTACAACCATGTTATACAGTGACAGACTTGACCCCACCAGTACTGTAACCCGATATTACAGTGACAGACCTGTGCCCACCAGTACTGTACCGCAATGTTATACAGTGACAGACCTGTACCCACCTGTACTGTACCACAGGGTTAAACAATGACAGACCTGTACCCACCAATACTGTAACCCAATTTATGCAGTGACAGACCTGTACGCCCCCAGTCGTGTACACCTGTGTTATACAGTGACAGATCTGTACCCACCTGTACTGTACCCCAGTGTTATACAGTGACAGACCTTTACCCACCAGTACTGTACCCCAGTGTTACACAGTGACAGACCTGCACCCACCAGTACTGTACCCCAATATTAGGGACTGACCTGTACCCACCAGTACTGTACCCTAGTGTTATACAATGAGATCTGTACCCACCAGTACTGTACACCAGGGTTATACAGTGACAGACCTGTACCCACCACTACTGTACCCCAGGGTTATACAATGCCACCCCTGTACCCACCATTACTGTACCCCAGTGTAATACAGTGACAGATCTGTACCCACCAGTGCTGTACCCCAGGGTTATACAATGACAGATGTGTACCCATCAGTACTGTATCCCGATGTTATACAGTAACAGACCTGTACCCACAAGTACTGTACCCCAGTGTTAACGTGACAGACCTGTACCCACCAATACTGCACAACCATATTATACAGAGACAGACCTGTACCCACCAGTACTGTACCCGTGTTGTATCGTGACAGACCTGTACCCCGCCAGTCATGTACCCCACTGTTGTACAGTGACAGACCTGTACCCACCAGTACTGTACCCCAGTTTATACAGTGACAGACCTGTACCTACACAGTACTGTACCCCAGTGTTACACAGTGACAGACCTGTCCACAGCAATACCGTACCCCAGTGTTATACAGTGAGACCTGTACCCACCAGTACTGTATCCCAATGTTATACAGTGACAAACCTGTACCCACCAGTACCGTACCACAGGGTTAAACAATGACAGACCTGTACCCACCAATACTGTACCCCACTGTTATACAGTGACAGGCCTGTACCCACCTCTACTGTACCCCGATGTTATACAGTATCAGACCTGTCCTCAGCAATACTGTAACCCAGCGTTATATAGTGACAAACCTGTCTACACCAGTACTGTACCCCAGTGTTATACAGTGACAGACCTGTGCCCACCAGTACTGTACCGCAATGTTATACAGTGACAGACCTGTACCCACCAGTACTGTACCGCAATGTTATACAGTGACAGATCTGTACCCACCAGTACTGTACCGCAATGTTATACAGTGACAGACCTGTACCCACCAGTACTGTACCGCAATGTTATACAGTGACAGACCTGTGCCCACCAGTACTGTATCCCAGTGTTATACAGTGACAGACCTGTACCCACCAGTACTGTACCTCAATATTATGGACTGGCCTGTACCCACCAGTACTGTAGACCAGGTTTATACAGTGACAGACCTGTACCCACCAGTACTGTACCCCAGGGTTATACAATGACAGACCTGTACCCACCAGTACTGTACCCCAGTGTTATACAGTGACAAATCTGTGCCCACCAGTACTGTACCCCAGTTTATACAGTGACAGATCTGCACTCACCAGTACTGTACCCCAATATTAGGGACTGACCTGTACCCACCAGTACTGTAGTCCAGGTTTATACAGTGACAGACCTGAACGCACCAGTACCGTACCCCAGTGTTACATAGTGACAGACCTGTCCCCACAGTACTGTCCCCAGGGTTATACAATGACTGACGTGTGCCCATCAGTCCTGTATTCCAATGTTATACAGTGACAGACCTGTACCCACCAGTACTGTACCCCAGGACTTGGGACTGACCTGTACCCACCAGTACTGTACCCGTGTTATACAGTGACAGACCTGTATCCACCAGTACTGTACCACAGTGTTATACAGTGACAGACCTGTACCCACCAGTACTGCACACCGATGTTAGTGACAAATCTGTGCCCACCAGTACTGTACCCCAGTTTATACAGTGACAGATCTGCACTCACCAGTACTGTACCCCAATATTAGGGACTGACCTGTACCCACCGGTACTGTAGTCCAGGTTTATACAGTGACAGACCTGAACCCACCAGTACCGTACCCCAGTGTTATACAGTGAAAGACCTGTACCCACCAGTACTGTACCCCAATGTTACAGTGACAGACCTGTCCCCACAGTACTGTCCCCCAGGGTTATACAATGACTGACGTGTGCCCATCAGTACTGTATCCCAGTGTTATACAGTGACAGACCTGTACCTACCAGTACTGTGCCCGTGTTATACAGTGACAGACCTTTACCCACCAGTACTGTACCCCAGTGTTATACAATGACAGACCCGTACCCACCAGTACTGTATCCCAATGTTATACAGTGACAGACTTGTACCCACAAGTACTGTACCCCAGTGTTAACATGACAGACCTGTACCCACCAATACTGTACAACCATGTTATACAGTGACAGACTTGACCCCACCAGTACTGTAACCCGATATTACAGTGACAGACCTGTGCCCACCAGTACTGTACCGCAATGTTATACAGTGACAGACCTGTACCCACCTGTACTGTACCACAGGGTTAAACAATGACAGACCTGTACCCACCAATACTGTAACCCAATTTATGCAGTGACAGACCTGTACGCCCCAGTCGTGTACACCTGTGTTATACAGTGACAGATCTGTACCCACCTGTACTGTACCCCAGTGTTATACAGTGACAGACCTTTACCCACCAGTACTGTACCCCAGTGTTACACAGTGACAGACCTGCACCCACCAGTACTGTACCCCAATATTAGGGACTGACCTGTACCCACCAGTACTGTACCCTAGTGTTATACAATGAGATCTGTACCCACCAGTACTGTACACCAGGGTTATACAGTGACAGACCTGTACCCACCACTACTGTACCCCAGGGTTATACAATGCCACCCCTGTACCCACCATTACTGTACCCCAGTGTAATACAGTGACAGATCTGTACCCACCAGTGCTGTACCCCAGGGTTATACAATGACAGATGTGTACCCATCAGTACTGTATCCCGATGTTATACAGTAACAGACCTGTACCCACAAGTACTGTACCCCAGTGTTAACGTGACAGACCTGTACCCACCAATACTGCACAACCATATTATACAGAGACAGACCTGTACCCACCAGTACTGTACCCGTGTTGTATCGTGACAGACCTGTACCCCGCCAGTCATGTACCCCACTGTTGTACAGTGACAGACCTGTACCCACCAGTACTGTACCCCAGTTTATACAGTGACAGACCTGTACCTACACAGTACTGTACCCCAGTGTTACACAGTGACAGACCTGTCCACAGCAATACCGTACCCCAGTGTTATACAGTGAGACCTGTACCCACCAGTACTGTATCCCAATGTTATACAGTGACAAACCTGTACCCACCAGTACCGTACCACAGGGTTAAACAATGACAGACCTGTACCCACCAATACTGTACCCCACTGTTATACAGTGACAGGCCTGTACCCACCTCTACTGTACCCCGATGTTATACAGTATCAGACCTGTCCTCAGCAATACTGTAACCCAGCGTTATATAGTGACAAACCTGTCTACACCAGTACTGTACCCCAGTGTTATACAGTGACAGACCTGTGCCCACCAGTACTGTACCGCAATGTTATACAGTGACAGACCTGTACCCACCAGTACTGTACCGCAATGTTATACAGTGACAGATCTGTACCCACCAGTACTGTACCGCAATGTTATACAGTGACAGACCTGTACCCACCAGTACTGTACCGCAATGTTATACAGTGACAGACCTGTGCCCACCAGTACTGTATCCCAGTGTTATACAGTGACAGACCTGTACTCACCAGTACTGTTCCCCAGTGTTATACAGTGACTGACCTGCACCCACCAGTACTGTAGCTCAAAATTATGGACTGACCTGTACCCAACAGTACTGTAGTCCAGGTTTATACAGTGACAGACCTGTACCCACCAGTACTGTGCCCCAGGTTTATACAGCGACAGACCTGTACCCACCAGTACTGTATCCCAGTGTTATACAGTGACAGACCTGTCCACACCAGTACCGTACCCCAGTGTTATACAGTGATAGACCTCTACCCATCAGTACTGTAGCCCAGTGTTAGTGAAAGACCTATATCCACCAGTACTGTGCCCCAGGGTTATACAATGACAGACCTGTACCCATCAGTACTGTACCCCAGTTTATAGTGACAGGCCTGTACCCCCCCAGTCATGTACCCCAGTGTTATAGTGACAGACCTGTGCCCACCAGTACTGTACCCGTGTTATACAGTGACAGACCTGTACCCACCAGTACTATATCCCAGTGTTATACAGTCATAGACCTGCACCCACCAGTACTGTAACCCAATATTAGGGACTGACCTGTACCCACTAGTACTGTAGTCCAGGGTTATACAATGACAGACCTGTACCCAGCAGTACTGTACCCCAGTGTTAACATGACAGACCTGTACCCACCAATACTGTACAACCATGTTATACAGTGACAGACCTGTGCCCACCAGTACTGTACCCCGATATTACAGTGACAGACCTGTGCCCACCAGTACTGTAGCCAAGTGTTATCTGTACAACCATGTTATACAGAGACAGACCTGTACCCACCAGTACTGTACCACAGGGTTAAACAATGACAGACCTGCACCCACCAGTACTGTACCCCAATATTAGGGACTGACCTGTACCCACCAGTACTGTAGTCCAGGTTTATACAGTGACAGACCTGTACCCACCAGTACTGTACCCCAGTGTTATACAGTGAAGGACCTGTACCCACCAGTACGGTACCCCAGTGTTATACAGTGAGAGATCTGTACCCACCAGTACTGTATACCAGGGTTATACAGTGACAGACCTGTACCCACCACTACTGTACCCCAGGGTTATACAATGCCACCCCTGTACCCACCATTACTGTACCCCAGTGTAATACAGTGACAGATCTGTACCCACCAGTGCTGTACCCCAGGGTTATACAATGACAGACGTGTACCCATCAGTACTGTATCCCGATGTTATACAGTGACAGACCTGTACCCACAAGTACTGTACCCCAGTGTTAACGTGACAGACCTGTACCCACCAATACTGTACAACCATATTATACAGAGACAGACCTGTCCACACCAGTACTGTATCTCACTGTTATACAGTGACAGACCTGTACCCACCAGTACTGTACCCCAGGGTTATACAATGACAGACCTGTACCCACCAGTACTGTACCCCAGTGTTATACAGTGACAGACCTGTACCCACCAGTACTGTACCCGTGTTATACAGCGACAGACTTGTACCCAGCAGTACTGTACCCCAGTGTTATACAGTGACAGACCTGTCCACACCAGTACCGTACCCCAGTGTTACACAGTGACAAACCTGTACCCACCAGTACAGTACCCCAATGTTATACAGTGACAGTCCTGCATCCACCAGTACTGTACCCCAGTATTAGGGACTGACCTGTACCCACCAGTACTGTACCCCAGTGTTAGACAGTGACCGACCTATACCCTCCAGTACTGTACCCCAGTGTTATACAGTGACAGACCTGTACCCACCAGTACTGTACCCCAGGGTTATATAGTGGCAGACCTGCACATAAGAACATGAGAACATAAGAATTAGGAACAGGAGTAGGCCATCTAGCCCCTCGAGCCTGCTCCGCCATTCAACAAGATCATGGCTGATCTGGTCTTGGACTCAGCTCCACTTACCCGCCCGCTCCCCATTACCCTTAATTCCCTTATTGGTTAAAAATCTATCTATCTGTGATTTGAATACATTCAATGAGCCAGCCTCAACTGCTTCCTTGGGCAGAGAATTCCACAGATTCACAACCCTCTGGGTGAAGAAATTCCTTCTAAACTCGGTTTTAAATTGGCTCCCCCGTATTTTGAGGCTGTGCCCCCTAGTTCTAGTCACCCCGACCAGTGGAAACAACCTCTCTGCCTCTATCTTGTCTATCCCTTTCATTATTTTAAATGTTTCTATAAGATCACCCCTCATCCTTCTGAACTCCAACGAATAAAGACCCAGTCTACTCAATCTATCATCATAAGGTAATCCCCTCATCTCTGGAATCAGCCTAGTGAATCGTCTCTGTACCCCTCCAAAGCTAGTATATCCTTCCTTAAGTAAGGTGACCAAAACTCCACGCAGTACTCCAGGTGCGGCCTCACCAATACCCTGTACAGGTGCAGCAGGACCTCCCTGCTTTTGTACTCCATCCCTCTCGCAATGAAGGCCATCATTCCATGCGCCTTCCTGATTACCTGCTGCACCTGCAAACTAACTTTTTGGGATTCATGCACAAGGATCCCCAGGTCCCTCTGCACCTCAGCATGTTGTAATTTCTCCCCATTCAAATAATATTCCCTTTTACTGTTTTTTTCCCCCAAGGTGGATGACCTCACATTTTCCGACATTGTATTCCATCTGCCAAACCTTAGCCCATTTGCTTAACCTATCTAAATCGCTTTGCAGCCTCTCTATGTCCTCTACACAACCCACTTTCCCACTAATCTTTGTGTCAGCTGCAAATTTTGTTACACTACACTCTGTCCCCTCTTCCAGGTCATCTATGTATATTGTAAACAGTTGTGGTCCCAGCACCGATCCCTGTGGCACACCACTAACCACCGATTTCCAACCCGAAAAGGACCAATTTATCCTGACTTTCTGCTTTCTGTTCGCCAGCCAATTCTCGATCCATGCTAATATATTTCCTCTGACTCCGCGTACCTTTATCTTCTGCAGTAACCTTTTGTGTGGCACCTTATCGAATGCCTTTTGGAAACCACATCCATCGGTACACCTCTATCCACCATGCTCGTTATATCCTCAAAGAATTCCAGTTAATTAGTTGAACATGATTTCCCCTTCATGCATTCATGTTGCATCTGCTTGATTGCACTATTCCTATCTAGATGTCCCGCTATTTCTTCCTTGATGATAGCTTCAAGCATTTTCCCCACTACAGATGTTAAACTAACCGGCCTATAGTTACCTGCCTTTTGTCTGCCCCCTCTTTTAAACAGAGGCATTACATTAGCTGCTTTCCAATCTGATGGTATCTCCCAGAGTCCAGAGAATTTTGGTAGATTATAAGGAATGCATGTGCTGTAATTTCCGCCAACTCTTTTAATACCCTGGGATGCATTTCATCAGGACCAGGGGACTTGTCTACCTTGAGTCCCATTAGCCTGTCCAGTATTACCCCCCTGAGTGATAGTGATCATCTCAAGGTCCTCCCTTCCCACATTCCCGTGACCAGCAATTTTTGGCATGGTTTTTGTGTCTTCCACTGTGAAGACCGAAGCAAAATAATTGTTTAAGGTCTCAGCCATTTCCACATTTCCCATTATTAAATCCCCCTTCTCATCTTCTAAGGGACCAACATTTACTTTCGTCACTCTTTTCCATTTTATATATCGGTAAAATCTTTTACTATCCGTTTTTATGTTTTGCGCAAGTTTACTTTCGTAATCTATCTTTCCTTTCTTTATTGCTTTCTGAGTCATTCTTTGCTGTTGTTTAAAATTTTCCCAATCTTCTAGTTTCTCACTAACCTTGGCCACCTGATACGCATTGGTTTTTAATTTGATACTCTCCTTTATTTCCTTGGTTATCCACGGCTGGTTATCCTTCTCTTGCCGCCCTTCTTTTTCACTGGAATATATTTTTGTTGAGCACTGTGAAAGAGCTCCTTAAAAGTCCTCCACTGTTCCTCAATTGTGCCACCGTTTAGTCTGTGTTCCCAGTCTACTTAAGCCAACTCTGCCCTCATCCCACTGTCGTCCTCTTTGTTTAAGCATAGTACGCTCGTTTGAGACACTACTTCCTCACCCTCAATCTGTATTACAAATTACAACCGTACTGTGATCACTCATTCCGAGAAGATCTTTTGCTGGGAGATCGTTTATTATTCCTGTCTCATTACACAGGACCAGATCTAAGATAGCTTGTTCCCTTGTAGGTTCTGTAACATACTGTTCTAAGAAACAATCCGTATGCATTCTATGAATTCCTCCTCAAGGCTACCCCATGCGATTTGATTTGACCAATCGATATGTAGGTTAAAATTCCCCATGATTACTGCCATTCCTTTTTCACATGCCTCCATTATTCCCTTGATTATTGTCCGCCCCACCATGAAGTTATTATACAGTGACAGACCTGTACCCACCAGTACTGTACCCCAGTGTTATACAGTGACAGACCTGTACCCACCAGTACTGTGCCCCAGTGTTAACCAGCACAGCCCCAAGTTTGGAAGGACACAGCCTCAGTCTCCTTCTCCTGCTCACTAATTGCCCCCTGCTGCTGAAACCTGCACGCACGCTGCTGCACAAGAGAGGCAAGCTCGACTGTGATGGCCCTTGTAGTGGAATGTCCGTTGGATGTTTGCTGTCTCAGCCGGTGGGGTGAAGAATGGCGACTGAGGGGGAGCGACCCCGGGAAGGGGGTCAGCACCTCCTGGATCGGAGAGGGAGCAAGCCTCGGGATGGGGGGGGGGGGGGCGGTGGCAGTACGTACCGGAGCGTCGTCCTCGGCCTTGATGTCCGGGACATTCTCCTTCTCCCAAGTCCTTTGCTCCTGCAGCGACATCTGCCTTTTCATCTCTGTGGATCAGCGGGGGAAAAAAGTTAAGGCAGAACTGGTGACTGCTGTTGCCCCTGAGCGGGGAATTCGTTGACTTCTGGTATTCATATTACAGAAAGGATATCGAGGCACTGGAGAAGTTGCGAAGAAGATTTACTCGACTGATAACAGAACTGAGAGGTTATACCGATCAGGAATTACTGAATTGCTGGGGCTCTTTGCTCTGGAAAAGACAAGGCTGAGGGGCGACCTGATGGAGGTCTTTAAGATTATGAGGGGGTTCGATAGGATAGTCGTAGAGAAGATGTTTCCACTGATGGGCGAGACCAGAATTAGAGGCCATCAATATAAGATAGTCACTGATAAATCCAATGGGGAATTCAGGAGGAACTTCTTTACCCAGAGAGAGGTGAGAATGTGGAACTCGCTGCCACAGGGAGGGGTTGAGGCGAATAGTATCGATGCATTTAAGGGGAGGCTGGACAAGCATATGAGGGAGGAGGGAATAGAGGGTTATACTGATAGATTTAGATGAGGAAAGACGGGAGAAGGCTCGAGTGGAGCATAAACCCCGGCATGGACTGGTTGGGTCCAATGGCCTGTTTCTGTGCCGTATATATTACTATGTGATACACAAATCTTTGAAGGTGGCAGGTCAAGTTGAGAAGGCTGTTGAAAAGATATACAGGATCCTTGGCTTTAGTAATAGAGGCATAGAGTACAAAAGCAAGGACGTTACACTAAACCTTTATAAATCACAGGTTAGGTCCCAGCTGGAGTATTGTGTCCAATGCTGGGCACCACACTTTAGGAAGAATGTCAAGGCCTTGGAGATGTTGCAGTGGTGATTTACTCGAATGGCTCGAGGGATGAGGGACTGCAGTTACGTGGAGAGACTGGAGAAGCCGGGGTTGTTCTTCTTGGAGCAGAGAAGGTTAAGAGATTATAAAGGGGTTTTGATAGAGTTGATCGGGAGAAACTGTATCCAGTGGCAGGAGGGGATAGATGTAAGGTAAGGTAATCGGCGATGGAACCAGAGGGGGCGATGAGGAGAATGTTTTTACGCAGCGAGTTGCTGTGATCTGGAACGCGCTGCCTGAAAGGGCGGTGGGAGCAGATTCAATAGTAACTTTCACAAGGGAATTGGATAAATACTTGAAAAGTGGAAAAATGCAGGGGCTATGGGGAGAGAGCAGGGGGGAGTGGGACTGATTCGATAGATCTTGCAGAGAGCCGGCACAGGCACGATGGGCCGAATGGCCTCTATCCTTGCTGTACCACTCTCGGACTGATCCCCTCTGCTAAATGCTGATGGGCGTGGGATTAACGTAGCGAGGCAGCCTCAGAGTCACGCTGATCCGGACCACAGCACAAGGCTAGAGCCTGCACTCAGGTTGCCCATGGAGCTTCGGCCCGGGGGGGGGTACTGAGGGAGGGGCAGGGGGTGGGGGTGGGGATAGATCTGATAGACTGAACGAAACATAAGAACATAAGAAATAGGAGCAGGAGTCGGCCATACAGCCCCTCGAGCCTGCTCCGCCATTCAATAAGATCATGGCTGATCCGATCATGGACTCAGCCCCACTTCCCTGCCTGCTCTCCATAACCCCTGATCCCCTTATCGATTAAGAAACTGTCTATTTCTGTCTTAAATTTATTCAATGTCCCAGCTTCCACAGCTCTCTGAGGCAGCGAATTCCACAGATTTCTCCTCATCTCAGTTTTAAATGTGCGGCCCCTTATTCTAAGATCATGCCCTCTAGTTCTAGTCTCCCCCATCAGTGGGAACATCCTCTCTGCATCCACCTTGTCGAGCCCGCTCATAATCTTATACGTTTCTATAAGATCACCTCGCATTCTTCTGAATTCCAATGAGTAGTGGCCCAACCTACTCAACCTTTCCTCATAAGTCAACCCCTTCTGATGACTCCCCGACAACCCTCACCGCCCTCCGTCTTTCCCTCGCCTTTAAGCGAGATACATACTGTCGCCCACCACCCCCCCCAGCCGCCGCACGCCACCCCACCCAGACGTGTACCCGTCGGGTGACACAGCCAACATACCTGGGCGCTGCTCCGTGTCTTGGTGGGCTCTGCCCTGCCCGGCCGAAGGCAGCCTGGTACCAGGCTCTGGGGAGATTTCGATCTGCACCTCAGCAACGTCCAGCTGCAAAGACAAGGAACCAAGTCACAGAATCAGGCATAGCTCACGGTGGGGGGGGGCGGGGGGGTGCTGTCTTGGAGCTGATCTCCAGGGATCCAAACGTTTCGCCTCGGTGGGGCTAAATTTAGGCTCGCGCTCCCAGTATCGGTACTTAAGGTCAGACGGGGCTGTCTTTCGGATGAGACATTAAACCGAGGCCCCGGCTGCTCTCTTGGGTGGACGTAAAATATCCCACGTGTATTGGAAGATGACCAGGGGAGTTCTCCCCGGTGTCCTGGTCCAACCACCATCACTAAAATACAGGCCATTGTTACATTGGTGTTTTGTGGGAGCTTGCTGTGCGCAAATTGGCTGCAAGTTTCCTACATTACAACAGTGACGACATTTCAAAGAGTGCTTCAGTGGCTGCGAAGCACTTTGGGACGTCCTGCGGTTGTGAAAGGCGCTATAGAAATGCAAAGTCTTTCTTTTAAGGGACACCTATAAAAAAAATGGAAGCACAAAGCCTGAAATGCTATTCGGAGTGTGGTAGTGTTGTGGTCATGTTACTGGACCTGCAATCCAGAGGCCTGGACTAGTCATCAAGGAAATAAGACTTCTGAAATTTGAATTCAATTCTAAAAAGAAAATCTGGAAGCAACAAACTGGGATTAGCAAAAGCACGGAAGGAGGCCATTCGGCCCATCGTGTACACACCGGCTGACAAAGAGCTATCCAGCCTAATCCCACTTTCCAGCTCTTGATCCGTAGCCCTGTAGGTTATGGCATTTCAAGTGTATCTTGAAAGTCTAGACCTATACGTGACTCCAGTCCCACACCAACGTGGTTGACTCTTAAGTGACCCTCTGAAGTGGCCAGTCATGTGTATCAAATCACAGGGATGCAAGGGATGGCCGATAAATGCCAGCCTTGCCAGCGATGCCCACGTCCCGAGAATGAATAAACTTCAAATTCAAGGAATGTAATGACAGGCACACCCTCCTGTTTCAGGCTGAGTTATCAGCAGGAGGGTGAGTCACCGGGGTGTTTGGGGGGGGGCGGGGGGGGGGTGGGTGCAGAAAACCAGGCCTCGCAAGCCACATTGTGCATAATCTGGTGGCTTCTATTGTAGAATGTAGAGGAAGGGATAGAGAAAACAAACTCGGGGTCAAAGGGGGCACTGGGTTAAGGGGGAAACAGGGTCAGAGGGCACAGAGTCAAGAGGACACTGGATCGGGGTCAAGGGGACATGGTCAAGAGGGCATAGGGTCAAGAGGGCACTGAGCCAGAGTTGAGGGGACCACAGGGCAAAGGTCAAGAAGCCACAGGTTTGCGAAGGACAAGTGTCGGAGTGCCGTCGATAAATATTTCTTCACGTGGCGGGAGATCGCCAGCTGTCTCCCGGAAGATTTATTCCTTCACGGGATGTGGGCGTCGCCGGCAAGGCCCAGCATTTATTGCCCATCCTTAATTGCCCTTAAGAAGGAGAGGGTACCACCATTTCAGAGGGCAGTTAAGAGCATTGCTGTGGGTCTGGAGTCACATCGGCCAGACCGGGTAAGGACGGCAGATTTCCTTCTCTAAAGGACATTAGTGAACCAGATGGGTTTTTATGATAATCCGGTAGTTTCAGGTGCTTGAAGCCTGGACTCATGTAAGAGGCAGCTGAATGGGTGGATAGGGGGTTGGCCTCCCACTGGTCTTGGCCACATTGTATGCCCTTGTTTCCAATTTGATATCATCCCTTATTTCCCTAGTTAGCCACGGATGGTTATTCCTTCTCTTACAGTTTTTCCTTCTCATTGGGATATATTTTTGTTGTGAGTTATGAAATATCTCCTTAAATGTCTGCCACTATTCATCAACCGTCCTACACTTCAATCTATTTTCCCAGTCCACTTTAGCCAACTCTTCCCTCATACCTTTGTAATCTCTTTTATTTAAGCTTATGACACTGGTTTGAGATCCAACTTTCTCAACCTCCAACTGAATTTGAAATTCAACCACGTTATGGTCACTCTTTCCAAAAGGACCCTTTACTACGAGATCGTTTATTAATCCTGTCTCATTACACAATACCAGATCTAAGATAGCCTGCTCCCTAGTTGGTTCCGCAACGTACTGTTCAAGGAAACTATCCCGGATACACTCTATGAACTCTTCTTCAAGGCTACCCTGGCCAATTTGCTTTCTCCAATCAATAAGAAGATTAAACTCACCCATGATTATTGCCATTCCTTTTTTACAAGCCTCCATTGTATCTTGATTTATACTCCGTCCAATAGTGTAGCTACTGTTGGGGGCCTATAGACTATGCCCACCAGTGACTTTTTCCCCTTATTATTCCTTATCTCCACCCAAACTGATTCAACATCTTGATCTTCTGAGCCAGTATAGTTTCTCACTAACGCACTGATCTCATCTTTATGAACAGTTCTACCCCTCCTCCTTTTCCTTTCTGTCTGTCCTTCTGAATTGTACTGAGGGAGTGTTGCACTGTCGGAGGGGCAGTACTGAGGGAGTGCTGTACTGTCGGAGGGGCAGTACTGAGGGAGCGCCGCACTGTCGGAGGGGCAGTACTGAGGGAGCGCCACACTGTCGGAGGAGCAGTACTGAGGGAGTGCCGCATTGTCGGAGGGGCAGTACTGAGGGAATGCCGCACTGTCGGAGGGCAGTACTGAGGGAATGCCGCACTGTCGGAGGGGCAGTACTGAGGGAGTGCTGCACTGACGGAGGAGCAGTATTGCCAACTAAAGAAATAAAGGACGGTATCCAATTAAAAACAAGGGCATACAAAGTCGCCAAAACTAGTGGGAGGACAGAAGCTTTTAAAAGCCAGCAAAGAATGACTAAAGAAATGATTAAGAAAGGGAAGATAGACTATGAAAGTAAACTAGCACAAAATATAAAAACAGATAGCAAGAGTTTCTATAGGTATATAAAAAGGAAAAGAGTGGCTAAAGTAAATGTTGGTCCCTTAGAGGACGAGACCGGGGAATTAGTAATGGGGAACATGGAGGTGGCAGAAACTCTGAACAAATATTCTGTATCAGTCTTTACGGTAGAGGACACTAACAATATTCCAACAGTGGATAGTCACGGGGCTATGGCGGGGAGGAACTTAACACAATAACAATCACTAAGAAGATGACACTCAGTAAGATAATGGACTGAAGGCAGATAAATCCCCTGAACTTGATGGCTTGCATCCTAGGGTCTTAAGAGAAGTAGCGGCAGGGATTGTGGATGCATTGGTTGTAATTTACCAAAATTCCATAGATTCTGGGGAGGTCCCAGCAGATTGGAAAACTGTAAATGTAACACCCCTATTTAAAAAAGGAGGCAGACAAAAAGCAGGAAACTATAGACCAGTTAACCTAACATCTGTGGTTGGGAAAATGTTGGAGTCCATTATTAAAGAAGCAGTAGCAGGTCATTTGGAAAAGCAAAATTCGGTCAGGCAGAGCCAGCATGGATTTATGAAGGGGAAGTCATGTTTGACAAATTTGCTGGAATTCTTTGTGGATGTAACGAACAGGATGGATAAAAGGGAACCAATGGATGTGGTGTATTTGTACTTCCAGAAGGCATTTGACAAGTAGCCACATAAAAGGTTACTGCACAAGATAAAAGTTCACGGGGTTGGGGGTAATATATTAACATGGATAGAGGATTGGCTAACTAACAGAAAACGGAGAGTCGGCATAAATGGTTCATTCTCTAGTTGGCAACCAGTAACTAGTGGGGTACCGCAGGGATCAGTGCTGGGACCCCAACTATTTACAATCTATATTAACGACTTGGAAGAAGGGACTGAGTGTAACGTAGCCAAGTTTGCTGACAATACAAAGATGGGAGGAAAAGCAATGTGTGAGAAGGACACAAAAAGTCTGCAAAAGGACATAGACAGGCTAAGTGAGTGGGCAAAAATTTTGCAGATGGAGTAAAATGTTGGAAAGTGTGAGGTCATGCACTTTGGCAGAAAAAAAATCAAAGAACAAGTTATTATTTAAATGGAGAAAGATTGCAAAGTGCTGCAGTACAGTGGGACCTGGGGATACTTGTGCATGAAACACAAAAGGATAGTTTGCAGGTACAGCAAGTGATCAGGAAGGCCAATGGAATCTTGGCCTTTATTGCAAAGGGGATGGAGTATAAAAGCAGGGATGTCTTGCTACAGCTATAGAGTATTGGTGAGGCCACACCTGGAATACTGCGTGTAGTTTTGCTTTCTATATTTATGAAAGAATATACTTGCTTTAGAGGCAGTTCACAGAAGGTTCACTAGTTTGATTCCGGAGATGAGGGGGTTGATTTATGAGGAAAGATTGAGGAGGTTGGGCCTCTATTCATTGGAATTCAGAAGAATGAGAGGTGATCTTATCGAAACGTATAAAATTATGAGGGGGCAGAGAGGATGTTTCCACTGATGGGGAGACTAGAACTAGAGGGCATGATCTTAGAATAAGGGGCCGCCCATTTAAAACTGAGATGAGGAGAAATTTCTTCTCTCAGAGGGTTGTAAATCTGTGGAATTCGCTGCCTCAGAGAGCTGTGGAAGCTGGGACATTGAATAAATTTAAGTCAGAAAAAGACAGGTTCTTAAACGATAAGGGGATAAGAGGTCATGGGGAGCGGGCAGGGAAGTGGAGCTGAGTCCATGATCAGATCAGTCATGATCGTATTGAATGGCGGAGCAGGCTCGAGGGGCCGTATGGCCTACTCCTGTTCCTATTTCTTATGTTCTTATGTTCTTATTGAGGGAGCGTCACACTGTCGGAGGGGCTGTACTGAGGGAGTGCTGCATTGTCGGAGGGGCAGTATTAAGGGAGTGCTGCACTGTCGGAGTTGCAGTACTGAGGAAGCATCGCACTTTCAGATGAGACATTAAAGCGAGGCCCCGTCTGCTCTCTCAGGTGGACGTAAAAGATCCTACGGCCACTATTGAAAGAAGAGCGGGGGGAGTTATCCCCCGGTGTCCTGGGCCAATATTTATCCCTCAATCAACATCACTAAAACAGATTATCTGGTCAAATTCATTGTTGATTGTGGGAGCTTGCTGTGTGCAAATTGGCTGCCGCGGTAATGGGAGAGTGTAGAGGGAGCTTTACTCTGTATCTAACCATGTGCTGTACCTGCCCTGGGAGTGTGTGATGGGACAGGGTAGAGGGAGCTTTACTCTGTATCTAACCCGTGCTGTACCTGCCCTGGGAGTGTTTGATGGGACAGTGTAGAGGGAGCTTTACTCTGTATCTAACCCTGTGCTATACCTGCCCTGGGAGTGCTGAACAACTAGCTTTTAAATTGCTGATTAGAAGATTCAGAAACATGAGCTATATTTGGTGTATGTGTCAGTGAAGTGGTGTAAATTTGTTTTTCTGAAGAGGCCCAGATTTCCTGTCACAGGGCCTGTGGTGCTGAAAATTACTCAATTTAGAAAATGAAAGCAGAACACAGTATTGGGCGTAACTAAGGACAGTCCTCTATAGAACAGGAACATCAGTCATTTGGATTTTCAGAAGCCATTCGATAAGGTGGCACACAAGAGGTTATTAAACAAAATTAGGGCTCCTGGGATTGGGGTAAAACATTATCATGGATTTAGGATTGGTTACGGACAGAAAACTGAGAGTGGGAATAAGTGGGTCATTTTCGGGTGGGCAGGCTATAACTAGTTGGCTACCGCAAGGATCAGTGCTTGGGCCCCAGCTATTCACAATCTAGATCAATGATTTGGATGAGGGGACCAAATGTAATATATCCAAGTTTGCAGATGATACCAAGCTGGTGGGAATGTAAGTTGTGAGGAGGATGCAAAAAGGTTTCAAGGGAATATGGACAGGCTGAGTGAGTGGGCAAGAACATGGCAAATGGAATATAATGTGGAGAAATGTGAAATTATCCACTTTGTTCAGAAAAATAGAAAAACTGAGTATTTTTTAAACGGTGATAGATTGGGAAATGTTGGTGTTCAGAGGGACCTGGGTGTCCTTGTACACCAATCACTGAAAGTTAACTTGCAGGTACAGCAGGCAATTCAGAAAGCAAATGGTATGTTGGCCTTTATTACAGAAGGATTTGAGTATAAGAGTAAAGACGTCTTACTGTAATTATATAGGGCCCTGGTGAGACTGTATTGTGTACAGTTTGGGTCTCCTTACCTAAGGAAGGATATACTTGCCACTGAGGGAGTGCAATGAAGGTTCATTAGACTGATTCCTGGGATTGGGGGGATTATCCTATGGGGAAAGATTGAGCAGTCAAGGCCTATATTCTCTAGTTTAGAAGAATGAGAGGTGATACAATTCTGCTACTGCTGATGGCCCACAGCGCCCAGTTTTCAGCTGCGAGATCTGTTCTGAATCTATCCCATTTAGCACGGTGGTATTGCCACACATCACGATGGAGGGTGTCCTCAGTGTGAACGCAGAACTTTGTCTCCACAAGTACGTGGTCACTGCTACCAATACTGTCATGGACAGATGCATCTGCAACAGGTAGATTGGTGAGAACAAGATCAAATAGGTTTTTCCCTCGTGTTGGTTCTCTCACCACCTGCTGCAGGCCCAGTCTGGCAGCTATTTCCTTCAAGACTTGGCCAGTAGTGGTGCTACCACTATGTAATGGACATTGAAGTCCCCCATCCAGAGTGTGTTCTGTGCCCTTGATATCCTCAGTACTTCAACATGGAGGAGTACTGATTCATCAGCTGAGGGAGGGCGGTAGGTGGGAATCAGCAGGAGGTTTCCTTGCCCATGCTTGACCTGAAGCCATGAGACTTTATGGGTTCCGGATTCAATGTTGAGGACTCCCAGGGCCACTCCCTCCTGACTGTATACCACTGTACTGCCACCTCTGGTGGGTCTGTCAGGCTGGTGGGACAGGACATACCCAGGGATGGTGATGGAGGAGTCTGGGACGTTGGCTGAAAGATATAATTCTGTGAGAATGACTATGTCAGGCTGTTGCTTGACTAGTCTGTGGGACAGCTCTCCTAATTTTGACACAAGTCCCTAAGGTTCGTGAGGAGGACTTTGCAGGGTTGACTGGGCTGGGTGTGTCCGAAGCCAGTGCCTAGGTTGATGCCCGTCCGGTTTTATTCTTATTATTTCTCATAGCGGTTTGTTACAACTGAGTGACTTGCAGAAGGCAGGCAAGAGTAAACCACATATAGGCCAGACCAGGTAAGCACGGTAGATTTCTTACCCTAAAAGGACATTAGTGAACCAGTTGGATTTGTACAACAATCCGGTAGTTTCATGGTCTATTATTTATTTTTATTATTTACTTTTATTCCAGCTGCCGTGATGGGATTTAAACTCACAACTCATGATCATTACTCCAGGCCTCTGGTTTGCTAATCCAGTAACATAACCACTATGTTACCGTACCCACATGTGTCTCAGTGTTGGCTCCTGTACATGTATGGTACACAGCGGGTCAAAGGGAACAATTCACTCCTGGCTAGTACTGTATGGCTCCATGTGTGTCTCAATATAATTTCTGATAAGGCAGTACCAGTGATAGAGCAGTCAGTCCTCTAGATATACACAGGGGAGACAGATACATCCTGTCTGGGACCCAGACGAAACAAATATTTCCTGTCTAGGACCCAGGTGAGAGATATTTCCTGCCTGGGACCCAGATGAGAGATATTTCCTGTCTAGGACCCAGGTGAGAGATATTTCCTGCCTGGGACCCAGGTGAGAGATATTTCCTGTCTGGGACCCAGGTGAGAGATATTTCCTGTCTGGGACCCAGGTGAGAGATATTTCCTGTCTGGGACCCAGGTGAGAGATATTTCCTGTCTGGGACTCAGGTGAGAGATATTTCCTGTCTAGGACCCAGGTGAGAGATATTTCCTGTCTAGGACCCAGGTGAGAGATATTTCCTGTCTGGGACCCAGGTGAGAGATATTTCCTGTCTAGGACCCAGGTGAGAGATATTTCCTGTCTGGGACTCAGGTGAGAGATATTTCCTGTCTAGGACCCAGGTGAGAGATATTTCCTGTCTAGGACCCAGGTGAGAGATATTTCCTGTCTAGGACCCAGGTGAGAGATATTTCCTGTCTAGGACCCAGGTGAGAGATATTTCCTGTCTGGGACTCAGGTGAGAGATATTTCCTGCCTGGGACCCAGGTGAGAGATATTTCCTGTCTGGGACTCAGGTGAGAGATATTTCCTGTCTAGGACCCAGGTGAGAGATATTTCCTGTCTGGGACTCAGGTGAGAGATATTTCCTGTCTAGGACCCAGGTGAGAGATATTTCCTGTCTAGGACCCAGGTGAGAGATATTTCCTGCCTGGGACCCAGATGAGAGATATTTCCTGTCTGGGACTCAGGTGAGAGATATTTCCTGTCTAGGACCCAGGTGAGAGATATTTCCTGTCTGGGACTCAGGTGAGAGATATTTCCTGTCTGGGACCCAGATGAGAGATATTTCCTGCCTGGGACCCAGGTGAGAGATATTTCCTGCCTGGGACCCAGGTGAGAGAGATATTTCCTGTCTGGGACCCAGGTGAGAGAGATATTTCCTGCCTGGGACCCAGATGAGAGATATTTCCTGCCTGGGACCCAGGTGAGAGAGATATTTCCTGTCTGGGACCCAAGTGAGAGATATTTCCTGCCTGGGGTCTCTGGGCTGTCCCATTTTGCAACACCCAGGATTGACAGTGGGCCGGGCAGAGCAGGATTCAGGGCAGGAAGTGGGCTCAGAGTGTCTACTTCACCTCAATAACCAAGGTCTTCATAGCAGAGAACAATAGCGAGCTTCCCTTGGCTGAATGCATTTGTCGCCTTCGTACATACATGCCTCCTGGTTGGCTCCCCACGGCTAACCCCCGCGTGACCCCACCCCCCACTGGTTGGCTCCCCATAGCTAACCCCCGCATTCCCCCCACCCCCACCCCGACTGGTTGGCTCCCCACAACTAACCCCCGCTCCCCCACCCCACTCACCACCCCACCACCACACATGCCACAAGCACCATGCTGGTTCCTTTTACCTCTGTTCTTGCGCCAGCCCCCTCGGCCTGGCCCAGGTTCCCGTCAGCCTCCTCCACCGAGTCACTGCGCCTCCGAGCCCGTTTTTTCTTGACCAGGTCCGCGTCCCGGAGGTGGGAAAAGCCTGACTTGCTGGACCTGCCCGGGGAACGGCTCTCCGATGACTGCGAGCGCTGAAGCCTCTCCGGTCTGCCGGTCCCGCCAAGCAAGCCCATCACATTCCTGCCGTCGGTGTTGTCCGCGGGGGCCGATGGTCCTTCCTGGGATGACGACTGAGCGGGAGACCCATTGGGAACATCAGAACTCTCTTTTGGTAGAACCTCGGCACTCTTTTCTCTTTCCAGAGCTCTCTTGTGTGTTTGAGGGCACTCTGGGCCCTTGACTGTCCCAAGCTGCTCTTGGTGGGGTCTCCCCTCAGGGGCTTCATGATCCCTTGCAGCTGAAGGCGGCCCTTGACTCGGGGCAGACAGTTCCTGGGGCTTCCCAGCATCCTCTGTGGCCACTGGCTGCACGGGCTCCTCATGGTCCACCTGGGCAGGCGGCCCCATGGCGGAGGACGTCTCTGGAGGCCTCTCCTCCTCCTCTATGATGAGCAACGCTGATGTGGGGGGTGCTTCTCTGATGAAAAGCTCTATGGGCTTCCCACGGTCACCTGGACTGGACTCATCCAATGGCCTCCCAGGGACCTCTGCAGTCGACATCTCCTTATCCTGTGTCTGCTCCTCAGAGGCAAGTGGCTCCACAGGTTTCCCATCAGCCTCCGTGATGGACACTTCCCCGAGCTTCCCATGATCCTCTGAGGCAGCCTGCTGCTCATGATCTTCTGAGGTAACCTGCATTCCATGATCCTCTGAGGCGACTGACTTCCCATGAGCCTCTGAGGTGGCTGACTTCCTATGATCCTCTGATGCGACCTGCTTCCCATGATCCTCGGAGGCAGTCATCTCCACAGGTTTCCCATCAGCCTCCGTAATGTACAGTTCCATTGTCTTCCCATGATCCTCTGAGGCGACCTGCTTCCCATGATTCTCTGAGGTGACCTGCTTCCCATGATCCACTGCAGTGGAAAGCTCACTGCTCTTCCCATGGTCCTCTAAAGCAGGCGGGCTCACGGATTTCCCAGCATCCTCTGTAATGGACAATTCTTGGGGCTTCCCATGGTCCTCTGAGGCAGGCGGGCTCACAGATTTCCCAGCATCCTCTGTAATGGACAATTCTTGGGGCTTCCCATGGTCCTCTGAGGCAGGCAGGCTCACAGATTTCCCAGCACCCTCTGTAATGACCAGTTCCTGGGGCTTCTCATGATCCTCCGAGGCGGGCGGGCTCACGGATTTCCCATCAGCCTCTGTTGTGGCCAGGCCCCTGGTCTTCCTACGGGCCTTTGCAATGGGCACATCCTTGGGCCTCCCAGGGTCCTTTGAGGCCGAGCCCTCCCCAGACCTCCCAAGCTCCTGTGGTGATGCAACACTCAGCCCAGCCTTTTGATCGTGAACCAAATGCTTTGGCACCAGGGCCAGACCGCCCTCCGTTGACTGGACACCCGCAGAGACCCTGGTGCCAGACACTGATGACTGGGACTGTTTCTGGGGGAGCAAGTCACTGTTGGCATCATACTCGAGAGCTTTGGAGGAGTTGGGGTGTGGATCGGCCCGAGGAGAGGTCTTTGGCTCTGGGTTGACTTCATCACTCAACAGGACTTGGCTGTTCCTCTTCAAGGCTTCCCTCTTGGGCCTGTTGGGTCTCTGTGGCACAGAGCTGGCCTGATGGACCTCCATTCTCTCCGAGTAAAACTGGACGGGATCCAAAGAGCTATGGGTGTCCGAGTCAAAGTTGCCTACCTTATAGGTGCTGTGGCTGCTGTTCTCTTCAATCTGCACCACATTGAGCTCCTGTCCGGTGAAGTGGGCCCTGATCTGGCACAGGTAGGTCATCACGATGAGCTTGTCAGGGATGGCCAGCAGGACCATGTCCGCCGGCTCCAGGAGCCGTGAGATGCCCAGGCTGGCAAAACCATCAAAGGCCTGGAGAGGGTAAAATGGGAAAACAGTCAAAACAACCGGAGATGGCATTGCACAGAAGGCAAGTGGATTAACAGTTAACAGTATTTCCAATTGACCCCAGTGCAGATCTCACAGGAATAGGCCATTCAGCCCCTCGAGCCTGCTCCGCCATTCAATCAGATCATGGCTGATCTGTATCTTAACTCCATCTACCTGCCTTGATTCCGTAACCCTTAATACCCAACAAAAATCTATCAATCTCACTTTTGAAATTTACAATTGCCCCCCCCGCCCCCACCCAGCCGCAACAGCTTTTTGGGGAGAGAGTTCCAGATTCCCAGCACTCTTTGTGTGAAGAAGTGCTTCCTGACATCATCCCTGAACGTCTGGCTCTGATTTTAAGGTGACGCCCCCTTGTTCTGGACTCCCCCACCAGAGGAAATAGTTTCTAGCTATCTACCCTATCAACACCTTTATTCATCTCAAACACCTCAATTAGATCACCTTTTAATCTTCTAAACTCGAGGGAATACAAGGTCAATCTATGCAACAATTTAGCCCCGGTATTATTCTGGTGAATCTGTGCATTTTTTAATTAGTTCCTGGGATGTGGGCATCGCTGGTAAGGCCCAGCATTTATTGCCACTCATTAATCGCCTTTGAGAAGGTGGTGGTGAGCCACCTTCTTGAATTGTTGCAGTCCCGTGTGGTGAAGTTACTCCCACTTAGAGAGAGGTGGGTTGGGTGGGATGGGGGAGAGGGGTGGGTTGGATGGGATGGGGAAGAGGGGCGGGGAAGGATGGGATGTGGGGGTGGAGGGGTGGGAAAGATGGTTTGGGGAAAGGGGGAGGGGGAAGGAGGGAAGGAGGGGTGGGTTGGGGGGTAAGGACGGGATGGGGGTGGAGTGGGAGGGTGCGTCGTGAGTATGGACGTGTTGTGCGACCAATGGTGGGAGAGTCGGGGTGGGGGGCAGAGCAGAGAGCTCATGTGATGAAGCCTCCGGGAATATACCCAACCAACCCAACCCCCATCGTGACCCGCTGGTCTTGTCCCCCTCGCTTGTTTTAGGCCTCCTCTTGTACTCACCTTCTTGTTGTTCATCTTGATATCGTGAGGGTCCAGCGAGGAGTAATCTCTGAGGGGGAGAGAAAGAGAAAGAGGGAGAAATAAATAGGAGGCCAAGGGAAGGGAAGCCCCATATCGCAAACCGCCCCTCCCCACACCTTCCGATTGTGCGGCGGTCTGCCAAAATATCATCAACCTGTGACCCATTCAAGGGGTAAATTGAGGAATCCTTTGTGATGATCAGAACGGTTATGTAAGAGAGTTGGGACTGAATAAAAGTGAGCAAGTTGCAAATAGTACCTTGGAGGCCATAGCGGGGCTGGGCAGGCTCACAGTGGAGTTGGTTTGGGGAGGCCCAGGGTGGAGCTGGGCTGATGTGCTCCTCTGTGGAGCTGAGCTGTGGAGGCCCATAATGTACCTCCTCCAGCCCCTCAACCCTCCGAAATCTCTACGTTCCTCCAATCCTCTTGAACATCCCCGATTTTAACCACTCCGCCATTGGCGGCTGTGCCTTCAGCTGCCTGGGCCCCAAGTTCTGGAATTCCCTCCCTAAACCTCTCCGCCTCTCTCTCCTCCTTTAAGAAGTTCCTTAAAACCTACTTTCTTGACCAAGCTTTTGGTCACCTGCCCCTAATATCTCCTTGTGGCTCGGTGTCAGATTTTGTTTGATTACGCTCCTGTGTAGCACCTTGGGATGTTTTACTACGTTAAAGGCGCTATATAAATGCAAGTTGTTGTACTTACATGAGTCCAGGGTGGAAGTGGTGTAGGATGGCGCAGAAGGCCAGCCCGTTCCGCCAGGAGGTGGTGAAATTGGTGATCTTCAGCCGAGGGTAGGTCTTGGTCACCTCCTTACACCAGTCCAGCAGGCAGCGGCTGGGGTTGGCGAGGGTCGGGCAGGGAAGGGCGCTCTGCTGTTGGTGGACAGAAAGGGAGGGCGCAGTCAGACACACACGCTTTCACACTCAGTACCGCGACCTTCTCTAATGGCCGAAACTCCCTCCCACCCACCAGTGGCCGCTGAACCCCGCCAGTTAGATTCAGGGTCAGGAACATTAAGGAGGCCATTTAACCCCTCAGGCCCATTCCGCCATCCAATCAGATCCTGGTTGATCTGCACCTCAATCCCATTTTTCCCACCATTGCTCCATATCGTTCGATACCATTACGTAGAAACATAGGAATCTAAAGCGCGGAAGGAGGCCATTTCGGCCCATCGTGTCCGCGCCGGCCGACAAAGAGCCGCACAACCCTCGGTCGGCAGCCCTGAAGGATACAGATAAACCTATGAGCACTGAACAATGGCGGAAAGGCAAAGAGCACCCGGCCCAACCAGTCTGCCCCACACAACTGCAACACTCCTTACACCGAAACATTCTACAGTCCACCCCAACCCGAGCCTTACCCAACATCCCCCATCTCAGTCTTGAAAGCTCCAATTGACCCCCAGCATCCACGGCCTTGTTGGCGGGAGAGTGTTCCAGATTCCCACCGCCCTTTGTGTGAAGAAGTGCTTCCTGACATCACCCCTGAATAGCCTGGCTCTAATTTGAAGGTTCTGCCCCCTTGTTCTGGACTCCCCCCAACCAGAGGAAATAGTTTCTCTCTATCTACCCAATCAAATTATTTAATAAGAATATAAGAATTAGGAGCAAGTGTAGGCCATTCGGCCCCTCAAGCCTGTTCCACCATTCAATAAGATCATGGCTGATCATCTATCTCAACTCCACTTTCCTGCACTATCCCCATATACCCATTTAAGGAAGGATATACTTGCATTGGAGGCTGTTCAGTGAAGCTTCACTAGGTTGATTCCAGAGATGAGGGGGTTGACTTATGAGGAAAAGTTGAGCAGGTTGGGCCTAAACTCATTGGAGTTCAGAAAAATGAGTGATGATCTTATTGAAATGTATAAGATACTGAGGGGGCTCGACAATGTGGATGTTTCCCATGGGGGAATATAGAACTAGGGGGCATAGTCTTAGAATAAGGGGTCACCCATTTAAAACTGAGATGAGGAGAAATTTCTTCTCTCAGAGGGTTGTAAATCTGTGGAATTCTCTGTCTCAGAGAGCTGTGGAGGTTGGATCATTAATCTGTCTATCTCCGCCTTAAATATATTTATTGAGCGATAAGGGAATAAAGGGTTATGGGGAGCGGGCGGGGAGGTGGAGCTGAGTCCATGATCAGATCAGCCATGATCTTATTGAATGGTGGAGCAGGCTCGAGGGGCCCTATGGCCCACTCCTGCTCCTATTTCTTATGTTCTTATCCCTTGATTCCCCTAGAGTCCAAAAATCTATTGACCTCAGCCATGAATATACTCAATGATTGGGCCTCCACAGAGAATTCAAAAGATTCACCACCCTCTGAGTGAAGAAATTCATCCTCAGCTTGGCCCTAAATGGCCGACCCCTTATTCTGAGACTGTGACCCCTGGTTCTAGACTCCCCAGCCCGGGGAACATCCTCCCTGCATCTACCCTGTCAAGCCCCCTGAAAGAGGGGAGCGCTTACGATTGAAGGATCGGCTGGTTTCTTCTCCGGGCTTGAACCCACCGTGCTGGAGTCGGCCGTGACGGTACCGAGGGATAGCGGAGGGGGTGGGGCTTTCCGCTTGGCCCTGACCTCCGGTTCCTTCTGACTTGCTGGCACCAGAGCTGCTGCCGCATCCCGCGAGGGTGGTGTTGTCGGCCGGGCGCCAGGCGTTGGGCCAGGCTGAGTTGTGGCCGAGGAGCCTGGGGCAGGCACTCTGCCGATAGCCGTGCTCTCCTGGGCATTCTTGGCATTGGCTGTTGGGGTTGGCACTGCCACGTTCTGGTTGACCATCGAGGCCCACGTGACACCACCGGGCAGCAATGCTGATGATGTTGATGGGTCCGTCGAGCCCATTAAGTTTGAAGGCACAGTAGTGTCCTGAGAGGCTCCACTTGGCAATCCCGCGGAGTCAGAAGGCGTGGTTAAAGTGTGTTGCCTCTTCTTGAGCCGCGGAGCGGGCAGTGGCTTATCGCCCCTCACCTCGCTGGCCTTGGAAGATCTGAAAGTAAGAGTGTAGCATACAATGAATGCAGAAAGAAAGACTTACATTTACGCCGCCCTTCACGGCCCCAGGATGCCCAAAGCACTTTACAGCCAGTGAAGCACATTTTGCAGTGTAGTTACTATTGCAATATAGGAAATGCGGCAGCCAATTTGCGCACAGCAAGCCCCCAATAACAGCAATGTGATAATGATTATCTCATCTCTGTTTTTAGTGATGTTGGTTGAGACATAAATATTGGCCCCAGGACACTGGGGAGAACTCTTCTTCCAATAGTGACCATGGGATCTTTTACGTCCACCTGAGAGAGCAGACGGGGTCTCGGTTTAATGTCTCATCCGAAAGACGGTACCTCTGACAGCGCAGCGCTCCCTCAGTACTGCCCATCCAATTGTGCGGCTCTCCCTCAGTACAGCCCCTCCGACAGTGCAGCGCTCCCTCAGTACTGCCCATCCAATTGTGCAGCTCTCCCTCAGTACAGCCCCTCCGACAGTGCGGCGCTCCCTCAGTACTGCCCCTTCAACAGTGCAGCGCTCCCTCAGTACTGGCATAGGGAGCGTCAGACTATATTTTTGCGCTCAAGACTCTGGAGTGGGACTCGAACCCATGACATTCTGCCTCAGAGGCAAGAAGTGCTCACTTCAAATTCTCAAACTGCCACTGTGGATTTGAACTCACGTTCTGCTAGATTAGGCCTCTGGATTATGAGTCCAGGAACATAACTACTCCGCCACCGTCCCCTTGCATGGAAGCGATAGTGGGATGCGCAGCATTGAGAGAACGACAGAGGGTCTGAAAGAATGTTGAGGCCCATCGGATAGATTGGGTCAGTTGGCAGTTAATCGGAATTGCTCTCACTTACCCAGCATCCTTCTTGCCCGTTGTCAGTTGCTCGGCGACCGGCATATGGCCTACCTCCTCTGGCTTGCCGAGCCTGTGATCGCTGAGTTGGGCCTCGTCTTCGAAGGGATTGGTTGGCTCAGCGGCGTTGCGGATTGGCCGCTGGCTGTCCGGGCTCGGGCTCGGCCTCCTTCCCTGCAAGGGTGGCTTGGTTTCACTGCCCTGGTTTCCGAACAGGACGTCCGTGGTCTCCCCGCTACTCTTCGGTGGCTGGTGCTGGCCCGTCACTTTGCTGAAGATTTGACTCCCCTCCGGTGTAGCTGATGGGACCCTCTCATCGTTAAAAGGGTTTGTGTGCGGGACTTGCGCTTTGCTGATCGGACTCAACGGGCGTGAACTGGCCGAGGCCACCTCTGTCTCACATCCACCCAGGGCATCCTCCTTCCGTCTACCTGGGAAGGAAGCTGTGTGTCAGAGAATTTAACAGTTAGATACAGAGTAAAGCTCCCTCTACATTGTCCCATCAAACACTCCAAGGGCAGGGATAGCACGGGGTTAGATATAGAGTAAAGTTCCCTCTACACTGTCCCATCAAACACTCCCAGGGCAGGTACAGCACGGGGTTAGATATAGAGTAAAGTTCCCTCTACACTGTCCCATCAAACACTCCCAGGGCAGGTATAGCACGGGGTTAGATACAGAGTAAAGCTCCCTCTACATTGTCCCATCAAACACTCCAAGGGCAGGGATAGCACGGGGTTAGATATAGAGTAAAGTTCCCTCTACACTGTCCCATCAAACACTCCCAGGGCAGGTATAGCACGGGGTTAGATACAGAGTAAAGCTCCCTCCACACTGTCCCATCACACACTCCCAGAGGCCGCTGCAGGTCACTGCCCAATGACTGTTATTGAAAAGCGGGTGTGTGTGTGGATGTTGTGGATAGGATTTGGCTTGGCTCCGATGCTCCCATTGTGTAATATCTGAGGCGGAAAGATTAGCCCTGTATGTTGGTTAAGGAATCTGGGCCTTCAGGAGAGCTAAACCAGTGGAGGGGTGGCAGGGTGGAACATCCAAAACCTTGAAAGGATCTCATGAAATCTTTAAAGGTGTGAGCATGCTCAGAAGACTCACCTTCCTGTGTCCCCAGCACAACCTGACTGGCTCCCGCTGCCACATGATCCTCCTCTTCCTCCTCCAGCGTGCCGAGAGGCTCATTGACATCTGCGAATACAACGGCGACAGAATTACTGCATGGGGACTGAGGGGGGTGGGGACATGAGGGAAGAGCAGAGCTGCTCCCGTTCCCAATGTCCCAAATTGAAAAAGTCGTGCTCCTCAGCACTTTCCAGGACTCATTGTCTCTGGAGGCCTTTGGGCTTTAGTAGGGGTCTTTCCCGACTGCCATGCATGCTGGGATAACCCCTGCCTCCGTAGGTATCTCTTGTTTTCGCCTGCTCTCTGGCACTCTCCAACCTTGCAAATCCCACAGGCGGGGCACGGCTGCGGAGAGAGAAAGGGTGGTGCAGAAACAAAAGGGGGAGGGGAGAGAGAGAGAGAGAGCGAGAAAGGAGGATGAGAAAGAAGAGGATGTGAGAGGGGGCGTGAGAGAGAGAGAGAGAGAGAGAGAGAGAGAGAGAGAGAGAGAGAGAGAGAGAGAGAATGAGATAGAATGATTGAAATGACCAGGAAACGGAATGGGGGGAGGTCTATCCCCAATCCCACGCCACTGCTGAAAGCTCTCTGGAGGCCGTTGAGTTTTAATAGGGGGTTTTTACTAAAGCCATGCATGCTGAGATACCTGTGCCTCCATAGTTATCTCTGTTTTTCCTCTCTAAACCTTGAAGAAAGAGGGTGAGAGAGAGAAAGGATGAGCGGGAGAGAGAGTGAGAGAGAGAGACGGTGAGAGGGAGACGGTGAGAGGGAGACGGTGAGAGGGAGACGGTGAGAATGAGAGAGAAGAATACATCAGTGCCCCTGACATCCTCCCCCCCCCTACAATTCAATCAGATGTTCGAATTGTAAATGATTTTTTGTTGACTATAACAGCCGAGCTTTCAACAATCCAAATATAGGGCTTTACATGTAAGTTAATGATTCACTCTGCAGTAGCCAACCTCCACGGACGTGTCAAGCCTGATGATCCCCACGGTGCAGTGTCAGCATTTCCTCCCCCACCGCCACGGCCCTGACACAGAGAACTCGCTGCGACCGGGGCTCCAGAGTCGGCTGGCCAGTCGGAAAACATGTCAGTACCACACACCCAATGATCATGCAGAATCCAACCATGCTGCCTTCATCTCCCCCCCCACCCGATTCCCCCACCCATGTTTAATTTCTTAACAGCAACCAGGCTTTCATTTGCAACACACTCAACGTTACATGTTAGGCAAGTAATAGAAAAGCAAGGAGCATCTGCACAGTTACAGCACGTAGCCAACGGAGCTGGTGTTCAACATATTCCGTCCTGTTTATACAACAGGACTCTTGTTAGCCTGTATGCAATCGGTTCGTTATTCTCTAGGATGTTACAATCAGCCCAGGTTCCTTCTTCTTATTAACTGATCGCTGCAGCAAAATGCATGTATGGGAATCTCATGCTCAGCTGTGATACCCTCACAGTTGAATAGCTGGCCCTACACACTCGCTGACTGGATTCACATGAAAGGCTTGCTGAGCCAGGCCAACCCCTTTAGACTGGAGCCTCAGCAAGCCGGTGTCTTGAGGAAAATAAGGGATAACACTAGACAAAACTATACAAGGGATAGCTTATATGGGGAAGTACTCCAGAAAATCAGGCAATAGAGATAGCTTACATTGGGGCAGCAGTCCAGAGAATAAGGTAATCAGGAATACTTGCATGGGTCAGTCATCAAAAGAATAAGGTAATAGGCATAGCTTACAAAGAGAATAAGGTAATAGAAATAGTTTACACAGGGCAGTACTCCAGAGAATAAGGTAATAGGGAAAGTTTACATGAAGTCTGTACTCCTCTAAATATGATATTTGGACAGTTTACACGGGGCCTGTACTCGGGTGAATACGGTAACAAGGATGGTTTTACATGGGGCCTGTACTCTGGTGAATATGGTAATAGAGATAGTTTACACGGGGCCTGTACTTGAATGAATACAGTAACAGCTTTGGTTTTACACGGGGCCTGTACTCGGGTGAATACGGTAGCGGGGATGATTTTACACGGGGCCTGTACTCGGGTGAATACGGTATTAGGATGGGTTTACACGGGGTCTGTACTTGGGTGAATACGGTAAAAGGGATGGGTTTACACGGGACCTGTACCTGGGTGAATATGGTATTGGTATGGGTTTACACGGGACCTGTATTGGTGTGAATATGGTATTGGGATGGGTTTACATGAAGCCTGTACTCGGGTGAATACGGTAACGGGATGGGTTTACACGGGGCTTGTACTCGGGTGAATATGGTATTGGGACAATGCGGATCACCTGGGCCTTTGAACAAGAGCGAGCTAGGCCACGGCGGCTTCAAACACACGGACCGGATCATACTCCGAAGCTGGAGCCGGATCACTCCTCCGGCCCAAATGCGGATTAACGGCACTCAAGGCAAAGCAAGATCCCTCACACACGCTTACCCACCTCTCAGCCGGTCCAAGCTATAGAGAAACCTATACCCTGCGACAGAACGAAAGGGAATTTTCAAGAAAGTGGGAAATGCAGAAGGTTAAAGGTCATGCAGCCAGTCTGACTTAAGACAGCAATTATTTTTATTTCTAAATGCCCAGTTTCGAGCTTGCATTTAAATTGAACGATCGCCGCAAGTGTTAGTTCCCTTCATTTATCACAAATCGTAACCTGCTCAAGGGCGATATCAGGTTTGTTAGGAGTGGAGTGGGCTATCATAAGTGCTGTACAGTATTCTAACTAATAGCCTGCATGGTAACCTGGCAACAAGTGCAGGGGCCCGCCGAGCGATGCTCATAAGGCTGGAGCAACATGTCTCCGGCCCATTTCAGGCCAGACAAGATGGCCGCCAGTCCAGACAAGATTACATCACATCTGTTGGCTGCCCCGACTAATCCAGGCAGGTAAGGCGCCAATCCCAACAAGATGGCCGCCAGTCCAGACAAGGTGGCCACCAGTCCAGACAAGATTACATCACATCTGTTGGCTGCCCCGACTAATCCAGGCAGGTAAGGCACCAATCCCAACAAGATGGCCGCCAGTCCAGACAAGGTGGCCACCAGTCCAGATAAGATTACAGCACATCTGTTGGCTGCCCCGACTAATCCAGACAAGGTGGCCATCAATCCAGACACGTGCACAACAATTGGTTAGTTCCTCCTCAGAGTTACTGCCGCACCTCCACGCAGACTCCACCTCGCTCCTTGTTTCTCTCCGTGCGACCAGCTGCGTGGCGTAGTATAAAAAATGTAGACAAAACCCAGATCGCGTCACATCTGTCGGCTGCCCAGATAGTTTGGTTAGTAAGTGCGCCGTCCATCGTGATACCGAGACTGCCAGGCTCCCGGGTGTAGTGCCTGCTCTGACCTCGGCTGGAGTTCCAAGGTGGGCACTGCAATTAGCCCCAGTACCCCTGGGCTAGGAAAGGGGGCGGAAGTGTGCATGACCGAAGATAGATTGATTTGTTTGCGATTGCCGCAAACTCTAGGACTGGGGAGGGGTGGGGGCATAAGGGGCACAGGCAGAAAGTGGTGGATGTGCTCGGGGATGCAGCGAGGGCAGAAAGTGGAGGGGAACCCGAGGAGGAAAATTGGACAGAACTGGAGGGACTGGGCTGCGGGAGTGTGTGGGGGCTGGCCAGGTAGTGTCTGTGTTTGCTCCAGGTCGGGTGCTGCCCCGTGCTGCAGTTGTGCCGGGGAGAGGAGCAGGCAAAGTTCGGACCGTAATGCGTGTCGCTCCCCCCTTGGTCGAATAGCTGGCCGACATTCCTCGCTGAGACTCACACGTGGAGAATTGGGGGAGGGGGGGGCGGCCCATCAGTAATGTGACACAAGTACGGATTGAAGTGGGCTTCAATGACCTCCCTCTACCCCCATGATCGAGTGTTATTTTGGGTTAAGTGTCCTTATGCCAGATGCCCCGTCCCATCAGGTTTGGGATCCCATTTCCCACAGTGTCGAGTTGGAAGCCTACACACCCACGGCAGCTGGGGGAATTTAAATTCAGTTCAGTAAATAAATCTGGATTAAAAAGCTTGTATCAACAATGGTGATAGTGGAACTACCGGATTGTCGTCAGTCATAGGCAGTTCCTCGAAATGAGGATGACTTGCTTCCACGCCAAAAGGGATGAGTTCATAGGTGTTTCAATGAAGGACCTAATGTTCCAGATCCCGAACTGCATCCTGAAGGGTGGAAGATGCCTGTGGGTGGATTTTTTTAACGCGGGGTGTGGCCGTTGCAGACCAGCCACCACACGGGCTTGACAGAGCGAGGTCTTGGTCCAGTGGCAAGGATTAACCAGTACGACTGGAGACCTGCTCTGCTGCACGGACCTAGTGCGCACACAAATCGCACAGTGTGGGCTGGGCCCGTGCTGCCCCTGGGCCCCTGGCCCTGAACTCACGCTTCTCCTGAGCCCCAATCACGATTGTCGTAAAAACCCATCTCGTTCACTAATGTCCCTTTAGGGAAGGAAATCTGCCGCCCTTACCCGGTCTGGGCCTCTATGTGACTCCAGACCCACAGCAATGTGGTTGGCTCTTAACCGCCCTCTTAATTTGCTGAGCAATCCACTGATTTGTAATCAAGGCGGCGGCTCACCACTACTTTCTCGAGGGCAATAAATGTGCTGGGCCTTGCCAGCGACACCCACATCCCGTGAATGAATTTGAAAAAGATTGGACGGGTGACGGGGGCGGAACAAGGCACACGATCCCGGTTTGGTTGTTTTTTGACTGCAGCGCGGGCAGGTACAGCGGGAGCGGCGAGAGATTGTAGAGGGACTTGACTGGGGTCCGGGAGAGGCGCGAGTCTGGGTCGTGCAGCAGAGCACGTCTCCAGTCGTACTGGTTAATCCTTGCCACTGGACCAAGGCCTAGCTCTGTCAAGCCCGTGTGGTGGCTGATGTGCAACGGTCACCACACGTTAAAAAAATCCACGCACAGGCATTTTCCATCCCTCAATTGGAGTTCAGGACTGGAATATCAGGTCTTTCATTGAAACATCTGTGAACTCGTGGAAGCAAGTCATCCTCGTTCGAGGGACCGCCTGTGATGATGATGGTTGTTTTTTTGAGTGGTGTGGGTGAGGCAGATGGAACCAGAGAGTACTGCTGGGTAGAATGTGCGAAATAGCTCTCTTGGCACCCAGCTTAGTGCCAAGGAGGGGTGGCAAGTATGGGCCGGTAGATCAGTGCGTACCATTTATTAAGTTCAACGAACATGGGCTGTGAGTCGGGCATAAGTCTCCACGCCCGATCTCCCCTGCCAGCACTGAATCAGAAAATGCACCCCATTAAACGCCTGGGAGAAAGGCGCTCAATATAAACGCTAAGACGACAACTTACTCAAATACAAGTTACAGGTAGAGTAAATCCTTTGGTCCGATGCGTGTATCTCACTCACCTTTCATTCTGCTCGTCTTGTCCTCCTGCCACACCTTCCTCTCATCCCCCTCCTCCTCCTCCTCACTCTCCTCCGCAAAGTCATCCAGGTTGCCGATATCGGCCTGCTTCACACTCATAAGGCTGGCCAGGCTCTGCATGTCCTCGTCCCTGTGGGGGGGGGGGGGGGGAGGGATGGCGGGAGAGCTCAGAGTGAGGCACAACGTGTTGGTTCACAGTTGGTCAAGATCAGGTACACAAGACTGGGATTACTCACCCGCCCCCTCGCTTCCCCATCACTATCAATATAACCCCAGGGCTTTGGCCTCCAAAACCTTGTGTCAGCCGTGGCTCAGTGGGTATCTCTCTCTAGCCTCTGAGTCAGTGGGTTCGAGCCCCAGTCCAGAGACCTCAGCCCATAAACTGTCAGACTGCTTGTCCGATATCCAGTACGAGATGAGCAGACATCTTCTCCAGCTAAATATTGGGAAGCCCAAAGCCATTGTATTCAGTCCCTAACACAAACTCTATTCTCTAGCCACCAACTCCATCTCTCTCCCTGGCAACTGTCTGAGGTTGAACAAGACCGTTTGCAATCTTTGTGTTGTATTTGACCCTGAGAATAGCTTCCGACCACACATCCCCATAACCACAAAGACCTCCTGCTTCCACCTCCGTAACATTGCCCGTCTCCACCCCGCCTCAGCTTATTTGCTGCTGAATCCCCCATCCATGCCTTTGTTACCTCTAGACAATACTCCTGTGAAGTGCGTCAGGACATTTTAGTACGTTAAATGCGCTATACAAATGCAAGTTGTTATTGTTGTAGACTTTACTATGCCAGTGATCTCCTAGCCAGCCTCCCATTTTTTATGCTCCATAAACTTGAGTTCATCCAAAACTCTGCTGTCCATATCCTAACTCGCACCAAATCGTGTTCATCCATCACCCTTGGGCTCACTGACCTACACTGGCTACCGGTCCGACAATACCTCAATTTTAAAATTCTCATCCTTGTTTTCAAATCCCTCCGTGGCCTCGTCCCTCCCTATCTCAAGAGTGGAGGGCAGACAAATCAAGGGCAAAAATCAAAAAGGGCCACATTACAACATAATTCTAAAAGGACAAAGAGTATTAAAAAAACAAGCCTGAAGGCACTGAGTCTCAATGCGAGGAGCATTCTTAATGTGGATGAATTAACTGCATACAGAGCTGTTAACAGATATGCCAGGCAGAATGTACCCGATGTTGGGGAAGTCCAGAACCAGAGGACACAGTCTAAGGATAAGGAGTAAGCCATTTGGGATTGAGATGAGGAGAAACTTCTTCACTCAGAGAGTTGCTAACCTGTGGAATTCCCTACCGCAGAGAGTTGTTGATGCCAGTTCATTGGATATATTCAAGAAGGAGTTAGATGTGGCCCTTACGGCTAAAGGGATCAAGGGGTATGGAGAGAAAGCAGGAAAGTGTACTGAGGTGAATGATCAGCCATGATCTTATTGAATGGTGGTTCAGGCTCGATGGGCCGAATGGCCTACTCCTGTACCTATTTTCTATGTTTCTATAATCCAGGCTGATGCTCCAGGGCAGTACTGAGGGAGTGCCACACTGTCGGAGGGGCAGTACCGAGGGAGCGGCGCACTGTCGAGGGGCAGTACCGAGGGAGCGCCGCACTGTCGGAGGGGCGGTACTGAGGGAGCACCACACTGTTGGACGTGCCGTCTTTCGGATGAAATGTTAAACTGAGGGAGCCTCTCAAGTGGATGCAAAAGATGACCAGTATTAGAAGAAGAGCAGGGGAGTTATCCCTGGTGTCCTGGGGCTAATATTTATACCTCAACCAACATCACTGACACAGATTATCTGGCCATTATCATATTGCTGTTTGTGGGAGTTTGCTGTGTGAAAAGTGGCTGCCGTGTTTCCCACATTACAGCAGTGACTACACTTCAAAAAGTACTTCATTGGCTTAAAGCACTTTGGGACGTCCTGAGGTTGTGAAAGGCGCTATAGAATTGCAATTTCCTTTTTTTTTTTACAAGCAGCCGCCAAGCGAGAGGCAAACTTTTCTCAGGAACAGTAATTAGTTCCAAACTGACTCCAGATGTGTCTATTTAGAGTAATGTACAACAACAACAACTTTTATTTATATAGTGCTTTTAACGTAGTGAAACGTCCCAAGGCGCTTCACAGGAGTATTATGCAATAAAATATTTGACATCGAGCCGCATAAGTAGAAATTAGCGCAGGTGACCTTGAAGGAGGAAAGAAAGGCGGAGAGGTTTAGGGAGGGAGTTCCAGAGCTTGGAGCCCAGGCAGCTGAAGGCACGACACCAATGGTGGAGTGAATATAATCAGGGATGCTCAAGAGGACAGAATTAGAGGAACGCAGACATCTCGGGGGGGGTTGTGGGGATGGAGGAGATTACAGAGGGGGCGAGGGCCATGGAGGGATTTGAAAATAAGGATGAGAATTTTGAAATCAAGGTGTTGCTTAACTGGGAGCCAATGTAGGTCAGCGAGCACAGGAGGTGATGGGTGAGCGGGACTCGGTGCGAGTTCGGACACAGGGCAGTGAGCATAGTGGGTGATGGGTGAACGGGACTCATTGCGAGTTAGGACACGGGGCAGCGAGCACAGTGGGTGATGGGTGAGCGGGACTCGGTGCGAGTTAGGACACGGGGCAGCGAGCACAGGGGGTGATGGGTGAGCGGGACTCGGTGCGAGTTAGGACACGGGGCAGCGAGCACAGGGGGTGATGGGTGAACGGGACTCGGTGCGAGTTAGGACACGGGGCAGCGAGCACAGGGGGTGATGGGTGAGCGGGACTAGGTGCGAGTTAGGACACTGGGCAGCCGAGTTTTGGATCACCTCTAGTTTACGTAGGGTAGAATGTGGAAGGCCTGCCAGGAGTGCGTTGGAATAGTCAGGTCTGGAGGTAACAAAGGCATGGATGAGGGATTCAGCAGCGGATGAGCTGAGCCAAGGACCAAGACAGGCGATGTTACGGAGGTGGAAATAGTTGGTCTTAGTTATGCTGTGGCTATGTGGTCGAATGCTCATTTAGATGGTGTGGCCTTAAAGTGACAAGGCATCTTATACACGGGTCCACCTTCCCTTTATTAGATAATATATTGTGTGGTTTATGATCTATCTTACCATGAACACCATCGTGAGAGATCCTTTAGTTTCATGCACCCTGATGAGCTCCCCACTTAACCCCATAAGTGGTCATGCGTTGGCCTTAGTATTGGCCAGTACGCAAACAACAAGGAGGGCTGCCCCCTGAAGCCAATGGGACTTCCCACCTCCTGCTGGTCGGCACAGGGTGGGCGGGGCGGAATGGCGGGGGAGTGCGAGGGGAGGGAGAATTAGGGGGCGCCCAAACTATGCCGGACCCAGAGACCCGAGACTCACGTGGCCCGTCCTTCTCGAAGGAAGACGCAGGAGAGGGAGAACTGGAGTGTGGCGGAGACGACTTTGACAGAGAGGGGTTTGAGTTTGAGCTTGACGTCGGTCACCGTGGGCATCGGGCTTGCGTACTTCTTCATGTTCACATCGACAGACGCCAAGACCTTTCGATGGCCTTTGGTTTCCTGAAACGAAGCACAGCTTTTTCTTAATACAGGGGGAAGGCAGGTACAATGGTTTCTAAAGTCATCTCACACACATTTTTATTTTCTCCTCTCCTTTTCTGAAAGACTTGCATTTATATAGCGCCTTTCATGACCTCAGGACGTCCCAAAGCGCTTTACAGCCAACATAGAAACATAGAAAATAGGTGGCGGAGTAGGCCCTTCGAGCCTGCACCACCATTCAATAAGATCATGGATGATCATTCCCTCAGTACCCCTTTCCTGCTTTCTCTCCATACCCCTTGATCCCCTTAGCCGTAAGGGCCATATCTAACTCCCTCTTGAATATATCCAATGAACTGGCATCAACAACTCTCTGCGGCATGGAATTCCACAGGTTAACAACTCTCTGAGTGAAGAAGTTTCTCCTCATCTCAGTCCTCAATGGCCTACCCCTTATCCTAAGACTGTGTCCCCTGGTTCTGGACTTTCCCAACATCGGGAACAATCTACCCGCATCTAACCTGTCCCGTCCCGTCAGAATCTTGTATGTTTCTATGAGATTCCCTCTCATCCTTCTAAACTCCAGAGTATAAAGGCCCAGTTGATCCAGTCTCTCCTCATATGTCAGTCCGGCCATCCCGGGAATCAGTCTGGTGAACCTTCGCTGCACTCCCTCAATAGCAAGAATGTCCTTCTGCAGATTAGGGGACCAAAACTGAACACAATATTCAAGGGGAGGTCTCACCAAGGCCCTGTACAACTGCAGTAAGACCTCCCTGCTCCTATATTCAAATCCCCTAGCTATGAAGGCCAACATACCATTTGCCTTCTTCACCGCCTGCTGTACCTGCATGCCAACTTTCAATGACTGATGAACCATGACACCCAGGTCTCATTGCAACGCCCCTTTTCCTAATCTGCCACCATTCAGATAATATTCTGTCTTCGCGTTTTTGCCCCCAAAGTGGATAACCTCACATTTATCCACATTATACTGCATCTGCCATGCATTTGCCCACTCACCTAACCTGTCCAAGTCACCCTGCAGCCTCTTAGCATCCCCCTCACAGCTCACACCGCCACCCAGTTTAGTGTCATCTGCAAACTTGGAGATATTACACTCAATTCCATCATCCAAATCATCGATGTATATTGTAAAGAGCTGGGATCCCAGCACTGAGCCCTGCGGCACTCCACTAGTCACTGTCTGCCATTCTGAAAAGGACCCATTTATCCCGGCTCTCTGCTTCCTGTCTGCCAACCAGTTCTCTATCCATGTCAGTATATTACCCCCAATACCATGTATTATGATTTTGCACACCGATCTCTTGTGTGGGACCTTATCAAAAGCCTTTTGAAAGTCCAAATATACTACATCCACTGGTTCCCCCTTGTCCACTCTAGTTACATCCTCAAAAAATTCCAGAAGATTTGTCAAGCATGACTTCCCCTTCATAAATCCATGCTGACTTGGACCGATCCTGTCACTGCTTTCCAAATGCGCTGCTATTTCATCCTTAATAATTGATTCCAACATTTTCCCCCACCACTGATGTCAGGCTAACCGGTCTATAATTACCCGCTTTCTCCCTCCCTTTTTAAAAAGGGGTGTTACATTAGCTACCCTCCAGACCCTAGTCTCTGAATTAACTGTGTCACTCTCCATCTTAATGAAGAATTCTACCATATTATGCTCACTTTTCCCCAAGGGGCCTTGCACAACAAGATTGCTAATTAGTCCTTTCTCATTACACATCACCCAGTCTAGGATGGCCAGTTCCCTGGTTGGTTCCTCGACATATGAAGTATTTCAGAAACGCAGTCATTGTAATTAAAAAAAATTAATTCTTGCGATATGGGTGTCGCTGACAAGGCCCCCAGCATTTATTGCCCATCCCTAATCGCCCTCGAGAAGGTGGTGTTGAGCCGCCTTCTTGAACCGCTGCAGTCCGTGTGGTGAAGGTGCTCCCACAGTGCTGTTAGGGAGGAAGTTCCAGGATTTTGACCCAGCGACGATAAAGGAACGGCCGATATATTTCCAAGTCGGATCGGTGTGTGCGCCTCAGAGGGGAACGTGGAGGTGGTGGTGTTCCCATGCGCCTGCTGCCCTTGTCCTTCTAGGCGGTAGAGATCGCGGGTTTGGGAGGTGCTGTCGAAGGAGCCTTGGCGAGTTGCTGCAGTGCATCTTGTAGATGGTACACACTGCAGCCACGGTGCGCCAGTGGTGAAGGGAGTGAATGTTGAAGGTGGTGGATGGGGTGCCGATCAAGCAATGTGGACAAACACGGCAGCCAATTTACATCCACCAAGGTCCACAAATACCAATTAAATAAATAACTGGTTAATATACCTTCAGCAATGTTGATTGAGGGTGAAAGCTGTCCCACAGTCTGGGAAAATGGTTCACGAATGTCCATCAGGGAAGGGAGTATGCCCCCCTAGGCTTACACGTGACTCCAGTGCCACACCCTGTGGTTGACTTAAAACAACAATAAATAGCTGCACTGCAATGTCGGAGGAGCCGTCTTTCGAATAAGATGTTAAAACAAGGCCCCGTCTGCCCTCTCAGGTGGATGTCAAAGATCCCATGGCACTATTACGAAGAAGAGCAGGGGGAGTTATCCCCAGTGTCCTGGGGCCAATATTTATCCCTCAATCAACATCACCGAAACAAATGATCTGGGTCATTGTAACATTGCGGTTTGTGGGAGCTTTCTGTGCGCAAATTGGCTGCCGCGTTTCCCACATTACAACAGCGACGGCCAGTGGTCATGAAAGGACAGACGCACCAACGTTAGCGTCCTCGACCAGGGCAACATCCCCAGCATTGAAGCACTGACCACACTTTGATCAGCTCCGCTGGGCAGGCCACATTGTTCGCATGCCAGACACGAGACTCCCAAAGCAAGCGCTCTACTTGGAACTCCTTCACGGCAAATGAGCCAAAGGAGGACAGAGGAAACATTACAAGGGCACCCTCAAAGCCTCCCTGATAAAGTGCTATATCCCCACTGACAACTGGGAGTCCCTGGCCAAAGACCAGTCCGCCCTAAGTGGAGGAAGTGCATCCGGGAGGGCGCTGAGCAACTCGAGTCTCGTTGCCGAGAGCGTGCAGAAATCAAGCGCAGGCAGCGGAAAGAGCGTGCGGCAAACCAGTCCCACCCACCCCTTCCCTCAACCACTGTCTGTCCCACCTGTGACAGGGACTGTGGTTCTCGTATTGGACTGTTCAGCCACCTAATAACTCATGTTAAGAGTGGAAGTAAGTCTTTCTCGATTCCAAGGGACTGCCTATGATGATGATGGTCATGAAAGGTGCTATAGAAATGCAAGTCTTTCTTTCTTCCTCATACATTCATACAGTACAGAAGGAGGCCATTGGGCCCATCGAGCCTGTGCCGGCTCTGTGACAGAGTGATCCAATTAGTCCCACTCCCCCCTGCTCTTTCCCCACAGCCCTGAAAATTTATCCTTTTCAAGTATTTATCCAATTCCCGTTTGAAAGTCACTGTTGAATCTGCTCCCACTGACCCTTTCAGGCAGTACGTTCCAAATCAGAACAACTCGCTGCGTAAAAACATTCTCCTCATCTCCCCCTCTGGTTCTTTTGCCAAATATCTTAAATCTGTGCCCCTCTGGTTACCGACCCTCCTACCCCTAGGAACAGTTTCTCCCGATCTACTCGAGCAAAAACCCTCGTAATTTTGAACGTCTCTCCAATGGGTGAATATAAAACTTACATTTTCTATTACAAATGTCCATTCCTTATCTTCAAATTCCTCAGCAAGTGGATCCTAAAATGAAACAACAAAACAGGGTAAGGCATGCGCAGCAGTCTTTACAGTGTCCACATCTCGGGAGCAATGGGATAGGCACTGACTTTGAATCTTTGGGTTTAAATGGAGCCCAGACTGAGGGATAAGATCCTCCTGGATCGGATAACGAAGGGTCATGTCTGACTTTGGGTTGTGACAGTCCAGTCGCAGATAACGACCCCCGATTAAGGACTCATGAGTGCTAATCTCATTCAGAGCGGGCACGAGATGGTGGCTGGGACATTGGAACACTGTCACTGCAGTGCAGCAGGGGGCGCTCTGCTGCGGGGTGAGCTTTACTCTGCATCTAACCCATGTGTAATGTCTGTAAGCTTGTAATGTTTGTAGCTCCACACTGTGGATGTGGATGTATTGTGTACTGCAACTGCATTGTTAATAATAAACAGAACCAGGCAGATTCCGGAAGCTTCTGAGAGAGCTGCCTGCCATGTTAGGAGCTGTGTGTGCTGTGTAATGTGAATATATCACTTTTGGCGGCGAGATGGGATTTTTTTCGGATGATTTAAAGCTTAAATTTTGTTCGGGAAGGATTCAGTCAGCCGAAAGAGAGACTTTAGAAGTTTCTGTCTTTGGAAAAAAGCTACAAAATCCGAGGTAAAATACAGCACATGGTGTGAACAGCTAGAGATTAAAATGGCAGGTGTAATCGGACATTTGGGGGAATATAGACATGACCGGGAACATTTTAAAGCGTATGTGGATCGGCTTGAAATGTATTTCACTGCAAATAACATAATCGAAGTTCCAGACAATGCAGTCCAGAACCGGGCCGTGTTGGAACGGAAGAAAGCGATCTTCTTATTGGAGGCGGTCCGACATTATACGAAACCCTTGTAAATCTGCTTGTGCCTGACGAGCCAAAGGACACAACACTTAGAGATTTTAACGAAGCTGGAGCAGCACTATAACCCCAAACTGTTAGAAATTGCTGAAAGCTATCGTTTCGGGATTCGGAATCAAAAGGCTGATGAATGTATCAGTGATTACATCGTAGCATTAAAAAAAGCTATCAATGCACTGTAATTTTGGAAACATTCAAAACCGAGCATTACTGGATCGTTTTGTTTGTGGGGTGAAAAATGATGCGATCAGAAGGAAGTTATTGACGACGAATGACTTGACTTTTGAGATTGCTTGTCAGACAGCGAGGTCGATGGGCATGGCCGAACAATATTCCTGAGAATTAAAGAATAATTACGGTCATCAGTCAACCGAGGTAAATCACCTGCAGGTTCAAAGTAAAAGACGGTGGGGGCCCAAAGTCTCAGAAACTGGAAATTCTAACAGAGCATCAAAGTCATGCTATAGGTGCCTGTTGCTCATTGCTCAAAGTTGTCCATACATGAAGGCAGAGTGTTTCTTCTGCAGAAAGACTGGGCATCTTGCGAAGGCATGCCGACTGAAGGGTAAACCAGCTTTTAAAGCTATGAGTCCAGCGTTCAAAGCTATGAGTAGAAATCCCAAGAGACTACATAGCATGGAAGAACAACAACAGGACGAGGAGATGTTAGAGTTACACGTCATCAGGAGCACGAGGTTAACGGACAGCGATTCGGAAAGCATCAGAATCCACATAGATGTTGCAGGATTCAAGATACCAATGGAAATTGACACGGGTGCATCTGTGAGTGTAGTACCGGAGTCGCTGTACCTCGACAAATTGCATGATTTCCAACTGGAGAAATCCAAGTTAGAGCTGCGAGGCTACTCAGGAGAGAAAATCCCTGTGGTAGGTCGTATCACCATACCGGTGAAATATAAAGATCAATTTCAGAAGGTGCCTCTAATAGTAATGAAAGGAGACAAGTCTGCCTTACTAGGAAATTGGGTGAGCTCACTGAAGCTGGATTGGAGTAAGATTTTCTGTGTGGAAGCGAGATTTTCATCAACGGATGAGGTTATCAAGATTTATCCGAAGGTGTTCTGCGAAATGGGCAGCCCAATCCAAGGCTTCAAGGCGAGTGTCAGGGTACAGAAGGACGCTAGATCGGTTTGCTACAAGCCACGTTCCGTACCATATGCACTCAAGGAGAAAGTTGAGCAAGAACTCAAAAGACTAGAGACTGAGAACATTATTTGTAAGATAGATCGATGTAATTGGGCTACACCCATTGTTGTTGTACCTAAGGCCGATGGTAAGATTGTGTGGTGATTATAAAGTAACCGTAAACCAGGTTCTAGAGGGTAATGTCCCCAATACATTGCCGAATATAGAAGATTTGTTCACAACACTGACAGGTGGTCAGATCTTCTCAAAACTGGATCTTACGAATGCCTACTTACAGCTTGAACTAGATGAGGAGTCCAATCATGTTTGACTATAAATACTCATCTAGGCCAATATCAATTTAATAGGCTACCGTTTGGAGTGTCTTCCGCCCCTGCCATATTCCAAGGGATGATGAACCAGATTTTGAAAGGTATTGAAGGGGTAGTATGTTATTTGGATGACATACTAATTTCAGCACCAAATAGGCAAATTCATAATAACGTATTGAATGAAGTCCTCAAATGGCTAGAGAAGCACAGAGAACGAGTGGCTGCTCGTAAGTGTGAGTTATTCAAAAACTCACTGGAGTACTTAGGGTACAGAGTAGACAAAGATGGTTTACAGCCAACCATGGAAAAATTGGATGCAATTAGAAATGTACCCACTCCCAGGAATGTCACTGAACTTCGTTCATTCTTGGGTCTTTTGAACTATTATGGGAAGTTCCTACCAAATTTGGCTACAGTATTACATTCACTGAATGAACTTTTGAAAAAACAGGTCCATTGGAAGTGGTCAAAAGAATGCGATACAGCATTCAAGGAGTGTAAAAGCAAATTGGTAGAGAGCACCATATCAGTTCACTATGACATATCTATGGAGATTAAGCTAGCGTGTGATGCCTTTCCGTATGGAATTGGGGCAGTAATCTCTCATGTATTAAGTAGTGGGGAGGAGAGACCAATTGCTTTTGCTTCACGCACTCTCAGTGCCAGTGAGAGTAATTATGCGCAAATTGAAAGGGAAACTTTGGCATTAATTTTTGGGGTCAAGAAGTTTCACCAATACTTGTATGGTCGTAAGTTTACCATTGTTATGGACCATATGCCCCTAACAGCAATCCTCCATCCAAAGTCCCCGGTTCCAACATTAGCTGCAGCCCGAATGCAGAGATGGGCTTTGATTTTGTCAGCATATACATATGATATTGAATACAGATGATCAGCTGATCACAGTAATGCTGATGCACTGTCTAGATTGCCTTCCCCATCACAAGTTACACCCGCTAGGGAAGAAGTGTTTTATTTTTCATACATTGATGAACTGCAGTCACAGCTGAAGAGATTGGTAGAGCAACCAAACGTGACCCAGTGATGTCAAAGGTGTATGAGTATATTGCAAATGGATGGCCAAACCAGGTAATAGACAAAGATACACATCCATTCTTCATTCGTAGGAATGAATTATCAGTAGATAAAGATTGTATCATTGTATTGGTGCAAGAGTGGTTATACCAAATAAATTCAGGTCCAAATTATTAAGAGACCTCCATGACCAGCACCTGGGAATGTGCTTGACCAAGAGTTTTGCATGCAGTTATTTATGGTGGCCAGGTCTTGATAAAGATATAGAGTACATCGTGAGTCAGTGTACGATATGTCAATCGGTAAGCAAGCAACCACCACCAGTACCATTACAGCCATGGAAATGGCCTCCCAGGGTGTGGCAAAGGCTACATATTGATTTTGCTGAGTTAGAAGGACAACAATTGTTCATTGTGATTGATAGCCATTCGAAGTGGGTTGAGGTGTTTCCAATGTGGAAAATAACAAGTAAAACATTGGACATTTTGCGAAAATTATTTTCTTCATTTGGCCTTCCTGAAGAAATTGTTTTGGATAATGGACCACAATTTCATTCAGAAGAATTTGCACAATTCATGAGCAAAAATGGTGTGAAACATACCAAGGTTCCACCATACCATCCTGCTTCGAATGGTGCAGCAGAGTGCACTGTACAAATTGTAAAACGTTCCCTCATAAAACAAATGTTAGATCCAAATCCAAGGAAACGACAGTTGTCATTGGATCACAAATTGGCTAATTTTTTGATTACATATCGAAATACTCCTCATACAACTACTGGTAGAACACCAGCAGAGTTGTTTCTCAATCGACAGCCACGAACCAGATTCTCGTTGTTAAAGCCAAATTTGGCACAGTAGAAGAGACACAATTAAGACAGAAAGAGAATCATGATAGAGGTGGAGTAAAAGCGAGAAGTGTGAAATTAAACCAGAAGGTGAGAGTGAAGAACCATCACTATAAATGGGTAAAGTGGTTACCAGGAAGAGTGGTAATGGGTGAAGATATGTGGTCCTCACACATATTTGGTAAAGATGTTTGATAATGGACAGGTTAGGTTTGTTCATATTGATCATATTTTACCGACAGACATGGAAGAAGTTGAAGGTGGGAATGATTCAATTCTTTCTGACTCATCAGATAGTTTTGATACACCAGTAGCAAATCCTAAATCCAATGTACTGGAAACAAATCCAGGAGAGAATCAGAATGAAAGTCTGAGTCCGAGTCGGGAAAACAAAGAGCCTGAAGTTAGAGTGAGTTCAAATGAAAATCAAGGAAATTCCATGGAGGAAAATGTTCCTCAGGATGAGCCTCGAATGAGTTTAGATTCAACACCATGTTTGGAAGGTTCTGTTCGAGAGCGAAGATATCCTCTTCAAAACAGAAAACAAGTGGTAAAGTTAAATTTGTAAATATGGAAAAAAATAAGTTTATATCCTGTGTTATGCATAAACATGAAAGTTATGTATGATGTTTGTTATAATAACTTCTTCATTAAGGAGGGAGAAGTGTAATGTCTGTAAGCTTGTAATGTTTGTAGCGCCACATTGTGGATGTGGACGTATTGTGTACTGCAACTGCATAGTTAATAATAAACAGAACCAGGCAGATTCCGGAGGCTTCCGAGAGAGAGCTGCCTGCCATGTTGGAAGCTGTGTGTGTCTGTGCTCTGTGAATATATCACACTGTGCTGTACCTGTCCTGGGAGTGTTTGATGGGACAGTGTAGAGGGAGCTTTACTCTGTATCTAACCCCGTGCTGTACCTGCCCTGGGAGTGTTTGATGGGTCAGTGTAGAGGGAGCTTTTCTCTGTATGTGCTGAACCTTGAAGGCAGTATATTATTGGCAGCTAGTCGTACATAAAGGAGGAGGGACACCTGCGATCCCATGAACGTTGCAGACACGGCGAGACACAGGAAGAGAATGGAAATGATAAACAGTGGCTTTGTTTATATGCAAATATTCTGCACATACAGCAAGGCTCTGAGCAAAGGCAGAAATGGATCAGATGTAGTGGGTTTAACAATGTCCCTGGCGATCATCTGACAGTGTTTACAGGAGGTGAGTCACAATCCTAAACATCTCAGGCCAAAGACATCTGCTGGCCGTCACTATGAAAAGGGCTCTGGACGCAGTTTAAGTATTTCCTTGGCTCCCAGTTCAGAGTTATACTCTTAATGCAAGGGAATGGGAGTGCTCCTGGGCATGTAAGCCGTGGCTCAGTCAGTCTCGCTCTCTTGTTCCCTCGGCTCGGAGCCAGAAGGTCGTGAAATTGTAGTTCCCCACTCCACAGATTTGAGCATAACAAACTAGGTTGATACTCCCAGTGTAGTACTGAGGGAGCGCCGCACTGTCGGAGGGGCAGTACTGAGGGAGCGCCGCACTGTCGGAGGGGCAGTACTGAGGGAGCGCCGCACTGTCGAAGGGGCAGTACTGAGGGAGCGCCGCACTGTCGGAGGGGCAGTACTGAGGGAGCGCCGCACTGTCGGAGGGGCAGTACTGAGGGAGCGCCGCACTGTCGGAGGGGCAGTACTGAGGAGGCGCCGCACTGTCGGAGGGGCAGTACAGAGGGAGCGCCGCACTGTCGGAGGGGCAGTACTGAGGAGGCGCCGCACTGTCGGAGGGGCAGTACTGAGGAGGCGCCGCACTGTCGGAGGGGCAGTACAGAGGGAGCGCCGCACTGTCGGAGATGCCGTCTTTCGGATGAGACGTTAAATCGAGGCCCCATCTGCCCTCTCAGGTGGATATAAAAGATCCCACGAGCACTATTGCAAATAAGAACAGGGGAGTTCTCCCTGGTATCCTGGCCAATATTTATCGTTCAATCAACATCACTAAAACAGATTATCTGGTCATTATTGTCATGTATTTAATCATCTTGCAATGACATAGTCATGTAACTGTAACTCATGTACACTGTACCTGTACCCTAGAAATGCACACCCTGACCACAGCGGGTAAACTTGCGGGAGACACTCCTCACCTAGGTTTCCAGGTATAAAAGGGGAGGTCCCACCCAGGGTCAGCACTCCTTGGTCCTGGCAATAAAAGTGAACGTCACAGAGTGACCGTGTCTGATATATCTATGCCTCATGTGAGTTTGTAGTAAGGTGCAGGGACACTACATTTATCATATTGCTGTTTGTGGAAGCTTGCTGTGTACAGATTGGTTGCCAGGGTCTACTTTTACGTGTTCAGGACGTTTCAAAGCGCCTTACAACTAATGAAGTACTTTTGAAGTGTGGTCACAGCAATGTGTTAATAATCAGACAATCCATTTTTATAGTGATGTTGATTGAAGGATAAATAGTGGCCCCAGGACACTGGGAATAATTCCCCTGCTCGTCCACCAATAGTGGTCACGGGATCTTTTACGTCCACCTGAAAGAACAGCCGGGGCCTCCGTTTAATGTCTGATCCGAAAGACGGCACCTCTGACAGCGCAGACTTCCTTCAGTACTGCCCCTCCGACAGTGCGCCGCTCGCTCAGTACCGGTACGTGGAGTGTCAGCCTAGGATATGGGCTCAAGTCTCTGGAATCGGACTCGAACCCAAAAACTTCCAACTCCGAGGCGAGAGGGAGTGCAGAGGCCGTGGGCAGGGAAACGCAAGTTGTCTGGGTACCTTGTAGAGGGTGAGGGAGATGTCGACATTTTCGGGAACAGGCCACACCACCATCCCACGGAAAGGGTTCTTGATACCCGGCTGCCAACTGTGAGGCTGCAAGAAATCCAAAACACCAGAATTATTTAAAAGAAACACTCCGGAAAACTCAACACTCCTCCGCATTGACTTAAATACATTGAGTCGATAGAACAGACACAGGCCATTCGGCCCAACGGCTCCGTGCCGGTGTTTATGTTCCACACCAGCCCCCTCCCACCCCTCTTCATCTCACCCCATCACCATATCCTTCTATTCCTTTCTCCCTCATGTGTTTATCCAGCTTCCCCTTAAATGCATCGATACTATTCGCCTCAACCACTCCCTGTGGCAGCGAGTTGCACATTCTCACCGCTCTCTGGGTAAAGAAGTTTCTCCTGAATTCCCCATTGGATTTATCAGTGACTGTCTGATATTGATGGCTCCTAGTTCTGGTCTCCTCCACAAGTGGAAACATCTTCTCTACGTCTACCCTATCAAACCCTTTCATCATTTTAAAGACCGCTATCATGTCACCCACTCAGCCTTCTCCCTGTTAAACAGAACGATTCAATCGAACTATTGAGACTGTGGGCTAAACTTGGCAACAGCTCAACACAACAGGATTAATATCGAGAGCTCAGTTTGTGAGGGAATCACAAACCCCCGTCCCATCACTCTGTGTGTGGGGGAATCACAGACACAGACCCCCGTCCCATCACTGTGTGTGTGTGTGTGGGGGAATCACAGACACAGACACCCGACCCATCATTGTGTGTGTGTGTGTAATCACAGGCACAGACCCCCGTCCCATCACTGTGTGTGTGTGTGTGTGTGTAATCACAGGCACAGACCCCCGTCCCATCACTGTGTGTGTGTGGGGGGGAATCACAGACACAGACCCCCGTCCCATCACTGTGTGTGTGTGTGGGGGAAATCACAGACACAGACCCCCGTCCCATCACTGTGTGTGTGTGTGGGGGGGAATCACAGGCACAGACCCCCGTCCCATCAGTGTGTGTGTGTGTGGGGGGGATCACAGGCACAGACCCCCGTCCCATCACTGTGTGTGTGTGTGTGGGGGGGGGGGGGGCGAAATCACAGACACAGACCCCCGTCCCATCACTATGTGTGTGTGTGTGTGGGGGGGATCACAGGCACAGACACCCGTCCCATCAGTGTGTGTGTGTGTGTGTGGGGGGGGGGGGGGGGCGAACTCACAGACACAGACCCCCGTCCCATCACTATGTGTGTGTGTGTGTGGGGGGGATCACAGGCACAGACACCCGTCCCATCAGTGTGTGTGTGTGTGTGGGGTAATCACAGACACAGACCCCCGTCCCATCACTGTGTGTGTGTGTGTGGGGGGGGGGGGGGCGAAATCACAGACACAGACCCCCGTCCCATCACTGTGTGTGTGTGTGGGGGGGATCACAGACACAGACCCCCGTCCCATCACTGTGTGTGTGTGTGTGTGGGGTAATCACAGACACAGACCCCCGTCCCATCACTGTGTGTGTGTGTGGGGGGGAATCACAGAAACAGACCCCCGTCCCATCAGTGTGTGTGTGTGTGTGTGTGTGGGGGAAATCACAGACACAGACCCCCGACCCATCATTGTGTGTGTGTGTGTGTGGGGGGGATCACAGGCACAGACCCCCGTCCCATCACTGTGTGTGTGTGTGGGGAATCACAGACACAGACCCCCATCTCATCACTGTGTGTGTGTGTGGGGTAATCACAGACACAGACCCCCGTCCCATCACTGTGTGTGTGTGTGTGGGGGTAATCACAGACACAGACCCCCGTCCCATCACTGTGTGTGGGGGGGGAATCACAGACACAGACACCCGACCCATCATTGTGTGTGTGGGGGGGATCACAGGCACAGACCCCCGTCCCATCACTGTGTGTGTGTGTGTGTGTGTAATCACAGGCACAGACCCCCGTCCCATCACTGTGTGTGTGTGTGTGGGGTAATCACAGACACAGACCCCCGTCCCATCACTGTGTGTGTGTGTGTGGGGGGGGGGGGGGGGGGCGAAATCACAGACACAGACCCCCGTCCCATCACTGTGTGTGTGTGGGGGGCGGGAATCACAGACACAGACCACCGACCCATCATTGTGTGTGTGTGGGGGGGATCACAGGCACAAACCCCCATCCCATCACTGTGTGTGTGTGTGGGGGGGAATCACAGGCATAGACACCCGTCCCATCACTGTGTGTGTGTGTGGGGGGGATCACAGGCACAAACCCCCATCCCATCACTGTGTGTGTGTGTGGGGGGGAATCACAGGCATAGACACCCGTCCCATCACTGTATGTGTGTGTGGGGGGCGGGGGGGGGGGGGAAATCACAGACACAGACCCCCGTCCCATCACTGTGTGTGTGTGTGGGGGGGGGAATCACAGGCACAGACCCCCATCCCATCACTGTGTGTGTGTGGGGGGGGGGGGCGAAATCACAGACACAGACCCCCGTCCCATCACTGTGTGTGTGTGGGGGGGAATCACAGGCACAGACACCCGTCCCATCACTGTGTGTGTGTGTGTGGGGGGGGGGGGCGAAATCACAGACACAGACCCCCGTCCCATCACTGTATGTGTGTGTGTGTGGGGGGGATCACAGGCACAGACCCCCGTCCCATCATTGTGTGTGTGTGTGTGGGGGGGATCACAGGCACAGACCCCCGTCCCATCATTGTGTGTGTGTGTGTGGGGGGGATCACAGGCACAGACACCCGTCCCATCAGTGTGTGTGTGTGTGTGGGGGGGGGGGGGCGAAATCACAGACACAGACCCCCGTCCCATCACTGTGTGTGTGTGTGTGGGGGGGATCACAGGCACAGACACCCGTCCCATCAGTGTGTGTGTGTGTGTGGGAGGGAATCACAGACATAGACCCCCGTCCCATCACTGTGTGTGTGTGGGGGGGAATCACAGACACAGACCACCGACCCATCACTGTGTGTGTGTGGGGGGGGTGGGAATCACAGACACAGAACCCCGTCCCATCACTGTGTGTGTGTGTGTGGTGGGGGAATCACAGACACAGACCCCCGACCCATCATTGTGTGTGTGTGGGGGGGATCACAGGCACAGACCCCCGTCCCATCACTGTGTGTGTGTGTGGGGAATCACAGACACAGACCCCCATCCCATCACTGTGTGTGTGTGTGGGGGAATCACAGACACAGACCCCCGACCCATCATTGTGTGTGTGTGTGTGTGGGGGGATCACAGGCACAGACCCCCGACCCATCACTGTGTGTGTGTGTGTGTGGGGGAAATCACAGACACAGACCCCCGACCCATCATTGTGTGTGTGTGTGGGGGAATCACAGACACAGACCCCCGACCCATCATTGTGTGTGTGTGGGGGGGATCACAGGCACAGACCCCCGACCCATCATTGTGTGTGTGTGGGGGGGGGAAAATCACAGACACAGACCCCCGTCCCATCACTGTGTGTGTGTGTGTGGGGGGGATCACAGGCACAGACCCCCGTCCCATCACTGTGTGTGTGTGGGGGGAATCACAGACACAGACCCCCATCTCATCACTGTGTGTGTGTGTGTGTGGGGTAATCACAGACACAGACCCCCGTCCCATCACTGTGTGTGTGTGTGTGTGTGTGGGGGTAATCACAGACACAGACCCCCGTCCCATCACTGTGTGTGTGTGTGGGGCGGGAATCACAGACACAGACCACCGACCCATCATTGTGTGTGTGTGGGGGGGATCACAGGCACAGACCCCCATCCCATCACTGTGTGTGTGTGTGGGGGGGAATCACAGGCATAGACACCCATCCCATCACTGTATGTGTGTGTGGGGGGCGGGGGGGGGGGGAAATCACAGACACAGACCCCCGTCCCATCACTGTGTGTGTGTGTGGGGGGGGAAATCACAGACACAGACCACCGACCCATCATTGTGTGTGTGTGTGGGGGGGGGGGGGGGAAATCACAGGCACAGACCCCCATCCCATCACTGTGTGTGTGTGGGGGGGGGGGGGCGAAATCACAGACACAGACCCCCGTCCCATCACTGTGTGTGTGTGGGGGGGAATCACAGACACAGACCCCCGTCCCATCACTGTGTGTGTGTGTGTGGGGGGGGGGGCGAAATCACAGACACAGACCCCCGTCCCATCACTGTGTGTGTGTGGGGGGGAATCACAGACATAGACCTCCGTCCCATAACTGTGTGTGTGTGGGGGGGGGGAATCACAGACACAGAGCCCCGTCCCATCACTCTGTGTGTGTGTGTGGGAGGGAATCACAGACATAGACCCCCGTCCCATCACTGTGTGTTTGTGTGGGGGGGAATCACAGACACAGACCCCCGTCCCATCACTGTGTGTGTGTGTGGGGGGGAATCACAGAAACAGACCCCCGTCCCATCAGTGTGTGTGTGTGTGGGGGAAATCACAGACACAGAACCCCGACCCATCATTGTGTGTGTGTGTGTGGGGGGGGGGGGGGGGGAAATCACAGACACAGACCCCCGTCCCATCACTGTGTGTGTGTGTGTGGGGGGGATCACAGGCACAGACCCCCGTCCCATCACTGTGTGTGTGTGTGGGGGGGATCACAGGCACAGACCCCCGTCCCATCACTGTGTGTGTGTGTGGGGGGGATCACAGGCACAGACCCCCGTCCCATCATTGTGTGTGTGTGGGGGGGATCACAGGCACAGACCCCCGTCCCATCACTGTGTGTGTGTGTGTGGGGTAATCACAGACACAGACACCCATCCCATCACTGTGTGTGTGTGTGGGGGGGAATCACAGACACAGACCCCCGTCCCATCACTGTGTGTGTGTGTGGGGTAATCACAGACACAGACCCCCGACCCATCATTGTGTGTGTGTGGGGGAATCACAGACACAGACCCCCATCCCATCACTGTGTGTGTGTGTGGGGGAATCACAGACACAGACCCCCGACCCATCATTGTGTGTGTGTGGGGGGATCACAGGCACAGACCCCCGTCCCATCACTGTGTGTGTGTGGGGGGGGGGAAATCACAGACACAGAACCCCGTCCCATCACTGTGTGTGTGTGTGTGGTGGTAATCACAGACACAGACCCGTCCAATCACTGTGTGTGTGTGTGGGGTAATCACAGACACAGACCCCCGTCCCATCACTGTGTGTGTGTGTGTGTGGGGGTAATCACAGACACAGACCCCCGTCCCATCACTGTGTGTGTGTGTGGGGGTAATCACAGACACAGACCCCCGTCCCATCACTGTGTATGTGTGTGGGGTAATCACAGACACAGACACCCGTCCCATCACTGTGTGTGTGTGGGGGGGATCACAGGCACAGACCCCCGTCCCATCACTGTGTGTGTGTGTGGGGTAATCACAGACACAGACCCCCGACCCATCATTGTGTGTGTGTGGGGGAATCACAGACACAGACCCCCATCCCATCACTGTGTGTGTGTGTGGGGGAATCACAGACACAGACCCCCGACCCATCATTGTGTGTGTGTGGGGGGATCACAGGCACAGACCCCCGTCCCATCACTGTGTGTGTGTGGGGGGGGGGAAATCACAGACACAGACCCCCGTCCCATCACTGTGTGTGTGTGTGTGGTGGTAATCACAGACACAGACCCGTCCAATCACTGTGTGTGTGTGTGGGGTAATCACAGACACAGACCCCCGTCCCATCACTGTGTGTGTGTGTGTGTGGGGGTAATCACAGACACAGACCCCCGTCCCATCACTGTGTGTGTGTGTGTGGGGGTAATCACAGACACAGACCCCCGTCCCATCACTGTGTATGTGTGTGGGGTAATCACAGACACAGACACCCGTCCCATCACTGTGTGTGTGTGTGTGGGGGTAATCACAGACACAGACCCCCGTCCCATCACTGTGTGTGTGTGTGGGGGGGAATCACAGAAACAGACCCCCGTCCCATCAGTGTGTGTGTGTGTGTGGGGGAAATCACAGACACAGACCCCCGACCCATCATTGTGTGTGTGTGTGTGGGGGGGAGGGGGGGAAATCACAGACACAGACCCCCGTCCCATCACTGTGTGTGTGTGGGGGGGATCACAGGCACAGACCCCCGTCCCATCACTGTGTGTGTGTGTGGGGGAGGGGGGGGGGGAAATCACAGACACAGACCCCCGTCCCATCACTGTGTGTGTGTGTGGGGGGGAATCACAGGCACAGACCCCCATCCCATCACTGTGTGTGTGTGTGTGGGGGGGATCACAGGCACAGACCCCCGTCCCATCATTGTGTGTGTGTGTGTGGGGGGGGGGGGGGCGAAATCACAGACACAGACCCCCGTCCCATCACTGTGTGTGTGTGTGTGGGGGGGATCACAGGCACAGACACCCGTCCCATCAGTGTGTGTGTGTGTGTGGGAGGGAATCACAGACATAGACCCCCGTCCCATCACTGTGTGTGTGTGGGGGGGGGAAATCACAGACACAGACCCCCGTCCCATCACTGTGTGTGTGTGGGGGGGAATCACAGACACAGACCACCTACCCATCACTGTGTGTGTGTGGGGGGGGGGGGAATCACAGACACAGAACCCCGTCCCATCACTGTGTGTGTGTGTGGTGGGGGAATCACAGACACAGACCCCCGACCCATCATTGTGTGTGTGTGTGTGTGGGGAATCACAGACACAGACCCCCATCCCATCACTGTGTGTGTGTGTGGGGAATCACAGACACAGACCCCCATCCCATCACTGTGTGTGTGTGTGGGGAATCACAGACACAGACCCCCATCCCATCACTGTGTGTGTGTGTGGGGGAATCACAGACACAGACCTCCGACCCATCATTGTTTGTGTGTGTGTGGGGGGGATCACAGGCACAGACCCCCGTCCCATCACTGTGTGTGTGTGTGGGGGAATCACAGACACAGACCCCCGACCCATCATTGTGTGTGTGTGGGGGGGATCACAGGCACAGACCCCCGTCCCATCACTGTGTGTGTGTGTGTGGGGGGGGATCACAGGCACAGACCCCCGTCCCATCACTGTGTGTGGGGGGGGGAATAACAGACACAGACCCCCGTCCCATCACTGTGTGTGTGTGTGGGGGAATCACAGACACAGACCCCCGTCCCATCATTGTGTGTGTGGGGGGGATCACAGACACAGACCCCCGTCCCATCACTGTGTGTGTGTGTGGGGGAATCACAGACATAGACCCCCGTCCCATCATTGTGTGTGTGGGGGGGATCACAGGCACAGACCCCCGTCCCATCACTGTGTGTGTGTGTGGGGGAATCACAGACACAGACCCCCGTCCCATCACTGTGTGTGTGTGTGGGGCGGGAATCACAGACACAGACCACCGACCCATCATTGTGTGTGTGTGGGGGGGATCACAGGCACAGACCCCCATCCCATCACTGTGTGTGTGTGTGGGGGGGAATCACAGGCATAGACACCCATCCCATCACTGTATGTGTGTGTGGGGGGCGGGGGGGGGGGGAAATCACAGACACAGACCCCCGTCCCATCACTGTGTGTGTGTGTGGGGGGGGAAATCACAGACACAGACCACCGACCCATCATTGTGTGTGTGTGTGGGGGGGGGGGAAATCACAGGCACAGACCCCCATCCCATCACTGTGTGTGTGTGGGGGGGGGGGCGAAATCACAGACACAGACCCCCGTCCCATCACTGTGTGTGTGTGGGGGGGAATCACAGACACAGACCCCCGTCCCATCACCGTGTGTGTGTGTGTGTGGGGGGGGGGGGCGAAATCACAGACACAGACCCCCGTCCCATCACTGTGTGTGTGTGGGGGGGAATCACAGACATAGACCTCCGTCCCATAACTGTGTGTGTGTGGGGGGGGGGAATCACAGACACAGAGCCCCGTCCCATCACTCTGTGTGTGTGTGTGGGGGGGAATCACAGACACAGACCCCCGTCCCATCACTGTGTGTGTGTGTGGGGGGGAATCACAGAAACAGACCCCCGTCCCATCAGTGTGTGTGTGTGTGTGTGTGTGGGGGAAATCACAGACACAGACCCCCGACCCATCATTGTGTGTGTGTGTGTGGGGGGGGGGGGGGGAAATCACAGACACAGACCCCCGTCCCATCACTGTGTGTGTGTGTGTGGGGGGGATCACAGGCACAGACCCCCGTCCCATCACTGTGTGTGTGTGTGGGGGGGATCACAGGCACAGACCCCCGTCCCATCACTGTGTGTGTGTGTGTGGGGTAATCACAGACACAGACACCCATCCCATCACTGTGTGTGTGTGTGGGGGGGAATCACAGACACAGACCCCCGTCCCATCACTGTGTGTGTGTGTGGGGGGGAAATCACAGACACAGACCCCCGTCCCATCACTGTGTGTGTGTGTGGGGTAATCACAGACACAGACCCCCGTCCCATCACTGTGTATGTGTGTGTGGGGTAATCACAGACACAGACCCCCGTCCCATCACTGTGTGTGTGTGTGTGGGGTAATCACAGACACAGACCCCCGTCCCATCACTGTGTGTGTGTGTGTGGGGTAATCACAGACACAGACACCCATCCCATCACTGTGTGTGTGTGTGGGGGGGAATCACAGACACAGACCCCCGTCCCATCACTGTGTGTGTGTGTGGGGTAATCACAGACACAGACCCCCGACCCATCATTGTGTGTGTGTGGGGGATAATCACAGACACAGACCTCCGTCCCATCACTGTGTGTGTGTGTGTGGGGAATCACAGACACAGACCCCCATCCCATCACTGTGTGTGTGTGTGGGGGAATCACAGACACAGACCCCCGACCCATCATTGTGTGTGTGTGGGGGGGATCACAGGCACAGACCCCCGTCCCATCACTGTGTGTGTGTGTGGGGTAATCACAGACACAGACCCCCGTCCCATCACTGTGTATGTGTGTGTGGGGTAATCACAGACACAGACCCCCGTCCCATCACTGTGTGTGTGTGTGTGGGGTAATCACAGACACAGACCCCCGTCCCATCACTGTGTGTGTGTGTGTGGGGTAATCACAGACACAGACCCCCATCCCATCACTGTGTGTGTGTGTGGGGGGGAATCACAGACACAGACCCCCGTCCCATCACTGTGTGTGTGTGTGTGGGGTAATCACAGACACAGACCCCCGACCCATCATTGTGTGTGTGTGGGGGATAATCACAGACACAGACCTCCGTCCCATCACTGTGTGTGTGTGTGTGGGGAATCACAGACACAGACCCCCATCCCATCACTGTGTGTGTGTGTGGGGGAATCACAGACACAGACCCCCGACCCATCATTGTGTGTGTGTGGGGGGGATCACAGGCACAGACCCCCGTCCCATCACTGTGTGTGTGTGTGTGTGGGGTAATCACAGACACAGACCCCCGTCCCATCACTGTGTGTGTGTGTGTGTGGGGGTAATCACAGACACAGACCCCCGTCCCATCACTGTGTGTGTGTGTGGGGGTAATCACAGACACAGACCCCCGTCCCATCACTGTGTATGTGTGTGGGGTAATCACAGACACAGACACCCGTCCCATCACTGTGTGTGTGTGTGTGTGGGGGAATCACAGACACAGACCCCCGTCCCATCACTGTGTGTGGGGGGGGGGGGGGGGGAAATCACAGGCACAGACCTACGTCCCATCACAGTGTGTGTGTGGGGGGGGAATCACAGACACTGACCCCCGTCCCATCACTGTGTGTGTGTGTGGGGGGGAATCACAGACACAGACCCCCGTCCCATGTGTGTGTGTGTGTGTGTGTGTGTGTGTGGGGTAATCACAGACACAGACCCCCGTCCCATCACTGTGCGTGTGTGGGGGGGAATCACAGACACAGACCCCCGTCCCATCACAGTGTGTGTGTGTGTGTGTGTGTGTGTATGTGTGTGGGGGTAATCACAGACACAGACCCCTGTCCCATCACTGTGTGCGTGTGTGGGGGGGAATCACAGACACAGACCCCCGTCCCATCACCGTGTGTGAGGGTAATCACAGACACAGACCCCTGTTCCATCACTGTATCACGACAGCACGGGCTAGTGCCCCCGGGGTCCCTCCCCAGTCAGTACCCCGACTACCCTCTCCCTGGGGCTCCCATCCCTCTACCCGATCACAGGACATCTCACAGTGTTCAAAAACCCATACAGTGATCATTGAATGCTCTTTGCTCCCAGGAGCACTTTCAAATCCTGGAACTCTTTCCGACCAACACTCAGCACCATTGAATCCCCTCTGCTCAAATTGTGCTCAACTCTGACTCTCCATGCCAGTAGCAGGAGATGAAGTTACTGCTCCTGTCCTACAGATGATACATTAAAGATCTTCACTCTGAGTGCACCACCTATCACCTTGTTTGAACAACAACAACTTGCATTTATATAGCGCCTTTAACATAGTAAAACGTCGCAAGGCGCTTCACAGGGACATAATCAGAGAGAAATGTGACACCGAGCCACATTGGAAGATATCAGGACAGGGGACCAAATGCTTGGTCAGGTAGGTAGGTATAATGTATGTAGGCACCTTTTAGTAATGACTCCACAAGGCAGGGTATGATACTTAAACTGTGCAGACCTGTAGTCCTTTATCGACAGCTCCTGAGTGATGACAACAGGCTGTGAGTTCCCTTTTATACTGGGTTACATGCCGTGTGAAGGCAACCCCTAGGTCTCCAGCAGCAGCACCCTCTGGTGTACCGCTGAGGTGTGTGCAGTATAAGGGTACATTCAATGTAGCATAACAGTGTTGCAGACATCACACAGTAAACAGGCATGCATACACACACAACAGTAGGTTTTAAGGAGTGTCTTAAAGGAGGACAGAGAGGCAGAGAGGTTTAGGGAGGGAACTCCAGAGCTTGGGGCCCAGGCAGCTGAAGGCACAGCTGCCAATGGCAAGCGATTCAAGAGGGCAGAATTAGAGGAGCGCAGGGACCTCGGGGGGTTGTGGGGCTGGAGGAGATTACAGAGATAGGGAGGGGGTGAGGGCCATGGAGGGATATGAAAACGAGGATGAGAATTTTGAAATCGAGACATTGCTTAACCGGGAGCCAATGTAGGTCAGCGAGCACAGGGGGATCATGGGTGAGCAGGACTCAGTGCGAGTTAGGACACGGGGCAGTGAGCACAGGGGGTGATGGGTGAGCGTGACTTGGTGCGAGTTAGGACACGGGGCAGCGAGCACAGGGGGATCATGGGTGAGCAGGACTCGGTGCGAGTTAGGACACGGGGCAGTGAGCACAGGGGGTGATGGGTGAGCAAGACTCGGTGCGAGTTAGGACACGGGGTAGCTGAGTTTTGGATCACCTCTAGTTTATAGAGGGTGGAAGGTGGGAGGCCGGCCAGAAGTGCGTTGGAATAGTCCTGTCGAGAGGTTCCATTGTAAATCCCTGTGACAACACTTCCGAAGGGCATTTAAAGTTGTCACGACGTAATTTCACCCTCCCACCAGTGGAGGCACTGCAGCACCCCTAGTGTAACTACAGCGTGACAGGATTACACAGGTAGTTTCCATTCTAGATGTTGACATTGGAATTTATAATGGGGGGGTGGGTGGGGGAAGGGCAAAATGTGTGTCTTTAAAACGGGGTTTCAATTATATTCAGGTGCTGTGACCCAATGAGGCTCTCTTCACCCAAAGCTATTTAGGTTTGACTCCTCGGTGTGGAAAATAAATGGCCTTTGAGAATCATTCCTGAAACTCCTATCCATTAGAGTCCTCTCTTGCCTCCTCTTTAAAAGGCCAAAAAGCTCTAGTTTTGCCAGTTACTCTGTTCCTCGAGATCGGCCCCTCTGCCTCATCTTTGTGCTGCATCAGCCCCCACTCCCAAGATTTGAACCTCTCCTTTGTGACTCATTGACCAGAACAGAACACAGTGGTCTAATCAGAGAAACATCAGGAACAGGATGCGGCCATTCAGCCCCTCGAGCCTGTTCCACCATTCTATCAGATCATGGTGCTCCCTCAGTACTGCCCCTCCGACAGTGCGGCACTCCCTCCGCACTGCCCCTCCGACAGTGCGGCGCTCCCTCAGCACTGCCCCTCCGACAGTGCGGCGCTCCCTCAGCACTGCCCCTCCGACAGTGCGGCGCTCCCTCAGCACTGCCCCTCCGACAGTGCGGCACTCCCTCAGTACTGCCCCGCCGACAGTGCGGCGCTCCCTCAGTACTGCCCCTCCGACAGTGCGGCACTCCCTCAGTACTGCCCCTCTGACAGTGCGGCGCTCCCTCCGCACTGCAGTGGGAGTGCCAGCCTGGATTTTGTGCTCAAGTCTCTGGAGTGGGGCTCGAACCCGCAGCCATCCGACTCTGAGGTGGGAGTGCTATCCACTGAGCCACGGCTGAGACCTAATTTAACCCTCCAAGGCCGTTATCCTTTCTTTCAGGCGGGGAGCCCAGAACTGAACTCTGAATCTCCGGAAACAGACCAAAGCTTTTCTCCGTGAATTGGGATTCTCCGGAACTGTCTGTATGGCCCAGTAATTCCACCTGGACATGACTGCTTTACTAAAGTGACACCGCCTTCAGTGTACAGGCACACCCACTTTCTCTTTGAGCAGTGACACCGAGCTGTGCAAACCGGCCGCTGTTGCGCAATGCTTGCTATGTTTAGAGCAGCAGATTGATTTCCCCACACCCAGCACAGTTCGACAATCAGCTGCTCACTGCGTCTGACCAGCAGGAGCTCAGTAAAGGGCAGCAAGGGTGGAAAGACAAAACGGGGCCAGGCAAAGAGGTGACTGTGCAAAAGAAAGTGGATCGTGGAAAGTGAACTGCACAAACCCGGGCTGTACGGCACCAGACGGGAGTGAATCATTCCCTTTTACCTGCTGTGTACTGTCATCATCAACAGGATGAGTTCACAGGTGTTTCAATGAAGGACCTAATATTCCAGATCCTGAACTACATCCTGAAGGGTGGAAGATGCCCGTGGGTGGATTTTTTTTAACGTGGGGTGGCCGTTGCACACCAGCCACCACACGGGCTTGACAGAGCGAGGTCTTGGTCCAGTGGTAAGGATTAACCAGGACAACTGGAGACCTGCTCTTCTGCACGGGCCTAATGCGCACGCCTATCAGTACACATGTACTGTACGTGTACAGGAGTTGATACACACACGGGGTGTACAGTACCAGACGGGAGTGAATTGTTCCTCTTTACCCGCTGTGTACTGTATGTGTACAGGAACCAACACTGAGACACACACACATACACGGGCCGTACAGGAGCTGACCATGAGACATCACTCTATCACACGCACCTTTGAGCACACACGCCTGTTCCTCCGGGTCCACACCACAATCAGTTTGTCGGGTTGCCTGTGATGAAAGGGTAGAAACAATCATTATTCCTCATGTCAAACTCAAACTACCCGCCCACCCGTCCCAACACAACCCGCGGCCCGTCCTCCAGTGAGGGAGCCAATTGGCCGTCGGCACAGAACGATCCCGCTTCCTCACAACCAACATCGTCGCCCCTCTCCCTGAAGGAGCTGACCCTCAAAACAAAGACTTGCATTTCTATAGCGCTTTCACAAACTCAGCAGTCACTGTTGTAATGTAGGAAACGCGGCAGCCAATTTGTGCACAGCAAGCTCCCACAGACAACAATGTGATAATGACCCAGATCATCTGTTTCACTGATGTTGATTAAGGGATAAATATTGGCCCCAGGATACCGGGGAGAACTCCCCTGCTCTTCTTCCAATAGCGGCCGTGGGATCTTTTACATCCATCTGAGAGAGTAAACGGGGCCTTGGTTTAAAGTCTCTTGCGAAAGACAGCCACTCCGACAGTGCGGCACTCCCTCAGTACTGCCCCTCTGACAGCACGGGGCTCCCTCAGTACTTGCCCTCCGACAGTGCAGCGCTCCCTCAGTACTGCCCCTCCGACAGTGCGGCACTGCCTCATTACTGCCCCTCCGACAGCACGGCGCTCCCTCAGTACTGCCCCTCCGATAGTGCGGCGCTCCCTCAGTACTGGCCCTCCGACAGTGCGGCGCTCCCTCAGTACTGCCCCTCCGACAGTGCAGCACTCCCTCAGTACTGCCCCTCCGACAGTGCAGCACTCCCTCAGTACTGCCCCTCCAACATTACGGCGCTCCCTCAGTACTGGCACTGAGAGTTTCGGCCTGGATTATGGGCTCAAGTCTTTGGAGTGGGGCGCGAACCCACGACCTTCTGAAGCGAGAGGGAGCTGCGATAGGGGCTATTGAAATGCAATTTTTTCTTTCTCATTGGGGGCGGGGGTGGGGGGAGAGCCTGTGCGGATGGAGATTGGTGGAGACGCAACGTGATCAAAAATCTGAGGAGAGCGGCATGGGAAACCGAAAGGGACGAGACTGGCACCGCAGCGCCCCGATTTCTGCTGTGTACAGCTGACTGGTCAAATGGAGCAGGCTCCATGCGGCCCAGTGGGGCCTAGCTCAGCATCCGCCATTTTGTTTCCTTGACATGACTCCCCTCCCCCACATCTGCCCACTCCCCTCCTCTCCCCCCTGCCCCCTCAGCCACAGGCAGACACCCAAACATTGGAAAGACCTCAGGGAATGCAGGGATTAAGGAGAGATTCTGCACCGATCAGCTCAGCGGCTAGCTTTAGCTCTCACCACGAGCCCGGTTTATTTTAGTTAACAATGAGGCATCCCGCCACCACCCCTCCTGCAAGTGGAGATTGCTCGGGTGACATGGCTTCCTGGAATGGCTGTGGTTACTTTGCATCACAAACTGCTTATCGCGACATCGCAGGCGTCAGTGCGCTGGAGGTGCAGCCACAGGGAGAGGCATTTCAGCTTTCCGCCCTAACCTCTTCTTCGCTTCACTATTCCAACGCACTCCCGCCACTCGAGGTCATACAAAACTCTGCTGCAATGTATCCTACTTGCACCAACAACAATACGGCACTTCACATGTTTTATGAGATTTAAAACATTTGACACCAAGCTGCACCAAGTAGAAATTAGGGACAGGTGACCAAAATCTTGGTCAGGTAGTTAGGTTTTAAGCAGCGTCTTGAAGGAGGAGAGAGAGGCGGAGAGGTTTAGGGAGGGAATTCCAGAGCTTGGGGCCCAGGCAGCTGAAAGCACGGCCGCCAATGGTGGAGCGATTATAATCAGGGATGTTCAGTAGGGCAGAATTTGAGGAGTGCAGACATCTCTGGGGGGTTGTGGGGCTGGAGGAGATTACAAAGATAGGGAGGGGCGAGGCCCTAGAGGGATTTGAAAACAAGGATGAGAATTTTGAAATCGAAGCATTGCTTAACCGGGAGCCAATGTAGGTCAGCGAGCACAGCGGGTGATGGGTGAACAGGACTCGGTGCGAGTTAGGACACGGGGTCAGCGAGCACAGGGGGTGATGGGTGAGCGGGACTCGGTGCAAGTTAGGACACGGGGCAGCGAGCACAGGGGGTGATGGGTGAGCGGGACTCGGGGCAGCGAGCACAGGGGGTGATGGGTGAGCGGGACTCAGTGCGAGATAAGACACGGGGCAGCGAGCACAGGGAGTGATGGGTGAGCAGGACTCGATGCGAGTTAGAACATGGGGTGATGGGTGAGCGGGACTCGGTGCGAGTTAGGACATGGGGCAGCTGAGATTTTGATCACCTCTACTTTACGTGGGTTAGAATGTGGAAGGCCAGCCAGGAGTGCGTTGGAATAGTCGAGTCTAGAGGTAACAAAGGCACGGATGAGGGTGTCAGCAGCGACTGAGCTGAGGCAGGGACGGAGACGGGCGATGTTACAGAGGTATAATCCAAGCTCAGCTCACCCATTACCCCCTGTGCTCGCTGCGCTACATTGGCTCCCGGTTAAGCAACGCCTCAATTTTAAAATCATCATCCTTGTTTTCCAATCCCTCCATGGCCTCACACCCCTCCCTATCGTTATATCCCCCCCCGGAGATCTCTGTGCTCCTCCAATTCTGGCCTCTTGCACAACCTCGATTTCCAACAGTGGAGCACTCCCTGGCACTGGGAGTGTCAGCCGAGATTTTTGTGCTCATGTCTCTGGAATGGGACTCGAACCCACAACCTGTCTGACTCAGAGGTGTCAGTGCTGCCCAGTGAGCCATGGCCAATTGAGGGTAGGAAATGACGACACGTTGAAGGGTGACCTTTGCTCCTCATTACCTCACTGACCTCTCAACCACAGTGTGAAGTTAGCCTCGGGCAGGCCTGATCAATCAATCAATAAATTAAACATCTTTTCAATTCCTTGTTAATTTAATGAATCCCCAGTGACACTGGTCACTGTAATCTGTCAAGTCCACATTGTCTGCAGTTCTTCAAGGGAACAGGTGCTCAGTTACATTTCATAACATAAGAAATAGGAGCAGGAGTCGGCCATTTGGCCCCTCGAGCCTGCTCCGCCATTTAATAAGATCATGGCTGATCTGAAATTGGCCTCAACTCCATTTCCCTGCCCGCTCCCCATAACCCTTCACTTCCTTAACTTTCAAGAATCTGTCTATCTCCACCTTAAATATATTCAATGACTCAGCGTCCACAGCTCTCTGGGGCAGAGAATTCCAAAGATTCTGAGAAGAAATTCCTCCTCATTTCCGTTTTTAATGGGCGGCCCCTTATTCTGAAACTATGCCCCCTAGTTCGATATTTCCCCATGAGGGGAAACATCCTCTCTACATCCACGTTATCGAGCCCCCTCAGTATCTTATACATTTCAATAAGATCACCTCTCATTCTTCTAAACTCCAATGAGTACAGGCCCAACCTGCTCAACTTTTCTTCATAAGACAACCCCCTCATCTCAGGAATCAACCGAGTGAACCTTCTCTGAACTGCCTCCAATGCAAGTATATCCCTTCTTAAATATTTCCCTTTTAGCCGTATCAGTTCTGACCTGAGAGCACGAGGCTTATGTGTCAGCCGTGGCTCAGTTGGTAACTCTCCTTCCTCCAGACTGGGAGCGTCAGCCTGGTTATTGTGCTCAAGTCTCTGGAATTTGACTTGAACCCACAACCTTCTGACTCAGAGACGAAAGAGAGAGTGCTACCACCTGAGCCATACAACTGACGCCATACAACAGTAGCAACAACTTGCATTTACACAGTGTCAGCTGTGGCTCTGTGGGTAGCACTCTTGCCTCTGAGTCAGGAGGTTGTAGGTTCAGGCCTACTCCAGGGACTTGAGCACAGAAATCCTGGCTGACACTCCCAGTGACGGTACTGAGGGAACGGCGCACTGTCGGTGGGGCAGTACTGAGGGAGCGGCGCACTGTCGGAGGGGCAGTACTGAGGGAGCGGCGCACTGTCGGAGGGACAGTACCGAGGGAGCACCGCACTGTCGGAGGGGCAGTTTCAAATAAAAATATGCAGCCCTTTCCCAACTCTACGAAAGGGCCCTGGTTAGACTACAGCTGGAGCACGGCATTCAGTTCTGGGCACCACACCTTAGGGAAGATATATTGGCCTTGGAGGGAGTGCAGTGTAGGTTTACCAGAATGATACCCGCACTCCAAGGGTTCAGTTACGTGGAGAGATTACACAAACTAGGGACTTATTTCCTATAATTTAGACGGTTAAGGGGCAATCTGATCGAAATATTGAGGGGAACAGAGAGGGCAGATAGACAGAAGCTATTCCCGCTGGTTGGGGAGCCTAGGACGAGGGACACAGTCTAAAAATTAGAGCCCGGCCTTTCAGGAGTGAAGTTGGGAAACATTTCTACACACACAGGGTGGGAGAGGTTTGGAACTCTCTTCCACAAACGGCAATCGATGCTGGGTCAATTGTTAATTATAAATCGGAGATTGACAGATTTTTGTTAACCCAAGGTATTTAGGGATATGGGGCAAAGGCGGGGAGATGGAGGTAGGTCGCAGATCAGCCATGATCGCATTGAGTGACAGAACAGGCTCGAGGGGCTGAATGGCCTCCTCCTGTTCCTATCTCGGATGAAGAAGCCTCACTGCAGGATTGTGTATGGCCGGTCCACAGTGGGTACAGACACCTTGGATAGTCCGCACTTTGTGTATTGCACCTGGAGGGTTGGATCTGTCCGTGGAGAGGGCCCCTGGTGCATATCTTCCCACTCAGCACGAGAGACCTGTGCAAACCATTGTCCCAAGAGCTAGAGTGGTGCAGGTCGCACAAACAGTGGGACGATTCCCAGGACTGGTGAGTTATGTGGTTATAGCTGGGTAACTGCCAACACAGAGAGAGAGAGAGAGAGAGAGAGAGAGAGAGAGGGAGAGAGAACGAGAACGAGAAAGAGAAAGAGCGAGAGAAAGAGCGAGAGAGAAAGGGAGTGAGAGAAAGAGCGAGAGAGAAAGGGAGCGAGAGAAAGGGAGCGAGAGAAAGGGAGCGAGAGAAAGGGAGCGAGAGAAAGGGAGCGAGAGAAAGGGAGCGAGAGAAAGGGAGCGAGAGAAAGGGAGCGAGAGAAAGAGGGAGAGGAAGAGAAAGAGAGAGATAGAGGACCAAGAGAGAAAGGAAGAGAGAGCGAGAGAAAGAAAGAAACAAAAAGAGAAAGAAAAGCGAAAGAGAGCAAGAGAGAAAATATGAGAAAGAGAGAGAGAGAGAACAAAAGAACAAACAAAAGAATCATAGAAATTTACAGCACGGAAGGAGGCCATTTTGGCCCATCGTGTCTGTGCTGGCCGACAAAGAGATATCCAGCCTAATCCCACTTTCCAGCTCTCGGTCCGTAGCCCTGTAGGTTACGACACTTCAAGCGCACATCCAAGTACTTTTTAAATGCTGTGAGAATGAAAGAAAGAAAACAGACATTTCTACAGCGCCTTTCTAAACCTCAAGATATCCCAAAGATGCTTCACAGCTAATGAAGTATGTTTTGAAGTGCAGTTACTGCTGTAATGTGGGAAACGCGGCAGCCAATTTACACACAGCAAGCTCCCACACACAGCAAAGTGCTCAGTGATTAGTTAATCACACAACGGGTGTTGGAACTCTGCAACTCTCTCCCCCAGCCTCAACAGCTTTTTGAGGGAAAGAGAGTTCCAGACACCCACTGGCCGTTGTGTGACTAACTGGTCCTTCAGCACTGTGGTGATTGTGGGATCGCCCAGCGCGCAAATTGGCTGCTGTGTTTTCTGCATTGCAGCCACGATCTCATTGAATGGCGCAACAGGCTCCGGCAGCTAAATGGCCTCCTCCTGTCCCTACGGTAACCTATTTTCTTGTGGAGTGGTGTTGGGTTGAGGAAGGAATGATGGTCTTGGGCACCTGGAGGGTGGGGAGGATCTCCCACCCTCAACACTGCTCTTCCTCCAATGGTGTCTGTGGAATCTATGAACCCCCGGCCGAGAGGGCAGACGTGGGGGGTGGAGGGGGGGGGGGGGGGGCGCGGATATGGTATGCGGTGTGTGTGGTGCTACATAGAAAGGGTGCTCATCAGACAGCTACACGTTGCATGATCTTCAGCCTGGAGTCATCCACTGCTGATCCAACCTTCATCCATGCCTTGACTATTCCAACGCACTCCTGGCCGGCCTCCCACATTCTACCCTACTAAACTAGAGGTGATCCAAAACTCGGCTGGCCCGTGTCCTAACTCGCACCGAGTCCCGCTCACCCATCACCCCCTGTGCTCGCTGCCCCCATGTCCGAACTCGCACCGAGTTCCACTCACCCATCACCCCCTGTGCTCACTGCCCCATCTCCTAACTCGCACCGAGTTCCACTTACCCATCACCCCCTGTGCTCGCTGCCCCGTGTCCTAACTCACACCCAGTTCCGCTCACCCATCACCCCCTGTGCTCAATGCCCCGTGTCCTAACTCACACCGAGTCCCACTCAACCATCACCCACTGTGCTCGCTGACCGACATTGGCTCCCGGTTAAACAACGTCTTGATTTCAAAATTCTCATCCTTATTTACAAATCCCTCCATGGCCCTCGCCCCTCCCTATCTCTGTAATCTCCTCCAGCCCCTCAACCCCCCCGAGATGTCTGCGCTCCTCTAATTCTGTCCTCTTGACCATCCCTGATTATAATCGCTCAACCATTGGTGGCCGTGCCTTCTGTTGCCTGGGCCCCAAGCTCTGGAACTCCCTGCCTAAACCTCTCCGCCTCTCTTTCCTCCTTCAAGACGCTCCTTAAAACCCACCTCTTTGACCAAGTTTTTGCTCACCTGCGTTAATTTCTACTAATGTTTTCATCTCGTAATACTCCCATGAAGCACCTTGGGACATTAAAGGGCGCTATATAAATATAGGTTGTTGTTGGAGTGGGACCAGTTGTTCCTCTGCGCTTTGCCCACATAACAGACAGCGGACAAAGATAGATCAACCTCCGTCTGACGGTGACCGGATTAACACCAAATCACTCACCACTCTAGTGCAATAGCTGAAGTGGGACTTGCCAAGGCCGATGTGATCATTCACCCTCCGCATCGACTCCAGGCGGATAATAACCTGCCCTTTCAACGAAATGCCTCCCAGTTAGCACCTCTATATTTAGGCACCTGTTGTGCATCACGACGCGCCCCCTCACCCCCCCCCACCCCGATCACTGACGTCCCTCGCCCCGCCTTCGCTCCCTGCAACAGCGAGGAGGCACATTCCACCTCAATGTCAACCAGTGTGAACACCCATCCTCAGGCCTCTCTCGCGTTCTTTTGGAGGGCATTTGGTGCCGGACAGTGGGCGCTCAACACTTTCCCCCTCCTCCCGCACTCCTCGGCACCATCCCCCTCAGCAGCTCAGGGTCTGTGTCCTTCCCCAGTGGATCTTCAGTCAGAAGGTTGTGGATTCTAGTCCCACTCCAGAGACATGAGTCCCATAATCCAGGCCGACACTCCCAATGCCAGTACTGAGCTAGCACAGCACTGTGGGAGGGGCAGTACTGAGGGAGTGCCCGCACTGTCGGAGGGGCAGTGCTGAGGGAGCGCCCGCACTGTCGGAGGGGCAGTGCTCAGGGAGCGCCCGCACTGTCGGAGGGGCAGTGCTCAGGGAGCGCCGCACTGTCAGAGGGGCAGTACTGAAGGAGCGCCACATTGTTGGAGCGGTAGTGCTGATGGAAAGTCTGCATTGTCGGAGATGCTCTCTTTCAGATGAGATGTTAAACCGAGACCCTGTCTGCCCCCTCAGGTGGATGTAAAAGATCCCAAAGAGCAGGATAGTTCTCCCCAGTGTCCTGGGGCCAATATTTATCCCCCAATCATCAGCATATAGCTTATTTGGTCATTATCACATTGCTGTTGGTGGGAGCTTGCTGTGCGCAAATTGGTTGCCGAGTTTCCCACATTACAACAGTGACTACACTTCAAAAAGTACTTCATTGGCTGTAAAGCGCTTTGTGACGACTTGAGGTCATGAAAGACGCTATATAAATGCAAGTTTTTCTTTTTTTTTTGCATCCATTTGAGAGAGCAGATGGCTCAACGGCTCATCCAAAAGACGGCAACTCTCTCAGTACTGCCCCTCCGACAGTGCAGCGCTCCCTCAGTACTGTCCCTCCGACAGTGCGGCGCTCCCTCAGTACTGCCCCTCCGACAGTGCGGCGCTCCCTCAGTACTGCCCCTCCCACAGTGCAGCGCTCCCTCAGTACTGCCCCTCCGACAGTGCGGCGCTCCCTCAGTACTGCCCCTCCGACAGTGCGGCGCTCCCTCAGTACTGTCCCTCCGACAGTGCGGCGCTCCCTCAGTACTGACACTGGGAGTGTCGGTCTAGATTATGGGGCTCAAGGCTCTGGTGTGGGGTTCGAACCCATGACCTACTGACTCAGATGTGATAGAATGTTGCGCACCGTGCCTTGGATGAACACAGCCTGTTCAGACAGAGTCAGATAACTTAGCCCGGCATATGTGACTGTTTGAATTTCCTCTCCGTGCTATTTTAGAACAGGCCTCAGCCTATTTTTAGTGAATGATTTAATGCTTTAGCTAAAATGTCAGAGAAACTGAGACAGAGACTCAGACACGTTAAGCATTTCTACACACCACAATTTCAAGTCCTAAGTGTTTTTGCCTATTTGCTTCTATCGAGGGTCTCACTTTAAGACTTCCCAGTGTGAAGACTTTGTGGTGGAATAGCCAACAGCTCCACCTTCGGGGGAGTCACACTATCGCTGGTCCTTCCCATTTCTTTTCTTTCTACGTCTCAGCTTGGCTCAGTCTCTCTCGCCTCTGAGTCAGAAGATCGTGGGTCCGAGCTCCGCTCCAAAGACTTGAGCCCCATAATCCAGGCCGACACTGTCGGAGGGGCAGTACTAAGGGAGAGCCGCACTGTCGGAAGGGCAGGACTGAGGGAGCGCCGCACTGTCGGAGGGGCAGGACTGAGGGAGCGCCGCACTGTCGGAGGGGCAGGACTGAGGGAGCGCCGCACTGTCGGAGGGGCAGGACTGAGGGAGCGCCGCACTGTCGGAGGGGCAGGACTGAGGGAGCGCCGCACTGTCGGAGGGGCAGTACTGAGGGAGCGCCGCACTGTCAGAGGGGCAGTACTGAGGGAGCGCCGCACTGTCGGAGGGGCAGTGCTGAGGGAGCGCCGCACTGTCGGAGGGGCAGGACTGAGGGAGCGCCGCACTGTCGGTGGGGCAGGACTGAAGGCGCGCCGCACTGTCGGAGGTGCAGTAATGAAGGAGCGACCCTGAGAGAACCTGTCCTTTCTCCGGGGAGAGCAGCCAGACATGAAGCCCATGTTCCAGAAACTTCCGACGGCAAGAATTGGGCTCAGAACCTATTTAGACCACTGGGAGAGGCCTTCAAACATTTATGCCACAGCAACAAATTGCATTTAAATAGCGCCTTTAACGTAGTAAAACATCTCACATGAGCGTTTTCAAACAAAATTTGACACTGAGCCCCATAAGGAGATATTAGGACAGGTGACCAAAAGCTTAATCAAAGAGGTAGGTTTTAAGGAGTGATCAAGGCGGAGAGGCTTCGGGAGGGAGTTCCAGAGCTTGGGGACCAGGCAGCTGAAGGCACGGCTGCCAATGGTGGAGCGGTGGAAATCGGGGGATGCGCCAGAGGTCTTTCACCACCTCAGGTCATCCCAAAGCGCTTCACCAGCCAATGAAGTACTTATAAAGTGTAGTCACTGTTGTAATGTGGAAAGCACGGCAGGCAATTTGCGCGCAACAAGCTCCCACAAACAGCAACGTGATGATGGACAGATAATCTGTTTTTTTTTGTGATGTTGGTTGAGGGATATGTATTGGGCTGGGACAGCGGGGTAGAACTCCCTAGGAGCGCAGATGGCCTGCAGAACAAGGCTGTGGGAGGTCAGCCAGTAAATATTCGCATCAAGCTGACCTGTCTCGGAAAAGCCAGGGCGCCGCTCTCTAAGTGCAGTACACAGGAAGCAGCTGCAGCTCAGTAGAGAATGGAGCACCCTTAAGCCAGCTAATCAATCCCTAAATAGTTCTTTATCAGAACAAAGCAGCGTGGAGGTTTCAGATGATGGTGACAGTGCGGCACTCCCTCAGTACCGCCCCTCCGACAGTGCGGCACTCCCTCAGTACTGCCCCTCCGACAGTGCGGCGCTCCCTCAGTACCGCCCCTCCGACAGTGCGGCGCTCCCTCAGTACCGCCCCTCCGACAGTGCGGCACTCCCTCAGTACTGCCCCTCCGACAGTGCGGCACTCCCTCAGTACTGCCCCTCCGACAGTGCGGCGCTCCCTCAGTACCGCCCCTCCGACAGTGCGGCACTCCCTCAGTACTGCCCCTCCGACAGTGCGGCGCTCCCTCAGTACTGCTCCTCCGACAGTGCGGCGCTCCCTCAGTACTGCTCCTCCGACAGTGCGGCACTCCCTCAGTACTGCCCCTCCGACAGTGTGGCACTCCCTCAGTACTGACCCTCCGACAGTGTGGGGCTTCCTCAGTACTGACCCGCCGACAGTGTGGGGCTTCCTCAGTACTGCCCCTCCGACAGTGTGGGGCTTCCTCAGTACTGCCCCTCCGACAGTGTGGGGCTTCCTCAGTACTGCCCCTCCGACAGTGTGGGGCTTCCTCAGTACTGCCCCTCCGACAGTGTGGGGCTTCCTCAGTACTGCCCCTCCGACAGTGTGGGGCTTCCTCAGTACTGCCCCTCCGACAGTGTGGGGCTTCCTCAGTACTGCCCCTCCGACAGTGCGGGGCTCCTTCAGTACTGCCCCTCCGACAGTGCGGCTCTCCCTCAGTACTGGCACGGAGAGTGTCAGCCTGGATTATGCACTCAAGTTTCTTGGATGGGATGAGAGAGAGAGGAAAAAAGGGAGAAGAAAAAGAGAGAGAAAGCGAAAAAAGAGAAAGAGAGAAACAGAAAAAAGAGCAAGAGAAAGAAAGAGAGAGAGAGAGAAAAAGAGAGAAACAAGAGAAAAAGAGAGAAAAGAGAGAGAGAGAGATCACGAGTGACCTTCAGGGGGATGGAACCTGCAGTCCTTACCCGGTCTCGGTCTACACGGACCTCAGACCCAAGCCCTGTGCTGAGAGTTAATATCCCCCTGAAGTGGCCTCGTGAGCAATCTCTTTAAGAACATGGCCCGCCGCCACCTCCTAAGGGCACTAAGGAACGGGTGATGAATGCCCACATTCCGAGAACAAACACAAATGTCGCATTAAGAGAGTCCTGGGCTTGTTGCAGACTTCATTGGCAACGCAGGTGGTTTCTTCAAAGACATAACTGGAGAGATTCAGCTACTGAATGCAGAACATAAAAACTTAAGAATTGGGAGCAGGAGGAGGCCATTTGGCCCCCTCGAGCCTGCTCCGTCATTCAATAAGATCATGGCTGATCTTCGACCTCAACACCACTTTCCCCATATCCCTTGATTCCCGTAATATCCAAAAATCTATCAATCTCAGCCTTGAATATACTCAACAACTGAGCATCCACAGCCCTCTGGGGCAGAGAATTCCAAAGATTCACCACCCTCTGAGTGAAGAAGTTTCTCCTCATCTCAGTATTAAATGGCTGACCCTAAATGGAAGAGTAGAGTAGAGTAAAGGTACTGTGGGCTTGGGCCTCGGCCCGGAGCCTGGGAATGTGGCCTGGGACAGGGCCTGGAAATGGGGCCTCGGGCCTGGAGCCTGGCCCTTGGGACTAGAGCCTGGGAATGGGGCCTTGAGCCTGGAGCCTGGGACTGAGGTCTGGGAATGGGGCCTTGAGCCTGGAGCCTGGAACTGGGGCCTGGGAATGGGGCAGTGTGCCTGGGGCCTGGGACTGGAGCCTTGGGCCTGGAGCCTAGACTAGGGCCTCCCATTGGGACTGGGGCCTGGGACTCAGACTGGGTCGGGCCTCTCATTCAGGCTTCTCAATTTTTTTTTTTAAATGTTAAAAAAGAGAGTACGTGAAGCGAACTGGAAGTGGCCAGTTGTGTGCGGCTCCTGCAGGAAATTGCAGCCCCGTCTGGTGCATCTGCTTCTCTGTTGGCTCAGCACCAGTATTGGCTGGTCTGGGGCCGACCCTGTTCACATTCAAGCGTTTCTACCTTGCCTGTGCGTGTCCTCTGTGGATATCTCTGCCAAGGCTGAACAGCGGGGAGGACTGAGCGGGGGAAATTTCAGCCGAGATCGCCGTTCGCTGATGGCTTAACCCCCCCGATCGCAATGTACGTGAGAGGACAGCAAGAGACCAGGGGTTGTGTTTCCTGCCCGTGCTTGTTGTCCCAGCTCACATGCGAATTGGCGGCAGGAACCAGCTGGTCCCGTGGACCCCCAACCCAGCAAGAGTCAACGCCCGTATGAGAGGAAAAATAACTCGTATTTGTATAGCGCCTTTCACCGCCTCAGAACGCCCCAAAGCGCTTTACAGCCAATGAAGTACTTTTTGAAGTGTGGTCGCTGTTGTAATGTGGGAAACACGGCAGTGGATTTATGCACAGCAAGCTCCCACAAACAGCAATGTGATAATGAGCAGATAAGCAGTTTTAATGATGATTGAAGGATAAATATTGACCTTCCCTGCTCTTCTTCGAAATAGTGGATGTGGAATCTTTTACGTCCACCTGAGAGGGCAGACAGGGCCTCGGTTTAACGTCTCATCTGAAAGACGGCACCTCCGACAGTGCGGCGCTCCCTCAGTACTGCCCCTGTGACAGTGCGGCGCTCCCTCAGCACTGCCCCTGCGACAGTGCGGCGCTCCCTCAGCACTGCCCCTGCGACAGTGCGGCGCTCCCTCAGCACTGCCCCTGCGACAGTGCGGCGCTCCCTCAGTATTGACCCTCCGACAGTGCGGCGCTCCCTCAGTATTGACCCTCCGACAGTGCGGCGCTCCCTCAGTATTGACACTCTGACAGTGCAGCACTCCCTCAGCACTGCACTGGGTGTGCCGGCCTGGATTGTGCACTCAAGTTTCTTGAGCGGCTCTCGAACCCACGACTTTAAGCCATGGCTCAGTGGGTAGCACAGTTGTCTGTGAATCAGAAAATTCTGGGTTCAATCTGGTCATTATCACATTGCTGTTTTTGGGAGCTTGCTGTGCGCAATGCAGCTGCCGCGTTTCCTGCATTACAACAGTGACTGTACTTCAAAAAGTACTTCAGTGGCTGTAAAGCGCTTTGGTATGTCCTGAGGTGGTGAAAGGCGCCGTATAAATGCAAGTCTTTCTTTCCGGCTCAGAGGCGAGACTGTTACCCACTGAGTCGCGGCTGACTCCACGTCCTGGCAAATTCCCCTCCCTGCAGCATCTCACGAGGACCCGTGGGGCCAATCACCCATGGCGCTCTCGTTCCGAAGCGCAGTCCCCGTCGCCGCGCCGGGTGAAAATGCAAGCGGCCGCGACTGCGCACAGCAAGATCCCACCGTCGCCGGCGCGTGAGCGAGCGGTTAAATCTGTGGTCGGTTGAGGGAGGGAAGGAGGGAGGAATGCTGGCCCCAGGGCACTGGGGAGAACTCTCTGCTCTGAAGTAAGTGGAAAAGTTAACAATAATAAAAAAGTCTTGGCGTCCACTTTGCATTTTCCAAATTCCCAAACCGCTCAGACTAAAAGCGAAACTCTGCAGAGTCCAAATAGGGATGAGCGGCTGAATGCTGCCAAATATAAAACGCTATAAACCATATTTTACAGTCTGCCGGCCAGGAATCTGCAGCTAACTTCCATCCTTTCTCCCCTCACAACATAGTAATAATTGAATTCTCAACTTCTCGAATTGAGATCTTTTTAACCATTGCATCTTACAGCACAGGAGGAGGCCATTGGGCCCATCGAGCCTGTGCCGGCTCTGTGACAGAGCGATCCAATCAGTCCCACCCTGCTCTTTCCCCAGAAAATGTTTCCTTTTCAAGTATTGATCCAATTCACTTTTGACCCTGAAATGAGCTTCCAGCCACATATCCGCAGCATAACTAAGACCGCCTATTTCCACCTCCGTAACATCACCCATCTCCGCCCCGGCCTCGGCTCATCCGCTGCTGAAGCCCTCATCCATGCCTTTGTAACCTCCAGACTTGACTATTCCAATGCACTCCTGGCTGGCCTCCCACATTCTACCCCAGGTAAACTAGAGGTGATCAAAATCTCGGCTGCCCGTGTCCTAACTCGCACCAAGTCTCGCTCACCCATCAACCCCTGTGCTCGCTGACCTACATTGGCTCCCAGTTAAGCAACGCCTCGATTTCGAAATTCTCATCTGTGTTTACAAATCCCTCCATGGCTCCTCGCCCCTCCCTATCTCTGTAATCTCCTCCAACGCACCACCCCCCCCTCCCCCACTGAGATCTCTGCGCTCCTCTAATTCTGCCCTCTTGAGCATCTCTGATTATAAATCGCTCCACCATTGGTGGCCATGCCTGGGCCGCAAGCTCTGGAACTCCCTCCCTAAACCTCTCCATCTCTTTCTCTCCTCTTGTAAGACACTTGAAGTGTTTCATAGGACAGAGTAGAGGGAGCTTTACTCTGTATCTAACCCTGTGCTGTACCTGCCCTGGGAGTGTTTGATGGGACATTGTAGAAGGAGCTTTACTCTGTATCTAACCCCGTGCTGTACCTGCCCTGGGAATGTTTGGTGGGACAGTGTAGATGGAGCTTTACTCTGTATCTAACCCCGTGCTCTACCTGCCCTGGGAATGTTTGATGAAAGTCCCTACGATCAGCTGCCTTGCCAATAACTTTCAAAACCCCCTTCTTCGACTGCGCCTTTGCTCCCCTCTGACCCTCTTCCTCTAACCCATCTTCTCACTACATCCTGCCCTGTAAATTACTGAGATTGTCTCTGTCTGCTGAATAACTGTCAGCTGAGGCTCAGTGGGCAGCACTCTCATCTCCAAGTCAGAAGGTCGTGGGTTCCAGCCCCACTCCAGAGACTCGAGCCCCATAATCTAGACTGACACTCCCAGTGCAGTACTGAGGGAACCCCGCACTTTCGGAGGAGCAGTACTGAAGGAGTGCCGCACTGTCGGAGGGCCAGTACTGAGGGAGCGCCGCACTGTCGGAGGGCCAGTACTGAAGGAGTGCCGCATTGTTGGAGGGACAGTACTGAGGGAGTCCTGCAATGTCGGAGGGCCAGTACTGAGGGAGCGCAGCACTGTCAGAGGGGCAGTACTGAGGGAGCGCTGCACTATCGGAGGGGCAGTACTGAGGGAGCGCTGCAGTGTCGGAGGGGCAGTACTGAGGGAGCGCTGCAGTGTCGGAGGGGCAGTACTAAGGGAGCACTGCAGTGTCGGAGGGGCAGTACTGAGTGATTGCCGCACTGTCGGAGGGGCAGCCTTTCGGATGATACCTTAAACCGAGGCCGCGTTTGCCCTCTCAGGTGGACATAAAAGATCCCATGGCCACTATTGGAAGAGCAGGGTAGTTCTCCCCAGTGTCCTGGGGCCAATATTTATCCCTCAACCAACATCGTTAAAAAAATGATTATCTGGTCATTATCACGTTGCTGTCTGTGGGAGCTTGCTGTGTGCAAATGGGCTGCTGCGTTTCCTACATTACAACAGTGACCACACTTCAAAAGTAATGCATTGGCTGTAAAACGCTTTGGGACATCCTGTGGTCAGGAATGGTGCTGTCTAAATTCCAGTTCCTTCTTTCTGCTCTGAGGTCGCCATGATAACCTTTCTATTAGCATTTCTACAAAAAAAACAATCAGAGAAATTGCTGATGATTTTATTTCCTCATGCAAACCGGGCTGGGGTGGAGGGGGAAAAACTCTGAATCCCGGCCCTACCCTCAACCTTCCTCTGCCAGATAATAATGGTTATCAATTTGGGCAAGGGAACTGCCCATTTGTACTCAGAAAACAAATTAAGGATGGTATCCCCACCTAAAAAAAAACTAACAGTGGAAGGAAAATGTTTCATATTCTCTGCAAATCGTGAGGTGATTACTGAAGGTCAGAGTTCAAGAGTCCCAACTATGGAGTCCACTCCTTCCATTCAATTGCCCACCTCCCCCTCGTCTGGAGTGAAGGGCTCCAATGGGTGACGACATGAATTGAAGCAACACTGGAAGGAATGGAGCAATCCATTGATAACAGGGATGATCCACAAAACAATTGAGTTCAAAGTATGTACACGTTGAGGACTTAAATCTATTGAACGTGAATAAGCTAATTGTTTGCAAGCTGCTGGTTCCCTGTCAGGTGCTCTTCATTTACGAGGTAGCACTCTATCGCCTCTGAGTCAGAAGGTTGTGGGTTCAAATCCCACTCCAGAGACTTTAGTCCCATAATGCAGACTGACAGTACGGAGGGAGCACCGCACTGTCAGAGGGGCAGTACTGAGGGAGCGCCGCACTGTCGGAGGGGCAGTACTGAGGGAGCGTCGAACTGTCGGAGAGACAGTACTGAGAGAGTGCCGCACTGTCGGAGGGGCAGTACTGAGAGAGTGCTGCACTGTCGGAGGGGCCGTCTTTCAAATGAAACGTCAAACCAACACCCCATCTTCCTTATCAGATGGACGTAAAAGATACCACGGCCACTAATGGAAGAAGAGCAGGGGGCGTTCTCCCCAGTGTCGTGGGTCCAATATTAATCCTTCAACCAACATCATAAAAAACAGATGATCTGGTCATTATCTGTTGCTGTTTGTGGGAGCTCGATGTGTGCAAACTGGCTGCTGTGTTTCCCACATTGCAACAGCGACTGCACTTCAAAAGTAGTTCATTGGCTATAAATACTTTGGGACATCCTGAGGTTGTGAAAGTCGCTATATAAATGCAATTAATTTCACTGGAACAGAGGAAGCTGAAGGGAGACTTCATTGAGGTGTATAAAATTATGAGGGTCCTAGATATAGAGGATAAAAAGGGCCTATTTCTCTTAGCAGAGGGGTCAACAACTAGGGGGCATAAATTTAAAGTAATTGGTAGGGGGTTTAGAGGGGATTTGAGGGGAAATGTTTTCACCCAGAGGGTGGTGTGGGTCTGGAACTCACTATCTGAAAGGATGGTAGAGGCAGAAACCCTCACCACATTTAAAAAGTACTTGGATGTGCATCTGAAGTGCCGTAACCTCCAGTGCTACAGACCTAGAGCTGGAAATTGGGATTAGGCTGGATAGCTCTTGGTCGGCCGGCGCAGACACGATGAGCCGAAATGGCCTCATTCCGTGCTGTAAACTTCTATGATTCTATGATTTATCTATCTCTCTCTCTCTCTCTCTCTCTCTCTCTCGTCACTGAATGGCAATCATTAATGGGAACCCTGGCTGCTGTTAGCCCAGGAGAAACAGGAAGGCCTATTGTCGCAATCTAACTACCGTTAACACTAACTCAAAACACACTCGGAACTGAAATTGGGGACTTCCCGGGCTGTGTGGCTCAGTTCTACGCAGTCTCGACCAAACCATTCCTTAGGTTTTCACCGGGCTTTCGTGACCTGAACACCAATGGCTGGCTATTCTGTCCAGTGTCTCATAGGCCCATATGTGATCCCCAAAATATTCAGCACGGGGAAAGCACTCTCCAACAGAAGAGAAGACAACAGACTTGCATTTAAATAGTGCCTTTTCCGGCCTTCAGATGTCCAAAAGCTTTTCAGTCAATGAAGCATTTTTTGAAGTGTAGTCACTGTTGTAATGTGGGAAACGAGGAAGCCAATTTGCGCACAGCAAGCTCCCACAACAGCAATGTGAGAATGACCCAGATCATCTGTTTTTGTGGTAATGTTGGTTGAGGGATAAATATTGGCCCCAGGACAACGGAGAGAACTCCCCCTGCTCTTCTTCAAAATAATGGCCGTGGGATCTTTTACATCCACCCGAGTGGGCAGACGGGCCCTCGGTTTAATGTCAAATCCGAAAGATGGCACCTCCGACAGTGCTGCACTCCCTCAGTACTGCCCCTCTAACAGTGCGGCGCTCCCTCAGTACTGCCCCTCCGACAGTGCGGCGCTCCCTCAGTACTGCCCCTCCGACAGTGCAGCGCTCCCTCAGCACTGCACTGGGAGTGTCGGCCTGGATTATGGGCTCAAGTCTCTGGAGAAGGACTCGAACCCACGACCTTCTGACTCAGAGGCACGAGAGAGATATCCACTGAGCCACGGCTGTCAGAGGAATACCAGCCCCGACACTCGGAAATTCCAAGCCCGCACGTTAAGAGGTGCCAGACACCTTTTACCCTGGCGTGAGGATTTGGTACCGCTGTCGAAGATTGCCATTCTTGGATAGTTGCTGAAAGGCTTAACGTTGAGTCGGTCAAGTCAATGGTACTGGTCACACAGTTGACCCACACAAACAGTGACCAGTTGGCCAGGAGAACTCTGCCAATCATCCAAATGCATCTGGTTATCGGGAAGGAGTTGTAATCGTTAACCCTGTCCCTCTGCAATTGCTTACTGTTTGATAAAATGCACAGGAAATCCCCAAGATCAGGATTCCAGTCATGTGACAATCTCAGTGCAATTTTAAGAATGTAAAAACCAGTTCTGTGAGCTGTCTTCGCTAAGATGTGCCTCAATGGCTGCACGATAATAGGGGGATGGGGAGGGGAGAGGTGCGGGGGGCAGGGGAGAGGAAAGAAAGATTGACTTGCATTTCTATAACGCCTTTCACAACCTCAGGATGTCCTAAAGCGCGTTACAGTCAATTAAATACTTTTTGAAGGGTAGTCGCTGTTGTAATGTGGGAAACACGGCAGCTAATTTGCGCACAGCAAGCTCCCACAGGATAATGTGATAATGACCATTTCATCAGTTGTTTTAGTGACGTTGATTGAGGGATAAATATTGGCCCAGGACTCTGGGTAGAACTCCCTTGCTCTTCTTTGAAATAGTGGTCGTGGGATCTTTTATGTCCACCTGAGAGGGCAGCCGGGGCCTTGGTTTAATGTCTCATCCGAAAGACGGCACCTCCGACAGTGCAGCACTCCCTCAGTACTACCTCCCTGACAATGCAGCGCTCCCTCAGTAATGCCCCTCCGACAGTGCGACGCTCCCTCAGTACTGCCCCGCCAACAGTGCGGCGCCCCCTCGGTACTGCACCTCCGACAGTGCGGCGCTCCCTCGGTACTACCTCTCCGACAATGCAGCGCTCCCTCAGTAATGCTCTTCCGATAGTGCAGCGCTCCCTCATTACTGCCCCTCCTACAGTGCAGCATTCCCTCAGTACTGCACCTCCGACAGTGCGGCACTCCCTCAGTACTGACCCTCCGACAGTGCGGCGCTCCCTCAATACTGCCCCTCCGACAGTGCAGTGCCCTCAGTACTGTCCCTCCGACAGTGCGCCGCTCCCTCAGCACTGCTCCTCCAACAGCACGCCGCTCCCTCAGTACTGACACCGCGAGTGTCGGTCTGGATTTGTGTGCTCAAGTCTCTGGAGTGGGGCTCGTACCCACAACCTTCTGACTCTAAGACGAGGATGCTGCCCACTGAGCCACTGGCTGAAGGAAGTTGGAGGCCTATCAATAATGGGGGAGGCCCGAGTGCCATCATCGATGGCAAGGCTCAGAGTCCATCAATAACGGAGGTGGTTAACTGGAGCGGCCTGCCCTGATTCCATTTCCCCATAATCCACGTATGTGCTTCCTCTTCGAAACCTTCTCAATTCCCTTTTAAATGAGGATCTAGCCTCTGCCTCAACTGTTGCGGTAAATCATGCCACGATCCGATGGCTCTCGTTCTGAACACGCTTACTCCAACCAGCACTCGCTGGGCCTGGAGATGTCCCTGGACATGGTGAGGTGTAATGGCCTACTCCTGCACCTATTTTCTATGTTTTTCTATGTAAGGTGCTGTTAACGTGGGGCAGTTCACTCCGTCAGTTCTCCCAGTCCATCCTCCCCTTCTCCCTGGGGGATGCAAGAACTTGGCATCAGCTGTGACCTGATTCAGCAATGAAGTGCTGCCAATTGTCATTGTGGATCAGATAGCATTTGCCACCAATGCAGCAAAAATGCAACGTATTTCCACTTTCTCGCTCCATGTTCCCAGACAAGTTTCATTTTTACCTTGCAATTTTTTTTGTGCAGAAGCAGCAATTAACGAATAAGATATAATTGGCATCATGGAGACATGGCTCCAGGGTGACCAAGGCTGGGAACTCAACATCCAGGGGTATTCAACATTCAGGAAGAATAGACAGAAAGGAAAAGAACGTGGGGTAGCGTTGCTAGTTAAAGAGGAAATTAACGCAATAGTAAGGAAGGACATTAGCTTGGATGATGTGAAATCTGTATGGGTGGAGCTATGGAATACCAAAAGGCAGAAAACGCTAGTGGGAGTTGCGTACAGACCACCAAACAGTAGTAGTGAGGTTGGGGACAGCATCAAACAAGAAATTAGGGATGCGTGCAATAAAGGTACAGCAGTTATCATGGGCGACTTTAATCTACATATTGATTGGGCTATCCAAACTGGTAGCAATACGGTGGAGGAGGATTTCCTGGAGTGTATTAGGGATGGTTTTCTCGACCAATATGTCGAGGAATCAACTAGAGGGCTGGCCATCCTAGACTGGGTGATGTGTAATGAGAAAGGACTAATTAGCAATCTTGTTGTGCAAGGCCCCTTGGGGAAGAGTGAGCATAATATGGTAGAATTCTTTATTAAGATGGAGAGTGACACAGTTAATTCAGAGACTAGGGTCCTGAACTTAAGGAAAGGTAACTTCGATGGTATGAGACGTGAATTGGCTAGAATAGACTGGCGAATGATACTTAAAGAGTTGACGGTGGATAGGCAATGGCAAACATTTAAAGATCACATGGATGAACTTCAACAATTGTACATCCCTGTCTGGAGTAAAAATAAAATGGGGAAGGTGGCTCAACCGTGGCTAACAAGGGAAATTAAGGATAGTGTTAAATCCAAGGAAGAGGCATATAAATTGGCCAGAAAAAGCAGCAAACCTGAGGACTGGGAGAAATTTAGAATTCAGCAGAGGAGGACAAAGGGTTTAATTAGGAGGGGGAAAATAGATTATGAGAGGAAGCTTGCTGGGAACATAAAAACTGACTGCAATAGCTCCTACACATATGTGAAGAGAAAAAGATTAGTGAAGACAAACATAGGTCCCTTGCAGTCAGATTCAGGTGAATTTATAATGGCGAACAAACAAATGGCATACAATTGAACAAATATTTTGGTTCTGTCTTCACGAAGGAAGACACAAATAACCTTCCGGAAATACTCAGGGACTGAGGGTCTAGCGAGAAGGAGGAACTGAAGGAAATTCTTATTAGGCAGGAAATTGTATTAGGGAAATTGATGGGATTGAAGACCGTTAAATTCCCGGGGCCTGATAGTCTGCATCCCAGAGTACTTAAGGAAGTGGCTCTAGAAATAGTGGATGCATTGGTGATCATTTTCCAACATCTATTGACTCTGGATCAGTTTCTATGGACTGGAGGGTAGCTAATTTAACACCACTTTTTAAAAAAGGAGGGAGAGAGAAAACGAAAATTATAGACCGAACCAAAAAATATTGGAATCAATTATTAAAGATGAAATAGCAGCGCATTTGGAAAGCAGTGACAGGGTCAGTCCAAGTCAGCATGGATTTATGAAAGGGAAATCATGCTTGACAAATCTTCTAGAATTTTTTGAGGATGTAACTAGTAGAGTGGACAAGGGAGAACCAGTGGATGTGGTATATTTCGACTTTCTAAAGGCTTTTGCCAAGGTCCCACACAAGAGATTGGTGTGCAAAATTAAAGCACATGGTATTGGGGGTAATGTACTGATGTGGGTAGAGAACTGGTTGGCAGACAAGAAGCAGAGAGTCGGGATAAACGGGTCCTTTTCAGAATGGCAGGCAGTAACTAGTGGAGTGCCACAAGGCTCAGTGCTGGGACCCCAGCTCTTTACAATATACATTAATGATTTAGATGAAGGAATTGAGTGTAATATCTCCAAGTTTGCAGATGACACTAAGCTGGGTGACGGTGTGAGCTGTGAGGAGGACGCTAAGAGGCTGCAGAGTGACTTGGACAGGATCGGTGAGTGGGCAAATACATAGCAGATGCAGTATAATGTGGATAAATGTGAGATATCCACTTTGGTGGCAAAAACACAAAGGCAGAATATTATCTGAATGGCGGCAGATTAGGAAAAGGAGGTGCAACAAGACCTGGGTGTCATGGTACATCAGTCATTGAAAGTTGGCATGCAGGTACAGCAGGCGGTGAAGGCGGCAAATGGTATGTTGGCCTTCATAGCTAGGGGATTTGAGTATAGGAGCAGGGAGGTCTTACTGCAGTTGTACAGGGCCTTGGTGAGGCCTCACCTGGAATATTGTGTTCAGTTTTGGTCTCCTAATCTGAGGAAGGACATTCTTGCTATTGAGGGAGTGCATCGAAGGTTCACTAAACTGATTCCTGGGATGGCAGGACTAACATATGAGGAGAGACTGGATCGACTGTGCTTGTATTCACTGAGGGGATCTCATCGAGGCATATAAAATTCTGACGGGTCTGGACAAGTTCGATGCAGGAAGAATATTCCCGATGTTGGGGAAGTCCAGAACCAGGGGACACAGTCTAAGGATAAGGGGTAAGCCATTTAGGACTGAGATGAGGAGGAACTTCTTCACTCAGAGAGTTGTTAACCTGTGGAATTCCCTACTGCAGAGAGTTGTTGATGCCAATTCATTGGATATATTCAAGAGGGAGTTAGATATGGCCGTTACGGCTAAAGGGATCAAGTGGTATGGAGAGAAAGCAGGAAAGGGGTACTGAGGTGAATAATCAGCCATGATCTTATTGAATGATGGTGCAGGCTCAAAGGGCTGAATGGCCTACTCCTGCACCTATTTTCTATGTTTCTATGTTTCAGTGCTCAATCATGTACATCCCCAAGGCAGGTACAATACAGGTTAGATGCAAAGTAAAGCTCCCTCTACATTGTCCCATCAAACACTCCCAGAGCAGCTACAGCACGGGTTAGATATAGAGTAACGCTCTATCTACACCCATTCCACCCACCAATGTGTGATGGTGCAGAGAGATGTTAAGGACTACCCAGGACTGCTCTGATGAAGCAATCAATTTAAACCTCTTTATAATCCCAGTCACAGTGCTGCCTAAAGGCCTGAGCTTCATATAGGTGTGTATTACCTGTTGAGTTCTGGGTGGGTTGACAGCATCTACTCTATATCCCTGTGCAATCAGACTGCACAATCACCCTATTTCACCCCCAACAACAACTTTTAATCCCCTTTGCTCCCCCACACACAGTGCATTCGATTGGGGCATAGTTTAAGACTTGCATTTCTATGGCGCCTTTCACAACTACCGGACATCCCAAAGAGCTTTACACTCAATGAAGTACTTTATTGAAGTGTAGTCACTGTTGTAATGTGGAAAATGCGGCAGCCAATTTGCGCACAGCAAGCTCCCACACACAGCAATGGGATAATGGCCAGATCATAATTTAAAGTGATGCACTTCTTCAAAATAATAGCCATGGGGTCTTTTACGTCCACCTGAGGGGGCTGATAGGGGACTCGGTTTAACGTCTCAACCGAAAGACGGCACCTCCGACCGTGCTGCGCTCCCTCAGTACTTCCCCGACACTGCGGCGCTCCCTCAGTACTGCCCCTCCGACAGTGCCACGCTCCCTTAATACTGTCCCTCCGACAGTGCGGCACTCCCTCAGTACCGCCCCTCCAACAGTGCGGCGCTCCCTCAGAACTGTCCCTCCGACAGTGCGGCGCTCCCTCAGTACTGTCCCTCCGACAGTGTGGCGCTCCCTCAGCACTGCCCCTTTGACAGTGCGGCGCTCCCTCAGTACTGTCACTGGGAGTGTCAGCCTGGACTATGGGGCTCAAGTCTTTGGAGTGGGGCTCGAACCCACGATCTTCTAAGTCATACCCAGTGATGCAGGGCTGGCAGCGACAATGTGGTTTTGCATTGTCCTTCATGCAAATGAACATTTTCAAAGTTGAACCGAGGTATTGCCAGGGATTAGACGGCTCGTCACGCACAAGGGACAGCAACCTTTTATCCTTGACGGTTTCAAAAATAAAACACACCCAGTTCAGACCAGGAGAGGCAGCGAGTATATACCAGCGACAGCTCTTGAAGGGGTGCAGCCTGTCACTGGTCATCCCAAATTGGCCCTGGAGTCGAAGCACGTGCACACGGAGAGGGCCCAGGTGACAATGGTGTGACATTCTCCCTGATGTGACGGATTTGCATTGGAAGATTGCAAGATCAGTGCACTCAAAATCAGCTCCTCTCCGACAGAGGGGAAGGGTGGGGGATTGATTCCACAAAACAAATCAGCTAATAAATTAGCAATGCTTTAAAAAAAATGTGTACAGTGTCTGATTTAGCACGCAGAGAGAGAGAGAAGCCAAGACACAATCTGGAGCGAAAAAAAGGACATGGACTGAAAATTTACTTCCTCAAACTTCTGTCAACTTCTGCTCAAGTCACACGGCAACTTTTTTTTTTAAAACATCCGCCCTTGGCAAGTAAAATATCAACACCCCCACCCCCAAACCTCCCTCTCTTTAAAAAAAACCCAATCCTTATTAAAACAATCAGCCTTACCATTTCTTTGTGCACTCGACCATCAGTTCTTGATAAGAGGCGACGAACTGGAACTTGGACGCACGTTTTCCAACTCGCTGGAGTCTTTTCCACACCGATGTCATGTTTGTGTGTGTGTGTGTGTCTTTCGGTAAATCTCTCGAGGTTTAACACACACACACACACGCGCACCGAAATAATGTTTTAACAAGTTGGAGGGTGGAGACTATTTTCCAAACAGAATCACAAAAATAAGATCACATGGTTTTTCTTTTGCTTGTTGCTGCCGCGGTCACACTTAACAAACCAAGCCCATTAAAGCATAATCCACTTTTGACTTTCAGTTAAAACTTTCAGTCCCAGGGCTGTCAATCGGGGAGAAATAGGAAGTGAGCTTTGCACCGATTTCAATCCTTGTCTGATCTGCCTGCCCCTCTGATCTCAATGCCCACACACACAGTCTCACCAATGGAAAGTGATCCTCCTGTCAATTGCAAGCCCTTGTCAATTGCAAGATCTGCTCCCCTCCTCTGGGGAAATTGACAAGCCCATCCCCTGGTAACCCCAACCCTCTCCTCCAACTCAAAGTGTGCCTCAGTGAAGTAGCATGCAAGCAGTTCTCAGCCTCCTGCTCAGGACACCGCCTCCCGTGGAGATTAGTTCCTCTCACTCTCTTTTTCTTTCGAATCTCCTGTCAGTGGTCGAATATTATTGTGTTCGCGGCTGGCCAATCACCGCCAGTGACAGAAGGCGTTGTTAAAAACAGAGCTTGGAAACAGGAAAGCCCGTATAAAAGTCACACACGCACACACATGTCAGGCAGAGAGGACAGCGAGAGAGAGAGAGAGAGAGAGAGAGAGACACACACACACACACCCACCCACCCCTGGCAGATGGAAGAGAGAGACACACACACACAGGTCAGGCAGAGAGGACAGCAAGAGAGAGAGATACACACTGTAGAATTTACCAATATTTCGCAAAGATTCCTGGTACCTTTCCCCTGCAGAGGAGAAGAACCCCTTTCTGGACTTTTAAAATGAGTTTAAAGGGGCAGACGAAGCCTGCAGGGAATAAAAGGGGATGCATTCATGGAGACCCCCCCGCCCCCTCAGTGTTTGGACTCATAGGAAAGGGAATTCAAAATGGACCTAAATTACAGAAGCCTGAGATCCCCTAAACATCGATGGGAAGGAGCATATCAATTTTAAGATTCTACAACATTTTGGCTGCGAAAAAGAGTTACCGAATACAGGAGGTGGGGTTAACCTCTGTGAAACAAATTTGTGTATTAAGGATCCCAGACTGTCTGGGGGGAACTATGCAACACCAATTCACCCCTAAGAGATAATCAAATTACCTAATCAAGCACAATGGAAATCCTAGGTCCAACTAGATGGTCAGGAAACTGGACAATCCTAAAACAATGCAAAACCAGTGATAGCACATTGTTACACCCTAATCGAGTTACTGCTGACTAGCCCACCAAAAACACTGACAAAGGAGACATTTGAAAATCAATGGACAGAACAGTTTAAACAAAGCCCAAGAACTGATTTGGCGCAAAGTTAAGGAAGCCTGTTTTAGTATAATTGAAGGCCTGTTCTGGCAGTTAGGTGTGCTTCTAGAGACACTATTAAGTTCGCAGTCTCGTTGCATAAGTTCTGCACCAGCCCCGAAACATCGGCGAAAGGAATCTCTAAAACCCAGAAGGACAGCACTGCGACAGCAAACAGGCTGTCAAAACGACTATCGGAAAGTTGCGGATCAACGCGACCAACCAAACAGTCAACCGGAACCAACCCGACAAAACCAATGCAAAAACGAAGATTTTTCCACTCTACAAGCTGGTCCTACGCTACCAAGGGTTACAGACTACAGAATGTGGGCAACTAAGGCGAACCCCGGAGTTGGAACTGTCAAAAGGGGATTGGTGAGCATGGCCCCTGAAACCCCAGAGCTATAACTTAGTTAGTTAGGGGAATTGGGAGGGGAGGAGGCTGGGATAACCTGTGTAAATGTATCTGCATTCTCCTCTTTACCCCATTTAGTGTTTAAGCTGTATTCTTTTCCCCACAGGCTGTAATTTGACATTTTATTCAATGTGTTGTACCCCTCGGTGAGTATTGATATTAATATTCTGTGTGTGTTATTAAAGGTGTGACTTTTACTTCTTTTTAGACACAATAAAGCCATACCTGCTTCCTACCTTGAAACCGATTGTCTGTCCAAGTCTGTCACAGTCTCTTCATAATTCCAGTGTCTAGAACCAAGGGTGTGGGAGCGACTCAGAACCGCTCATATAAGGTCAGAAGGGAAAGCTGACCCCCTGCAAACCACCCCTTACATAATGGCGACCCAGATGGGACACTGGTGCAAGGGATGTGATAAGAGAGAGACTGGTTTCAGGAAGAGAAGCAAAATGGAAGAGGGGATTTCCTCGTATGTGTTTAAGAGGGTAAATGTGGCTAAGGAGTGGGTACTCGATCTATTGTATGCTGAGCATCCGGAAGATGCTGCAGCTCAATGGACCGAGAGCAAGGACTATAAAAAGTCGATAGAGAAGGCCGTTTGGCTAATTTGCCTTCAGCGACAGATCCGGCTTCTAGATGAGGAGAATGAGAAATTAAAGGGAGTATTGAGGCAGGCAGAAGAGAGGTCCAGCGCAAGGACCATAGTCGGGAAAGGCTGTGGACAGAGGTGGGACGGTTAAAGGAAAGTAGAGAGCTCACTAAAGAAAGGCACAAAACCCAATTGGACCTTTTACAGTGTCAGATTATTGAAGCCAAGAATAGCGAACTGGTGTTGCGGGAAGAAAATTCCTGCCTCGCCAAGCATGTTAAAGATTACGGGGAGAGGGTGAGAGACATTCAGGTAGCCGAAAAGGTAGCCAGTACCAGGGAATTTGAGGCAGGAGACCACGGCCCCTGCCAGCAGCAGATCCAAAGCTTGAACCTTGTTCTATCCCGGGCTAAAGGCATGCTGTGCCTGATAAACCCGGGTTTAGCCCAGGAACACCTGGTGGAGCAAGGAGAAGCGCCTCAGTCACCGCCTGCAGCTCCCGGGAATGGCCCGGGGCAGCAGGGGTGTCAGCCAGAGTGCGGGGCAGGCAAGGATTGCGAACTACCAACACCGGCAGCCCCGGGTTTTAACTCGGTTTGGCAGCAGGGGGAAGTGGGCGAGCCAATACAAGGAGGGCCGGAACCAGGGCCAATGCACCAGGTCCGGCAGCAGAAGTTTGGCCCGCCTGACGCCAATGCGGCAGCAGGACCCCTAGAAAACAACTTCATAGTCCCCCACGACACCTAAAAACTGAGGGCTATGATAGGCCACCTAAGTAAGCTCACCCAACAGGGGGATCCCTCGGTACACTTCCTGGAAGTGGAACACACAGGGGATATTAACGGGTGCGATGATTCGAAGCAGGCTAAGCTGTTGCTCTTCTTGCTAGACACCAAGCTGTGCCATTCCCTCTCTGCAGACAGCAGAAAGGGGCGAAACACGTACGCTATGGTTAAGGAGGAGGTTCTAGAGGCCATGGATATGAACGACAGGCGTCCTTTCTCCCGAATGGAGAAAACAGTGCAGCTCTATGGGGAGACGCCACAGGCTTTCGCTGACAGGTTGTGGCCGGTCTACGAAAGGGACTGTAGTGGGGTTCTTGACAGGGCCCACCTGAACCCTAACGAGCTGGCTCACTGGCTCCGCAGCCTGGTGACAAACTTGGAGTAAAGGCAAGAGCTGAGGTCTGGTTCGATCCAAGAGATCCCAGAACCACCGAGGAGACAGTGGTCAGACAGTTGACCCTGGCTTACCGGAACGGTAGAGGGACAGAGGAGCCCTCCTCTAAAGGGAGGGTCCATGAGATTAAACCCAGCCAAGGCAAGAGAGAGTGGCATCAGGAAGGTGGGAACCCTCCTCACAAAGGAGGCGAGTGTTTTGGGTGTGGGAAAAGTGGGCACTGGAGGAAGGACTGTAGGAACCCCTGGAAAGAGACAAAGGGAAAGGCCACTCCAGCCCCAGCCCGTAAGGCCGGGGCAGGAACACCCGACTCATATGAGACACTCGTAGCCGCCCTACAGGCACTCATAAATGGACAGGGAGCAGTAGCTATCGCAACCAGTGCAGTAGCCGGTACGGTAAAACCCTCTGCTCCAACCCACCCAAATGCATGACTAAAGCCTGTGTCCCTGTGTTCCCTAGAGTACGATGCCTGGAAGAGACCGTGCGTTAAGATGGAGGTGGAGAAAGTGAAAGGGACCTACCTGCTAGATACTGGTGCTTTCAGCACCCTTTTATATGCAGATAACCCAGCTATCTCACCTCTATCGAACGGGGTCCCGTACAGTCTAGTGGGGTTCATAGGCAATGAGCAAACTGGTTCGTTTTCCATCCTGCTCACCATTCAGTTAGGGACACTCAAAACCAAATGGAAGTGTGTCCGGATGAAATGGGAGCAGAAGGGAAAAGAGATCCTTGGAGCTGATTTTATCATTAGCCACCAGATCCTAGTGGATCTCAGGAACCACTGTCCATGGGGAGCCATAGGGACTGACAGGGAAGGTGAGGTGGCGGTGATCCCAGAAAAAGGGGCCAAGGGAACGTTGTGTACCGTGAATCCAAAGGAGGGTTACGACTTGGAATTAATGGTCAGTAACACCCCAGTGGAGTATCAGGCATATGTACAGGCACACCTTGTAGCATTCGCCACCCACAAACATGACTGTGGCAGGGTAATGGGGGTGGAAGTTAGTATAAAAGGGGACCCCATGACCCGACCACAGAAGCAATATAACTTCCCCAGGGAGGCAGAGGCAGACCTGACAACGGCGCTGGGATCACTGGTAGAGCAAGGGGTGTTAAGACCGATAGCTACCCATGTGAACTCTCCACTGTGGCCGGTTAAGAAACCGGACAACTCATGGAGGGCCACCGTGGACTATCGAGTACTAAATAAGAATATCCCTGCCTGTGCACCCATGGTAGCAGCCGTAGCGGACCTCAAATGGAGTATTCCAGCATCCGCGTCCACTTTCACGGTGCTGGACATTTCAAATGGGTTCTGGTCCATTCCTTTAAAACAGGAGGACCAGTACAAGTTCGCCTTTACCTTTAAGGGCCAACAATACACATGGAACTGCCTTCCCCAGGGCTTCCATAACAGCCCCAGCATTTTTCACCAATGCATGGGGAACTGATTAAAGGGCTTTAGCAGACACCAGCAGTTGGTGCTGTCATGTATCTTACATGATTATTATAAAACTGTATCCAAACATGCTATACATGACTGTAATAAGATATGACCTGTAACCACCAGCATACCTTACCACCAGGGGTGCACTTGCAAGAGACAGGTATATAAGGACAGGTCTCAGGCGAGTTCAGCATTCCATAGCTGTGAAATAAAGGTGCAGGTCCAGAGTGATCTTGACTTCACTACATGCCTCGTGTGAATCTGTGCTGAGGGGACAGGACTTTACAGTGACGACGAGTTACGGGATTACAGAATCCACAGAATAGCGAACAATGGATCAGATGAAAAGTACAATGCGGGAGACAATTGGGAGGACTTTATAGAAAGGCTCCAGCAAAGCTTTGTAACCAAAGACTGGTTAGGCGACGATAAGGCAGACAAGAGAAGAGCCCATCTCTTGACCAGCTGTGGCTCGAAAACATACGCTTGAATAGAGGATCTGTTGGCACCCGAGAAACCAGCAAGCAAGTCGTTTGAAGAATTGAGCACACTGGTAAGAGACCACCTGAAGCCAGCGAGTAGCCTACACATGGCCAGACACAGGTTCTACAACTACAGATGCTGTGTGGGTCGGAGCATACCCGACTTCGTGGCGGAACTTCGGAGGTTGGCTAGTTTATGTGAGTTCTCCGATGAACTGAGGAGAGAAATGCTGAGAGACTTTTTCATTGAAGGAATAGGCCATGCAGGCATATTCCGAAAGCTCATAGAGACCAAGAACCTGACCTTAGAGGCAGCAGCACTGGTTGCACAGACGTTCTTGGTAGGGGAAGAAGAAACGAGGTTGATTTACAATGCAGGTACGACAACTAACGAAATATCGGAACAAGAAGTTCACAGCACTAAACAAGCTGCTACCCCCACACAAGACAAAACCGGGAGAACAGGCTCCCGACAGCAGGCAGAAGCCATCAAGGGCCACAGGAATGGCCGTTCACACCTCATCAACCCAAAATGCGAGCAATCGACTACAAACTGAGAGAAGCTCAAGAGAGATCAGCCAGACGCAGCTCATTCTTTGGAAACACTTTGAACAATGGAACAGGTCTGTGCTGGAGCTGTGGGGGTGGGCACTCGTCAAGGGGATGTCGATTTCAGCAGGCTGTTTGCAGAAATTGTGAATATACAGGGCATTTGGCCCGCATGTGCAAAAAAACAGCAGCTCGGCTGGTATACGAATCAGAAGAGTCGGAAAGCGGACCAGAAGACGGTGGGGACAGTACCCGGGACATCGAGGTACAGTGGGTCAACACGATCAATGGCCACTACAACAAGACGCCTCCTATAATGATGAGGGTCCTACTCAACGGGATATCTGTCAACATGGAGCTGGATACGGGAGCGAGTCAATCTCTCATGGGCGCTCAATAATTTGAACAACTGTGGCCGCATAAAAGAGACAGACCAAAACTCACAAGGGTCGACACCAAACTAAGGACCTATTCCAAAGAAATCGTACCAGTCCTCGGCAGCGCCATGCTCTCTGTCACACACAAAGGGACAGTGAACCGACTTCCCCTGTGGATTGTCCCCGGAGACCCCCCAGCACTGCTGGGGAGAAGCTGGCTGGCAAAACTAAACTGGAAATGGGATGATGTCCATGCCATGTCATTAGAGGAACGGACCTCCTGCTCAACAGTTATAAAGTGATTTGAACATCTCTTTCAGCCAGGTGTGAGCACTTTCAAAGGGGCCAAAGTCAAAATCTACATCACACAGGATGCTAGACCGGTCCATCACAAGGCCAGAGCTGTACCCTATGTGATGAGGGAAAAGATTGAATACGAACTAGACAGGCTTCTGCTGGAAGACATTATATCACCTGTGGAATTTAGCGACTGGGCAAGTCCCATCGTCCCAGTCATGAAGCCTGATGGATCCGTACGAATCTGTGGGGACTACAAATCTACCATAAACAGAGTCTCCCTACAGGACCAGTACCCGCTGCCCAGAGCGGAGGACTTATTTGCCACATTGGCTGGAGGTAAACTTTTCTCAAAATTAGACCTCACATCTGCGTATATGACGCAAGAATTGACCGAGGAATCCAAGCTACTCACCACCATCAACACTCATCGAGGCCTTTTCACGTACAATCGATGCCCATTCGGCATCAGGTCAGCAGCTGCCATATTCCAGCGCACCATGGAGAGTCTGCTCAAGTCCATCCCGGGGACGGTTGGATTTCAAGACGACATACTTATCACGGGCAGGGACACCGACTCCCATCTCCGTAATTTGGAGGAAGTACTAAAGCAGTTGGATCGTGTAGGCCTACGAGTCAAGAAATCCAAGTGCCTGTTTCTCGCACCCGAAGTTGAATTTTTGGGCAGAAGGATTGCCGCTGATGGAATCCGCCCAACAGAGTCCAAAACAGAAGCAATTCGCCTGGCACCCAGGCCCCGGAATGTCTCAGAACTGCGCGCCTTTCTCGGGTTACTCAATTATTTTGGGAACTTTATGCAGAACTTAAGCACGCTGCTGGAACCTCTCCACATGGTACTCAGGAAGGGGTGCGATTGGTTTTGGGGGGGGCGCCCAGGAACGCGCCTTCAATAAGGCATGCAACCTTCTGTGTTCCAACAGTAATTTGACTTTCTTTGACCCAGGTAAAAATCTAGTTCTCACATGCGATGCGGCAGCGTATGAGGTCGGGTGCGTTTTGCAACATGTCAATAGTGCGGGTAAATTACAACCCATAGCTTATGCCTCCAGGTCACTTTCGCGGGCAGAGCGCAGGTACGGAATGATAGAGAAGGAGGCGCTCGTGGGCGTGTACGGTGTCAAAAAGATGCACGAATACCTTTTCGGGGCCAAGTTCGCGTTAGAAACCGACCACAAGCCCCTCACGTCCTTCCTATCCGAGAGCAAGGCAATAAACGCCAACGCCTCGGCGCGAATTCAACGGTGGGCACTCATGCTGGCGTCCTACGACTATACCACAAGGCACAGACCAGGCACAGACAACTGTGCCGGCGTGCTCAGCAGGCTACCCCTGGCGACCACGGAAGGGTCTGATGAACAGGACTGTGAGATAGTCATGGCAATCAATGCCTTTGAGTCCACAGGTTCGTCCATGACGGCTCACCAGATCAGAGCCTGGACGGCCAGCGACCCCATGTTATCCTTCGTAAAAAGATGTGTCCTAACCGGTGACTGGGCAGAGCCTGCCCCGAGGAATTAAAACCCTTTCACAGGCGCATGCATGAGCTATCACTACAAGCAGACTGCCTGATGTGGGGCAGCCAAGTAGTCATGCCTCTGCGAGGCAGAGAGGCATTTGTCCGGGAGCTCCACCGCGAGCACCCGGGGATCGTTCTCATGAAGGCCATAGCCAGATCCCACGTCTGGTGGCCTGGTATTTACGCGGACTTGGAGCTCTGCGTCCGAAGGTGCATCATTTGTGCCCAACTCAGCAATGCCCCCAGGGAGGCTCCACTGAGCACCTGGCCCTGGCCTACCAAACCGTGGTCGCGGTTGCACGTAGACTATGCGGGCCCATTCATGGGCAAAATGTTCCTCGTAGTTGTAGATGCATTTTCAAAGTGGATCGAATGCACCATTTTAAACTCGAGCACAACCTCCACCACTGTGGAGAGCCTCGCAACCATGTTTGCAATGCACAAAATCCCTGACATATTGGTCAGTGACAATGGTCCGTGCTTCACCAGCGCAGAATTCCAAGACTTTATAATTGACCACGGCATAAATCACGTCAAGACGGCACCGTTCAAGCTGGCCTCCAACGGCCAGGCGGAGAGAGCAGTGCAAATCATTAAACAAGGCATGCTTAAAATCCAAGGTCCCACGCTGCAGATTCAACCTGTCGCGACTGCTGCTGGCATACAGATCTCGTCCGCACTCACTGACTGGGACCCCCCCCCCCCCCCGCCCAACTGTTGATGAAAAGGACTTTAAAAACAAGGCTCTCATTAATCCTCCCAGACATGCACAAAATCGTTGAGGTAAAGCGCCATAAGCTGACTGAGTACTATGATAGAAATTCGAGGGGGAGATGGAATGAGATAGGGGACAAAGTGTTTGTACTAAACTATGGCAGGGGTCCCAAATGGCTTGCAGGGACAGTAACGGGCAAGGAAGGAAACAGGCTACTGGTGGTACAAATGGACAATGGCAAAACCTGCTGGAGGCATGCAGACCAAGTCAAAAGCAGATTTACCAACAACACTGCGGAACCAGAGGCAGACTACAATGTGGAACTCGCACCACACCTGGTGGACAGACAGAGGGAACAACCTGAGGAAAGGGCAATCCCAACAGACAGCCCAGGCGAGTCAACAACAATCACACCAATTGAAACAGACAGCCCAGGCGAGATACCAGCAACCACACCCAAAGAAAAACAGACACCAAGGCAAACAACTGAACCACAACTCAGACGCTCCACGCGAGAGCATAGACCACCTGAGAGACTGAACCTATAAAGACAATAAGACCTTGGGGGAGGGTGATGTCATGTATCTTACATTATTATATATAACTGTATCCGAACATGCTGTACATGGCTGTAATAAGATATGACCTCTAACCACCAGCATACCTTAACACCAGGGGTGCACTTGCAAGAGACAGGTATATAATAAGAACATAAGAACATAAGAATTAGGAACAGGAGTAGGCCATCTAGCCCCTCGAGCCTGCTCCGCCATTCAGTAAGATCATGGCTGATCTGGCCGTGGACTCAGCTCCACTTACCCGCCCGCTCCCCGTAACCCTTAATTCCCTTATTAGTTAAAAATCTATCTATCTATGACTTGAATACATTCAATGAGCTAGCCTCAACTGCTTCCTTGGGCAGAGAATTCCACAGATTCTAAACCCTCTGGGAGAAGAAATTCCTTCTCAACTCGGTTTTAAATTGGCTCCCCTGTATTTTGAGGCTGTGCCCCCTAGTTCTAGTCTCCCCGACCAGTGGAAACAACCTCTCCGCCTCTATTTTGTCTATCCCTTTCATTATTTTAAATGTTTCTATAAGGTCACCCCTCATCCTTCTGAACTCCAACGAGTAAAGACCCAGTCTACTCAATCTATCATCATAAGGTAACCCCCTCATCTCCGGAATCAACCTAGTGAATCGTCTCTGTACCCCCTCCAAAGCCAACATATCCTTCCTTAAGTAAGGTGACCAAAACTGCACGCAGTACTCCAGGTGCGGCCTTACCAATACCCTATACAGTTGCAGCAGGACCTCCCTGCTTTTATACTCCATCCCTCTCGCAATGAAGGCCAACATTCCATTCGCCTTCCTGATTACCTGCTGCACCTGCAAACTAACCTTTTGGGATTCATGCATAAGGACCCCCAGGTCCCTCTGCACCTCAGCATGTTGTAATTTCTCCCCATTCAAATAATATTCCCTTTTACTGTTTTTTTTCCCAAGGTGGATGACCTCACACTTTCCGACATTGTATTCCATCTGCCAAACCTTAGTCCATTCGCTTAACCTATCTAAATCTCTTTGCAGCCTCTCTGAGTCCTCTACACAACCCGCTTTCCCACTAATCTTTGTGTCATCTGCAAATTTTGTTGCACTACACTCTGTCCCCTCTTCCAGGTCATCTATGTATATTGTAAACAGTTGTGGTCCCAGCACCGATCCCTGTGGCACACCACTAACCACCAATTTCCAACCCGAAAAGGACCCATTTATCCCGACTCTCTGCTTTCTGTTCGCCAGCCAATTCTCTATCCATGCTAATACATTTCCTCTGACTCCGCGTACCTCTATCTTCTGCAGTAACCTTTTGTGTGGCACCTTATCGAATACCTTTTGGAAATGTAAATACACCACATCCATCGGTACACCTCTATCCACCATGCTCGTTATATCCTCAAAGAATTCCAGTAAATTAGTTAAACATAATTTGCCCTTCATGAATCCATGCTGCGTCTGCTTGATTGCACTATTCCTATCTAGATGTCCCGTTATTTCTTCCTTAATGATAGTTTCAAGCATTTTCCCCACGACAGATGTTAAACTAACCAGCCTCTAGTTACCTGCCTTTTGTCTGCCCCCTTTTTTAAACAGAGGCGTTACATTAGCTGCTTTCCAATCCGCTGGTACCTCCCCAGAGTCCTAAGAACTTTGGTAGATTATAACGAATGCATCTGCTATAACTTCCGCCATCTCTTTTAATACCCTGGGATGCATTTCATCAGGACCAGGGGACTTGTCTACCTTGAGTCCCTTTAGCCTGTCCAGCACTACCCCCCTAGTGATAGTGATTGTCTCAAGGTCCTCCCTTCCCACATTCCTATGACCAGCAATTTTTGGCATGGTTTTTGTGTCTTTCACTGTGAAGACCGAAGCAAAATAATTGTTTAAAGTCTCAGCCATTTCCACATTTCCCATTATTAAATCCCCCTTCTCATCTTCTAAGGGACCAACATTTACTTTAGTCACTCTTTTCCGTTTTATATATCTGTAAAAGCTTTTACTATCTGTTTTTATGTTTTGCGCAAGTTTACCTTCGTAATCTATCTTTCCTTTCTTTATTGCTTCTTTAGTCATTCTTTGCTGTTGTTTAAAATTTTCCCAATCTTCTAGTTTCCCACTAACCTTGGCCACCTTATACGCATTGGTCTTTGATTTGATACTCTCCTTTATTTCCTTGGTTATCCACGGCTGGTTATCCCTTCTCTTACCACCCTTCTTTTTCACTGGAATATATTTTTGTTGCGCACTATGATAGAGCTCCTTAAAAGTCCTCCACTGTCCCTCAATTGTGCCACCGTTTAGTCTGTGTTTCCAGTCTACTTTAGCCAACTCTGCCCTCATCCCACTGTAGTCCCCCTTGTTTAAGCATAGTACGCTCGTTTCTGACATAACTTCCTCACCCTCAATCTGTATTACAAATTCAACCATACTGTGATCACTCATTCCGAGAGGATCTTTTCCTAGGAGATCGTTTATTTTTCCTGTCTCATTACACAGGACCAGATCTAAGATCACTTGCTCCCTTGTAGGTTCTAAGAAACAATCCCGTATGCATTCTATGAATTCCTCCTCCAGGCTACTCCGTGCGATTTGAGTTGACCAATCGATATGTAGGTTAAAATCCCCCATGACTACTGCCGTTCCTTTTTCCAATGCCTCCATTATTCCCTTGATTATTGCCCGCCCCACCGTGAAGTTATTATTTGGGGGCCGATAAACTACGCCCACCAGTGACTTTTTCCCCTTACTATCTCTAATCTAATAAGGACAGGTCTCAGGCAAGTGCAGCATTCCAGAGCTGTGAAATAAAGGTGCAGGTCCAGAGTGACCTTGACTTCACTACATGCTTCGTGTGAATCTGTACTGAGGGGACAGGACTTTACAGGTGCAGTATGTGGATGACCTGCTCCTGTTTACCGATCAGGGGGAGGAACATGGCCCACTGCTGGCCGAGCTGCTGGAGCTGCTAAAAGAAGAAGGGTTTAAAGTTAACCCCAAGAAGGCACAGATCGGCCAGAAGGAAGTCAAATTCCTGGGGCTGACTGTGCGCGCTGGGGAAAGAGCCATAGACAAGGCTAGAAGGGAGGCAGTACAGGAGATACCAGCCCCCAACACAGTGACAGGGGTAAGATCCTTTCTAGGACTCACCAGGTACTGCAGAGATTTTATTGAGGATTATGCAGCCACCGCAGCCCTTCTACTCAGGCTCCTACACAAGGATGTAGAGTGGGACTGGGATGAGGATTGTGAGGCAGCACTTAATCAGCTCAAGAAGGACTTGCAGACCGCGCCAGCCTTAGGAGCGATAGATGTAGGGAAAGGAGTTTTTCCTGGAGGTGGCAGTCAGCGGGGACAATTTGAGCTCAGTGCTGCTTCAAGAGCGGCACGGCCAGCTGAGACCGGTGGTTTACTCCTCCAGGATCCTCACAGATGTGGCGAAGGGGTACTCCAACTGTGAGAGACACCTCCTAGCCACACATTGGGCAGTGAAAAGATCCTTGATCTTCCGGGAGGGTCTCCTCTAACACTCCCAAACCACCACACACCTACTCAGATGCTCCTAGATGGTAGGATTAAAGTCGGGACGGTGAGCAGTGCCCGCATTGCTCGCTGGACCCTGCTCCTCTCCCAGGTGGACCTCAGAGTAGAAGGCCCCCGCGAGCCAAGGCTCGCAGTCAACCTAATCTACCCAGGGAAAGCCCACAGGTGCTCCATAGAAGGGGTATGGGAGGTGAACATTGGCCTTCGGGCTGGGTTACACCCTACAGGCCGGGACATCCACGTGGACGGGTTCAGCACGGTATCTGCTGGCGAGCGACTCACTGGGTGCGGAGTCTATGACCCAAGGGCAGGTATTGCCCTGGCAATCAAGCTCCCCAGCACCATGAGTGCTCAGCATGCTGAACTGTCTGCCGTAATGTACGTGGTGACCCACCCCGAGGAATTCCCTACCCCGTACACGATTTGCTCAGACAGTATGTTCACCTCGTGTACGGAGTACCTGGCTATCTGGTCCCGTCGCGGATACACGTCCGCTGATGGGAGACCCCTGGCAATCAAGCTCCTGCTGGAGAAAATCATGGCAGCAGTGGGGGAAGAGGGAAAAGTCTACATAGATAAGGTGAAGGCCCATTCAAAAACCGAACCCCGTACAGAGAGAAACCAACAGGCTGACAAACTGGCCAAAGAAGGTGCCCACACGGGAATGTTCTGGGACCCCTATGACATCGGCCGCATAGCAGCGGTCAAGAATAAGAACACGGCAGCAGAGAGTACAGGGATAGCTTTAGCCCCGGACTTAAAAACAGTTCAGGCACAAGACCCGGTCCTGAAAGCTGTCCTGAACACGCTAGCTAGAGGAGAGAGAGTAGAAGGTCCGTACGGCACAGCAGCCATTACCGTTAAGGAAGGCATGCTGTTTAAAGAGGGACAATGGGTCGTGCCACAGCAGCACCAGAGGGAATTCCTAAAACTGACCCATGAGGGTCCAGGAGCGGGACACCCCGGGCCTGAGACCACCTGGCAACGGGTGGAACAGGCAGGTTGGTGGCCGGGACTCAGGGAGGACGTCCGGGAGTTTAGTGCGAACTGCCTGGTGTGAGCTGCGAACAACCCTGACCCCCAGAAAAGGAAGGTGTCCCTAGGACACATCAGGAGGGTAGAGGGACCATGACAGTCAATCCAAATTGACTACATCGGGCCCCTACCCACCGCCCAGGGAGGCTACAAATACTGCCTAGTCCTGGTGGATGTGTTCTCAAAATGGGTTGAAGCCTTCCCCTGCCAAACAGCCACCGCACTAGAGACAGCTAATATTCTAGTGAGAGAGGTGTTCTCCCGGTGGGGATTCCCACAGTATGTGGAGTCGAACCAGGGGAGCCATTTCACCGGGCAGGTAATGCAGGCAACCCTTAAGGTGCTCGGCATTGAGGAGAAATGGCATGTTGCCCACAACCCACAGTCATCGGGTATTGTGGAGCGTTTAAACCGCACCAATAAAGAAAGCCTGCGGAAGGAAACGGGAGACTCGCCCCAAAAGTGTGTGGAGGTCTTACCGTTGGTCCTAATGGGGATCCGAGCCAGCCAGTCAAAGAGCACGGAGTATTCCCCATACGAGCTCATGACTGGCCAGATCATGCGTACCCCTCCCATGTCCTAGCCCCGGTGCTCTCAGAAGGTCAGCTCAGAGAGGTGAACCGGGACCGGTTTGTCAGGAACCTGTTTGAACACCTCAGAGATATTCACTGGCAGGCTGCTAGTAACATGGGCAGACAGCATCGGAATAACCGATTGCTGCTAGAACCCAGCAAACACCACGAATGGGAGATTAGGGGACCAGGTCATGGTGAGGAACTATGCTCGGGTAGGGGTTTTTGAAGCATTATATATGGGACCATACAGCATTGTCGACAAGGCAAACCCAATGGTCTATGCCATAAAGCTGCCCCGCCGTACTAAGTGGTTCCACATCAACCAATGCAAGCTGTAAACCCAGGGCCAGCCAAGCACAGAGGGCAGCCGGGAGGTGTGAACCGTCCTCAGGACAGGGACCCTCCGTTGGCCGCCCCCGACGGTGGAGGGCCCACAGGGAATGTGGCCGGCTCAGAAACCGTGCCTATAGAGGCGGTGAATTGCAGTACTGGAGGGGCTATCCCACCCATCGTTTGGGATTCGGATGCACCCCCAGTAACCCAAGCCCTGAGAAGGACCCTCCGTACACCACAACCAAAGATACCGTGGTCACCGGCATCTGAGCCTCAGCGATTCTACCCTAAGAGAAGGGCAGCCCGACAGGAAAGGCCGAAGGTCAGAAGTACAGAGGCTGCTCAGAGTAGGGACTACCAGCCAGCCGCCTCCAGCGGTGAGGGTCTCACAGGAGCAGTAGCAACGAGCTGTCCCAGAGACAAGGGTCTCCAGCTCACCGGCTGCGGGGAAACCCTAGCATCCAGGCGGCTATCAGGCCGCACAAGTCATGGGTCTGACAGGGATTAACCAGGCCACCCGGAGACGGGTGGCAGTTGTACATGCTCTAATTTTTAGTTTAAGGCAGCTGACTGCACCGTTTTACATTTTAAGTTTAGTTTAGAACTAAGGTTAATGTTGCAGTAATGTTTAGGTGATTGTTTTGAGTTTGTCTTGTGTGTCAGCCAGCCTGAGAGCAGTTCTCAAGGGCAGGATCTAGACATTACCGGGTGATGGACAAACCTCAGGAGACCAATTGATGTTGTTTAATTTTAATCTATGTTTTTTTCCTTCTGTAATGTGGTTGTACGTTGCCTACATGCTGGTGAATATAATGTAATTGAAATGAAATGTAACTGTGCTGAAATGCAATTGTAGTGATTGAACCCGCCTCCAAGCTGGGAGGGTGTAAATGTAAAAAGTTTGTACCTGTAAAGAGAAAAGTGTGTATCTATGGTGATGTTGCATAAGTGTAATGCATATTTTGGGTATTAGTTTAGTTAATTTACAGGGAAGGTTATCTCTTGGGAGTCAGGAACTTTGCTCACCTGGAAGATGATATCATAAGTGATATGATATCACAGGGGGGAATGTAGAATTTACCAATATCTCGCAAAGATTCCTGGTACCTTTCCCCTGCAGAGGAGAAGAACCCCTCCCCCTTGCACCAGTCCTCAAGCCATGTATTCATCTGAACTATCCTGCAATTCCTACTCTGACTAGCATGTGGCACTGGTAGCAATCCTGAGATTACTACCTTTGAGGTCCTACTTTTCAATTTAACTCCTAGCTCTCTAAATTCAGCTTGTAGGACCTCATCCCGTTCTTTACCTATATCGTTGGTACCTATATGTACCACGACAGCTAGCTGTTCACCCTCCTCCTCTAGAATGCGCTGCAACCACTCCGAGACATCCTTGACCCTTGCACCAGGGAGGCAACATACCATCCTGGAGTCTCGTTTGCGAGATATGGGTAGAGCTGCGAAACACCAAAGGCCAGAAAGCGTCAGTGGGAGTTGTGTATGGACCACCAAACAGTAGTAGGGAGGTTGGGGATGGCATCAAACAGGAAATTAGGGACGTGTGCAATAAGGGTACAGTGGTTATCATCATCATAGGCGGTCCCTCGAACGAGGATGGCTTGCTTCCACAAGAGCTCACAGATGTTTCAATGAGGACCCGATGTTCCAGTCCTGAACTCCAGTTAAGAGGGTGGAAGATGCCTGTGCATGGATTTTTTTAACGTGTGGTGACTGTTGCACACCAGCCACCACACGGGCTTGACAGAACTAGGTCTTTATCCAGTGGCAAGGGTTAACCAGGATGACTGGAGACCTGCTCTGCTACATGGACCTAGTGCGCTCACATATCGCAGTGTGGGCTGGCCCGTGCTGCCCCTGGACCCTCAGCTCTTCTGGGCCCCGTATTCTCATTCGCCGCACCTTTGCCTACAATGTTCCAGGGCACGGCGCTCCAACTCTATTTATAGCTCCGACCTGCGGTGGTGTTCTCACACAGGTCGGGGTGGCACACGAGCGGTTATCATGGGTGACTTTAATCTACACATTGATTGGACTAACCAAACTGGTAGCAATACTGTAGAGGAGGATTTCCTGGAGTGTATAAGGGATGGTTTTCTCGGCCAATATGTCGAGGAACCAACTAGAGAGCAGGTCATCCGAGACTGAGTCTTGTGTAACGAGAGAGGATTAATTAGTAACCTGGTCGTGCGGGCCCCTTGGGGAAGAGTGACCATAAGATGGTAGAATTCATAAGATGGAAAGTGACACAGTTAATTCAGAGACTAGGGTCCTGGACTTAAAAGAAATGAAACTTCAACAGTATGAGACGTGAATTGGCTAGGATAGACTAGAGAATGATACTTAAAGGGTTGACAGTGGATAGGCAATGGCAGACATTTAAATGTCACATGGATGAACTACAACAATTGTACATTCCTGTGTGGCGTAAGAATAAAAAATGGAAGGTGGCTCAACCATGGCTAACAAGGGAAATTAAGGAAAGTGTTAAATCCAAGGAAGAGGCTTATAAATTGGCCGGAAAAAGCAGCAAACCTGAAGACTGGGAGAAATTTAGAATTAGGACTAAGGGTTTAATTAGGAGGGGGGAAATAGGGTATGAGAGTAAGCTTGCAGGGTACATAAAAACTGACTGCAAAAGCTTCTATAGATATGTGAAGAGAAAAAGATTAGTGAAGACTAATGTAGGTCCCTTGCAGTCAGAATCAGGTGAATTCATAATAGGGAACAAGGAAATGGCAGACCATTTGAACAAATACTTTGGTTCTGTCTTCACTAAGGATGGCACGAATAACCTCCCGAAAATACTAGGGGACCGAGGGTCTAGCGAGAAGAGGGAACTGAGGGAAATCCTTATTAGTCAGGAAAAGTTGTTAGGGAAATTGAAGGGACTGAAGGCCAATAAATCCCCAGCGCCTGATAGTCTGCATCCCAGAGTACTTAAGGAAGTGGCCCTAGAAATAGTAGATGCATTGATGGTCATTTTCCAACATTCCATGGACTCTGGTTCAGTTCCTATGGATTGGAGGATAGCTAATGTAACCCCACTTTATAAAAAAGGAGGGAGAGAAAACAGGGAATTTTTGACCTGTTAGCCTGACATTGGTGATGGGGAAATGCTGGAATCAATTATTAAAGATGTAATAGCAGCCCATTTGGAAAGCAGTGACAGGATCGGTCCAAGTCAGCAGGGGCCATTCGATAAGATCAAGGCAGATCTTCTATCTTGACTCCACTTTCCCGCACTATCCCCGTAATCCCTTGGTTCCCTTAGTATCCAAACATCTATCGCTCTCAGTCTTAAATATACTCAACAACTGAGCATCCACAGCCCTCTGGGATAGAGAATTCCAAAGACTCACCACCCTCTGAGTGAAGACATTTCTCATCTCTGTCCTAAATGACCGACCCCTTATTCTGAGACTGTGACCCCTGGTTCTAGACTCTCCAGTCAGAGGAAACAACCTCTCAGCATCTACCCTGTTAGGCCCCTTAATAATTTTATACCTTGAGATAAAGGCCAACGTTTCATTAGCCGATTTGATTACTTTTTGTACCTGCGGACAAGCTTTTAATGACCTATGTACCTGGACAACCCAAATCCATTTCCAACTCCAGTCTCTCGTCATTAAAAAACATTCCAATTTGTCTTTTTTGGATCCAAATGACCGCACGTCGAACTCCATCTGCCACAGTTTTGCCAACTCTCTCAATCTTCCTTTGCAACTTCATGCTCCCATCTGCCCAACTTACTGTCCTAACCTAGTGTCGTCTGCAAACTCCTCATTCCTTCATCCAAGTCATTGATAATTTTGCAGCGACTGAGGTCCCAGAATAGGTCGCTGGGGAGCACCACATGTCACAGTCTGCCAACTGTTCCCTTTATCCTCAGCAGGTCGGGTACTTCAAATGAGCCTACCGCTTCAAGGTACAGCGCGTGCTGGACAGCGACGGCTATAAACAGGGCGACTGGATTGGATGTCAGCAAGGTTCAGGCGGTGATTGCAGCGTGGGTGGGTACAACAGGAGCATTGAGGTCGGGGCGCAGGAGTGGCAAGAGATCATGGAGCGACATGATCGAGGACCAGGAGAGGCAAGAGGCGAGGGCCCAGGGGCATCATGGGCCAGCCCACACTGCGATATGTGTGCGCACTAGGTCCGTGCAGCAGAGCTGGTCTCCAGTCGTCTTGGTTAATCCTTGCCACTGGACCAAGACCTAGCTCTGTCAAGCCCGCGTGGTGGCTGGTGTGCAACGGCCACCCCACGTTAAAAAAATCCACGCACAGGCATCTTCCACCCTTCAGGATGTAGTTCGGGATCTGGAATATTAGGTCCTTCATTGAAACACCTGTGAACTTATCCCCTTTTGGCATGGAAGCAAGTCATCCTTGATACGAGAGACCGCCTATGGTGATGATTATCCCACCGCCTAACTGATTACCAACCCACGTCTCAAGGTGACTTCCAATTCCACACACCTTTATTTTGAATAGTAATCTCTTATGCGGAACCTAACTGCATCAATGCAAGTTCTTTCCTTGATTGACACCCGCGATTGCGCTCTCCGTGATCAATGACCCATCTTTGTGGCATTGTGCACCTGGCAGTCCCCATTGCCTGGAGCCTGGGTGACTTTGGGCGCGTTGGCCTCCCCGCATCATTGCTAGTCCTCCATCCTGCTCACTAGACTGATCCCTGGAATGAGAAGAGTTGACCCATGAGGAGAGATTGAGTAGATTGGGCCTGTACTCTCTGGAGTTTAGAAGAACGAGAGGCGATCTCATTGTAACATGTAAGATTCTGAGGGGGTAGATGCTAAGAGGCTGTTTCCCCCTGGCTGGAGTGTCTAGAATTAGCGTGCACAGTCTCAGGATAAGGGGACGTCCATTTACGACTGAGATGTGAAGGAATTTCTTCACTCAAAGGGCTGTGAATTTTTGGAATTCTCTACCCCAGAGGACTGTGGATGCAGAATCATTGAGTATAGCATATAGAATATGAGAATATGAATCTTTGAGGATGAGATAGATAGATTTTTGGAATCTAGGGGAATTGAAGGAAATGGGGACAGTGCGGGAAAGTGGAGTTGAGGTTGAAGATCAACCATGATCTCACTGAATGGCGGAGCGGGCTCGAAGGACCGAATGGCCTCCTCCAGCTCCTAAGTCTTATGTCCTTATCTTCTTCATGCTGCCCTCTTCCTCTCGTCATTGGGACCTATTTATGGTAGGTCTTCCCAGCTTGCCAGAAATGCCCAAGCCTCTGCCCACAAACCTGCCGGCCAGCTGTCTTGCTCTGAATCTCCATCCAGCTCTGGGAATGGGATGAGGGCATGATCTGATGTTCCCCCCCCAGATGTCTTCTCCATCGCACCCCCACCCCACAAGGTGCAATAGTCTACCGACACTCATCGTTCCAGGCTCGCGCACAAAGACCACCATCTCACGGAGGCCTCAGCTGTGGAGTCCCACCTCAGGGAGACACAACGCCAGTGGGGAGAAGATCGATGGGGTGGGCGGTGGGTGTGGTGGGTGGCACTGAAAACATAACATGACTAACAGGAAAGACTGATCAGGCTCTAGAAAAGAGAAGACTGAGGGCTGACCTGATAGTGGTCTTTAAGATTATGAAAGGGTTCAATAGGGTAGATGTAGAGAAGATCTTTCCACTTGTGGGGAGACCAGAACTAAGGACCATCAATATGATAGTCACTGATAAATCCAATGGGGAATTCAGGAGAAACTTCTTTACCCAGAGAGTGGTGAGAATGTGGAACATGCTACCACAGGGAGTGGTTGAGGCGAATAGTATTGATGCATTTAAGGGAATAGAAAGGAATAGAAGGATATAGTGATGGGGTGAGATGGAGAGGGGTGGGAGGAAGCTCGTGTGGAGCATAAACACCGGCACGGACCTGTTTCTGTTCTGTATATTCTGCGTAATTTGATGTGAAAACCTTATTTCCTTCAATTCACTTAAAAGTCTCCAAGGGAATTAAGGGATATGGGGACAGTGGGGGGGAGTGGAGTTGAGGTCGATGATCAGCCATGATCTCATTGAATGGCGGAACAGGCTCGAGGGGCTGAATGGCCTATTCCTGCTCCTACATTCTTAAAAGGGTTTTCAACAGCAATGTCACTCAGGACAAGCAATTTCACTCTATTAATGAGAGGAAATGTGTTGTCTGTAGAGCAGGGCCTCCATTGGGATTTCTGTCTAGCCCGTGTGAAGTATTTCGGGACTTTCTCCAGGTGCACAGATGTCTCCGCTCCGATGTTCTGAGCGCATAATCTCAGGATATTACCCCGTTTCCTAACTTGGACGGTGACATGTTGTTTAGCTTCTTCTTCATGCCTCTCGCCACGTCCTGATCTCGTTATGTCCCTCTACCCCCACCACTCCAGCAAATGTAAAGATATATCTCAACACCTTCTGGTACTGTACTGTACGCATCTCTGTGTCAGCACACGTACAGTATACAGCTGGTAAAGGGGAACGATTCACTTCTGTCTGATACTGTATGGCCCGGGTGTGTGTCTCAGTATTGGCTCCTGTACACGTACAGTACACAGCTAGTAAAGGGGAATGATCCACTCCCATCTGGTACTGTATGGCCCGGGTGTGTGTCTCAGTATTGGCTCCTGTACACGTACAGTACACAGCTAGTAAAGGGGAATGATCCACTCCCATCTGGTACTGTATGGCCCGGGTGTGTGTCTCAGTATTGGCTCCTGTACACGTACAGTACACAGTGGGAAAAAGGGAACGATTCACTCCTGTCTCATACTGTACGGCCCGTGTGTGTCTCACTGTCGGCTCCTGTACACGTACAGTACACAGCAGGTAAAGGGGAACGATTCACTCCTGTCTGATACTGTATGGCCCGCGTGTGTCTCACTGTCGTCTCCTGGACACGTACAGTACACAGCTAGTAAAGGGGAATGATTCACTCCCATCTGGTACTGTATGGCCCGGGTGTGTGTCTCATTGTCAGCTCCTGTACACGTTCAGTACACAGCGGGTAAAGGGGAACGATTCACTCCTGTCTGATACTGTATGGCCCGCGTGTGTCTCACTGTCATCTCCTGGACACGTACAGTACACAGCTAGTAAAGGGGAATGATTCACTCCCATCTGGTACTGTATGGCCCGGGTGTGTGTCTCATTGTCAGCTCCTGTACACGTACAGCACACAGCTAGTAAAGGGGAACGATTCACTCCTGTCTGATACCGTATGGTCCGGATGTGTGTCTCAGTGTCAGCTCCTGCACACGTACAGTACACAACGGGTAAAGGGGAATGATCCACTCCCATCTGGTACTGTAAGGCCCAGGTGTGTGTCTCAGTATTGGCTCCTGTACAGGTACTGTACACAGCGGGTAAAAGGGAACGATTCACTCCTGTCTGGCACTGTACTGCTTGTGTGTGTATCTCGGTGTCAGTTTCTAAGATGCACAGTATAAATGGAAAGGGATTGTGTCCAGTGGAGTCACCTCATTCTATGACTGTTGTACTGTTCATAGGGCTGTTTGCGTGAGATAGTAGGGTATTCCCAGACCAGGTACAGCACACTGAGTAAATCTTCCTCGATCTAACCTTGCCCCTGCCAAGTCCCACTGATTCAGCTTCGGAGAGCAGGCCCAGTAGGGGTGTAAACTTTTACCTTGTCCCATCTCAGTCATCCTGGTCTTATGACCTCTCTGAATGAGATCTCCAATTAATTGCCAATTAGCAGCGGTTTGGTGCTATGGCTCAGAACTCATCTCATGTCGGAAACGATGTGCACTCCATGAAAGGTTCATTGTCACAGCAAACAGATCAGGCTTTCATCCTGTCAATCCAGGCTGACTCTGAACTTCCATCTCAGAGGTCAAAGGTCAGCGTCCACCTCACTGCATTGCTCAGGTGGGATTCTATAGAGTCAGAGCGAATGGGAAGCAGATTGGTCCATTGGGATTCTATACAATGGGAGTGAATGGGAATGAGTTTGGTCCATTGGGATACTAAACTAGTGGAGTGAATGGGAAGGGGTTTGGTATATTACAAATGCAACAGTGAGGGGTGTGGGATACATCAAAGTGTTACAGTGAGGAATGTGGGGTATATCAGAGTGTTACAGTGAGGGGTGTGGAGTATATCAGTGTTGCAGTGAGGGGTGTGGGGTATATTAGAGATTGTTATAGTGAGGGGTGTGGGATATATCAGAGTGTTACAGTGAGGGTTGTGTGTATAGAAACATAGAAAATAGGTGCAGGATTAGGCCATTCGGCCCTTCTAGCCTGCACCGCCATTCAATGAGTTCATGGCTGAACATGCAACTTCAGTACCCCATTCCTGCTTTCTCGCCATACCCCTTGATCCCCCTAGTAGTATGGACTTCATCTAACTCCTTTTTGAATATATTTAGTCAATTGGCCTCAACAACTTTCTGTGGTAGAGAATTCCACAGGTTCACCACTCTCTGGGTGAAGAAGTTTCTCCTCATCTCGGTCCTAAATGGCTTACCCCTTATCCTTAGACTGTGACCCCTGGTTCTGGACTTCCCCAACATTGGGAACATTCTTCCTGCATCTAACCTGTCTGAACCTGTCAGAATTTTAAACGTTTCTATGAGGTCCCCTCTCATTCTTCTGAACTCCAGTGAATACAAGCCCAGTTGATCCAGTCTTTCTTGATAGGTCAGTCCCGCCATCCCGGGAATCAGTCTGGTGAACCTTCACTGCACTCCCTCAATAGCAAGAATGTCCTTCCTCAGGTTAGGAGACCAAAACTGTACACAATACTCCAGGTGTGTCCTGTACAACTGTAGCAACACCTCCCTGCCCCTGTACTCAAATCCCCTCGCTATGAAGGCCAACATGCCATTTGCTTTCTTAACCGCCTGCTGTACCTGCATGCCAACCTTCAATGACTGATGTACCATGACACCCAGGTCTCTTTGCACCTCCCCTTTTCCTAATCTGTCACCATTCAGATAATAGTCTGTCTCTCTGTTTTTATCACCAAAGTGGATAACCTCACATTTATCCACATTATACTTCATCTGCCATGCATTTGCCCACTCACGTAACCTATCCAAGTCGCTCTGCAGCCTCATAGCATCCTCCTCGCAGCTCACACTGCCACCCAATTTAGTGTCATCCGCAAATTTGGAGATACTACATTTAATCCCCTCGTCTAAATCATTAATGTACAGTGTAAACAGCTGGTTCACCAGCACAGAACCTTGCGGTACCACACTAGTCACTACCTGCCATTCTGAAAAGTACCCATTTACTCCTACTCTTTGCTTCCTGTCTGACAACCAGTTCTCAATCCATGTCAGCACACTACCCCCGATCCCATGTGCTTTAACTTTGCACATTAATCTCTTGTGTGGGACCTTGTCGAAAGCCTTCTGAAAGTCCAAATATACCACATCAACTGGTTCTCCCTTGTCCACTCTACTGGAAACATCCTCAAAAAATTCCAGAAAATTTGTCAAGCATGATTTCCCTTTTACAAATCCATGCTGACTTGGACCTATCATGTCACCTCTTTCCAAATGCGCTGCTATGACATCCTTAATCATTGATTCCATCATTTTACCCACTACCGATGTCAGGCTGACCGGTCTATAATTCCCTGTTTTCTCTCTCCCTCCTTTTTTAAAAGTGGGGTTACATTGGCTACCCTCCACTCGATAGGAACTGATCCAGAGTCAATGGAATGTTGGAAAATGACTGTCAATGCATCCATTATTTCCAAGGCCACCTCCTTAAGTACTCTGGGATGCAGTCCATCAGGCCCTGGGGATTTATCGGCCTTCAATCACATCAACTTCCCCAACACAATTTCCTGACTAATAAGGATTTCCCTCAGTTCCTCCTCCTTACTAGACCCTCTGACCCCTTTTATATCCGGAAGGTTGTTTGAGTCCTCCTTAGTGAATACCGAACCAAAGTACTTGTTCAATTGGTCTGCCATTTCTTTGTTCCCCGTTATGTTATGGTATATCAGTGTTACAGTGAGGTGTGTGGTGTATATTAGAGATTGTTACAGTGAGGGGTGTGGGATCTATGAGAGATTGTTTCAGTGAGGGATATATCAGAGTGTTACAGTGAGAGTGCGGAGTATATCACAGGGTGTTACAGTTGGGGTGTGGAGTTTATCAGTGTTACAGTGAGCGGTGTGGGGTTTATCAGTGTTACAGTGAGTAGTGTATGGTATATCAGAGATTGTTACAGTGAGGGGTGTGGGGAATATCAGGGTGTTACAGTGAAGGGTATAACAGAGAGTGCTACAGTGTGGTGCGTGAGTATATCAGAGAGTATTACAGTGATAGGTGCGGGGTATATCAGAGGTTGTGGGGGGTATCGGAGAGTGTTACAGTGAGGGGTGTGGCATGCATCAGAGTGTTACAGTGAGGGGTGTGGCGTATATCATAGTGTTATAGTTAGGTATGTGGGGTATATCAGGGTATTACAGTGAGGAGTGTGGGGTATTTCAGAGAGTGTTAAAGTGAGGAGTATGGCGCATATCAGAGTGTTACAGTGAGGGGTGTGGGGTATATCAGGGTGTTACAGTGAGGAGTGTGGGATATTTCAGAGAGTGTTAAAGTGAGGGGTACGGGGTATATCAGAATGTTACAGGAAGGGGTGTAGGGTATATCAGAGAGTGTTACAGTGAGGGTGTGGTGTATATCAGAGAATGTTACAGTGAAGGGTGTGGGGTATATACGAGTGTTAAAGTGTGGAGTATTTCAGAGTGCTAAAGTGAGGGGTGTGGGGTATATCAGAGTGTTACAGTGAGGGGTGTGAGTTAATGCATTTGGGGAGGTTTAACAAGGCATTAAATGGTAAGACATTGAAAGGTGTAGAGGAACAAAAGGACCTTGGAGTGCAGGTCCACAGATCCTTAAAGGTAGCAATCCAGGTAGATAAGGTGGTTATGAAGGTATATGGAATACTTGCCTTTATTAGTCGAAACAGAAACCCTCACCACATTTAAAAAGTACTTGGATGTGCGCTCGTAACCGACAGGGCTACGGACCGAGAGCTGGAAAGTGGGATTAGGCTGGAAAGCTCTTGGTCGGCCGGCGCGGACATGATGGGCCGAAATGACCTCCTTCCGTGCTGTAAATTTCTATGATTCTACGATATCAGAGTGTTACAGTGAGAGGTGTGGGGTATATCAGGATGTTACAGTGAGGAGTGTGGGGTATTCCAGAGAGTGTTAAAGTGAGGCGATGGCGCATATCAGAGTGTTACAGGTAGGGGTGTGGAGTATATCAAGAGTGTTACAGTGAGGAGTGTGAGTTAATGCATTTGGGGAGATCTAACAAGGCAAGAGAATATACATTAAATGGTAAGACACTGAAAGGTGTAGAGGAACAGAGGGACCTGGGAGTGCAGGTCCACAGATCCTTAAAGGTAGCAGGCCAGGTAGATAAGGTGGTTATGAAGGTATATGGAATACTTGCCTTTATTAGTCGAGGCATGGAATACAAGAGCAAGGAGTTATGCTTGAACTGTATAAAAAAACTGGTTAGGCCACAGCTGGAGTACTGCGTGCAGTTCTGATCATCACATTACAGGAAAGATGTGATTGCACTGGAGAGGGTACGAGGATGTTGCCTGGACTGGAGAATTTTAGCTATGAGGAAAGATTGGATAGGTTGGCGTTGTTTTCTTTGGAACAGAGGAGGCTGAGGGGAGACCTGATTGAGGTGTATAAAATATTGAGGGGCCTGGATAGAGTGGATAGGAAGGACCTGTTTCCCTTGGCAGAGGGGTCAACAACCAGGGGGCATAGATTTAAATTAACTGGGGGGAGGTTTGGAGGAGATATGAGGAGAAATGCCTTCACCCAGAGGGTGGTGGGGGTCTGGAACTCACTGCCTGAAAGGGTGGTAGAAATAGAAACCCTCACCACATTTAAAAAGTACTTGGATGTGCACTCGTAACTGACAGGGCTACGGACCGAGAGCTGGAAAGTGGGATTAGGCTGGATAACTCTTAGTCGGCCAGCGCGGACACGATGGGCTGAAATGGCCTCCTTCCGTGCTGTAAATTTCTATGATTCTATGATATCAGAGTGTTACAGTGAGGTGTGTGGGGTATATCAGAATGTTACAGTGAGGTGTGTGGGGTATCTCAGAGAGTATTACAGTGAGCGGTGTGCGTATATTAGAGTGTTACAGTGAGGGGTGTGCGTATATTAGAGTGTTACAGTGAGGGTTGTGGGGTATATCAGAGTGTTACAGTGACGGATGCGAGCTATATCAGAGAGTATTACAGTGAGAGTGTGGGGTATATCAGAGAGTTACAGTGAGAGGTGTGGGCTATATCAAAGAGTATTACAGTGAGCGGTGTGCGTATATTAGAATGTTACAGTGAGGGATGTGCGTATATTAAAGTGTTACAGTGAGGGGGTGTGGGCGATATCAGAGAGTATTACAGTGAGGGGTGTGCGTATATTGGAGTGTTACAGTGAGGGGTGTGGGGTATATCAGTGTTACAGTGAGGGGTGTGCGTATATTAAAGTGTTACAGTGAGGGGTGTGGGGTATAAAATGAAGCATTCAGAAATAAATTATTGACAACCCCTAACTTGACTTTTGATTCAGCTTGTCAGACAGCTATGTTGATGGATATGGCCGACCAATACTCCTGAGACTTTCGTGCCATTTCCAGTTATCAGTCCACCGAGGTGACAAGCCTGCGGGCTAAAAGTAAAAAGCAGTTGGGCCTCAAGGCCTCAGCAACTGGCCACGGTAACGGTGCATTGAAGTCATGCTATCAGTGCCTGGGGCAACACATTGCTCAAAGCTGTCCATATGTGATGGCAAAGTGTTTGTGCTGCAAGAAGTCTGGCGAAGGCATGCCGACTGAAGAGTAAACCAACTTTCAATGCTAGTTGTAGAAATCGGCAGACACTACATAGCATTGAAGAGAAGCAAAAGTCATATGTTTCTGTGCTGTCCGTGGTCTCTGTAAAGATATCACAGGCTGGGCTTGTATTCCCTCAAGTTTAGGAGATTGAGGGGTGATCTAATCGATGTGTTTAAGATGATTAAAGGATTCGATAGGGTCGATAGAAACTATTTCCTCTTCTCGGGGGGGGGGGGGAGCAATGTGTGGAAGGGGCGGGGGGGGGAGGAGTCCAGAACCAGGGGGCAGAACTTTAAACCAGGCCATTCAGGGGTGATTCCGGGAAGCACTTCTTCACAGAAAGGGGAGTGTCAATCTGAAATTCTCTCCCCCAAAATGCTGTGGATGCTGGGGGTGGGGGTCAACTGGAGCTTTTAAGACTGAGATCAATTTATCGGGTAAGGGTATCAAGGGATATGGAGCAAAGGTGGGTAAATGGAGTTGAGATACAGATCAGCCATGGTCTGATTGAATGGCGGAGTAGGCTTGAGGGGCTGAATGGCCTCCTCCTATTCCTATGGTATAGGTTTCGGGGGCTGAATGGGCCTCCGCCAGCACGTGTCAACCATGGCTGTGGGTAGCACCCTCGCCTCTGAATCAGAAGGTTGTGGGTTCATAGTCCCACTCCAGGGACCTGAGCACAAAAATCCAGGCTGACACTCCAGTGTCAGTACTGAGCGAGTTAAAACAAGGCCCCGTCTGCTTTTTCAGGTGGACGTAAAAGATCCCACGACACTATTTTGAAGAAGAGCAGGGCACCACCGCAGGTCGGGAGTGAGCGCAGGCCCCTATCGTGGGCCATCCCGACCGGCGAGAGGACACCACCGCAGGTCGGGAGATGCCACTGCAGCTTCCAGCGCGAGTCGTCCCAAGTGTGCGACGGCTTCGCGGTGGGCGACTGGGTGACGTCATCAAGGCCCAGGTCACCGATTAGAGCAGGAAAATCGTCGGGGCCCAGGCATAGCGGAGGAGCAGGGAAGGTCGGAGCGGATGAGCGGCAAGAGCGGTGAGAGATCGTGGCTGAGATGTGACAAGAGATGAGTGGTGAGAGATCGTGGCAGAGGTGCGGCAAATGTTTGGTGCGGAGGTGCGGTGAGAGATCGTGGCGGAAGTGCGGCAAATGTTTTGTGGTGGAGGAGCGGCAAGAGATTGTGGCGGAGAAGCGGTGAGAGATCATGGCGGAGGAGCGGTGAGAGATCGTGGCGAAGGTGCGGTGAGAGATCGTGGCGGAGGTGCGGCTAATGTTTGTGGCGGAGGAGCAACAAGTGATTGTGGCAGAGGTGCGGCAAAGGAGGGTGCGGGGCCCAAAAGAGCCGAGAGCCCAGGGGCAGCACGGGCCAGCCCACACTGCGATATGTGTGCGCACTAGGTCCGTGCAGCAAAGCAGGTCTCCAGACACCCTGGTTAACCCTTATCATTGGATAAAGGCCTAGCTCTGTCAAACCCATGTGGTGGCTGATGTGCAATGGTCGCTACACGTTAAAAGAATCCACAGCACAGGCATCTTCCATCCCTGGAGTTCATACTGGGTCCTCCAGTGAAACATCTGCGAACTCACCCCTTCTGGTGTGGAAGCAAGTCATCCTTGAACGAGGGACTGCCTATGATGATGGTGATGACTGGACCAATATTAATCCCTCAACAACATCACTAAAACATCATCTGGTCATTATCCCATTGCTTGCTGTGTGCGAATTGGCTGCCGCGTTTCCTGCATTACAACTGTGACTACACTTCAAAAAAACTTTATTGGCAGTAAAGTGGTTTGGGACGTCTGGTGGTCGTAAAAGGCGCTGTGTAAATGCAAGTCTTTCTTTCTTTCCTATGGTAACAGGCTCAAGGGGCTGAATTGGCCTCCTATTGTTCCTATGTTATAAGCTCGAGGGGCTGAATGGGCCTCCTCCTGTTCCTATATTACAGGCTTGAGGGGCAGAATGGGCCTACACTGTTCTTGTGTTACAGGCTCAAGGGGTTGAATTGGCCTCCTCCTGTTCCTATGGTAACAGGCTCAAGGAGCTGAATGGGCCTCCTATTGTTCCTATGGTAACAGGCTCGAGGGGCTGAATGGGCCTCCTCCTGTTCCTGTTACAGGCTCGAGGGGCTGAATGGGCCTCCTCCTGTTCCTATGTTACAGGCTCGAGGGGCTGAATGGGCCTACTCCTGTTCCTTTGGTGAGAGGCTCAAGGGGCTGAATGGGCCTGCTCCTGTTCCTAATGGTCCTTGCTGCTCAGACTGGCTGAGAGCTGCTAAATCACCCCAGAGCAGAGGTGGAAGCGGATCCGGCCCTGGCCTGGCTGCTCAGCACCACGTCAGGTGACATATCGACTCCCTGAGCCAAGAAGGGAGGCTGAGGATGAAACTCAAACAAGTTCACTTGTGTAAACAGGCGCTGGAAACTGGCAGAGTGAGGCCAACCATGAGAGCAAGTTTTAACAAGCGAAAGGGCTTCTCTGGGATCCCAATCAGCATCCAGTGACACCTGTCCCAAGTTGGAGGAAAGAAAGAAGGAAGGAAAGTAAGAAAGAAAAAAAGAAAGAAGCATGAGAGAAGGAAAAGAAAAAGAAGCAAAGACAGATAGAGTTACATTTATATAGAGCCTTTCATGGCCTTAGGACATCCCGAAGCGCTATATAGCCAATGAAGTACATTTTCAAATGAAATCGCTGTTGTAATGTAGGTAATGTCATCATCATGATCACAGGCAGTCCCTCGAACGAGGATGACTTGCTTCCACGAGTTCACTGATATTTCAATGCAGGACCCGATGTTCCAGTCCTGAACTCCAGTTGAGGGGGTGGAAGATGCCTGTGCGTGGATTTTTTTAACGTGTGGTGACCGTTGCACATCAGCCACCACACGGGCTTGACAGAGCTAGGCCTTGGTCCAGTGGCAAGGGTTAACCAGGACGACTGGAGACCTGCTCTGCTGCACGGACCTAGTGCGCGCACACATATCGCAGTGTGGGCTGTGCCGTGCTGCCCCTGGGCCCTCGGCTCTTCTGGGCCCCGCACCCTCATTTGCCGCACCTTCGCCCACGATGTTCCAGGGCTCGGCGCTCCAGCTCTAATTATAGCCCCCACCTGCGGTGTTCGCACACAGCCCGCGGTGTAGGTAATGTAGGAACAGCAAGTTCCCACAAACGGCAATGTGATAATGACCTTTTAATCTGGGGTTTTAGTGATGTTGATTGAGTGATAAATATTGGCCCAGGACACTGGGGAGAACTCCCCTTGCTCTTCTTCAAAATAGTGGCCGTGGGATCTTTTACAACCAGCTGCGAGAGCAGACGGGGTATCGGTTTAATGTCGCATACAAAAGACGGCCCCTCTGACACTGCAGCTCTCCCTCAGTACTGCCCCTCCGACAGTGTGGTGCTCCTCTCAGTACTGCCACTCCCAGAGTGCGGCGCTCCCTCAGTATTGCCCCTCCCACAGTGCAGGGGCTCCCTCAGTACTGCTCCTCCGACAGTGCGGCGCTCCCTCAGTACTGCCCCTCCGACAGTGCGGCGCTCCCTCAGTACTGCTCCTCCGACAGTGCGGCGCTCCCTCAGTACTGCCCCTCCGACAGTGCAGTGCTCCCTCAGTACTGCTCCTCTGACAGTGCGGCGCTCCCTCAGTACTGCCCCTCTGACAGTGCGGCGCTCCCTCAGTACTGCTCCTCCGACAGTGCGGCGCTCCCTCAGTACTGCCCCTCCGACAGTGCAGTGCTCCGTCAGGACTGCCCCTCCGACAGTGCGGCGCTCCCTCAGTACTGCCCCTCCGACAGTGCGGCGCTCCCTCAGTACTGCCCCTCCGACAGTGCGGTGCTCCCTCAGTACTGCCCCTCCGACAGTGCGGTGCTCCCTCAGTACTGCCCCTCCGACAGTGCGGCGCTCCCTCAGTACTGCCCCTCCGACAGTGCGGCGCTCCCTCAGTACTGCCCCTCCGACAGTGCGGCGCTCCCTCAGTACTGCCCCTCCGACAGTGCGGCGCTCCCTCAGTACCGCCCCTCCGACAGTGCGGCGCTCCCTCAGTACTAGTACTGGGATTGGGAGTGTTGGCCTGGACTACGGGGCTCAAGTCTCTGGAGTGGGGCTCGAACCCACGACCTTCTGACTCAGAGACGAGAGAGAACATGCTACCCACTGAGTCATGGCTGATACTAAGAGGATAGGGCTTGTCTGCTCTGTGCTCTGTGGTCAAATAGCCCGCTCAGCACTCAGTGCATGCCCGCTCACATTTAAAGTATGGGTGATGTGCCCTCTATCCCTCCCCCCACTACTCCTCAGAGCACAGATGAAACCCGTACCCTAACACGGCAGCACCTTCCACACCCACGACCTCTACCACCTAGAAGAACAAGGGCAGCAGACGCATGGGAACACCACCACCTCCACGTTCCCCTCCGAGCCACACACACCATCCCGACTTGGAAATATATCGGCCGTTCCTTCATTGCCGCCGAGTCAAAATCCTAGAACTCCCTCCTTAACAGCACTGTGGGAGCACTTTCACCACACGGACTACTACGGTTCAAGAAGGCAGCTCACCACCACCTTCTCAAGGGGCGATTAGGGATGGGCAATAAATGCTGGGCCTTGCCAGCGACTCCCACATCCCAGGAACGAATAAATAAGGAAGCAAAATGGTGGTGTAGGCAGGGGGATTGATGAATTAGGAACAGAAAGGGGGGGAAAGGATTGTTGCAATAGCTGGAAATGTTGTCAGTGTCCAAGGCCGGATGGCTATTAATGGCCCAGTTATTTGAGACAGGAGTCATATATCGCATGATGAAAAAGTGCCTACAGTAAAAGTCATGGCCCTGATATAGCAGTGTGTGATCCCTCTCACCATGTGCAACACAGGTGCCAGAGAGGCTGGCCCCATCAGCAGGAAACCGAGCACTAGAAGATCAACTACTGCTTGTCATCGCCGAGATTTAACGGGCAACAGGAATAGCAGCAAATGCAAAGACGCCGTACTCCACCGAGGATACGTCGCGTCCCACAGGTGTCAGCCATAGCTCAATTGTAATCTACCTCTACTCTCTCTCGCCTCTGAGTCAGAAACTCGAGGCCCCACTTCAGAGACATGTGCCCAGTAATTCAGGCTGACATTCCCAGCACAAGTACTGAGGGAGCGCTGAACTGTCGGAGGGACAGTACTGAGGGAGCACCGCACTGTCGGAGGGGCAGTACAGAGGGAGCACCGCACTGTCGGAGGGGCAGTACTGAGAGAGCACCGCACTGTCGGAGGGGCAGTACTGAGAGAGCACCGCACTGTCATAGGGGCAGTACTGAGAGAGCGCCGCACTGTCGGAGGGACAATACTGAGGGAGCGCCGCACTGTTGGAGAGGCAGTACAGAGGGAGCACTGCACTATCGGAGGGGCAGTACTGAGGGAGCACCGCACTGTCGGAGGGGCAGTACTGAGAGAGCACCGCACTGTCATAGGGGCAGTACTGAGAGAGCGCCGCACTGTCGGAGGGGCAGTACTGAGGGAGCGCTGCACTGTCAGAGGGAAAGTACTGAAGAAGTGCTGCACTGTCGGAAGGGCAGTACTGAGGGAGCGCCGCACTGTCGGAGGAGCAGTACTGAGGGAGTGCCGCACTGTCGGAAGGGCAGTACTGAAGAAGTGCTGCACTGTCGGAAGGGCAGTACTGAGGGAGCGCCGCACTGTCGGAGGAGCAGTACTGAAGAAGTGCTGCACTGTCGGAAGGGCAGTACTGAGGGAGCACCGCACTGTCGGAGGGACAGTACTGAGGGAGCACCGCACTGTCGGAGGGAAAGTACTGAAGAAGTGCTGCACTGTCGGAAGGGCAGTAATGAGGGAGCGCCGCACTGTTGGAGGGGCAGTACTGAGGGAGTGCCGCACTGTCGGAGGAGCAGTACTGAGGGAGAGCTGCACTGTGGGAGGGGCCATCTTTCGGATGAGACGTTAAACAGAGGCCCCGTCTGCCCTCTCAGGTGGACGTAAAAGATCCCACGGCCACTATTGGAACAAGTGCAGGGGGAGTTGCCCCCCCCCCTCCCTTGTCCTGGGCTAACATTTATCCCTCAATCAACATCATGAATGATCTGGTACTGTTTGTGGGATCTTGCTGTGCACACATCGGCTACTACATTACAACAGTGATTATACTTCAAAGCAGAACTTCATTGTCTGTGAAGCATATTGGGATGCCCTGAGGTTGTGAAAGATGCTACATAAATGCAAGTTCTATCTTTGTATTATAAGCGGCACCCCCTCTTTTCACCACCCGCCCCCCTCCTGGCTTGAAGGTGTTGACTCTCACTGTGTGGTGTCATGCTTCACAGGCGCTGATCGCCCTCCAGTACCTCATCCCTCTCTTCACGTATAATCCCAGTCACTGAGTGTCTCCAAGCTATTTGAGGATGACAAAATCAGAATATTTTCTGACTGGTGAGAGACTTGGTTAGACTACACTTGGAGCACTGCATACAGTTCTGGTCGCCATGTTATAAAAGGGATATAGAGGCACTGGAGAGGGTGCAGAGAAGATTTACAAGGATAATACCAGAAATGCGAGGGAATACCTATCAGGAAAGGGTGAACAGGCTGCGTCTTTTTTCTCTTGAAAAGAGAAGGCAGCGGGGTGACCTAATAGAGGTCTTTAAAATGATGAAAGGTTTTGATAGAGTGGATACAGAGAGAGTGTTTCCACTTGTGGGGAAGGGCATAACTAGGGGCCATCAATATAAGATAGTCACCAATAAATCCAATGGGGAATTCAGGAGAAACTTCTTTAGCCAGAGAGCGGTGAGAATGTGGAACTCGCTGCCACAGGGAGGGGTTGAGGTGAATAGTATCAATGTATTGAAGGGGAGGCTGGACAAGCATATGAGGGAGAAGGGAATAGAGGGTTATGCTGATAAATTTAGATGAGGAAAGACGGGAGGAGGCTCGAGTGGAGCATAAATGGCGGCATGGACTGGTTGGATCGAATGACCTGTTTCTGTGCCATATATCCGATTGTAATCCTAGAAACTGTGGAGGAACGGAGAGATTTAGGGGTCCAAATACAGAAATTACTAAAACTCTGTGAACAGGTACAAAAATGAATTTCAAAGGCTAATGGAATGTTGGCCTTTGTCTTGAGGGGGCTAGAATACAAAGGGGTGAAAGTGATGCTGCAGTTTATACAAGTTAATTCAGAAACGAGGGTCCTGAACTTAAGGAAAGGTAACTTTGACGGTATGAGGCGTGAATTGGCTAGATTAGACTGGCAAAGGATACTCAAAGGGTTGACGGTGCATAGGCAATGGCAAACCTTTAAAGATCATATGGATGAACTTCAACAATTGTACATCCCTGTCTGGAGTAAAAATAAAACGGGGAAGGTGGCCAACGAGGGAAATTAAGGATAGTGTTAAATCCAAGGAAGAGGCATACAAATGAGCCAGAAAAAGCAGCAAACCGGAGAACTGGGAGAAATTTAGAATTCAGCAGAGGAGCTCAAAGGGTTTAATTAAGAAGGGGAAAATAGAGTACGAGAGGAAGCTTGCCGGAAATGTAAAAACTGACTGCAAAAGCTTCTATAGATATGTGAAGAGAAAAAGATCAGTGAAGACAAACGTAGGTCCCTTGCAGTAGGATTCGGGTGAATTTATAATGGGGAACAAAGAAATGGCAGACCAATTGAACAAGTACTTCGGTTCTGTCTTCACAAAGGAAGACACAAATAACCTTCCGGATATACTAGGGGACCAGTGAGAAGGAGGAACTGAAGGATATCCTTATTAGGTGGGAAATTGTGTTAGGGAAATTGACGGGATTGAAGGCCGATAAATCCCCAGGGCCTGAGAGTCTACATCCCAGAGTACTTATGCATTGGTGATCATTTTCCAGCAGTCTATCGACTCAGGATCAGTTCCTATGAACTGGAGGGTTGCTAATGTAACATCACTTTTTAAAAAAGGAGGGAGAGAGAAAACGGGTAATTATAGACCAGTTAGCCTGACATCAGTAGTGGGGAAAATGTTGGAATCAATCATTAAGGATGAAATAGCAGCGCATTTGGAAAGCAGTGATAGGATCGGTCCAAGTCAGCATGGATTTATGAAAGGGAAATCATGTTTGACAAATCTTCTGGAATTTTTTGAGGATGTAACTAGCAGAGTGGACAAGGGAGAACCAGTGGATGTGGTGTATTTGGACTTTCAAAAGGCTTTTGACAAGGTCCCACACAAGAGATTGGTGTGCAAAATCAAAGCACATGGTATTGGGGGTAATGTACTGACGTGGATAGAGAACTGGTTGGCAGACAGGAAGCAGAGAGTCGGGATAAACGGGTCCTTTTCAGAATGGCAGGCAGTGACTAGTGGAGTGCCGCAGGGCTCAGTGCTGGGACCCCAGCTCTTTACAATATATATTAATGATTTAGATGAAGGAATTGAGTGTAATATCTCCAAGTTTACAAATGACACTAAACTAGGTGGCGGTGTGAGCTGTGAGGAGGATGCTAAGAGGCTGAAGGGTGACTTGGACAGGTTAGGCGAGTGGGCAAATACATGGCAGATGCAGTATAATGTGGATAAATGGGAGGTTATCCACTTTGGGGGCAAAAACAAGAACACAGAATATTATCTGAATGGCGGCAGATTAGGAAAAGGGGAGGTGCAACGAGACCTGGGTGTCATGGTTCATCAGTCACTGAAAGTGGGCATGCAGACACAGCAGGCGGTGAAGAAGGCAAATAGAATGTTGGCCTTCATAGCTAGGGGATTTGAATACAGGAGCAGGGAGGTCTTTCTGCAGTTGTACAGGACCTTATTGAGGCCTCACCTGGAATATTGTGTTCAGTTTTGGTCTCCTAATCTGAGGAAGGACATTCTTGCTATTGAGGGAGTGCAGCGAAGGTTCACCAGACTGATTCCAGGGATGGCTGGACTGTCATATGAGGAGAGACTGGATCAACTGGGCCTTTATTCACTGGAGTTTAGAAGATTGATAGGGGATCTCATAGAAACATATAAGATTCTGATGGGACTGGACAGATTAGATGCGGGAAGAATGTTCCCGATGTTGGGGAAGTCCAGAACCAGGAGACATAGTCTTAGGATAAGGGGTAGGCCATTTAGGACTGAGATGAGGAGAAACTTCTTCACTCAGAGAGTTGTTAACCTATGGAATTCCCTGCCGCAGAGTTGTTGATGCCAGTTCATTGGATATATTCAAGAGGGAGTTAGATATGGCCCTTACGACTAAGGGGATCAAGGGGTATGGAGAGAAAGCAGGAAAAGGGTACTGAGGGAATGATTAGCCATGATCTTATTGAATGGCGGTGCAGGCTCGAAGGGCCGAATGACCTACTCCTGCACCTATTTTCTATGTTTCTATAAAGCTCGGGCAGACCCCCATCGTGAGTGACTGGGTTCAGTCCTGGGCCCCGCCCTTCAGGAAGGATATATCGGCCTCGGAGGGGGGGGCGGGGCAGATTCACCAGAATGATACCGGGGCGTAAAGGGTTAAATTAGGAGTACAGGTTGCATGAGGGGATCAAGGGGTATGGAGAGAAAGCAGGAAAAGGGTACTGAGGGAATGATCAGCCATGATCTTATTGAATGGCGGTGCAGGCTCGAAGGGCCGAATGACCAACTCCTCACCTATTTTCTAAGTTTTATATTCCCTTGAGTTTCGAAGATTGAGGGGTGATCTGATTGATATTGTTTCAAATAATGAAGGGATTCGATAGGGTAGATAGAGAGAAACTATTCCCTCTGTTGGGGGGGGAAGTCCAGAACAAGGGGGCATAACCTTAAAATCAGAGCCAGGCTGTTCAGGGGTGATGTCAGGAAGCACTTCTTACATAAGAACATAAGAAATAGGAGCAGGAGTCGGCCATTTGGCCCCTCGAGCCTGCTCCGCCACTCAATGAGATCATGGCTAATCTGATTCTGGCCTCAATTCCACTTCCCCGCCCGCTCCTCATAACCCTTGACTTCCTTAACATTCAAAAATCTGTCTGGGAGAGTGGAGATGGAGGGAGAGACACTGAGGGAGGGGAGATGGAGGGAGAGACACTGAGGGAGGGGAGATGGAGGGAGAGACTGAGGGAGTTGAGATGGAAGGAGACACTGAGGGAGTGAAGATGGACAGAGACACTGAGAGTGGAGATGGACAGAGACTCAGAGAGAGGAAATGGACAGACAGACTGAAGAAGATGCCTATTGTGCTCACCTTCACTTCTACCAGACGCATCTATTCCAGAATGTTTTGGCCGGTTGTCCTGGTGGTGCAGCCCGGTGTCGGCCCGTCTGGTGGGGCAGGGGACAGTGAAGGCAAGTCTGCTCCCACATGTCCAGGTACACGCAGAGAGCGCGATGGATACGCACCCTGCAGTGACACCCACAGACTAAATGCCCGAGGTGCCTGTGCGTCTCCGCCTGTTGGTCTGGCGTGTGCCCCACTTCACACAGTCTGCTCCGGATCCCCAGGCATCACATGTTGTGATATAAATGGCTGAAAGCAGCAGAACCTCTCCAAAAAGTGCAGGTTCCCTACTAAAAACCCACTAAACATCTGAATAACAACGGGGCTCCAGATAACTGTTCCAATTCCACTGTTTAAATTTAAATTATAGAATCATAGAACCTTACAACACAGAAGATAATTGGGCCCATCGTGCCTGTGCCGGCTCTTTGATAGACCTCTCCAATCAGTCCCACTCTCCTGCTCTTTCCCCACAGCCCTGCAAATATTTCCTTTACAAGAATTTATCCAATCCCCTTTTGAAAGTTACTACTGAATCTGCTCCCGCAGCGCGTTCCAGATCACAAGTCACTGAGTAAAAATATTCTCCTCCTCTCCCCCTCTGGTTCTTTTGTCAATTATCTTAAATCTGTGTCCCTCAGGTTACCGACCCTCCTGCCCCTGGAAACAGTTTCTCCCGATCTGCTCCAGCAAAACCGCTCATGATTTTGAACATCTCTATTAAATCTCCCCTTAACCTTCTCTGCTCCAAGGAGAACAACCCCAGCTTCTCCAGTCTCTCCACATAACTGAAGTCCCTCATCCTTGATTGATTTGAGTTTTGTGATGTTCTCAGCTTTAGCTTCAAGTATTAATCTAGGTTTCCCTGGTCTGTACTATTTAATACTTTGGTAAATAAGTCCAACAAACCTACTTACCGAACCTGGAAGTACAATGTCAAACTGGGATATCAGCAATGTTTCAAATTTCATTAACTTCTCCTCAAACCAGCAGAGTGCTTTCACCCAGACAACAGATTTCACTATGGTCAATGCAATTGAGGTATCAGCCATAGCTCGGTGGGTCTCCCTCTCTCGCATCTGAGTCAGAAGGTTGTGGATTCGAGCCCCACTCCAGGGAGTTGAGCACAAAAATCAAGGCTGACACTCACAGTTCAGTACTGAGGGAGCGCCGCACTGTTGGAGGGGTAGTACTGAGGGAGCGCCGCACTGTCGGAGGGGTAGTACTGAGGGAGCGCCGCACTGTCGGAGGGGTAGTACTGACGGAGCGCTGCACTGTCGGAAGGGCAGTACTGAGAGAACGCCGCACTGTCGGAGAGGCAGTACTGTCGGAGTGGCAGTGCTGAGGGAGCGCTGCACTGTCGGAGGGGCAGTACTGAGGGAGCGCAGCACTGTCGGAGGGGCAGTACTGAGGAAGTGCAGCACCGTCAGAGGAGCAGTACTGAGGGAACACTGCTTTGTCAGAGGGGCAGTACTGATGGAGTGCTGCACTGTCGGAGGGGCAGTACTGAGGGAGCAGCGCACTGTCGGAGGGGCAGTACTGAGGGAGCGCTGCACTGTCGGAGGGGCAGTACTGAGGGAGTGCCGCACTGTCGGAGAGGCAGTACTGAGGGAGTGCCGCACTATTGGAGGGGCAGTACTGAGGGAGCGTCCCATTGTCAGAGGGGCAGTACTGAGGGAGCACTGTCAAATTACAACAGTGACTACTAACATTTCAAAACATGCTTCATTGGCTGTAAAGCTCTTTGGGAGGGCCTGAGGCGGTTTAAAGCGCTGTATAATTGCAGGTCCTTCCTTTTCTTGTGTACATTCACCCCCTTGGCGATGGGCCTGTTATTTTTCAGGTTTCCCTGCCTGCTGCTGTCTATAGCTGCGGGCTGCACGGGGGTCACGGTTTCCTGCTCGGCTCCACTTCGACCCAGGGAATTTCCTGTCAGGGGACACCCCGTCCCTTTATAAAGAAAAGAGGAAGCAGCCTTTCTCTCTCGTTGCAGCACATCCACCAGCGGAGCCTCGAAGAGGGTCGTGAGGGGCGGCAGGGTGACAGAGGCCCTGCGAAATTTCAAAAGTCTCTACGTCGCCAGCCAATTTTCCAATAAATAGATAAGAGAATACAAGCAGACTAGAAGGTGGTGTTTACTCGCAAACTGCAACAGAAAGCAAAAACCAAATAATGAGTGATTCTGACTGGAAATCACCAGCTTAATGTGAGATAGAAAGAATGTGCATTTATATAGCGCCTTTAACTATCTCAGGACGTCCCAAAGCCCTTCACACTCAATGCAGTCATTTTTTTAAAAAGTATTGTCGCTATTGTAATATGGGAAACGCGCAGCCAATTTGCGCACAGCAAGCTCCCACAAACAGCAATGTGACAATGACCAGATCATTTGTTTTGTTGGTGATGTTGGTTGTTGTGTTCGTATCCTATGTATTTATTACAGCTCACAGGACAGGCATTAGGACCCTGCGGGAGCTAGTCACAGTTGCTGTACTCATTCTGATTCATGCCGGTTTGAGACACCATTTTAGGTTGTATAAAAGCACAGTTAAGTTACATTTCTCCTGGCTCAGTTTGTCAGTTATTTACACGTACTCAATATAGTTTGGCGACAAGGATGACTCAAATTAACCTCCCGACCCCACCCCCCACACCCCATCTTTCCTCGCCACACTCGGGGAGCCTCCAATTCCGTGGTCGAGATGGATAAAAAGCTTTTCTACCTACATCACAGAGAGTGGGTTAGATGGCGACAATGTAACACCAGTTCGCTGCCATGCAATACTTATCCACTGCCTTGGCACCGGAGGCCAATGAATCTTTGGTCAAATCGAAGACACGGAGTCCTACGACAAAACGGTAAACGCCCTAGAGAACTATTTTGGGCCTGTAAAGTCCTGTCCCTGCAGTACAGACTCACACGAGGCACATGCTGAAGTCAAGGTCACTCAGGACCTGCACCTTTATTACACAGCTCTCGAATGTCACACTTGCCTGAGACCTGCCTTTATATACCTGTCTGGGACAGGTATCCAGTGTCTCCTGCAAGTGCACCCCTGGTGGTCAGGTAAGCTTGTGGTTACAGGTCATCTCTAGTTACAGTCATGTATAGCATGGTAAGATACAGTTATGTACAGTAGTGTGAGATACATGACATCACCCTCCCCCAAGGTCTTATTGTCTTTATAGGTTCAGTCTCTCAGGTGGTCTACGCTCTTGTGTGGAGCGTCTTAGTTGTGGTTAAGTTGTTGCCTTGGTGCCTGTTTTTCTTTCGGTGTGATTGCTGGTATCTCGCCTGGGCTGTCTGTTTCATTCAGTATGATTGTTGGTGTCTCGCCTGGGCTGTCTGTTGGGATTGCCCTTTCCTCAGGTTGTTCCCTCTGTCTGTCCACCAGGTGTGGTGTGAGTTCCACATTGCAGTCTGCTTCTGGTTTAGCAGTGTTGTTGGTAAATCTACTTTTGACTTGGTCTACATGCCTCCGGCAGGTTTGGCCATTATCCATTTGTACCACCAGTAGCCTGTTTCCTTCCTTGCCTGTTACTGTCCCTGCAAGCCATTTGGGACCCCTGCCATAGTTTAGCACAAACACTTTGTCCCCTATCTCATTCCACCTCCCCCTTGAATTTCTATCATGGTACTCAGTCAGCTTACGGCGCTTTGCCTCAACGATTTCATGCATGTCTGGGAGGATTAACGAGAGCCTTGTCTTTAAGGTCCATTTCATCAATAGTTGCGCGGAGGGAACTCCAGTCAATGAATGCCAGCAGCAGTCGCGACAGGCGGCCCTGCAATGTGGGACCTTGGATTTTGAGCATGCCTTGTTTAATTATCTGCACTGCTCGCTCCGCCTGGCCGTTGGAGGCCGGCTTGAACGGTGCCGCCCTAACGAGATTTATGCCATGGTCACTCATAAAATCTTGGAATTCTGCGCTGGTGAAGCACGGACCATTATCACTGACCAATATGAGAGGAATGCCGTGCATTGCAAACATGGTTCCAAGGCTCTCCACAGTGGTGGAGGTGGTGCTCGAGTTTAAAATGGTGTATTCGATCCACTTTGAAAATGCATCTACAACTACGAGGAACATTTTGCCCATGAATGGGCCTGCATAGTCTACGTGCACCCGCAACCACGGTTTGGTGGGCCAGGGCCAGGGGCTCAGGGGGCCCTTGATGGCTTCTGGCGCCACTGCCTGCTGTTGAGGGCTTGCTCTCCTGCCTTTGTCTGTGTGTGAGGGTAGCGGCTTGTTTCACACTGTGAACCCCTTGTTCCGATGTTTCGTTAGTTGTCGTACCCGCAGTGTAGATCAACCTCGTTTCTTCTTCTCCTGCCAAGAATGTCTGTGCATCGAGTGCTGCTGCCTCTAGGGTCAAGTTCTTGGTCTCTATGAGCTTTCGGAATATGCCTGCGTGGCCTATTCCTTCAATTAAAAAGTCTCTCAGTACTTCTCTCCTTAGTTCATTGGAGAATTCACATAAGCTAGCCAACCTCCGAAGTTCCGCCACCAAGTCGGGTATGCTCTGGCCCACACAGCGTCTGTAGTTGTAGAACCTGTGTCTGGCCATGTGTAGGCTGCTCGCTGGCTTCAGGTGGTCTCTTACCAGTGTGCTCAACTCTTCAAACGACTTGCTTGCTGGTTTCTCGGGTGCCAGCAGGTCCTTCATTAAGGCGTATATTTTCGAGCCACAGCTGGTCAAGAGATGGGCTCTTCTCTTGTCTGCCTTATCGTCGCTTAACCAGTCTTTGGTTACAAAGCTTTGCTGGAGCCTTTCTATAAAGTCCTCCCAATTATCTCCAGCATTGTATTTTTCATCTGAGCCATTGGTCGCCATTCTGTGGATTCTGTAATCCCGTAACTCGTCGCCACTGTAAAGTCCTGTCCCTGCAGTACAGACTCACACGAGGCACATCCTGAAGTCAAGGTCACTCAGGACCTGCACCTTTATTACACAGCTCTCGAATGCCACACTTGCCTGAGACCTGTCCTTATATACCTGTCTGGGACAGGTATTCAGTATCTCCTGCAATTGCACCCCTGGTGGTAAGGTACGCTTGTGGTTACAGGTCATCTCTAGTTACAGTCATGTATAGCATAGTAAGATACAGTTATGTACAGTAGTGTGAGATACATGACAGGGCCAAAGAAAAGTATCGTGATGGAGAGATACCAAGTTTGTAAAAGAGGGCAAGGGAACGGTGAACCAATCAAACAGTACATCATTTCATTAACTGATCTGGCCACTACGTGTAACTTTGGAGCACTTACAGAGGAAATGATCAGGGGTCAAATGATTAGAAAACAATGATCCCCCGCATTCAGGAACACTTGCTAATGGAGGAGGATAAATTGACATTAGACAAAGAAACTAATTTGGCCATCCAAATCAAATCAGCGCTTTCCAATTCAAAAGCGATCAGATCCCTTGCTCCCCTGCAAGGCGCTCGGCCAAAGCAGAAATCACAGCAGAGACCCAGGGTCAGTAATAAGCCACCGACTACGTTTCGCGGGCTTAACTTCCACTGCTTTAACTGTGGGGACAAGTCAAACTCAGCAAAGAGTCCTAATTGCCCTGCACGTGGGAAGAAATGCTCTGCATGTGGTAAAATGAACCATTTTGCTCGTGTCTGTCGCTCATCGCAGCATGTTCGACATGTGGACAACCCCGATAGTGATGAACCCAGTATGGTTTACACCGTTAGTGACATTTCCCACATCGGTTCAGGCAAATTCAAGGACTGTGAGGTAAACATTGATGGCACGCCCATCTGTCTCCTCATTAACCTTGGATCCAAAGTCTCCATATTGAGCGAGGCTGTGTACAAAACCCACTTCACACACTGTCAACTGCAGCCCACAACTTCCATTCTACATGCGTACTGACTCCAAAATTAAGGTACTTGGGGTTATATCTGTCCCGATATATGACAAGAACATAACATTGGAGAACTTTTCCTTTTATGTCGCAAAAGGACGAAGCCTCATGGGTGTTGTTTTTTTGACAAGCTGAGGTTCAAAGTTTATGACCCAATGGGCACACCTGTGTACACGGTGGACTTTGACAAGCAGTATCTCTCAATCTTCACAGGGTTTGGAGTGATAACAAAATTCTGCCATCGACCCCGCGTTGACCCTTCCTTCAAACCGGTTACGCAGCGACCTCACCATCTCCCATTTGCGGTTCACGATCAAGTATCCGCAGAATTAACGCGACTCGAATCTCAGGGAGATCCTGGGGAGATCCGCCTATGCATCGACCTGAAAGAGGTCAACAAGGGCATCATCCCCGACAAGTACTCTCTTCCTACTATCAACAAACTGTCTTCAGAATTCCATGGCTCAATAGTCTTTATGAAACTCGACATGCGCCGCAGTTACCTGCAAATACCCCTAGCGGAGGACAGCAAACCGCTCACGGCATTCTCAACGCAAGATGGTCTGTATTAGTAGCGACACATACCCGATGGACTATCATCTGCATCAAGTGCATTTCAGAAGATTGTCACTACTATGTTAGCGGGCATAGAGGGAGCTCTCAATCTGCTTGACGATATCGTTGTCCATGGACGGACAATGACCAGCGACTTCACACAGGTATGGCTAGACTTGCTACACATAACATTACACTTAATGCCAATAAGTGTACATTCGCTGCTGGAGAAATAAACTTTCTGGGCACAAGGTTGACACCATTGACGTGATCCAGCGAATGCAGGAGGCTACCAACGTCAGAACTTTCATCATTCCTCGACACTTGCAACTTCTATCTGAAGTTCGTCCCACACTACGCGCACATTGCTGAACCACTTCACAAGTTGCTGCGTAAAGACGTCCCTTGGGAATGGACAGATTCCCAGGCTCAGGCATTCACCATGCTTAAGGAGAAAATCACATCCCCTCCTATCTTTGCGCACTTTGATCCGAATGCCACTATGTACGTCACCACGGATGCATCAGGCAGTGCCTTGGGTGCTGTGCTCTCGTAATGGATTGACGGCCTGGAACGCCCAGTAGCCTTCGCCTCTTGCATGCTCTCGCCTGCAGAATATAAATACTCTACAGGGGAACGCGAAGCACTCGCTTGCATCTACACATGTGAACGTTGGCACATCTACCTCTGACTGGAAATTCACCCTCCGTACAGATCACCAAGCGCTAATTACGCTACTCACTACAACTGGATTTGGGCACAGACCACTACGAATCAGCTGATGGTCAGATCGCCTTCATCAGTATAACTTTGATGTACAGTATATCGTTGGCAGTCGCAACCACGTAGCTGACATGCTCAGCCGCTCGACACCTGCTTCGGGCTCTGGTGCTGTCTTGTTCACCGATGATGACACATATGTCACGTTGATCATCACTCAGTCCATCAGAAACCTTGTCTCCTGCAACATCTCAAAACCGAATCACAGACTGATGCTACGCTCCAGCATGTGAGCCACTTCCTCCAGACTGAGTGGCCTAAGCAAATTCCGGAAGAGCTGAAAACATTCCACAGACTTTGCGATTAATTTTCCGTTTGGAACAATGGCTACCTAGCTCATGGTGATAGAGCAGTAATTCCCAAGTCGCTTCAACAGCGCATTCTCTCATTGGCACACGAAGGACACCCTAGCATTGGCCGCATGAAGCAGTGGTGTCGCGATTCAGTATGGTGGCCTGGGATTGACACTTGCATCAGTGTTGAGGGGTAAATCTCCCCAGGACACCGGGGAGCAGGGGGGATCTCCCACCTTCTGCTCTTCTTCCAATAGTGGCCGTGGGATCTTTTACGCCCACCCGAGAGGGCAGACGGGGGATTCGGTTTATCACCTCATCCGAAAGACAGCACCTCCGACAGTGCAGCATTCCCTCAGTACTGCACTAGGAGTGTAGGACTGGATTATGGGGCTCAAGTGTCTGCTGTGGGACTCGAACCCACGACCTTCTGCCTCAGAGGTGAGAGCATCCACTGCCCAAGAGACAGTTAGATTAAGCCGTGAGTAGGCCTTCAGGCATGTCTGTGGACACCTCAGCAGCCATTTTATGGTGTCTACATAGGAACATAGGAAATAGGAGCAGGAGTAGGCTATTTGGCTCCTTGAGCCTGCTCCGCCATTTAATAAGATCATGGTTGATCTAATCTTAGGCTGAGCTCCACTTCCCTAAGCAAACACAGTTACATCTGAGTGATAAGGTGTGCTTCTTTAAACAAAATCCCCTTAATATCAGTGGGAGTCAGTGTCTGTGGAAGCCTTAGCCCAGTGAGAGTCAGTGTGTGTGGGACCCGTACCCCAGTGAGAGTCAGTGTGTGTGGAACTGTACCCCAGTGAGAGTCAATGTGTGTAGGACCCGTATCCCAGTGAGAATTAGTGTCTGTGGGACCCTTACCCCAGTGAGAGTCAGTGTGTGTGGAACTGTACCCCAGTGAGAGTCAGTGTGTGTGGGACCCGTACCCCAGTGAGAGTCAGTGTGTGTGGAACTGTACCCCAGTGAGAGTCAATGTGTGTAGGACCCGTACCCCAGTGAGAATTAGTGTCTGTGGGACCCTTACCCCAGTGAGAGTCAGTGTGTGTGGAACTGTACCCCAGTGAGAGTCAGTGTGTGTGGACCCGTACCCCAGTGAGAGTCAGTGTGTGTGGAACTGTACCCCAGTGAGAGTCAGTGTCTGTGGAACCTCTACCCCAGTGAGAGTCAGTGTGTGTGGAATGGTACCCCAATGAGAGTCAGTGTGTGTGGAACCCATACCCCAGTGAGAGTCAATGTGTGTGGGACCCGTACCCCAGTGAGAGTCAGTGTGTGTGGAACCCGTACCCCAGTGAGAGTCATTGTGTGTGGAACCCGTACCCCGGTGAGAGTCAATGTGTGTGGGACCCTTACCCCGGTGAGAGTCAGTGTGTGTGGGACCCTTACCCCGGTGAGAGTCAGTGTGTGTGGAACGGTACTCCAGTGAGAGTCAATGTGTGTGGGACCCGTACCCCAGTGAGAGTCAGTGTGTGTGGAACGGTACCCCAGTGAGAGTCAGCACCTTCAGGAAAGGGAGGAGGACTACTGGAGAAATAAAAGAGTGAAAGGCGTTTGATATATGAAGATGAAGTGGCAGGCTGCGGTAAGGCACAGAGGGAAACGTGCAATGAGGCGACTTGCAGTTTCTGGATGCGCTCTGCCACCTGCTGGCCCAGCTGGGAACTGCCGTACACCCGGCCTGTGCAACAGGCCTGAGTGTGTGTGTGGGCTGGGGGAGGAGGGCAGATTCAGCCTGCGCTCCTACTGCTGAATTCTATCCTGCGACAACACCCCCCTGATCCCCCACCCCCAGAGAGGTTGGGTTACCTTAGTGCAGTGATTATGTTGCTGAACTAATAACCCAGAGAGCGCGAGTTCAAATCCCACCGCCGCACTTTGAGAAGTGCAATTCAGTTTTTTTAAAATACCTGGGAATAGAATATCAGCAAAAGTGGCAGTGAAGCTGGCAGACTGTCGTTAAAAACCCAACCAGTTCACGAATAGCCCTTTAGAGAAGGGAAATTGCCGTCCTTACCTGGTCGGGGCCTATATGTGACTCCAGTCCCACACGAGTGTCCAAGGATCCCCACCAACACCTGGGAGTCTCTGGCCAAAGAGCATCCGGGGGGGCGCTGAGCACCTCGAGTCTCGTCGCCGAGAGCATGCAGAAACCAAGCGCAAGCAGCGGAAGGAGCGTGCAGCAAACCAGTCCCAACCACACTTTCCCTCAACCACTGTCTGTTCCACCTGTGACAGAGACTGTAATTCCCGTATTGGACTGTTCAGTCACCTAAGAACTCATTTTTGGAGTGGAAGCAAGTCTTCTCGATTCCGAGGAACTGCCTATGAGGCCTACAGTTTCTTAAACAATAAGGGGATAAGGGGTTATGGGAAGCGGGCAGGGAACTGGACCTGAGTCCATGATCAGATCAGCTATGATCATATTGAATAGCGGAGCAGGCTTGTTGGGCCGTATGGCCTACTCCTCCTCCTATTTCTTATGATGATGACTATGGGTAAAAATTCGGGGCGTTTGCACCTCCCATTAGCGCCTCCGGGGGGGCGCCGATGGAGCACAGACAACTTCTTTTCGGCCGGACGCGACACCACTACCGGCCCCCGTGGAATTACGCAGGCGTTTAGCAGTGGAAACCAGTAGCGCCCTGCTCCGCTGTGCTGGCAGTGACCATGTCATCAGCGTGCACAGCGATCCGCTTTCGCCCTGCAGACAATTCGGGGGCGCCCCCCTGAAGTGCCAGCACACCGGGGCTTTGGCTGCTCGCGGGGTGATATTTATAGGGGAGGTGCCGAGTTCAAAATTAAAAAATATAGCTGGCTTGGCGATCGCGGCCTGCTTCGTGTTGGATTGCGGGGTCCGTGCCGTGATCTTCCAGCTCGGCACTCTGCTTGTGTGCCCGTTGCTTCTGCGGTGGTACAGGGACGGCCCCTTTAATGAAGGGGGGGTCTTCTAGCCGCCAGCTCTACGTGTCCCACCATGTAGCGCTGCGACCCTCGTGGAGTCCTTCCGCCCCACTCCTGCCACACTGAGCAAGTGTAGCGCGATATTTTGCGCTCCACTTGCTCTCGGGGGGGGCGGGGAAGGGGGGGCAGTGGGGGGGGGAAGCCAAATTTAAGTCGCGAGACGGGACCTCCGCGCCTGGCGCAGGAACTTCCACCTCGTGGCCGTTACTGCACTCAAATGGGGCGCCACGCAATTTCGGCCCCCCTTGAGTCTTATCTGACTCTCTGAAGTGGCCCTAGCGAGCCCCTCAGTTGTGTCATACAATCACACAGCACAGGAGGAGGCCATTGGGCCCATCATGCCTGTGCCGGCTCTGTGACAGAGCAATCCAATCAGTCCCACTCCCCCCGGCTCTTTCCCCACAGCCTGGCAATTATTTATCCAATTCCCCCTTTAGAAAGCTACCATTGAATCTGCTTCCACCGCCCTTTCAAGCAGCGCGTTCCAGATCACAGCAACTCGCTCCTAACGTCTCCCCCTCTGGTTCTTTTGCCAATTACCTTAAATCTGTGCCCTTTGTTTAACAGTTTTTCCCCCATCAAAAGCTCAGAGCAGCTATTGATGTGCAATAAATGCCGACCTTGCCATCACCAGAATGAATGGGAAAAAAAGAGCAGCGTGTGGATCTGAAGAAAGAAGGGATAGAAAGACTTGGATTTATATAGCGCCATTCACGACCACCAGATGTCTCAAAGCACGTTACAGCCAATGAAGTACTTTTGGTATGTGGTCACTGTTGTAAGAGGACAATTTGGGCTCGGGAAGCGATTCCCCCCCAGTCAAATAGCCCAGTGATGCTCACTGTCCACAAGCTGACAGTTTAAGATTGGCAACATTGATGAGGTATCGACGCCGGTGGAACTTGTACCCCAATTAGTGTCGGCAAAGTGAAAGCAGAGGTTGGGGGAGCAGATAAACATCTTTTCGTAAATGATAGCGAGGCTGAGAGTTTTGAGGCTGTTTCTGTGGGACGCCGTGGCTCAGTCAGTATCATTCTCTCTCTCTTACCTCTGAGTTAGAAGGTAGTGGGTTCGAGCCCCACAGATTTGAGCACAAAATCCAGGCCGACACTACTGTTCCAGTACTGAGAAAGCGCTGCATTGTCGGAGGGCAGTACTGAGGGACGCTGCACTGTCGGAGGGCAGTACTGGGGGAGCACTGTACTGTCGGAGGGGCAGTACTGAGGGACGCTGCACTGTTGGAGGGGCAGTACTAAGGGAGTGCTGCACTGTTGGAGGGGCAGTGCTGAAGGAGCGCCGCACTGCCAGAGGGGCAGTACTGAGGGAGCGCCACACTGTCGAAGGGGCAGTACTGAGGGAGCGCTGCACTGTCGGAGGGGCAGTACTGAGGGTGCTCTGCATTGTCGGAGCGGCAGTACTGAGGGAGCGCCGCACTGTCGGAGGGGCAGTACTGAGGCTGCGCCGCACTGTCGGAGGGGCAGTACTGAAAGAAAGCTGCACTGTCGGAGAGGCAATACTGCGGGAGCGCCACACTGTCGGAGGTGCCATCTTTCGAATGAGACCTTAAACCAAGGCCTGGTCTTATTGTGTTCCTAACACAGATGAGACTGCAGACAGGGAGGTTAAAGTAACAGTGACCTCAGTCTTTATTAAGACACTCCAGAGTGAGGAACAGGCCTTAGGGGCCGGCTTATATACAGTGCTCCAAAGGGATGCTGGGATTCCTTGGGACTTCGGGGGATGCGCTCCCTGGTGGCGGAACATGGGAGTGCATGCTTTACAGATACACAACATCACTCCTCCCCCCAAAGTCAAAGTGAAAACTATTTACAAGGTGAGGCGATCGGGAGCCTTTCTTTCCCTGGTGGACTGCCTCGGTACAAATGTCTGTTCTGGTGTGTTGGCTGTGCCCTCGCTGGGCTGGCGTGTTGTTAGCCCTGCAGGGCTGCTAGGTGAGCCTGGCCTTGCTGGGCTGTTGGGCATAATGGATTTGATTTCCTGGTCCGGGGTGGTGTCGTTGATCCTTTGGGTGTGTGTTGTGGGCTCGAAAAAGGTGGTGTCTGCTGTGGGTTGTTCAGGGCAGTCTGTGAACCGCAGCCTCGTTTGGTCCAGGTGCTTTCTGCAAATTTGTCCATTGTTAGGAACCTGGGTACATGAGGCCTCATCGACATGTGATAGCGCTCAGATGTCAACCCAATTCCAGCGGATTTTGCCTAGCCAGCTCCTTCCAAGCAGTGTGGGGCCATCGCCCTGGACAATCCGGAGTGGCAGTTCGTGCACCGTGCCCTCGTAGGTGACCTTGACCATGGTGCTGCCCAGGACAGTGATAAGCTTTTTGGTGTACATTCTCAGTTTTGTGTGGATGGGGCTCAGGGCTGGTCTGAATGCCTTGATGCACCACAGTCTCTCAAACATCTTTTTACTCATGATGGATTGGCTAGCGCCAGTGTCCAGTTCCATGGCTACGGGTGAGCCATTCAATTTTACATTTAACATTATAGGTGGACATTTCGTCGAAAATGTGTGCACCCCGTGTACTTCAGCATCTGCCTCCTCTCTCTGAGGCTCAAAATTGCTTTGATCCACATCCACCTCGTCGGAGGTGCCCCATTGTTCCACAGCTCTTGCAAACATAGCCTTTGAAGCAGCATGAATAGGTTGAATGGAAGCCTTCACAACGCCAACAAGGTGTGAATTGCCTTGCATTCATCCTTTGTTGCGGATTCTGAGTCATCTGGGTCACCTGAGGCCTGCTGGCAGTTGCAGACTTGTGGTTTCTGCCCTGTACATTTCTGCTCGCAAACACAGTTCCAGTTAATTTGTGAACATTGCTAGCACTTGTGTGCTGAGAGATTTGTTTGGTGTTATCACTGGTGGACATAAACGCCTGTGCTATCCAATGGTCTTGCTGAGGGTCGGTGTCTCTACAGTCAAAAGTTTTCGTAGGATGGTCTCATGGCCAATGCCCAGTACAAAAAAGTCTCTGAGCATTTGCTCCAGGTAGACATCAAACTCACATTGTCCTGCAAGTCACCTTAGCTCGGCGACATAGCTCGCCACTTCCTGACCTTCAGATCGCTGGCACGTGTAGAACCGATACCTCGCCATCAGCACGCTCTCCCTCGGGTTAAGATGCTCCCGAACCAGTGTACACAGCTCCTCATATGACTTATCTGTGGGTTTCACCGGAGTCAGAAGATTCTTCATGAGGCTGGAGGTCGGTGCCCCGCAGACTGTGAGGAGGACTGCTCTCCTTTTTGCAGCGCTTCCTTCTCCATCCAGTTCGTTGGCTACAAAGTACTGGTCTAGCCGTTCGACATAGGCTTCCCAGTCCTCACCCTCCGAGAACTTCTCCAGGATGCTCACAGTTTGCTGCACCTTTGCGTTGGATTCGTATACTCGTCGCCAGTTATTGTGTTCCTAACACAGATGAGATTGCACACAGGGAGGTTAAAGTAACAGTGACCTCAGTCTTTATTAAGACACTCCAGAGTGAGGAACAGGCCTTCGGGGCCGGCTTATATACAGTGCTCCCAAGGGATGCTGGGATCCCTTGGGACTTCAGGGGATGTGCTCACTGGTGGCGGAACATGGGAGTGCATGCTTTACAGATACACAATAGGTCTGGTCTCTGAGGCAGATGTAAAAGATCCCATGGCAATATTTTGAAGAAGAGCAGGGGAGTTCTCCCCGGTGTCCTGGGGCCAATACTTATCCCTCAATCAACATCACTAAAAAAGTTGATCTGGTCATTATCACATTGCTGTTTCTGGGAGCTTGCTGTGCACAAATTGGCTGCCTCGTTTCCCACATTACAACAGTGACTATATTTCAAAAAGTACTTCACTGGCTGTAAATTGGTTTGGGGCGACCTGAGGTCATGAAAGGCGCTATATAAATACAAGTCTTTCTTTCTCTTTCCTTCTAATTTATATTGTCCACATTTTGGTAGCGGGACTAACATTTTTTAAAACCGTGTGGATGATGTGCCGAAAGTTGCGTTGGGCGATGTGTGGGCGATCACCGCGGCGATGTGACAGGAAAGTTGGGCCGGCAATTTTTTGGCAATGTTCGGGCCCAACTTTCCACTTTTCAAGTGAAATGGGTGATAGCCTGCCTTTTTGGGCGATAAATGGGCGAGAGCCCAGCGATCTCGTGGAAAGTCCAGCCTTTTATTTATTGGCTGAACATCCAATTTAAAGGACTGTCTTCCAGTCAATCAGACAATTGACGTGGTTGCATCCCAGATATTGCCGATCAGAACAGCTGAGAGCAAACTTGCACCCTGCACTTAACCGCACAGGTGTCTGTGGGCCTGGGAGAATCAGGTGGCCCGGTTTCTGCCCCAAGGTGCCAATATGGCTCGGTTGGCAGTACTCTGGGCCGTCAGCCCAAAGTGTTTGGATTCAAGCCCCGCTCCAGGATCCGCTTCTTTCAGCCATGTGACCCCCCTCCTTTTTTTACCCCCTCTCTATCTCATCTGAAAACCTGGTAACCAGGAATATTGAGCTGCCATACCTGCCCCTCTTTCAGCCATGTCTCAGTAATAGCTATAATATCATACTCCCAAGTGTTTATCTGTGCTCTTAGCTCATCTGCCATATTCCCCAGGCTCCTTGCATTGACGTATATACCATTTAGCACTGCCAAACTCCCTTGTTGTCTATTTTCTCTCTGTTTCCTCTGCCTTCCAAATTCACTTTCTAATTTTCTGCTTTCCAATTCTAGATTTGCTTCTCTCCCTTCTGAATCCACTCTCAGGTTCCCATCCCCCTGCCAAGCTAGTTTAAACCCTCCCTAACAGCACTAGCAATGCCCCCCGCCCACGTCCCGTCCCCCCGCCAGCTCTGGTCCCAGCTCTGCTGAAGTGTAACCCGTCCGGCTTGTAAAGGTCCCACCTCCCCCAGAAACGGTCCCAATGCCTCAGGAATCCAAAGCCCTCCCTCCTGCACCATTTCTCCAGCCTCGCATTCATCTTCTCTATCCTCCTGTTTCTGTACTCACTAGCTCGTGGCACTGGGAGTAATCCGGAGATTACTACCTTTGAGGTCCTGCTTTTTAATCTCTCTCCTAGCTCCCTAAACTCTGCCTGCAGGACCTCATCCCTCTTTCTACCCATGTCAGTGGTACCGATATGAACCACGATCTCTGGCTGTTCACCCTCTCCTCCCAGAATGTCCTGCAGCCGCTCAGTGACATCCTTGACCCTGGCACCAGGGAGGCAACATACCATCCTGGAGTCACATCTACGGCCGCAGAAACGCCTGTCTGCTCCCCTAACTATCGAATCCCCTACCACTACTGCTCTTCTTCCTCACCCCTGTGCAGCTGAGCCACTCGTGGTGCCATGGACTTGGATGTTAATCAGACCCCCCCCAAAAAATGCCGACTGCAATCACCAAGTAGGATTACTATTTGGAAACCTGGGCAGAGGGGCCAAGATTGTGCAGATGGCCATGGTCTTGCTGAAAAGAGTTTTTATTCATTCACGGGATGTGGGCGTTGCTGGCAAGGCCCAGCATTTATTGCCTATTCCTAACAACTGAGAGGCTCACTGGGCCATTTCAGAGGTCAGTTAAGATTCAACCACATTGCTGTGGATCTGGAGCCACATATAGGCCAGATGGGGTAAGGACGGCAGATTTCTTCCCCTGAAGGACATTAGTGAACGAGATGGATTTTTACGACAATCCGGTTGTTTCATGGTCACCGTTACTGACATGAGCTTACTACAGTTGGCAAGAAGATGAGGTCGATCCAAAAGTTGTGGTTCGTTGACACCAAGCTTGGGTTTCTCAGGTGGTGAGTCGTCCCACGGTTTTCATCAACGGGGACGAATGAGTTAGGGTAGGGGGATGGAGGAATTGATTCCTGACGGGTGGGTTAAGAATAAGATTAGTATTGTCTGTTCTCCACGGACAGATAGCCTGCTGACAATCCCTGCCGTGACTGTCGCAAGAATGATGGCCACTTGGGTGAGGTAGAGGAGAGGGCGAGCGGGGAGGCCATGACGTGAGAAGGGGAGAGGAGAGGGGGGTGTTGTGTATGTATAAAATAAGTATATACCTTGTACACTCAATGTACAGTTACATAAGACCACTGAATGTATCTTCACACTGTATACACTATGCCTGTACCACCAGAGGGTGCAATCTATGGGTCACCTATACACTGCATGTAACCAAGTATAAAAGGGAGTTCACCTTACTGTACCCTCAATCAGGAGCTGCAATAAATGGACTAAGGTCACAACAGTTCAAGTGTAATACCTTACCTCGTGGAGTCATTACGAGAGTGCTTACAGACACAATAACTGGCGACGAGATTAAGAATTTCCACGTGAAAAATGGCTAACCTTGGCAACTTTCAACAATTTGCTGATGGGAAGATTGGGATGTCTTTGTGGAACACTTTTTCATCACGAACGACCTGGCTGGAGACACACCGATCTCGCTGGCTGATAAGAGCAGAGCTATCCTGCTCAGCAGTTGTGGACCCACTGTCTATGGCCTCGTCAGGGACTTGCTAGCCCCAGAGAAGACGACAACCAAAACGTACGCGGAGCTCATAACGATTATACAGGAACAGTTCAAACCTAAAGAGAGCATCCTCACAGCCAGACACCTACTCTACACACACCGGCGGCCCGAAGGCCAAGAAATATGCTGCAGACCTTAGACAAATGTGATTTTGGCAACCACCCCACCAAAGCACTGAGGGACATCTTTGTTATTGGAATCGGCCATGAGGGCCTCCTCCACAGGCTGCTCTCTGCAGACACCACAGTCACCCTGCAGAAGACAATTAACGTCAGCCAGGCGTTCATGGACTCGGCCTGCGATTCCAAGAGGATGATGACTCACCCCCAGGACTCTAACCCGGCAAGTACAGTGAACTGATTGCTGCCCTTTAGAAGCAAGATTGCTACCCCAAGTCCCGCAACCCTGAGTCCACCACATGGGCCAACCGGCCAGCCCCATGCTGGCGCTGTGGAGGAAATCACAGGGCCCACTATTGCTGCTACAAAGACAATACTTGCAAAGGCTGCAACGCGAAAGGCCATCTACAGCGAATGTGTAAGAGAAATTTTACTCACCGAGTCGCTGAAGAGTTGGCCGATCACCCGGGCTCCAGCGCTGATGAAGATGAAGAGAGAGTCCAGGAGGCAGCTCAGCCCCGGAAGAGGTATACGGAGTGTTTACCTGCTCCACCGAGATTTCTCCGTTGAAAATGGAAGTTGAAATCAACAGTGTCCCAGTCTCGATGGAGGTCGACACAGGGGTGAGCCAATCACTGATGAATCAGGCGGCCTTTGAGAAACTCAGGGTCAATCCAATTGAATGACCGAAAATGATCCCAATTCAGGTGTAGCCGCTCACCTACACAAATGACACCATTCCAGTCGTTGGCAGCGTGGATGTCCAGGTGTCCCATGGCGGCACGATGCATAAGCTATCTTTGTGGATCGTCGCTGGTGATGGTCCAGCGCTACTAGGAAGAAGATGGATGAAACAAATCCAAATCTGTTGGAGTTTGGAAAGCCTCCAGGCCCCGGCGTTCGGCGTCCTATGCGGCCCCAAATTTGGATTCATCACAGCACCTGAAAATCCAACCGTCCAACTCGACTACATGGCGACGACACAGACTGCACAACCCAACGGCGAGATGATCCAATCCAAACGACCAGACCTCACCTTCCAGGCTCCAGTGGCAGGACTCCGGAGGAAGAAGATTGGCGCAGAAGGTAACTTCCCGGTTTCCGTGGCAGAACCTGGGGAGAAAAGGATCACCGCAGCTTACCTTGTGGCGAGAAAGAAGATGGCGCCTGCACCACGAAGTGAAGCGCCTGAAGTCAAGATGGCCGTGACCAGACCACGAGGGGCAGCGTTGAGGGAACTACACGTGATGCCGAGCAGCGAACCGGATAGGGGTAAAGATTGCAAGGCTCTCTTAAAGGAGACCGGCAACCCGGCACAATTAAAGGGACACTTCCACTCTTTGTACAGCGATGCCGGTGACACACATGTAAAGGATGTAATTAACAAATGCAAGTATCTACATGTAACTTTGAACAGCGATGCCGGTAGTACACAGGGAAAAGATGTAATTAACAAATGCGAAGATGTAAGTGACAAATGCGAATATGTAAAGACAACTAACAATGTTGAATCAGGTGATTGCAGCCGGAGCTAATGTATCATGATTGTAAATGATGAAATGATGTGCAATGCCGGGTTCTATTTGTACGCCGACAAAACCAAGGACAACCTCCCGTTGGAAGCACCCAGGTCCAGCAGACTACCCGGTCATGTAACCTGCGCCTCCAGGACCAACGTGATGCCCCAGGGAGTGTGGCCACACACAGAGGGAGCATACCCACTGCAGGGCCAGCGATCAGCGGATGGCAAAGGCACCACTACTGACACCCTAACCCAGATTGGCCCTACCTCTCTGGCCACCAGGGCCAGTACCGGGAGCAAGAGGCCAGCACCCTCCAGCCCTCCCGACGGGACCTGGGATGACCAGGCTCCCACTACCGCTGAAGGGCAGCAAGGAGACACTGCAACCCTCAAAGGAGGACAGGGAGGCCACACATTCCTGTGGCTCTGCCCACCACTAGGCAATGGCAAAGGCCCTGAGACTCAGTCAGGTGAGCAATGTGAGCCCATCCAACTGGCAGGGGACACAGCGCCGCCATCAGACAACCTGGACACAGTCCGGTCACTCTGGAACTAGCATCCTCACCCACCTGCACCTACACCCCAGGGGCAAGACTGTAACACCACGTATGTACCTTACCTGTAAAATGTACTTGTTCCACTACTGCTAAACCCAAACAGTGATGTAACTAATCCTATTTTTTTTTCTGTACATGTATGCAAATGCAAGTGTTGAGCACACACATGGTCTATGTATGGGGGGGGGGCGGGAAATGGATGTATGTAGCCATGGACGCATATGGATCACACCCAGAAACCACACAAATCCCACTTCAACATCCAACCGTCCACTGCTGACCATTTCCCAATGTTGTGGCAATAAGGACTTGGGGTCTACAGGGAGAGAGTCCTTCCCAAGCACAGACAAGGTGCAAGGGCTTTGGGCACTCAAGTCAAGGGCCAGAGCACACAGTGCAAAGGCCGGTGGCACAAGGCTTAGGGGGGAGTGATGTTGTGTATGTATAAAATAAGTATATACCCTGTACACTCAATGTACAGTTACATAAGACCACTGAATGAATCTTCACACTGTATACACTATGCCTGTACCACCAGAGGGTGCAACTGGTGGAGGCCGAGGGGTCACCTGTACACTGCTGGTAACCAGGTATAAAAGGGAGCTCACCTTACTGTACCCTCATTCTGGAGCTGCAATAAATGGACTAAGGTCACAATAGTTCAAGTGCAATACCTTACCTCGTGGAGTCATTACTAGAGTGCTTGCAGACACAATGGGGGGGGGGGGGGGTGGCGGGGGGAAGGGATAATCAATGTTTTTGGAAGATGTTACGCGACAAGATACGTGCAGCCCTTGTGATATCGGAGCCAAATGTTCACTGCCGTGACCTTGGGTACTGCAGAATGTTGGGGGATGCAATGATTAACCGTTCTAGAAGATGTGTAGCCCCTCCCAAAGGACTTGGACTGACACCAATATCTGCCTGATAAGAACATAAGAATAGGAGCAGGAGTCAGCCATTCGGCCCCTCAAGCCTACTCCACCATTCAATAAGATCATGGCTGGTCTTTCCCGCCCGATCCCCATATCCCTTAGTGTCCAAAAATCTATTGATCTCTGTCTTGAATATACTCAAAGACTGAGTCTCCACAGCTCTCTGGGGCAGGGAATTACAAAGATTCACCATCCTCTGAGTGAAGAAATTCCTCCTCATCTCAGTCCTAAATGGCCGACCCCTTATCCTGAGACTGTGTGACCCCTGGTTCTAGGCTCCCCAGCCAGGGGAAACACCCTCCCTGCATCTACCCTGTCAAGCCCCCTCAGAATCTTAAATGTTCAGCGTGTTATTAGTCCCCTTCTCACATTACAACAGTGACTACATTTCATTGGCGGTAAAGTGCTTTGAAACATCCAGTGGTCTTGTAAGGCGCTATATAAATGCAAGTCTTTTTTTCTTCCATTTGGCTGCTCCCTCACCCGTCGTTCAACACTTGGTCTCATTGGAGATGTGTCAGAGTTCAATCGCTCCTCTGTTGCGGCGTTAACCCGGGTGGGGTGATAAAATTTGCGCCGGGAAATGGTTTGCGGCTTTTGCCGCAAAATTCACCAGCTGGGCCCTGAGTGGGGCAGTGGTCTAAGGGAGGGCGTTCCACACCTCTGTCAGGGCGCTAGGCCGGCTGAGCGACTGAAAATCCCGAGGTAAATAGCCGGCCTCGGAACGCCCTGAGGGAGGCTTCCGTGAAAAAAAACGCATCTGAAAAAATCACCAAGAACATTCCCAATACATTCCCGGCGCCACACCCACATAAATCGCAAAAATAAAAAATTAAAACGCAATCACACTTTGCTCAGGTCGACATTCCTTCCCTCACTGCGGCCGCTACAGCTCGGACCGCCCGCTTTCCCAGGCGGTCCCACTAGGGGGGGCTGCAGGGCGCTACGGATCGGGCGAATTTCAAATTTCGAGCCAGTGTCATAACCAGGGGGCGTTGCACAGCGTCTTGTCTCTCCCGCGTGGTACTGCTCCGCGCCCCTCAGCAACCCGGCACCCAATGTCCCGGCGGGGCGCTGGAAGCTGCCCGCCTGCCCGGAAATGCTCTCCGCCGCCATTACCACCCCCTTCGGGTAGCTTGCTTTGCCGTGCGTCTGTAACAACCTCGAGATAGAAAGCCAGGCAGGGACCTGCAGCCTGAAACTCACACCCAATGTTTGCACGGCCTCTTGACTGACTTGAGCAATTCGCAAGCAATTGTGTTTACCCCGAATTGCGCAGACAGCAACCGGCATCGACCGTAAAGGGATGAACCAGCTTAGTGATTGAAGATCACACCCAAGGTCCAGATCCTGGGCTACCTGTGAGCAATGCCGTGGGAGATCAATTAAAAAAACTCCTCACTGGAGCAGGAAAGGACGCTTGGCTCCAACATCATCTTTTTTGGGCTAGATCAGCTCACCTTACTCGTTCAATCCCATCTTCCTTGTTCTGATTAATGCCCTCCTCGGTGACCGTTCTGGCAGCTGTGTGTCTCTCTCTCTCCGGAGGGCCACCGACTCTCGCTGAGCTCCTCAACGCCGGGCTGCCATTCAATACGTCACCAAGGCTGACCAGTCTTCAGGTGGGGGAGTCTGGACAGTGTGTTTCAGGCAGCATGTGCCACTGATGCAGAAGTAATCGTGCCCCATGGAGCATTTGATCCCCTGGTAACCTCCGCAGGGTGCAGTGAACTTCAGATCATAGCCAATCGACAGCACTGCACGGGTTTGGCACCGCTCTGCCGTTTACTGTCTGTTGCAATCGTGGCCCTCGCTGCCGCCTGCTCCTTTGCACGGTGCGTGGGATCAATTTTCAAATTGAGAAACCTGCGTTTCGTTTCAAAATGAGAAACCAATAGTCGCCTTCAAGAGGGAATTGAATAAATACTTGAAGCAGAAAAATTGCAGGGAGACGGGGAAAGAGCGGGGCAGCAGGACTAACTGGATCACTCTTTCAAAGAATCGGCGCGGACTCGACTGGCCGAATGCCTTCCTTCTGTGATGTGGCGGGCCACATTGTTCAAATGCCTGACACAAGACTCCCAAAGCAAGCGCTCTACTCAGAACTCCTACATGGCAGGCGGGCCAAGGTGGCAGAGGAAACATTACAAGGACACCCTCAAAGCCTCCTTCATAAACTGCAACATCCCCACCAACACCTGGGAGTCCCTGGCCAAAGACCGCCCTAAGGTGGAGGAAGTGCATCTGGGAGGGCGCAGAGCACCTCGAGTCTCATCGCCGAGAGCATGCAGAAGCCAAATGCAGGCAGCGGAAGGAGCGTGCGGCAAACCACTCCCACCCACCCCTTCCTTCAACGACTATCTGTCCCACCTGTGACAGAGACTGTGGTTCTCGTATTGGACTGTTCAGTCACCTAAGAACTCATTTTTGGAGTGTAAGCAAGTCTTCCTCGATGTTGAGCGACTGGCTGTGATGATGATGAGTCTTTGAAGGGACAAATCACCGTCGAAGGTGAACAAGCTGAGAGACAGGAAGAGATAAATGAGTAGGTGTGGTTAAATGACCTCAAGCCTCACCTGAAGGAGATGGAGGCAATGAAGCAGGGTGAGGAGGACAACCATTTAAGGGTGAGGATTTCCACAATTTTGAGTTTCTGGGACAGAATGAGCTGGCAAAAGAGAGGGAGCGATTGAATCTTGATCGAAAGTCTGGATGTCAGGAGGACCATTAGTGGGGCATATGGGATTGTCCTATGTGGAGAGGTTGAGTAGAATGGGCCTATATTTCCTGGAGTTTAGAAGAATGAGAGGTGATCTCATTGAAACATATAAAATTTGTAAGGGGATTGACAGGGTAGATGTAGGGAGGATGTTTCCCTCGGGCTGGGGAGTCTAGAACCAGGGGTCACAGTCTCAGGATAAGGGGTCAGCCATTTAGGACTGAGATGAGGAGGAATTTCTTCACTCAGAGGGTTGTGAATCTTTGTAATTCTCTGCCCCAGAGAGCTGTGGATGCTCAGTTGGTGAGTATATTCAAAACTGAGAGTGATTGATTTTTGGACCCTGGGGTAATTAAGAGATATGGAGATCGGACGGGAAAGTGAAGTTGAGGTTGAAGTTCAGCCATGATCTCATTGAATGGTGGAGCAGGCTCGAGGGACCGAATGGCTGACTCCTGCTCCTAATTCTTATGTTTTTTGTATAGTATTAGGCAGTCCTTCTGCTTCCATGCCAAAAAGGGATGAGTTCACAAGTGTTTCAATGAGGTACCTGACATTCGAGGTCCCGAACTACATACTGAAGGGTGGAAGATGCCCGTGCATGCATTCTTTTAATGTGGGGTGGCCGTTGCACACCAGCCACCACACGGGCTTGACAGAGCTAGGTCTTGATCCAGTGGCAGTGGTATACTATTGCTATCTATGTATGATAGAAAGGAGATGAGAAAAAGTGGAGGGCAGAGAAACCCAAGGAAAAGAACAAAAAGAGCCACTGTACAGCAAAATTCTAAAAGGACAAAGGGTGTTAAAAAAACAAGCCTGAAGGCTTTGTGTCTTAATGCAAGGAGTATCCGTAATAAGGTGGATGAATTAACTGTGCAAATAGATGTTAACAAATATGATGTGATTGGGATTACGGAGACGTGGCTCCAGGATGATCAGGGCTGGGTCTCAACAGGGGTATTCAACATTCAGGCAGGATAGAATAAAAGGAAAAGGAGGTGGGGTAGCATTGCTGGTTAAAGAGGAGATTAATGCAATAGTTAGGAAAGACATTAGCTTGGATGATGTGGAATCTATATGGGTAGAGCTGCAGAACACCAAAGGGCAAAAAACATTAGTGGGAGTTGTGTACAGACCACCAAACAGTAGTAGTGATGTTGGGGAGGGCATCAAACAGGAAATTAGGGGTGCATGCAATAAAGGTGCAGCAGTTATAATGGGTGACTTTAATATGCACATAGATTGGGCTAGCCAAACTGGAAGCAATACGGTGGAGGAGGATTTCCTGGAGTGCATAAGGGATGGTTTTCTAGACCAATATGTCGAGGAATCAACTAGGGAGGAGGCCATCTTAGACTGGGTGTTGTGTAATGAGAGAGAGTTAATTAGCAATCTCATTGTGCAAGGCCCCTTGGGGAAGAGTGACCATAATATGGTGGAATTCTGCATTAGGATGGAGAATAAAACAGTTAATTCAGAGTGCATGGTCCAGAACTTAAAGAAGGGTAACTTTGAAGGTATGAGGCGTGAATTGGCTAGGATAGATTGGCGAATGATACTTAAGGGGTTCACTGTGGATGGGCAATGGCAGACATTTAGAGACCGCATGGATGAACTACAACAATTGTACATTCCTGTCTGGCGTAAAAATAAAAAAGGGAAGGTCGCTCAACCGTGGCTATCAAGGGAAATCAGGGATAGTATTAAAGCCAAGGAAGTGGCATACAAATTGGCCAGAAATAGCAGCGAACCCGGGGACTGGGAGAAATTTAGAACTCAGCAGAGGAGGACAAATGGTTTGATTAGGGCAGGGAAAATGGAGTACGAGAAGAAGCTTGCAGGGAACATTAAGGCGGATTGCAAAAGTTTCTATAGGTATGTAAAGAGAAAAAGGTTAGTAAAGACAAACGTAGGTCCCCTGCAGTCAGAATCAGGGGAAGTCATAACGGGGAACAAAGAAATGGCAGACCAATTGAACAAGTACTTTGGTTCGGTATTCACTAAGGAGGACACGAACAACCTTCCGGATATAAAAGAGGTCAGAGGGTCTAGTAAGGAGGAGGAACTGAGGGAAATCCTTATTAGTCGGGAAATTGTGTTGGGGAAATTGATGGGATTGTAGGCCGATAAATCCCCAGGGCCTGATGGACTGCATCCCAGAGTACTTAAGGAGGTGGCCTTGGAAATAGCGGATGCATTGACAGTCATTTTCCAACATTCCATTGACTCTGGATCAGTTCCTATCGAGTGGAGGGTAGCCAATGTAACCCCACTTTTAAAAAAAGGAGGGAGAGAGAAAACAGGGAATTATAGACCGGTCAGTCTGACCTCAGTAGTGGGCAAAATGATGGAATCAATTATTAAGGATGTCATAGCAGCGCATTTGGAAAATGGTGACATGATAGGTCCAAGTCAGCATGGATTTGTGAAAGGGAAATCATGCTTGACAAATCTTCTGGAATTTTTTGAGGATGTTTCCAGTAAAGTGGACAAAGGAGAACCAGTTCATGTGGTATATTTGGACTTTCAGAAGGCTTTCGACAAGGTCCCACACAAGAGATTAATGTGCAAAGTTAAAGCACATGGGATTGGGGGTAGTGTACTGACGTGGATTGAGAACTGGTTGTCAGACAGGAAGCAAAGAGTAGGAGTAAATGGGTACTTTTCAGAATGGCAGGCAGTGACTAGTGGGGTACCGCAAGGTTCTGTGCTGGGGCCCCAGCTGTTTACATTGTACATTAATGATTTAGACGAGGGGATTAAATGTAGTATCTCCAAATTTGCGGATGACACTAAGTTGGGTGGCAGTGTGAGCTGCGAGGAGGATGCTATGAGGCTGCAGAGTGACTTGGATAGGTTAGGTGAGTGGGCAAATGCATGGCAGATGAAGTATAATGTGGATAAATGTGAGGTTATCCACTTTGGTGGTAAAAACAGAGAGACAGACTATTATCTGAATGGTGACAGATTAGGAAAAGGGGAGGTGCAACGAGACCTGGGTGTCATGGTACATCAGTCATTGAAGGTTGGCATGCAGGTACAGCAGGCGGTTAAGAAAGAAAATGGCATGTTGGCCTTCATAACGAGGGGATTTGAGTACAGGGGCAGGGAGGTGTTGCTACAGTTGTACAGGGCCTTGGTGAGGCCACACCTGGAGTATTGTGTTCAGTTTTGGTCTCCTAACTTGAGGAAGGACATTCTTGCTATTGAGGGAGTGCAGTGAAGATTCACCAGACTGATTCCCGGGATGGTGGGACTGACCTATTCACTGGAGTTCAGAAGAATGAGAGGGGACCTCATAGAAACGTTTAAAATTCTGACGGGTTTAGACAGGTTAGAAGCAGGAAGAATGTTCCCAATGTTGGGGAAGTCCAGAACCAGGGGTCACAGTCTAAGGATAAGGGGTAAGCCATTTAGGACCGAAAAGAGGAGAAACTTCTTCACCCAGAGAGACGTGAACCTGTGGAATTCTCTACCACAGAAAATAGTTGAGGCCAATTCACTAAATATATTCAAAAGGGAGTTAGATGAAGTCCTTACTACTCAGGGGATCAAGGGGTATGGCGAGAAAGCAGGAAGGGGGTACTGAAGTTGCATGTTCAGCCATGAACTCATTGAATGGCGGTGCAGGCTAGAAGGGCTGAATGGCCTACTCCTGCACCTATTTTCTATGTTTCTATGATAGGGTCAGGGATTCAAGAATAAACAGCTGATATGCTCATTGCATCCTGAGTTGGCAAATCCCTGATTATAATCGCTCAACCTTTGGCGGCCTTGTCATCTGTTGCCTGGGCCCCAAGTTCTGGACCTCCCGGCCTAAACCTCTCCCCCTCTCTTTCCTCTTTCAAGACGCTCCTTAAAACCTCCCTCTCCGACCCAGCTTTTGGTCACCTGCGCTAATTTATACTTATGCGGCTCAGTGTCAAAATTTTCATCTCATAATACTCCTGTGAAGCGCCTTGGGACGCTTCACTACGTTAAAGATGCTATATAAATACATACAAGTTGTTGTTGTATACATCAGGAGTTGCACTACCACAGTGGTCCATTAGAGGGAGCAGCAGGCCACTATGGGCCGCTCTATATTACAATGACCTCCTTCTGTGCTGCTGTGATTCCATTAAAGCACTTTGGGACGTTTCCCTACGTTAATCGTCATCATCATAGGCAGTCCCTCGGAATCGAGGAAGACTTGCTTCCACACCTGAAGTGAGTTCTTAGGTGGCTGAACAGTCCAATAGGGGAACCACAGTCCCTGTCACAGGTGGGACAGATAGTGGTTGAGGGAAGGGGTGGGTGGGACTGGTTTGCCGCACGCTCTTTCCGCTGCCTGCGCTTGATTTCTGCACGCTCTCGGCGACGAGACTCGGGGTGCTCAGCGCCCTCCCGGATGCACTTCCCTCACTTAGGGCGGTCTTTGGCCAGGGACTCTCAGGTGTCAGTGGGGATGTCGCATTTTATCAGGGAGGCTTTCAGGGTGCCCCTGTAACGTTTCCACTGCCCACTTTTGGCTTGTTTGCCGTGAAGGAGTTCCGATTAGAGCCCTTGCTTTGGGAGTCTCGTGTCTGGCATGTGAACAATGTGGCCTACTCAGCAGAGCTGATCAAGTGTGGTCAGTGCTTCGATGCTGATCAGGTCGAGGACCCTGATATTGGTGCGTCCATCCTCCCAGGGGATTTCTCGGATCTTGCGGAGACATCGTTGGTGGTATTTCTCCAGCAACTTGAGGCATCTACTGTACACGGTCCATGTCACTGAGCCATACAGGAGGACGGGTATCACTACAGCCCTGTAGACCATGAGCTTGATGGCAGATTTGAGGGCCTGGTCTTCAAACGCTCTTTTCCTCAGGCGGCCGAAGGTTGCACTGGAGGCAGTGTTGGATCTCATCGTCCATGCCTGTCTTGTTGGTAGGAGGCTGCCGAGATATGGGAAGTGGTCCATGTTATCCAGGGCCGCGCCGATAAAGGCGCTATATAAATACAAGTTATTGTTGTATAAAGCGCTCTGGGCCCAGTCCCTACGATAAAGGCGCTATATAACTACAAGTTGTTGTTGTATAAAGCGCTCTGGGCCCAGTCCCTACGATAAAGGCGCTATATAACTACAAGTTGTTGTTGTACAAAGCGCTCTGGGCCCAGTCCCTACGATAAAGGCGCTATATAACTACAAGTTGTTGTTGTACGAAGCGCTCTGGGCCGTCCCGGGGTGGGGCAGATGCAAAGCCCATCCAGTGTCTGACGCGCAGCACTAAAAGCCGCCGCCGCCCCGCGTGACCCGCCGACAACCGGCTCCCTGAGCCGCGCTCGCCCACTTGGCGGGAAAAAAAAGGCGTCGCGCGGGATCTTTTTGAGGGGGGGGGGGGGGGGAAACGAGCCCCAGCCGAACCGCGCAGGCGTGGAACGTTCGGGAATTGGCTGAGGGGTTGTGACGTGACGGCTCGCACACGCAGGCGGCGCAGCCCAGCCACACGCGTCCCGCCCCCTCCGCGCGCACGCGCAGCTGGGGGCTGGGGGCTCGCGCCGCGGCGGTTGGTCGGTTGGGTGTTTTGTTTTTGGCGCCTTTCCCCCCCACCCCCTCCCCCGAGGCTCCGCGCGCGCTGAGCCGCCCCCCCCCTCCCCCGCCCGGGGGATAGAAGGGAAAGGCGGCCGCTTGTTGTGACTGAAATGTTGAGGTGTGTGCGCGCGTGTGGGGGAGAGAGGGGAGGTTGTCCAGGTGGTCAGCGGTACGAGGGAAGGGACGGTCAGGTCCAGAGCCCACCGGCGAGGGGACGGAGGCGGCCAGCGCCGGTGAAACTGTGAGTGGCCGTGCCGGTGTGACTGGTGGGTGGAGGGGCCCCAGTGGCCGTGTCTGGACCGTGTCCACCTCCAGCTCCGTTGTCACTTGACAGCTCGCCGTCTCTCGCCACTTTCTCCGCATCGCCGCCTTTCTAATTTTCATTTGAACACTTGCCACCGCTGCCGTTGCCCTTCTGCCCTTCATGTTGTGCTCCCGGCTGGCTCGCCTCCTCATCCTGCGCACGCTTTCTGTTCCCCGCATCCTTCCTGTGTTGAAATGAAGACACCTCACACCGCTCCCACAGCTTCACCGTCCCCTGTCTCAGTCATGCAGTACCATATCCCTCCTCAGTGCTCCCGTACACTGACTCAAACCTTCTGTACATCCTCTGCCTTCTCATCACTCCTCCACTTTAGCAGTCTGCAATTGCCTCCCCCGCTACTCTGTGGAATTGCCTCCCTGAATCCACCTTTAAAAACCTACTCCAGATACTTCCCTCCAAACCAAGCTTTGAGTCGATCCTCATAACCTCTGCCTTCTTGGTCCGCTGTCTGTTCAGTGAAGTGCCTTGCAATGTTTTCTACATTGGATCCGACATTAAACCATTCGCTTTTTCCCTTCGCGAACAGTTTAGACTTTTAAACCTCAATCTTGGTGTGGATATGTGAAAATGTATAAGCAATAAAGACAGTGAAGTGAACTGGATATTAAATGTATACAGACATTGAAGTTGAGAACGTGGGAATTATATATGGACAGTATAAGCTAACAGAATTCATGGAGGAATAGCCATGAAAATCTCAGACTCGAGACTGCAAAATGTTACAATACTAACACAGCTTGAAAAAAAACCCACAGCTTGCAAAAAAACCTCAAGGTCTTATTAGACCATTTTATTAACCTGAAACATTAACAGAAGGTCTTTGTTTAAAATCAGACCATACTTAGGTCGGACAAAGGGAAAGAGGGATCAAAGAGGATAGGCTGAACTCAGATGTCACTCTAATTGTATCTTGTTATCTTTTACCGAAAATGTATAACCGTCGTCCCTTTACAATGTAACGTCACTTTGTCCGTAGGAAGTGAGTGCGATATATCAGAGTTGCATTCCTTCTGTCTGATAAGGTCCCCGATCGGGATTTGCTTTTTAAATAAAAGCTTACTCTGTTTAAAGCACAATCGGTATTCGACTCAGTGATTTCACTGAACCAGATTAAGGGAAAAGAATCCACATTTACATTGGCACCCCCTAACCACGGACACTTGATTTAGCTCATCTGCTCCCCATTACTGTTTCAGCCTTGTGGTGTCGGACACGGTGGGGTTTGGCCCTTCACCGAGATGTCTCAGTTCCCACCCCCCCCCCAAACAAGAAACAGATGAAGTACTGCTTTAGTAATAATGCTGAGAGTGTACCAGGGCTTGTGATAAAGGCAATCGAGTGTAATCGAATCTGGGAGTTGAACAAAATGGCCACGTTTCCATAGTGAGTCTTCACATGGAGCTGGCTGGGCCGCTGGGGAACTCCGAGTGTCTCAAACAGTTCAATGTTTAGCTTCCTTCTACGATTACTTATCAGTCTAACTCACTTGCCTTAAGTGAACTTTACCAGCTTGCTGTCTCCTCTACAGTTCCTAACCCAAGCAGAAAATCTTCTCCATGTGAGCAGCGAGTGTTGTAAGGCTGATCAACCATGGAGGACATCACAACCGAGCCTGATCCTGTCCCCATTTGATGACCACACACACACATGCTCTCTAGTGGAGATCACTAGATAGCATTCAGAAGTGGTAATGCTGGCTGATCTTCTCCCCTCCCAGGCCCAGGGACTATTTTGAAAGGGCCAATTGTAGCATGCTGACTCTTGTCCCGGCTCAGATCCCTCATCTAAGTTAGCACAGACTTGCGACCTTTTGGTACCACGCTGGGCAATGCCTAAACTCACTAAGACTCTGGCATTCACTCTAGCAAGAATTTAATCGAGCAGTTTTTTAATCTTTTCCCAGATCCACCTCCTGCCTTGGCCTACATTGTCCGACCATCCCGGATGTACAACCTCCCTGTTTGTACAGACATCACCCATGGCAACAGGAAGATGACCGTCATTCGAAAAATAGAGCGTGACATTTGGGTATGTGGCCGTTTTTGGGTTCTCCCATTAATTGTAACCTAATAATATTAAAGCAACAATGCTGCTTGTGTGACTTGTAAAGATGCAAATAGTATCAAATATTCTAAAGGTGAATCCATGTCTTTGTAAAACCCATGTTGATTCCTCAGAGTCTCTACTTTCATTTGTTAGACAGCACTTTCATTTTATTAGATAGTGCAGTCAGGATCTGAAATATTTCTGGTTCAATAAAAAGCCCCAAATAGTGGGAATGAGCACAGTAGACTGATCAGCATTTGAAATAGTAAAGTAGGTTAATGTTTGAATATCACCCGTTATCAGAATTGGCCAGGCCAAGCTGGAGTGGCGGGCCCCTGAGAAGAGAAAAGCTTACAGCTCAGCAGTTCAAATTCAATAAATACTTGCACAGATAATGGGATATTATGGTCCATTAACACATCGTCAAATGATGGAAAGGGTTGTGATGAGTGCTGTATATTGTCTCTAGTTATATTTCAACATTTCAATGTTTAAGAGGCGACGCCAGGAAGGCCAAGGAGGTACCTCGAAAATCATGGATGCGGACTTGTGCAAAGTATTAAAGAAGCAGAACTCAGTTGCATTGCTTGTGCACAGTTATCAGCAGATTCAAACCTCCCATGTTTCGGGGAACTGTAGTGATTTTGGTGATGGCAGCCTGTAGTGCAAAAAATGCAAAAATGCGTGACCTCACACTTTCCAACATTATACTTCATCTGCCAAATTTTTGCCCATTCACTTAGCCTGTCTTTTGTACTTTTGCAGATTTTTTTGTGTCCTCACACATTGCTTTTCCTCCCATCATTGTATTGTTAGCAAACTTGGCTACGTTATACTCGGTCCCTTCTTCCAAGTCGTTAATATAGATTGTAAATAGTTGGGGTCCCAGCACTGTTCCCTGTGGCACCCCAGTTAGTTACTGATTGCCAACCTGAGAATGAACCATTTATCCCGACTCTCTGTTTTCTATTAGTTAGCCAACCCTCTATCCATGCTAATATATTACCCCCAACCCCCTGAACTTTTATCTTGTGAAGTAACCTTTTATGTGGCACCTTGTCAAATGCCTTCTGGAAGTCCAAATACACCACATCCACTGGTTCCCCTTTATCCACCCTGTTTGTTACATCCTCAAAGAATTCCAGCAAATTTGTCAAAACATCACTGTGGACAACTGGGCTGCCAGCCAACACATTCTGACAATGAGCCAGCCTGCGGGAAAGACACTTGTATCTTAGTTTCAGGGTGCATTGTAATACTAATATTGAGGAGTTTCTCCCCCCCCCCCCCCCCCACAAACTAAAAGTCTGTTCCCGTACTCCCTCCCAGGTTGTTATACTTTTGTTATCCATGTGAATGAGGGGTTGGTATTTGACAATATTTTTGGTCAAATTGGTTAAGCCTAATAACTTACCCAAGATAAGGAAAACGCAGTGTGAAACATAGAAACATAGAAAATAGGTGCAGGAGTAGGCCATTCGGCCCTTCGAGCCTGCACCGCCATTCAATGAGTTCATGGCTGAACATGCAACTTCAGTGCCCCATTCCTGCTTTCTCACCATACCCTTTGATCCCCCTAATAGTAAGGAGTTCATCTAACTCCTTTTTGAATATATTTAGTGAATTGGCCTCAACAACTTTCTGTGGTAGAGAATTCCACAGGTTCACCACTCTCTGGGTGAAGAAGTTTCTCCTCATCTCGGTCCTAAATGGCTTACCCCTTACCCTTAGACTGTGACCCCTGGTTCTGGACTTCCCCAACATTGGAAACATTCTTCCTGCATCTAACCTGTCTAAACCCATCAGAATTTTAAACGTTTCTATGAGGTCCCCTCTCATTCTTCTGAACTCCAGTGAATACAAGCCCAGTTGATCCAGTCTTTCTTGATAGGTCAGTCCCGCCATCCCGGGAATCAGTCTGGTGAACCTTCGCTGCACTCCCTCAATAGCAAGAATGTCCTTCCTCAGGTTAGGAGACCAAAACTGTACACAATACTCCAGGTGTGGCCTCACCAAGGCCCTGTACAACTGTAGCAACACCTCCCTGCCCCTGTACTCAAATCCCCTCGCTATGAAGGCTAACATGCCATTTGCTTTCTTAACCGCCTGCTGTACCTGCATGCCAACCTTCAATGACTGATGTACCATGACACCCAGGTCTCGTTGCACCTCCCCTTTTCCTAATCTGTCACCATTCAGATAATAGTCTGTCTCTCTGTTTTTACCACCAATGTGGATAACCTCACATTTATCCACATTATACTTCATCTGCCATGCATTTGCCCACTCACCTAACCTATCCAAGTCGCTCTGCAGCCTCATAGCATCCTCCTCGCAGCTCACACTGCCACCCAACTTAGTGTCATCCGCAAATTTGGAGATACTACATTTAATCCCCTCGTCTAAATCATTAATGTGGATCCTTCCATGTACCAGGTGCACCTCCAACAGCTTCGTATGAAGCCCAAATCAGTGTTCAATTCCCCAACTGTGGCCTGATGTCATGTTTAGACTCTTCATCATCATCATCATCATCTCTTTACTTAGTATTCAATGTCCCTATAAATATAACCCTGTATCCTTATTTGTTCTTTTATGTTTTTCCATTTGCGATCCTGCTTCGAAAGGTCTGAGACCCTGCATTTCCATTCTCGTGTTCCAGTGAGAATGTTACCATTTAGGATATATTTCCATTCTCCTTCCCCTTGTATTTACATTGAACTGTATTTGCTACATAACTACCCGCCCGTATCAACTTTCCTATATCCTTTTTCAGGTTTTCTTGCAGTTTACCATTCGCACAATTTTGTGTTGTCAGCAAACTTTGATACAATTACTTCTATGCCCATGTACGTGAAGAAAAGAGATCTTCATTGCCCACCACTAGCTATATCTTGTTAATTTGAGAAACATTCATTTACAGAATTCTCTGCATTTTGTTCCTCAGGCATCCCTTTATGTCGCCACTTCACCTTTAATATCATGGATCTGAATCTTCCCAGCATGTGTGTCATTTTATCGAATTCTGTTTGAAAGTGGAACTGCACCGCCATTACTCCATTCCTTTTGTCTGTGCGGAGTAATTTTCTCAAAGAACCAGTAATTAGCATGTGGTATTGCTTGCGGTCTCTTGATAAATATGTTTTTGTTTTTTGAGGTATATATGCATATACAGCAGATGGCGACAGAGCAAGACTTCAGAAACGTGCTCTACAAAGCCACATAGTGGCCTGATCCTGCAATTACATTGTGATAGCTGACGAAGCAAAATTGAATGGAAAATGTTGGCTTAGCAATTGAGAATGACAACAGGAAATAAGGTCTGTGGACATGAAGTGCACACCAACACAGGATTTTTAATAATGTAAAAATTGGAATAACTAAATCGAGCAGAACGTCATCCACCTCAACGTGAGACCATGGGATAGAAATTGGCTTCAACCCTTTTGAAGGTTGAAGGAAGTTGGTGAGTGGATGTGGAGAACTTTGTGCTAATGCTGGAACTATGTAAACTGGAAGGTGAACCACCTGACACTTGTACCTCATTTATATTAGGGCCCTGTGTGTGGCTGCAGGCCTGTAATGTAACTGGAGTAAACCACATGTGTTCGGCGGCAAAGAACACTATCTCCTAAAGTGGTCTCCATCCTTGCTTTTAGAGGCAAATATCAACAGCAGACATCGCTGAACGTCACGGCAGCCATTTTATTTTGACCACGGACGGGGCTGAGCTGTCAGCCTGTCGACAGCTCTGCAATGCAATATTCACACTAATTTCTTTCTCGAGTCCTGGGAGTTGAGGCCAATTGCCATGCCACTACTGCTGCCCCAGCTGAGGTTACTTAACGCAACACAGACAGATTGAACCCAAGACCTCCTGGTCTGTATGGCTCATCTCCACACTGCCTTTACCAACTGAGCTTTTGGGGATGCTTGTAGTTGGAGTTCTGAGTGAAGAATTATTCATCTGAAATAGAGCAGCGCGAATCATATTTGTGAAAAATCATTTACAAGCAAACAAAGAAGAATCTTCACTTTTTAATCTGTTTGTGTGCGTAATTCATAACTCCTCTAATGTGCAGTTAATAAAACCGACAATTGTTATACATCTACAAAACTAACTCATTAAATTGACACCTGCACATAAAGTGGGATTTTGCAAGAACACCCAGAGCTCTTTGAGCAAACCATTTTGGACTAAGACATAATTCTTATTGGACTGATTTTTGGTTCAAATTTGTCATTGGGATTTCAGAAATTGGTGTGTGAAATTTTCATATCATCTCTATTTGCTCTATTAAAAATGCTCACTACAATTATAAATCTTATACTTGGATTTTCTCTCATCCCGGAGACAAAGGTGATGGATTCAAGTCCACTCCAGGTCTCAGGTACATGTTCTAGGTCAAACTGCAGTGCAGTACTCTTGCAGAGTTGAAATACTATCCTTTTAAAACAAGGCACTCTCTGGGGTTGAGGTGGATATAAAAGATCCTATGGCACTATTTGAAGCTGGAAATTCTCCCAGTGTCCTGGCCAACAGTTCCTCTCAACCATCACTACCAGATTAACTGGTCAGTTTATGGCTAATCATGTGATCTTGATATTGCACAATGGCCGCATATTTGCCTATCTAATAACAGTGACTGAATTTCGAAATAACTAAATCTATGTGAAACACTGCGAGACATTTCAGAGGTGTGGTAATGTGTTGTATAACTGCTGTAAATGTAGATTATTTTCTCTCAATCTGGCTCAGTAAAATTACTGAGTCGAATACCTCTTGTGCTTTGAACAAAGCAGTCTTTATTTTACCGGCCGGCAAGACTTATCAGAAAGAGGATATACATTCTCGATCGAGCGTACACACTCCCTACGGATAAGTGAAGTTACATCGTAAAGCGACAACAGTTATACATTCTCGGCAAAAGATAACAAGATAGGGCTAGAGTGACATCCTAGTTCAACCTATCTCTTTTGGTCCCTCTTTCCCTTTGTCCACTCATAAGCCGACCTAAGTATGGTCTGATTTTAAACAAAGACCTTCTGTTAATGTTTCAGGTTAATAACATGATTTAATAAGACCTTGCGGTTTTTCTGCAAGCTGTGGGTTTTGTTTCAATATGTGTTAGTGTTGTAACATTTCGCAGTCTCGAGTCCGAGATGTCATGGCTATTCCTCCATGAATTCTTTGTTAGCTTATACTGTCCCTATACAATTCCCACGTTCTCAACTTCAATGTCTCTATACATTTTAAACATTCACATTCCCCCCTTTTAATCATTCCATGATAACACTTAGGATCATTCTAGGAGTAAAATGTATAGGGGATGTGAACACACCTAATATCCAGAAAAGTTCCCATTTTGTGCATAAACATAAGACATGTAGCTCTCGTCTCTGTCTCCCCTCCCATGCGCCGAAACTGTCATATATCAACACTATTATACAGACTGTGGCATACAAACAGCTTCATCTTATGGCTCAGGATTCAGATAAATAGTCCAATTATTTTGCTGATTAAAAGAGTTCAGTTTTCCCGTCTCTCTTCTCAGGTCACCGTCGGTGTAGCTGGCTGTCTATCACTACGGGTAAAAGTTCAAACTGGTCCACGTTCCAATTAGGATGCCAACGGCCTTGTTCAGCTATGGAGAAGAGGAAGTCTGGAACAGAACAGGAGTTAGAATAACCAGTAAAATAGGTTCGTTAGAGGGTGGTGAGCTTGCAGTGGTGCAGGTGAACCCAGGCACTTTTCCCCTCAACCTTGGCTGCAGTGGGGGTAGTGAGTAACACCTGAAAAGGCCCCTCCCATTGTGGCTCTAATCCCTTCCGAATCCATATATCCCTGGTGCCACGAGGGACAATTCGGGTAAAACTGGGAGGTCGAGGTGAGCATCTTGAACCTGGTTGTGAACTAGTCGCAGAGCCTGAGTCAGAGAAAGATGGTCATCAGTCGAGCTGAGATCTCATATCTAGGAACAATTTCCCTCATTAACACCTTAACAACAGTTTGAGCCTTATTGTTCAGGTGAGGGTAGGCTTCAATCCATCTGTTAAACACATCTACTATTACTAACACATATTTGTAACACTGAACTTTTTGCAACTCAATGTAGTCCAACTGAAATGTCTCAAAGGGACCTTCGGGTAGGGGCGTTTTACCCCAATCACAGGGGACTCCCTTCCCTGGATTATGTTGCTGGCCAACCAGGCAACGACTACTGATATTCTGGGTGAGCGCCTGGAGTCGAGGGTGCCACCAAGTAGCCAAAAGTGTGTCACTCGTGGTCCTTGCTCCACAATGAGTAGCAAAATGCATACATTCAATAACCCATAGAGCCAACTCGTCAGACATGCAAGTCTGTTCCGCGGGAGTGGTCCAGAGTTTAGAAACATTGTCATAATTACATGCATAATATTTCCACAACAGTTTATCTTTTTCAGGAGCGTCCTCCTGTGCTTTTATAACATCTTGGATGGTTGGCATTGGTTTTTCCGAGGCTAACTTATCCTTCGCAGGATTTTTAGTCTGACTCATAATTTTGGGCACTACCATCTGTTGGTCACGAGAGGCCTGTTTGGCCTCTTGGTCAGGACAACGATTCCCTATATCAACCAGAGAATTTCCGGTAGTGTGGGCGGTACATTTGACACTGGCAATGCGTTTGGGGAACATGAGGGCTTGCAACAAATCAGATACTAGCTGTTTATGAGATATCTCATTCCCCTGTGAGGTTAGGAATGCCCTATTTTTCCATAATTGTCCGAAATCATGGGCCACCCCAAAGGCATACCTAGAGTCGGTATAGATATTGACTTTGAGATCTTTGGCCAAGATACAGGCTCGGGTGAGGGCGAATAGTTCAGCTTGTTGAGCAGAATAGGCAGTTTCAAAAGCGGCAGATTCCAAGACCTGATTCTCCTGGTTTATTATGGCGTATCCTGAGATTCGTGTACCATCTTGATTCTCCTGGTTTACTATGGCGTATCCTGAGATTCGTGTACCTTCTGGATTAATTCCGTCAACATACATAATACAGTCTGGATCTTCGATTGGTACATCAACAAAATCTTCCCTGACTGATGTGGCCTCTTAAATTAAAGATAAACAATCATGACTGGGTTCTTCCTCATCTTGGGGTGGCTCAGTAAGAAAACAGACTGGATTAATTGCAGTACAGTGCCGAAAGGTCAGTTTAGGATTGCCTGTGATTTCAGTGGGTTCTGTTGGATAGAGGGCCAGTCCACATTGCCCTGCACTGGGATCTCAATCGGATCAATGGGAGTATAACCCACTTGGGAGGGGTCCTCTGCCCACACATGAGGATCCACATAGTCAGGTATGTCCGAGCCAGTATGATGCTGTAGAGTCGTTAAGACCTTCTCGGGGTCCCCATGAAATTGGACTGTTCGGCTATGTTTTACGATTTGCACATCCCGGCTGGTAGGGTCAGCCTCATCTATGGCCTTGCGTACCATAACTCCCAAATCTTTAGCATGGTGAGGGGCTAATACTTCACGAGCAATATGCGGTGCCATTGTTAGGGGCTGTTTCCACAGATTCTTATCCCCTTCCACAAAATCTGCCTCTCTTTCCAGTCCAGTCACTAGCCCTTAATAGAATTCCCTTCACTTCCCCTTTGTGATCCTGATAAAAGTTCTGCAGATCCTGATTCTTTCCACTGGGATCGTATGCTAGGGTCACGTGATAAGGTGCCTGCGGCAGGTCCAGAGACCACCACTGAGGGGTTCTAGTGGTATAATACTGCCGCTTAAGGGTTTCCTGTTTTACAATAATCCCATCATCGCCACACTCCAAATGCAACTGGAATTTGCAGAGGAGGTCTCTAGCCATCAAGTTACAGTCCAGATTGGTTGTGATAACAACTCGATGTTCCACCGATTCTTCCTGGTAACCCATTTTAACCGGTTCTGACACTGGGAATGTCGAGATTTGTCCCAGGAATCCTGAAAGTTCCTGTGTTTCAGTAGAGGCAGGGAGTTTAAGCTTTGATTGTACAGAAGACATGAAGGCTCTCGTATCTATCAAAAAGGGTTGCCACTCATTCAGAATGCGTTCGTCGTCCAGGGAGGATCCCTGCACAATCAAGCTGCGTAGTCAATCGGGGGACAATTGACCAAAGGGGTTGTTCTGGGAGAAGTTAGTGTAAGATCCTCCTTGCCCCCCTCCTCTTCCTTTTCCATGCTGACGGTAGTGGCAATTTTTATTCCAATGTCCTTCCTGCCCACAATTAAAACAGTCAATTCCTCTTACCCAGTCCCGGTCTCTTCCCATACCATGCTGGGGACAATAGGGAGGTTTATTAGCAGGGCTCGGGCCGTTTGGTTGTTTAGTATAACCGTATCCTTGCTTATCCATCCAATCCTGTATGCAACACTGCGGTTCTATTGATCCTTCCTCCCGAGATGGCTCTTCCTTTCTAGTCACGTATTCAGCCTTGACCCGGGTTGGGGGCACACCTCCCCCCTCCCCTTTCTTTTCCTGCCAATAATATCTAACTGCCCTTTCCATTTGTCCGGATAGCGTGAGCAATCAAATAGTTGTTCGAAGATCACATAGACATCTATCGTGGGGTGGTCTGCAGCTTGTTGTGCATCAGGGTTTGGCATTGGTCTGACAGGGAATTGGTGTCGGGACTTTGGGATCTTGGAAATCATTTCTAGGTCGGAGGATGTTTCGGAGCTGTCTGACTGCTTGACAGTTCTGCGTCTCGATCGGCGGGGGTGTTTGCTATATCTTTCACAACTTGGACTGATAGATTGACGAGAAGATTTACGGGACTGTCTGTGATGTCGAGATATAGTTCTGCCCTTTCGAGTATGAGATCTGGTTCTTTCGGCTATATTGCTTGTGAACTGGGGATCCGAATCGCTATCAGAGGATGAGGAGTCAGTTTGAGTTTGGTGGTATGGGGTTATTTTTAACTCCTCTCGCCGGAGTGTAAGGTGGAGGGTGTTGGGAAGAGGACTGGAGCAAAGGGCCAGGGTGTGCGGGAGGCGCCGTTGGGTGCTGAGTCAGTGACCACTCATCAATTTCATCATCAGCCTCGGTTAACACAAAGCCAGCCATTTTACTACGTAGTCGGTCAATACCTTTCTCAGAGGTCCCAGAGGATCTCTTAGTAAGTTTCTCGTGCGCACATTCTTTTTTTTTAAGACATCTACAATTTTAACATGTGTTCCCTCTGTCAATGAAAGTCCTAATTTAATAGCATTTGTTTGCCAACTTGACAGAAGTGATGCATCTTTTAATTTTTTTTTGACAATCCCTGTGCTTTTTTTTTACGACCTCTACGCTTCTAGTGCCACCTAGAGGCCATTGATCATCTCCCAATAATTTGTTCAGGGCTCCTGATAATTTTCTAAAGTCTTCAGCTCTTTCAGGGAATTCTTCACATAACTTTTGTAGTGGACTACCCGCATCCGTTGTTTTATCCAACTGATTACCCATTATCGTGTCGTTACGCGTTCACGTAGTTGTGCGATTTAAACAAACTTAAAACGAACAGACTTTACTGAAAAACAGACTTAACAAACTTACTAATCTAACACAAAGCCGCGTTGCCCCGCGGCTCACGTCACCACACGATTCAACCTTTAACAAACTTAACACAAAGCCGCGTCGCCCCGCGGCTCGCGTCTCCACGCGATTCCACCTAAACAAGCTTAACAAACTTAACACAAAGCCGCGTCGCCCCGCGGCTCGCGTCTCCACGCGATTCCACCTAAACAAGCTTAACAAACTCAACAATAAACGGACTTACTGAAATCAGCACTGACTTTCGCGGTTCGCGTTGCTGCGCGTTCGCGTCGGCCCACGTTTACTCGCACGCGCAGCCGCACGTCTCGCGTCACTACACGTTTACGTTGCCGTGCATCTGTGTCTGCCTTCCTCCACTCGGCCGCACGCTCGCGCCGCTGTGCGTCTCGCGTCGTTGCGCGTCAGCGCCGCTGCGCGTTCGCGTCGGCCCTACCTTCCGAGTTGCTGCGGGATTTAAATTCAAGCAGTGCCTAGACGGGCCAAGTGATATACAAGGTCGATGTCGTACCTGAATTGAACACCTATCCTCTATTTAATTCCCCATAAGCCTTATTTTATTCCCTGTGAGCCTAATTTTCTAAATTTGATTTCTTATGAGCCTTATTTAATTTCTTTTAGTCTCCAAATTTCCCTATCCTTTCGCGTCACTGCGCAGTTTAAGTCCAATCAGTCAATGAAAGCCCTAATTTAATGGAGTTTTTCTGCCTACTGGACAGGAGTGATTTTTTTTTACTGCAGTGGAATTTTTCTCATAATTTAAAATCTCAGAACATTTTTTTTAGCACCTATTTAGTACGTTACTTTTTTTTTTGTCTTTTCCATAACTAGAGAGAAGTCTGGCACGTAGGCTGTGGACTGCTTTTCGTTATCTCAATTGTTCCAGCCTCAAGGTCGTGTTATTTAATATAATATTTTTTTTTTGAATCCTTTTGAATCCATCTCAGTTGTTTTGCTGTGCCTTCTCTGAATGTTTTCTTTCAACAAGTTTGTGAGCATGTTAAATCCTTTTTTTTTTAAACCACCGGGACCATGTAATTTTTTCTCTTTTTTTTCAACAAACCTATCCTTTGTGCATTTCCTGGCTCCGTAACTTATCATCCGAATATACGTAATTCAATAAGGTTCACACTCTTAAACTTCCCACATACAGGACAACACTATGAAGGGTTAAAACAAACTTTCATTCTGTTTGAGATAAAACAAACCACAACTCCCCGGCTTTTTTTTTACAGTAAAAATCACAGAAGCATTTCTCATTTAAACAGACGTTCACAGGAGTCTCTCTTCTTTCCTATTAATTTTTGGATCCATGATTGATCATCTATCCCTATCTAGCTCTAACTATAACCTATCTTTCCAAGTCGCCGCTTGGTTTGCGTCATCGCGCAATTTCCCTATCTCTATCCCTATTCTAAGTTTGAAAGGTATTCACCAGATTCTCCTGGATCTCGTTCAGACACTACCTGAGAACCAGCGAGTGGCTAAACTTTCCTCAGACTTTTGAAACCGGGGGAAACTGGAGCAGTATTGAAATCATACTCACTCCAGTGGCCACTTTCCCCTCGTCTCGTCCAAGGCTAGTCTGACTCTTAATTTGCAAGTTTTCGGCAGTCGTCCGTTGAGATCCCACTTCTGACACCAAATGTAAATGTAGATTCTTTTCTCTCAATCTGGTTCAGTAAAATTACTGAGTTGAATACCTCTTGTGCTTTGAACAAAGCACTCTTTATTTTACCGGCCGGCAAGACTTATCAGAAAGAGGATATACATTCTCGATAGAGCGTACACACTCCCTACGGATAAGTGAAGTTACATCGTAAAGCGACAACAGTTATACATTCTCGGCAAAAGATAACAAGATAGGGCTAGAGTGACATCCTAGTTCAATCTATCTCTTTTGGTCCCTCTTTCCCTTTGTCCACTCATAAGCCGACCTAAGTATGGTCTGATTTTAAACAAAGACCTTCTGTTAATGTTTCAGGTTAATAACATGATTTAATAAGACCTTGAGGTTTTTCTGCAAGCTGTGGGTTTTGTTTCAATATGTGTTAGTGTTGTAACATTTCGCAGTCTCGAGTCCGAGATGTCATGGCTATTCCTCCATGAATTCTTTGTTAGCTTATACTGTCCCTATACAATTCCCACGTTCTCAACTTCAATGTCTCTATACATTTTAAACATTCACACTGCAAGTGTTTCATTTCGAACCGTTCTATATGTAAATCTGTAACTACCTGTTTAACCACCAGAGGGCTCATCTCCTGGGGTCCCAAGGGATCCCACAATCCCTTATGAGCATCTGTTCTTAAGGAGGCCTCACAGTCTGGAGAGGCACTCTGGAGACCTGCAATAAAAGAAAAAGGTCACACTTTACTTTGAACTCACAGTATCTGGTCAGACTCTTTATTCATACACCACAACTCGCGACGAGATACAGATGACGAACCCCACCGCAACGATGCAGAGAACAGTGGGCATCCTGGAAAAATTTTCGGAGAGAGATGATTAGGAAACCTTAGTGGAGTGACTCAAACAATACTTCGTGGCCAATGAGCTGGTAGGAGAAGCAAACGCTGCCAAATGAAGGGTGGATTCTCCTCACCGTTTGTGGGGCACCAACGTATGGCCTCATGAAAAATCTGCTTGCTCCAGCAAAACCCACAGAGAAATTGTATGATGATTTGTGCACACCGGTCCGGTAGCATCTTAACCAGAAGGAAAGTGTTCTGATGGCGAGGTACCAGTTCTACACGTGTGAGAGGTTTGAAGGCCAGGAAGTGGCGAGCTATATCGCCGAGCTAAGACGCCTTGCAGGACATTGCGAATTTGAAGGACATTTGGAGCACATCCTCAGGGACTTCTTTGTACTTGGCATTGACTATGAAATAATACTTCGCAAATCTTTAACTGTAGAGACCCAACCTTGAGTAAAGCCATAGTGATAGCCCAGGCGTTCATCGCCACCAATGACAATTCCAAGCAAATCGCTCAGCACACGAGTGCTGCTACAAGTACTATGAACAAAGTAATGTTGTTTTCGAATCGTAACGTACAGGGTAGGCCTCACATGCCTGCAGCTGCACGTCCGCAGATGTCTCAGAGTCCACCATCAATGGTGATGAATGCTAGGCCATTAACACCTTATTGGCGCTGCAGGGGTGATCATAGTTTCCATTCGCGCCGCTTCAAAGGATTGCAAGAGCTGTGGAATATTTGTGCAGGCGAGCTGCAAACCCTACAAATCCTGCAAACCATCATGTTGAAGAGGAGGACAGATCCACAGCGGGTCATGACGAACCAGAGCCTCAGACCAAGGAGGCAGAGGTATATGGGGTGCACACAATTACCACAAAATGTCCCCTGATAATGCTGAAGGTTAAATTGAATTGATTCTCGGTGTCAATGGAACTGGACACGGGCGCGAGCCAGTCCATTATGAGCAAAAAGACTTTCGATAAATTGTGGTGCAGCAAGGCCTCAAGGCCAGTCCTGACTCCCATTCGTACTAAACTGAGAACTTACACAAAGGAACTGATTCCCTAATCGGCAGTGCTACTGTAAAAGTCCCCTACAATGGAGTGGTCCACAAGTTATCACTCTGGGTGGTACTGGGCGATGGCCCCACGCTGCTTGGCAGGAGCTGGCTGGGGAAGATATGCTGGAACTGGGGCGACATCTGAGCGCTCTCACCCATTGATGACACTTCGTGTGCCGAGGTTCGAACCAGGCATCGGGAAGTTCCAAGGAGCAAAAGTGCAGATCCACCTGATTCCGGGGGCGTGACCCATCCATCACAAGACGAGAGCAGCACCGTTCATGCTGAGAGAGAGGGTGGAGATCGAGCTGGACTGGCTGCAACGAGAGGGTATCATTTTGCCGATCGAATTCAACGAGTGGGTCAGTTCAATTGTTCCAGTCTTCAAGGGAGATGGCACCGTCAGAATCTGTGGTGATTACAAAGTAACTATCAATCGTTTCTCCCTGCAGGATCAATACCCACTACCAAAGTTAGACGACCTTTTTGTGATGCTGGCGGGAGGAAAGACATTCACGAAGCTGGACTTGACCTCAGCCTACACGACACAGGAGCTAGAGGAATCATCGAAGGGCCTCACCTGCATCAACACACACACAGGTCTCTTTATTTACATCAGATGCCCGTTTGGGATTCGATCAGCCGCGGCGATATTCCAGAGGAACATGGAAAGCTTACTGAAGTCTGTCCCGTGCACCGTGGTCTTCCAGGATGACATCTTGGTTACAGGTCGGGACACCGTCGAGCATCTGCAGAACCTGGAGGAGGTTCTTAGTCGGCTTAATCGCGTGGGACTCAGGTTAAAACACTCGAAGTGCGTTTTTCTGGCACCTGAAATGGAGTTCCTGGGGAGAAGAATCGCAGCGGATGGCATCAGGCCCACCGATTCGAAGACAGAGGCAATCGAGAACGTACCAAGGCCACAGAACGTGACGGAGCTGCAGTCATTTCTAGGACTCCTGAACTACTTTGGTAACTTCTTACCGGGTTTCAGCACACTGTTAGAACTACTGCACGCTTTATTGCGTAAAGGAGATGAATGGTTATGGGGTAAAAGCCAAGAAAATGCCTTTGTAAAAGCTAGAAAACTGTTATGCTCAAACAAATTGCTTGTGTTGTACAATCTATGTAAGTGTTTGGTACTAACATGTGATGCATCGTCATACGGTGTCGGATGTGTATTGCAACAAGCTAATGAATCTGGGAAATTGCAACTGGTTGCTTATGCATCCAGAAGTCTGTCTAAGGCCGAGAGAGCCTACAGCATGATTGAAAAAGAAGCATTAGCGTGTGTTTATGGGGTAAAGAAAATGCATCAATATCTGTTTGGATTTGAATTGGAAACTGACCATAAGCCACTGATATCCCTCTTTTCGAAAAGCAAGGGGATAAATGCAAATGCATCGGCCCGCATCCAGAGATGGGCGCTCACGTTGTCCGCATACAACTACGCCATCTGCCACAGACCAGGCACAGAGAACTGTGTCGATGCCCTCAGTAGGCTGCCATTGCCCACCACGTGAGTGGAACTGGCACAGCCCGCAGATTTAGTTATGGTAATGGAAGCATTCGAGAATGAGCAATCAACTGTTACCACCCGACAGATTAGAATCGGAATGAGCCAAGACCCCTTCTTGTCCTTAGTAAAAAAACTGTGTGCTTCACGGGAGCTGCTCCAGTGTCCCATTAGAAATGGAGGAAGAAATAAAGCCATACCAGAAGCGCAAAGATGAAATGTCTTTACAGGCAGACTGCCTTCTGTGGGGTAATCGGGTAGTGGTACCAAAAAAGGGCTGGGACACTTTCATTAGTGATCTCCACAGTACCCACCCAGGCATTGTAATGATGAAAGCGATAGCCAGATCCCATGTGTGGTGGCCCGGTATCGATGCGGACTGAGAGCCCTGCGTGCACAAATGTAACACATGTTCACAGTTAAGCAATGCACCCAGGGAGGCGCCACTAAGTTTATGGTCTTGGCTCTCCAAACCGTGGTCTAGGGTCCATGTTGACTATGCAGGCCCATTCTTGGGAAAAATGTTCTTAGTGGTTGTAGATGCGTACTCCAAATAGATTGAATGTAAGATAATGTCGGCAAGCATGTCCACTGCCACCACTGAAAGCCTGCGGGCCATGTTTGCCACGCACAGCCTGCCTGATGTCCTTGTGAGTGACAATGGGCTGTGTTTCACCAGTGCCGAGTTCAAAGAGTTCATGACCGCAATGGGATCAAACATGTTACATCTGCCCCGTTCAAACCAGCATCCAATGGTCAGGCAGAGAGAGCAGTGCAAACAATCAAGCAGAGCTTGAAGACGATAATTGAAGGCTCACTGCAGATTTGCCTATCCCGAGTCCTGCTTAGTTACTGCACGAGACCCCACTCTCTCACTGGGATTCCACCCGCTGAACTGCTCATGAAAAGGGCACTTAAGACAAGGCTCTCGTTGGTCCACTCTGGTCTACACGAACAGGTAGAGAGCAGATGGCTTCAACAAAGTACATATCATGATAGCGCAAATGTGTCATGCGAAATTGAGATTAATGATCCTGTATTTGTGTTGAACTATGGACAAAGTCCCAAGTAGCTTCCCGGTACTGTTGTGACCAAAGAGGGCAGCAGGATGTTTCGGGTCAAACTTTCAAATGGACTAATCTACAGGAAACACTTGGAGCAAACCAAACTCAGATTCACGGACTATCCAGAGCAACCCACATTAGACCCTTTTTTGACTCCCCAACACACACCAGTGGCAACCGACACAGCGGTTGACCATGAAGCAGAACCCATCACCCGCAGCAGCCCAGCAGGACTCGCCACACCAGGCAGCCCAGCAAGGCCAGCTGCACAGCAGCCCAGCGAGGGCCCAACAAACGACTCACCAAAACCAGCATTTGCACCAAGACGATCAACCAGGGAAAGAAAAGCCCCAGATCGACTCACCTTGTAAATAGTTACACTATTAACTTGGGGGGGGGGGGGAGTGTTGTTAGATATGTAAACCTGCAAATACCTTGTTTAACCACCAGAGAGCTCATCCTCTGGAGTCCCAAGGGATCCCACAATCCCTTGGGAGCACCTGTACTTAAGGAGGCCTCACAGGCTGGAGAGGCACTCTGGAGACCTGCAATAAAAGATTATGGTCACACTTTACTTTGTGCTCATAGTATCTGGTCAGACTCTTTATTTGATGGTGAGGTACTGGTGGTTACAAGTATGCTACTGTTGGGGGCCATTTCACGTGTCACAAGAGATGTACTGGCAATGCTGAAATTTGAATATTTTCCTATATTGTATTGGTCGCAGTACGTCAAATAAAACCAGTGGCAATGTTGTCTTTATTGTAAAACAATGTTTGTTTATCCTAGACATAACTAACGAGCTGTAGCAATTGGTTTCACAGAATGTGGGAGTTTGTTTTGTCAGTTTTGTATACCTTTCTGTTGAAGCCATTGAAACCTGGGAAGATACAAATCCCAATGTGCATCAACCTCAGAAAAGCATCTCTTACTGCACGAGTGTGGCATTTTACCATTTCCCCCCAGCTATTCTGCATCCTCTGAGTGAAGCTGGTGAACAGGGTCGCTTTTGTGCTGTGGACCATGGACACCATCAATTCAATTGGGACTGTCTAAAAATATTTCTTGTGCACTGGGTTCATAATTGTTATTAGGCAGGCAAATGTGACAGCCATATATAATATCTAACATCGGAACTGTTCCAGATTAACAATTTGTCATTGTATGAAAGGTGAATTTTTATAATAAAATATCAGTCTTCACACAGCAGCTCAAAGGGCTGATGATATTTTGAGAGTGAGCTGTGTGTAGTTAAACGGTCTGTTTTATCAGTGATGTGCGTGTTTCCTGCAGTGGAATCTGTTTCCTCTCTTGACTCGTTTTCTTTTTGAGCACCTTTTCCTCCTCTGGAAAGAAATAAATCACAAAACAAATGGTGCTCATGAAATGTTTACATTTCATTTGTGTATTTCACAATTTACTCCCTCCGGTCCTTGAGGTATCTCACCCAAGTGGCCATCTTTGCCTGTGAGCCCAGATAGTGTGTCAACAGGCCATTGCCTCATTCGCACAACAGCCTTTCATCACCGGCCACGCGCAAATACACTTGTGCACATGCACACACATCCCTTTGGCTGACATTAACTATCTACAGACCATGGATTCAATCTGAGACCTTCCTGGCATACGTTGGAGTGCACCTCTACTGAATAAGGACAGTCAAATGGAAAGACATTGGAGCAGCACTAACTCCCAGGCTGATTAACAGCTGTGTAAACATAGAAACATAGAAAATAGGTGCAGGAGCAGGCCATTCAGCCCTTCTAGCTTGCACCGCCATTCAATGAGTTCATGGCTGAACATGAAACTTCAGTACCCACTTCCTGCTTTCACGCCATATCCCTTGATCCCCCGAGTAGTAAGGACTTCATCTAACTCCCTTTTGAATATATTTAGTGAATTGGCCTCAACTACTTTCTGTGGTAGAGAATTCCACAGGTTCACCACTCTCTGGGTGAAGAAGTTTCTCCTTATCTCGGTCCTAAATGGCTTACCCCTTATCCTTAGACTGTGACCCCTGGTTCTGGACTTCCCCAACATTGGGAACATTCTTCCTGCATCCAACCTGTCCAAACCCGTCAGAATTTTAAACGTTTCTATGAGGTCCCCTCTCACTCTTCTGAACTCCAGTGAATACAAGCCCAGTTGATCCAGTCTTTCTTGATAGGTCAGTCCCACCATCCCGGGAATCAGTCTGGTGAATCTTCGCTGCACTCCCTCAATAGCAAGAATGTCCTTCCTCAAGTTAGGAGACCAAAACTGTACACAATACTCCAGGTGTGGCCTCACCAAGGCCCTGTACAACTGTAGCAACACCTCCCTGCCCCTGTACTCAAATCCCCTCGCTATGAAGGCCAACATGCCATTTGCTTTCTTAACCGCCTGCTGTACCTGCATGCCGACCTTCAATGACTGATGTACCATGACACCCAGGTCTCGTTGCACCTTCCCTTTTCCTAATCTGTCACCATTCAGATAATAGTCTGTCTCTCTGTTTTTACCACCAAAGTGGATAACCTCACATTTATCCACATTATACTTCATCTGCCACGCATTTGCCCACTCACCTAACCTATCCAAGTCACTCTGTAGCCTCATAGCATCCTCCTCGCAGCTCACACTGCCACCCAACTTAGTGTCATCCGCAAATTTGGAGATACTACATTTAATCCCCTCGTCTAAATCATTAATGTACAATGTAAACAGCTGGGGCCCCAGCACAGAACCCTGCGGTACCCCACTAGTCACTGCCTGCCATTCCGAAAAGTATCCATTTACTCCTACACTTTGCTTCCTGTCTGACAACCAGTTCTCAATCCACGTCAGCACACTACCCCCAATCCCATGTGCTTTAACTTTGCACATTAATCTCCTGTGTGGGACCTTGTCGAAAGCCTTCTGAAAGTCCAAATATACCACATCAACTGGTACTCCTTTGTCCACTTTATTGGAAACATCCTCAAAAAATTCCAGAAGATTTGTCAAGCATGATCTCCCTTTCACAAATCCATGCTGACTTGGACCTATCATGTCACCATTTTCCAAATGCGCTGCTATGACATCCTTAATAATTGATTCCATCATTTTACCCACTACTGAGGTCAGGCTGACCGGTCAATAATTCCCTGCTTTCTCTCTCCCTCCTTTTTTAAAAAGTGGGGTTACATTGGCTACCCTCCACTCGATAGGAACTGATCCAGAGTCAATGGAATGTTGGAAAATGACTGTCAATGCATCCGCTATTTCCAAGGCCACCTCCTTAAGTCCTCTGGGATGCAGTCCATCAGGCCCTGGGGATTTATCGGCCTTCAATCCCATCAATTTCCCCAACACAATTTCCCGACTAATAAAGATTTCCCTCAGTTCCTCCTCCTTACTAGATCCTCTGACCACTTTTATATCCGGAAGGTTGTTTGTGTCCTCCTTAGTGAATACTGAACCAAAGTACTTGTTCAATTGGTCTGCCATTTCTTTGTTCCCCGTTATGACTTCCCCTGATTCTGACTGCAGGGGACCTACGTTTGTCTTTACTAACCTTTTTCTCTTTACATACCTATAGAAACTTTTGCAATCCGCCTTAATGTTCCCTGCAAGCTTCTTCTCGTACTCCATTTTCCCTGCCCTAATCAAACCCTTTGTCCTCCTCTGCTGAGTTCTAAATTTCTCCCAGTCCCCAGGTTCGCTGCTATTTCTGGCCAATTTGTATGCCATTTCCTTGGCTTTAATACTATCCCTGATTTCCCTAGATAGCCACGGTTGAGCCACCTTCCCTTTTTTATTTTTACGCCAGACAGGAATGTACAATTGTTGTAATTCATCCATGCGGTCTCTAAATGTCTGCCATTGCCCATCCACAGTCAACCCCTTAAGTATCATTAGCCAATCTATCTTAGCCAATTCATGCCTCATACCTTCAAAGTTACCCTTCTTTAAGTTCTGGACCATGGTCTCTGAATTAACTGTTTCATTCTCCATCCTAATGCAGAATTCCACCATATTATGGTCACTCTTCCCCAAGGGGCCTCGCACAATGAGATTGCTAATTAATCCTCTCTCATTACACAACACCCAGTCTAAGATGGCCTCCCCCCTAGTTGGTTCCTCGACATATTGGTCTAGAAAACCATCCCTTATGCATTCCAGGAAATCCTCCTCCACCGTATTGCTTCCAGTTTGGCTAGCCCAATCTATGTGCATATTAAAGTCACCCATTATAACTGCTGCACCTTTATTGCATGCACTCCTAATTTCCTGTTTGATGCCCTCCCCAACATCACTACTACTGTCTGTACACAACTCCCACTAATGATTTTTGCCCTTTGGTGTTCTGCAGCTCTACCCATATAGATTCCACATCATCCAAGCTAATGTCTTTCCTAACTATTGCATTAATCTCCTCTTTAACCAGCAATGCTACCCCACCTCCTTTTCCTTTTATTCTATCCTTCCTGAATGTTGAATACCCCTGGATGTTGAGTTCCCAGCCCTGATCATCCTGGAGCCACGTCTCCGTAATCACAATCACATCATATTTGTTAACATCTATTTGCACAGTTAATTCATCCACCTTATTGCGGATACTCCTTGCATTAAGACACAAAGTCTTCAGGCTTGCTTTTTTAACACCCTTTGTCCTTCTAGCATTTTGCTGTACAGTGGCCCTTTTTGTTCTTTGCCTTGGGTTTCTCTGCCCTCCACTTTTCCTCATCTCCTTTCTGTCTTTTGCTTTTGCCTCATTTTTGTCTCCCTCTGTCTCCCTGTATAGGTTCCCATCCCCCTGCAATATTAGTTTAACTCCTCCCCAACAGCACTAGCAAACACTCCTCCTAGGACATTGGTTCCGGACCTGCCCAGGTGCAGACCGTCCGGTTTGTACTGGTCGCACCTCCCCCAGAACCGGTTCCAATGCCCCAAGAATTTGAATCCCTCCCTGCTGCACCACTGCTCAAGCCATGTATTCATCTGTGCTATCCTGCGATTCCTACTCTGACTAGCACGTGGCACTGGTAGCAATCCCGAGATTACTACTTTTGAGGTCCTACTTTTTAATTTAGCTCCTAGCTCCTTAAATTCTTTTCGTAGGACCTCATCCCTTTTTTTACCTATGTCGTTGGTACCAATGTGCACCACGACAACTGGCTGTTCTCCCTCCCATTTCAGAATGTCCTGCACCCGCTCCGAGACATCCTTGACCCTTGCACCAGGGAGGCAACATACCATCCTGGAGTCTCGGTTGCGTCCGCAGAAACACCTATCTATTCCCCTCACCATCGAATCCCCTATCACTATCGCGCTCCCACTCTTTTTCCTGCCCTCCTTTGCAGCAGAGCCACCTACGGTGCCATGAACTTGGCTGCTGCTGCCCTCCCCTGATGAGTCATCCTCCCCAACAGTACTCAAAGCAGTGTATCTGTTTTGCAGGGGGATGACCACAGGGGACCCCTGCACTATCTTTCTTGCACTGCTCTTCCTGCTGGTCTTCCATTCCCTATCTGGCTGTGGACCCTTCTCCTGCGGTAAGACCAACTCACTACACGTGATACTCACGTCATTCTCAGCATCGTGGATGCTCCAGAGTGAATCCACCCTCAGCTCCAATTCCGCAACGTGGATCGTCAAGAGCTCGAGGCGGATGCACTTCCCACACACGTAGCGCCCAGGGACACCGGAAGTGTCCCCGAGTTCCCACATGGTACAGGAGGAGCATATCACATGGCCGAGCTCTCCTGCCATGTCTTAACCTTAGATACCCTTAAATTGGTAATAACAATAAAAAGAAAAGAAAAGCTACTCACCAATGACCAGCCAATCACTTACCACATTGGCTGTGACGTCACTTTTTGATTACTTTCTACTTCTATTTTGCTTTCTCTCCCGCTGTAGCTGCACCGGTATGCTTTTGACAGGTCGCTCCCCTCTCACCAACTGCCGCTGGCTCTCGATCTCAAGATGCAAGAATGGAAGTGCCGAGGCAACTTTGTGAGGTGCCACCATTAAAGAATACTACTGCCATAAGACCACTATGAGTTCATAAATTTATAATATGCTGAGATCCTTGCTGTCATAGTTTAATTTACGTCCCAAATCAGTGTGATTTTTTTTTTAGTCAAACCCGCTTTCCACTTGTTCAGTAGCGTCTGGTAAAGGAACGTGCAGTGTTTCCAATAGAAAAATGATAAGAACTCCAGATATTATTGCCATGCCACCAAATATAACCATCGACAGAAAGGTATATATGGTCACTAGTCAACTTTATGGGCCCAAGTTTCCAATATCCGCTAGAACAGCGCACCTCTGAGAAATCAAAAAGCGCCTAAAACTTGCCTCACGATTCTCCAATATCTGTAGGCCTGTTTCCAGCTCAACGCGGCGCAGCAGCAGCTGCTGGGGGCGGAGCAAACGGCATTTTGAGCAAACATTGCCGGCAGGGGGACGGGGCTAGAACCCAGCGTCAGTTTGAGTGCCGGCAGCGTTGCGCATGCGCGTTGGAGCACAAACATTGGCAATCGGCCATCTTTAAAGGGACAGGCATAAAAGGTTTTTGGCTGTGTGGAGCTGTGCAAAGCCTTCTGAGTGATTTTTTGTGCCTGAAGCAGTGCTGTTAGCAGTACTGTGGAAGGACTCAGCTGCTGGAATCAGTGAGTGCTGTTTGTTGCTGCTAAACTTCCAGAAGGAGTGCTGCATCGGTGCATGTAAAGTAAGGACTGTGTGTTTTAAAAAATCACTGAGTGTCAATTCAATACAGCAATGGAACAATGTCCACCAAGAACGAAGAATTTCTTGCATGAGGAAGTGGAGACATTAGTTAATGTGATTGAGCAGAGATGGCAGGAGCTGGATACCAGCAAAAGAGGTCGCACAAAAGTGGCACCCAAAGAAATGAAGAAATGCTGGAACCTAGTTGCAGAAGATTACTGCGCAGTGGTGCATACCAGGAGATGTGGAAGCCAGTTTAAAAAGAAATGGCATGACCTTGGACAAGTAGTTACTGTTAGTAATATTTTCATTTTTCAATGGAATTGCAATTGAAAATGTGACCATCTGTATATGTCCCACCCTGCAGAAAGACACACTGTGTAAAAAGTTATATTTTAATCTTTGCAGAAGAAATTGGCCCACAACAAAAGGGAAAGAACTCGGAACAGGAGTCGTCGTGCCAAATCTGCACCAACTATCACCCCTGGAACAGTGGGTTGCTGCTTTGATGAGTCGTACCTGGAGAAAAGCAATCAGTACTGCACAAGCTGGGCCAACACGCGAGGGAGAGGGTAAGTCCTGAAAATGCATCGTGGCCCTTCAAATCAACCTGCTGCCTTGCCTGCTATGTGTGAGACTACTCATGCCAGCCATTCTGCCCCCTCTTGTGCTGCTAACCATTTGACTGTTCTGTAATATTTTGCAGAAGGTGATGCCAATCCTGAAGGTACAGAAGAACCAAATATGGACAATCCAGACCAAGGGTGGGTGCAGGGGTTGACTGAAATGTCTTCAGGGGAGACTTTTGAACTTAATATGTATCAGTCCACATTAACGGACATCAGTTTTTCAAATAGTTGCATTCGTGGTTCAGGGGGAGAGTTACAGTGGGGGGTTCAGGGGGAGAGTTACAGTGGGGGGGTTCAGGGGGAGAGTTACAGTGGGGAGTTCAGGGGGAGAGTTACAAAGGGGAGTTACAGTGGGTGGTTCAGGGGGAGAGTTACAATGGGGAGTTACAGTGGGTGGTTCAGGGGGAGAGTTACAGTGGGGGGTTCAGGGGAGAGTTACAGTGGGTGGTTCAGGGGGAGAGTTACAGTGGGGAGTTCAGGGGGAGAGTTACAGTGGGGGATTCAGGGGAGAGTTACAGTGGGGGATTCAGGGGGAGAGTTACAGTGTGTGGTTCAGGGGGAGAGTTACAGTGGGTGGTTCAGGGGGAGAGTTACAGTGGGTGGTTCAGGGGGAGAGTTACAGTGGGGGGTTCAGGGGGAGAGTTACAGTGGGGGATTCAGGGGGAGAGTTACAGTGGGTGGTTCAGGGGGAGAGTTACAGTGGGGGGTTCAGGGGGAGAGTTACAGTGGAGAGTTACAGTGGGTGGTTCAGGGGGAGTGTTACAGTGGGTGGTTCAGGGGGAGTGTTACAGTGGGTGGTTCAGGGGGAGAGTTACAGTGGGTGGTTCAGGGGGAGAGTTACAGTGGAGAGTTACAGTGGGTGGTTCAGGGGGAGAGTTACAGTGGGTGGTTCAGTGGGAGAGTTACAGTGGGGGGTTCAGGGGGAGAGTTACAGTGGAGAGTTACAGTGGGTGGTTCAGGGGGAGCGTTACAGTGGGTGGTTCAGGGGGAGAGTTACAGTGGGTGGTTCAGGGGGAGAGTTACAGTGGGGGGTTCAGGGGGAGAGTTACAGTGGGGGATTCAGGGGGAGAGTTACAGTGGGGCATTCAGGGGGAGAGTTACAGTGGGGGGTTCAGGGGAGAGCTACAGTAGGGGATTCGGGGGAGAGTTACAGTGGGGGATTCAGGGGGAGAGTTATAGTGGGTGGTTCAGGGGGAGAGTTACAATGGGTGGTTCAGGGGGAGAGTTACAGTGGGTGGTTCAGGGGGAGTGTTACAGTGGGGGGTTCAGGGGGAGTGTTACAGTGGGTGGTTCAGGGGGAGAGTTACAGTGGGGGGTTCAGGGGGAGAGTTACAGTGGGGGGCTCAGGGGGAGAGTTACAGTGAGTGGTTCATGGGGAGCATTACAGTGGGTGGTTCAGGGGGAGAGTTACAGTGGGGGGTTCAGGGGGAGAGTTACAGTGGGGGGGTTCAGGGGGAGAGTTACAGTGGGGGGTTCAGGGGGACATTACAGTGGGGAGTTCAGGGGAAGAGTTACAGTGGGGGGTTCAGGGGGAGAGTTACAGTGGGTGGTACAGGGGGAAGATGTCGTCCTTACTACTAGGGGGATCAAGGGGTATGACGAGAAAGCAGGAATGGGGTACTGAAGTTGCATGTTCAGCCATGAACTCATTGAATGGTGGTGCAGGCTCGAAGGGTCGAATGGCCTACCCCTGCACCTATTTTCTATGTTTCTATGTTCTGGTCCGACATTTGATGGTTTCACAGATTCCGAGGTTGCAGGTCCAAGTGGTGGTGGTGTTGGTGCAATGCAGCATTTTACACCCAGTGCCACACCGTCCCAGAGTGCGCCTCCCACTGGAGGGGTGCCGCTTGGAACACCCAGGGCCCTATCGTTCAAGAGTGCACCTCCCACTGGAGTGGTACCGCGAGGCAGACCCAGGCCGAACAGTAGGAGAATCGAAACACGCTCTCCTGAGATGCAGCATGCAGCAGATGTGGGTCAGGTTGTGGCACTGGGTGTGGAGACTAATGACCTTACCCGATCACCTGTGGGAAGCGACAGTACGGTGGGTGATGAGGTAACGGGACTGTCAGCAGAAATAGGAGTAATGACACGGGAAATGAGGGAGCGAATGTCAGAGGGAGTGCAAGCGACGGCACAGGCCATCAGGGAGGGCATGCAAGTGACCGCACAGGCCCTCATGGAGGTAGCTGCTGCAGTAAGGGCACACAGCCCGGCCAATCAAATTACACCTCCATGAAGAAGTGAACATTCACCGAGATGTGGATGAGAGATGGTTGCAGCCTTTCTTTGCTGCTGTTCTTGTTTTTGAAGTTACTGTAGTAACTTTTTTCAAATTGAAATTGTTTTGTAAGTTTTGTAACTTTACAACTTATAAGTGATCTTAGGGTTTTTAAGTGATCTTAGAGTATAAATGTTCTCACATTTTGTAAGTTATTTTATTTCATTAAAAAGTGATCTTGAAGTTTAAGTGATCTTACAGTGAAAGATTTTTCACATTGAAATTGTTTTGTACCTTTTGTAATGTTACAAGTTTATAAGTGATCTTAAAGTTTTTAGGTGATCTTAAAGAGTCTTAAAGTAAAGTTTGATACAACAATTATTTTATTACACTAACGTGCAGTACATTGTGAACTTTTCAATAAAATATATTTACATTAAAACTTATTCATGTTCCATTAACACAACACAACATAGGAACAACTCCAAAAAATAAACATGTCCATGTGGAACAGTTGTCGCTGAGCCCTCAGGCATCAGTAATTGAAGCATTCACGGATGAGCTGCTGGCGCAGGGCTCGAGCAATCGTTAAAGGAGCACGATGGACCGCCCTCCTATGACGTCGTGCTCCGGCATCAGGCACTAGCATAGTTTCCTGATCGTCGTCATCATCCTCATCTTGCTCTTCCAAATTACTATCATCAGGCACTCTCACCTCATGTGGGTCTTCTTCCACTACCAGCTCCTGCTACCTCATGATTGCTAAGTTATGCAGCATGCAGCACACAACAGTGAAGTGACAGACAATCTCAGGAGGGTACCATGTTGTATTGATGCACCATGTTGTATTGATGGTCAGCTTCCATCCGTGTTACACGTAGGGGTGTCATGAGCGAGGCCGTACCCTTTGTCTCCCAGTAGCCAGCTCTGCCCTTCTGGCTGCTCCTCAAAAATGTCAGATATAACGCTGTCGCGTTATGGGTGCTGCCAGGGTATCTTTCATCAACTGACATGATGCACTGCATGTTGTCACACACAAGCTGCATATTAATGGAGTGGAAACCTTTTCTATTCCTGAACTGCTCAGCATCCTCCACAGGTGCTCGCAAGGCAATGTGGGTACAATCAATGCAGCTCTGTACCTTTGGGAAGCCAGCAATCTTTGAGAACCTCAGAGCCCTGTCATGCATTGCTTGGCCGGTCATTGGGAACTTGATGAAGTCCACGCATACAGTGCAGCCATGACCTGGTGAACGCAGGCATGTATTGCACATTGAGAGTTGGCGCACACATCTCCAGTTGTAGCTTGAAATGATCGCGAGGCATAGAAGGAAAGTGCAGCTAAAACCTTCACTTCAACAGACAAGACAATCGGTGTTCTGCTTCTCGGCTGTAAATCTGCTCTCAGCATATCACAGATCTCGACTTCTCTGTGGAAACGCAGCCTTTTGACACAATCAGCCTCACTCATGTCCAGGTACGAATGCCTGACTCGATATTACCGACATGGGTAAGGCCTCCTGCTCATCAGCCTATGACGTTCCTGGTGCAGTGAGCTCTAATCAGTTCTCTCCTATGTAGCGAATTGATGGAGAACCATTGCATAATCTGAGGCATTGATAATACAGCATCCATACTTGAAGTAAAACTCTAACTTTCAAAGGTGCGTGCTGGCTGGCTATCTGGCTCTCCCTCCCAGTGTTTTTCAGGCCTCCCCTGTCCCCTGGCCCAAAGATCGCAGCTCAGTTTGCTGCCTGCATGCTGGAGCTCTGCTCTGTGGACGGGCTCTTTGGACGTCGCCCTCCCGGTGTTGTTCAGGCCGCCCCTATCCCCTGGCTGAAAGAACGCAGCTTGGTGCCTGCTGCCACTGTTTCAATGGAGAGGTAGGAAAATTTAATTTTTTATTTATTGATTTATTTATCATTTATTATTGATGGCTTTTTATTGGTAAAAGTAAAGTGTTTAATGCTTTGGAAAAAACCCTAACTTCCCTTCCCACCCCGCCTCCCCCCACTCCCCCGCCCTCCCCCGCCATCTCTGGCTACCTGCGCCTAATTCTAAAGTGTACGCAATGTCTTTCTGACCGTACAAAAGTGGACACTTACTCCGTTCTAAGTTAGTTTGGAGTAACTTTTCACTATCTAAACTTACAAAACAAACGTAAGTGGCTGTTAACACCCCCTTTTGGGAAAAAAACTGAACTAAAACGAAACTAAACTAACTCACTAGAACTGGAGCAAACTAAATGCCGAGAATTGTGATTTCTAAGATACTCCAAAATAAACTAGTTGCTCCAACAAAATAGGAGTTGCTCCACCCGAAACTTGGGCCCTATAACTGGTGCAACCATGTGTAAGGGGTGGTTTGCAGGGGGTCAGCTTTCCCTTCTGACCTTATATGAGCGGTTCCGAATCGCTCCCACACCCTTGGTTCTAGACACTGGAATTATGAAGGGACTGTGACAGACTTGGACAGACAATCGGTTTCAAGGTAGGAAGCAGGTATGGCTTTATTGTGTTTAAAAAGAAGTAAAAGGGCACACCTTTAATAACACACACAGACCAATACACACTGAAGGGTACAACACATTGAATAAATTGTCCAAATACAGTCTGTGGGGAAAAAAATACAGCTTAAATGGGGTAAAAAGGCGAATGCAGATACATTTACACAAGTTATCCCAGCCTCCCTCCTCCCAATTACCCTAACTAACGAAGTTATAGCTCTGGGGGGTTCAGGGGCTATGCTCACCAATCCCTTTAGACAGTTGCCGGTGAGTCACGGTTTCGGGGTTCTCTGCACTTGACCTAGGTGAGCCGTACCCCGGACGGAGAAGAGGACTTCGGACTGCATAGTCTTCGGTTGGGGTGCGTCCGTTGATGCGCTAAGTTGCGTTTTGGATGTATGGGGTAAATACCCACTTTCTTTGGTTAGGAATAGTTTTAGAAACATAGAAACATAGAAAATAGGTGCAGGAGCAGGCCATTCAGCCCTTCTAGCCTGCACCGCTATTCAATGAGTTCATGGCTGAACATGAAACTTCAGTACCCCCTTCCTGCTTTCTCGCCATACCCCTTGATCCCCCGAGTAGTAAGGACTTCATCTAACTCCCTTTTGAATATATTTAGTGAATTGGCCTCAACTACTTTCTGTGGTAGAGAATTCCACAGGTTCACCACTCTCTGGGTGAAGAAGTTTCTCCTCATCTCGGTCCTAAATGGCTTACCCCTTATCCTCAGACTGTGACCCCTGGTTCTGGACTTCCCCAACATTGGGAACATTCTTTCTGCATCTAACCTGTCTAAACCTGTCAGAATTTTAATCGTTTCTATGAGGTCCCCTCTCATTCTTCTGAACTCCAGTGAATACAAGTTCGTCCTTTTTGGTAATTTCTCACCCGTTGGTCGTTCCGAAGTAGATTGTAGAGTGGAAATAAATGTCGATTCTTTGGTTTTTGCTGAGTTGGTTTTGGTTGGTCGTTTTGCTGGTTGTGGTGGCCCGGGTTGTCAATTTGGTTGCTGACAACCTTCCATTTCGTGGGCCTCGTGCTCAGTCAGTTCTTGATGAGTTCTAGTAGTTTCCTTCACTGCTCCATTTCTTCACTCCCCAGCTCCAGCTGCTTGTGTCTGTGTCTGTGTTCCAGTCTGTGCTCTGCTTCTCTCCTGTCTTCTGCTAGTTTCTGTGTTCTACTAGTCTGCGTGCTGCTCCTTGCTGGTCTTTCCTTGTAAAACTGGGGGATAGATATATTCCAAAAAAAAGGCTCCGTTATCTCCCATCAAATCTCTTGGGCTCTGTTTGAACTGTTCTGTCCACTGATTTTCAAATGTCTCCTTTGTCAGCAGTAACTCGATTAGGGTGTGAGAATGTGGATGATGTGGAATCTATATGGGTAGAGCTGCAGAACACCAAAGGGCAAAAAACATTAGTGGGAGTTGTGTACAGACCTCCAAACAGTAGTAGTGATGTTGGGGAGGGTATCAAACAGGAAATTAGGGGTGTGTGCAATAAAGGTGCAGCAGTTATAATGGGTGACTTTAATATGCATATAGATTGGGCGAGCCAAACTGGAAGCAATACGGTGGAGGAGGATTTCCTGGAGTGCATGAGGGATGGTTTTCTAGACCAATATGTCGAGGAACCAACTAGGGGGGAGGCCATCTTAGACTGGGTGATGTGTAATGAGAGAGGATCAGTTAGCAATCTCATTGTGCGAGGCCCCTTGGGGAAGAGTGACCATAATATGGTGGAATTCTGCATTAGGATGGAGAATGAAACAGTTAATTCAGAGACCATGGTCCAGAACTTAAAGAAGGGTAACTTTGAAGGTATGAGGCGTGAATTGGCTAGGATAGATTGGCAAATGATACTTAAGGGGTTGACTGTGGATGGGCAATGGCAGACATTTAGAGACCGCATGGATGAATTACAACAATTGTACATTCCTGTCTGGCGTAAAAATAAAAAAGGGATGGTGGCTCAACCGTGGCTATCAAGGGAAATCAGGGATAGTATTAAAGCCAAGGAAGTGGCATACAAATTGGCCAGAAATAGCAGCGAACCCGGGGACCGGGAGAAATTTAGAACTCAGCAGAGGAGGACAAAGAGTTTGATTAGGACAGGGAAAATGGAGTACGAGAAGAAGCTTGCAGGGAACATTAAGGCGGATTGCAAAAGTTTCTATAGGTATGTAAAGAGAAAAAGGTTAGTAAAGACAAATGTAGGTCCCCTGCAGTCAGAATCAGGGGAAGTCATAACGGGGAACAAAGAAATGGCAGACCAATTGAACAAGTACTTTGGTTCGGTATTCACTAAAGGAGGACACCAACAACCTTCCGGATATAAAAGGGGTCAGAGGGTCTAGTAAGGAGGAGGAACTGAGGGAAATCTTTATTAGTCGGGAAATTGTGTTGGGGAAATTGATGGGATTGAAGGCCGATAAATCCCCAGGGCCTGATGGACTACATCCCAGAGTACTTAAGGAGGTGGCCTTGGAAATAGCGGATGCATTGACAGTCATTTTCCAACATTCCATTGACTCTGGATCAGTTCCTATCGAGTGGAGGGTAGCCAATGTAACCCCACTTTTTAAAAAAGGAGGGAGAGAGAAAACAGGGAATTATAGACCGGTCAGCCTGACCTCAGTAGTGGGTAAAATGATGGAATCAATTATTAAGGATGTCATAGCAGTGCATTTGGAAAATGGTGACATGATAGGTCCAAGCCAGCATGGATTTGTGAAAGAGAAATCATGCTTGACAAACTTTCTGGAATTCTTTGAGGATGTTTCCAGTAAAGTGGACAAGGGAGAACCAGTTGATGTAGTATATTTGGACTTTCAGAAGGCTTTCGACAAGGTCCCATACAAGAGATTAATGTGCAAAGTTAAAGCACATGGGATTGGGGATAGTGTGCTGACGTGGATTGAGAACTGGTTGTCAGACAGGAAGCAAGGAGTAGGAGTAAATGGGTACTTTTCAGAATGGCAGGCAGTAACTAGTGGGGTACCGCAAGGTTCTGTGCTGGGGCCCCAGCTGTTTACATTGTACATTAATGATTTAGACGAGGGGATTAAATGTAGTATCTCCAAATTTGCGGATGACACTAAGTTGGGTGGCAGTGTGAGCTGCGAGGAGGATGCTATGAGGCTGCAGAGTGACTTGGATAGGTTAGGTGAGTGGGCAAATGCATGGCAGATGAAGTATAATGTGGATAAATGTGAGGTTATCCACTTTGGTGGTAAAAACAGAGAGGCAGACTATTATCTGAATGGTGACAGATTAGGAAAAGGGGAGGTGCAACGAGACCTGGGTGTCATGGTACATCAGTCATTGAATGTTGGCATGCAGGTACAGCAGGCGGTTAAGAAAGCAAATGGCATGTTAGCCTTCATAGCGAGGGGATTTGAGTACAGGGGCAGGGAGGTGTTGCTACAGTTGTTCAGGGCCTTGGTGAGGCCACACCTGGAGTATTGTGTACAGTTTTAGTCTCCTAACTTGAGGAAGGACATTCTTGCTATTGAGGGAGTGCAGCGAAGATTCACCAGACTGATTCCCGGGATGGTGGGACTGACCTATCAAGAAAGACTGGATCAACTGGGCTTGTATTCACTGGAGTTCAGAAGAGTGAGAGGGGACCTCATAGAAACGTTTAAAATTCTGACGGGTTTAGACAGGTTAGATGCAGAAAGAATGTTCCCAATGTTGGGGAAGTCCAAAACCAGGGGTCACAGTCGAAGGATAAGGGGTAAGCCATTTAGGACCGAGATGAGGAGAAACTTCTTCACCCAGAGAGTGGTGAACCTGTGGAATTCTCTACCACAGAAAGTAGTTGAGGCCAATTCACTAAATATATTCAAAAGGGAGTTAGATGAAGTCCTTACTACTCGGGGGATCAAGGGGTATGGCGAGAAAGCAGGAAGCGGGTACTGAAGTTTCATGTTCAGCCGTGAACTCATTGAATGGCGGTGCAGGCTAGAAGGGCTGAATGGCCTGCTCCTGCATCTATTTTCGATGTTTCTATGTTTCTATGTGCTATCACTGGTTTTGCATTGTTTTAGAATTGTCCAATTTATGGACCATGATTTCCATTGTGCTTGACTGGGTAATTCGATTATCTCTAAGAGGGAGAATAGTTCCCCCAGCCAGTCTGGGGTCTTTAATACACGAATTTGGCCCCACCTCCTGTATGTGGTAACTTTTTTTTTTGCAGCCAAAATGTTGTAGAATCTTAAAATTGATATGCTCCTTCCCATAGATGTTTAGGGGATCTCAAGCTTCTGTAATTTAGGTCCATTTTGAATTCCCTTTCCTATGAGTCCAAACACTGGGGTGGGGGGGGGGGGGGGTCTCCATGAATGCATCCCCTTTTATCCCCCTTAGGCTTCGTCTGCCCTTTTAAACTCATTTTAAAAGCCCAGAAATGGATTCTTCTCCTCTGTAGAGGAAAGATACCTGGAATCTTTGCGAGATATTGGTAAATTCTACACATGGCTCCAACCCGGGCCATCATATTTGTTATGTATTTAACCTTTGGCAACCTGTATCACACCACCACCAGAGGGCCCACCTGTTGGAGTCCCAAGGGATCCCAGCATCCCTTGGGAACACTGTATATAAGCAGGCCACCCATAAGGTAACTGCACTCTGGAGTCTTTTTAAAGGAGCTAAGGTCACACTTACTCATTGCTCACAGTACTCAGTTTCATCTTTTATTATGAGCTTATCAATTGGCGATGAGATAATGAACAACCGCGCGAAAATGCAAAGAACAGTTGGTATCCTGGAGGGGTTCTCAGAAGGGGACGATTGGGAGGTCTTCGTGGAGAGACTCAACCAATACTTCGTGGCCAACGAGCTGGAAGAGGTCGAGAACACTGCCAAATGAAGGGCGATCTTCCTGACTGTGGGGCAACAACCTATGGCTTCATGAAGAATCTTCTAGCTCCGGTAAAACCAACAACTAAATCCGATGAAGAATTGTCTATGCTGGTCCAAGAGCACCTAAATCCTAAAGAAAGTATTTTGATGGCGAGATATCGGTTCTACACGTGTCAACGGTTGGAGGGCCAGTAAGTGGCGAGCTATGTCGCCGAACTAAGGCACCTTGCAGAACATTGTGAATTTGTTGGATTCCTAGAACAAATCTGAGAGACTTTCTTGTGCTTGGCATTGGCCATGAGTTAATGCTTTGCAAACTATTGACTGTTGAAACTCCGAATCTGAGCAAAGCCAAAACGATAGCCCAGGGATTTATGTCCACCAGTGACAACACTAAACAAATTTTGCAGCATAAAGAGATTTCGGCCAGTACTGTGCACAAAGTAACATAGAAACATAGAAAATAGGTGCACGAGTAGGCCATTCGGCCCTTTGAGCCTGCACCACAATTCAATAAGATCATGGCTGATCATTCACCTCAGTACCCTGCTTTCTCTCCATACCCCTTGATCCCTATAGCCGTAAGGGCCATATCTAACTCCCTCTTGAATATATCCAATGAACTGGCTCAACAACTCTCTGCAGTAGGGAATTCCACAGGTTAACAACTCTGAGTGAAGAAGTTTCTCCTCATCTCAGTTCTAAATGGCTTACCCCTTATCCTTAGACTATGTCCCCTGGTTCTGGACTTCCCCAACATAGGAACATTCTTCCTGCATCTAACCTGTCCAGTCCCGTCAGAATTTTATATATTTCTGTCATCCCCTCTCATCCTTCTAAACTCCAGTGAATGCAGGCCCAGTCGATCCAGTCTCTCCTCATATGTCAGTCCTACCATCCCAGGAATCAGTCTGGTGAACTTTCGCTGCACTCCCTCAATAGCAAGAACATCCTTCCTCAGATTAGGAGACCAACACAATATTCCAGATGAGGCCTCACCAAGGCCCCGTACAACTGCAGTAAGACCTCCCTGCTCCTATACTCAAATCCCCTAGCTATGAAGGCCAACATACAATTTGCCTTCTTCACCGCCTACTGTACCTGAATGCCAACTTTCAATGACTGATGAACCATGACACTCAAGTTTTGTTGCACCTCCCCTTTTCCTAATCTGCCGCCATTCAGATAATATTCTGCCTTCGTGTTTTTGCCACCAAAGTGGATAACCTCACATTTATCCACATTATACTGCATCTGCCATGTGTTTGTCCACTCACCTAACCTGTCCAAGTCACCCTGCAGCCTCTTAACATCCTCCTCACAGCTCACACCGCCACCCAGTTTAGTGTCATCTGCAAACTTGGAGATATTACACTCAGTTCCTTCATCTATATAATTTGTGTATATTGTAAATAGCTGTGGTCCCAGCACTGAGCCCTGCGGCACCCCACTAGTCACTGCCTACCATTCTGAAAAGGACCCATTTATCCCGACTCTCTGCTTCCTGTCTGCCAACCAGTTCTCTATCTACGTCAGTACATTACCCCCAATGCCATGTGCTTTAATTTTGCACACCAATCTCTTGTGTGGGACCTTGTCAAAAGCCTTTTGAAAGTTCAAATACACCACATCCACTGGTTCTCCCTTGTCCACTCTACATCCTCAAAAAATTCTAGAAGATTTGTCAAGCATGATTTCCCTTTCATAAATCCATGCTGACTTGGATCGATCCTATCACTGCTTTCCAAATATGCTGCTATTTCATCTTTAATAATTGATTCCAACATTTTCCCCACTATTGATATAATTCTCCATTTTCGCTCTCCCTCCTTTCTTAAAAAGTGATGTTACATTAGCTACCCTGCAGTCCATAGGAACTGATCCAGAGTCGATAGACTGTTGGGAAATGATCACCAATGCATCCACTATTTCTAGGGCCACTTCCTTAAGTACTCTGGGATGCAGTCCATCAGGCCCTGGGGATTTATTGGCCTTCAATCCCATCAATTTCCCTAACACAATTTCCCAGCTAATAAGGATTTCCTTCAGTTCCTCCTTCTCACTAGACCCTCGGTCCCCTAGTATTTCCGGAAGGTTATTTGTGTCTTCCAATTGTGAATGCTCCAGAGTAAATCCACCCACAGCTCCAGTGCCGCAATGCGATCTGTCAGGTGCTGCAAGCGGATGCACTTCCCACACATGTAGTTGTCAGGGACACTGGAAGCATCCCTGACTTCCCACATAGCACAGGAGGAGCATAACACATGTCCGAGCTCTCATGCCATGACTTAACCCCTAGATTAACTTAATTTATCAACAACAATGCTAAAGGTTACTTACTGATAAAGAAAAAGAAAAACTACTCACCAATCACTTACCCCCTTGGCTGTGACATCACTCTTTGATTTCTTTCTACTTCTATTTTGCCTTCACATCCTGCACCTGCACCAGCTAGCCTTTTGTAGGCCTCACCAATGCTGCCTCTCCGAGTGCTTTCGTCCATCGGCGACGCCTCATGTGCCCAGGTTCTGAGCAGATTTCCATCGTTGTTCAAGCCAGGCATTGGGAGCTTCTCGGAGGTGAAAGTGCAGATCCATTTGGTTCCCGGTATGCGACCCATCCACCACAAGGCACGGGCGGCACCGTATATGATGCGAGAGAAAGTAGAAATTGAGCTGTACATGCTGCAGCGAGAAGGCATCATCGTGCCGGTGGAATTCAACGAGTGGGCCAATCCAATTGTCCCGGTACTTAAAGGTGCTGGCATGGTCAGAATTTGTGGGGACTATGAAGTAACGATTAACTGTTTTTCGCTACAGGACCAATACCCACTACCCAAGGCAGACGACTTATTTGCGACCCTGGTTGGAGGGAAAACGTTCACCAAATTGGACCTGACCTCGGCCTACATGACGCAGGAGCTGGAGGAATCTTCGAAAGGCCTCACCTGCATCAACACGCACAAAGGTCTGTTCATCTGTAACAGATGCCCGTTCGGGATTCGGTCGGTTGCGGCAATCTTCCAACGGAACATGGAGAGCCTGCTAAAGTCGGTCCCTCGCACCGTGGTTTTCCAGGACGACCTACTGGTTACAGGTCAGGACACCATTGAGCACTTGAAGAATCTGGAAGAGGTTCTTGGTTGGATCGCATGGGACTCAGGTTGAAACGCTCGAAGTGTGTTTTCCTGGCGCCGGAGGTCGAGTTCTTGGGAAGAAGAATCGCAGCAGACGGCATCAGACCCATTGACGCCAAGACGGAGGCCATCAAAAACACGCCGAGACTACAGAACATGACGGAGCTGCGGTCGTTCCTGGGACTCCTCAACTATTTTGGTAATTTCCTACCCAAGTTAAGCACCTTGCTAGAACTCCTACATGTGCTACTGTGCAAGAGAGATGACTGAGTATGGGGGTATTCACAAGAGGCTGCCTTTAAGAAAGCCAGAAATCTGTTGTGTTCAAATAAACTGCTTGTCCTCTTTAACCCATGTAAATGATTAGTGCTAGTTTGCGATGCGTCTTCATACGAGGTCGGGTGTGTGTTACAACAGGCTAATGAATCGGGGATTTAGCAACCGGTCGCTTATGCATCCAGGAGTCTGTCCAAGGCTGAAAGGGCCGAGTGCATGATTGAAAAAGAGGCTCTGGCGTGCGTTAACAGGGTAAAAAAAATGCACCAGTACTTGTTTGGCCTCAAGTTTGAGCTTGAAACTGACCACAAGCCACTCATATCGCTATTCTCTGAGAGCAAATGGATTAACACCAATGCCTCTGCCCACATCCAAAGATGGGCGCTCACGCTGTCTGCATACAACTATGTAATCCACCACAGACCGGGCAGAGAACTGCGCTGATGCTCTCAGTCGGCTACCATTGGGGTGGAAATGGCACAGCCTGCGGACTTGCTCATGGTAATGGATGCATTCGAAAATGAAAAGTTACCCGTTACGGACCGCCAGATCAGGACCTGGACCAGCCAGGATCCTTTACTGTCCATGGGAGCTGGTCCAGCGTCCCAGCGGAGATGCAGGAGGAGATTAAGCCGTTCCACATGTGCAAAGACGAAATGTCCTTGCAGGTGGTCTGTCTGTTGTGGGGTAATCGCGTTGTCTTGTCCAAGAAAGGCAGAGAAACGTTCATTTGTCACCTACACAGCACCCACCCACACATTGTAATGGTGAAAGCCATAGCCAGATCCCATATGTGGTGGCCTGGCATCGACTCAGATTTAGAGTCATGCATGTGCCAGTGCAACACTTGCCCTCAGCTGAGCAATGCACCCAGAGAGCCACTGCTAAGTTTGTGGTCGTGGCCCTCCTAACCGTGGTCGAGGATCCACGTGGACTATGCGGGCCCATTTCTAGGCATAATGTTCTTGGTTGCCGTGGATGCCTGTTCAAAATGGATTGAATGTGTAATAATGTCTGTAAGCACGTCCACAGCCACCATCAAAAGCCTACGAGCCATGTCTGCCACACATGGCCTACCTGATGTCCTAGTCAGCGACGATGGGCCGTGTATCACCAGTGCTGAATTCAAGGAATTCATGACCCGCAATGGGATCAAGCACGTCACATCTGCCCCGTTCAAGCCCGCATCCAATGGCCAGACAGAACGGGCAGTTCAGACCATCAAGCAAAGCTTGAAACGCGTGTTGGAAGGCTCCCTGCAGACCCGGCTGTCCCGAGTGCTACTCAGCTACCGCACCAGACCCCACTCACTCACCGGGGTTCCCCCAGCTGAGCTGCTCATGAAAAGGGTGCTCAAAACAAGGCTCTCTCTTGTCCACCTTGATCTCTATGATCACGTGGAGGACAGGTGGCATCAACAAAGTATGTACCATGACCAAGCAAATTTGTCACGCGATATTGAGGTCAATGATCCTGTGTTTGTGCTCAATTATGGACATGGTCCCAAATGGCTCGCTGGCATGGTCATACCCAAAGAAGGGAGTAGAGTGTTTCAGGTCAAAGTGGTCAATGGACTAACGTGCAGAAAACATTTGGACCAAATCAAATTGCTGTTCACGAACAGCTACGAACAACTCGAAGAAGACGCCACCAACTTTGACCCTCCAACACACACACAAGTGGCAACCGACATCATGGTTGACCATGAAGCCGAACTCACCATCCCCAGCAGCCTGGCAAGGTTGGCTGCCCAGTAGTCCAGTGAAGAACAGACCAACTCACCACACACCCGCATTTGTACCGAGATGATCGACAAGGGAGCGAAAAGCCCCAGATCCTCTCACCCTGTAAATAAGTGTGCTATTGACTTTACGAGGGAATGATGTTATCCCTTGGGAGCACTGTATATAAGCAGGTCATCCTTGCGGTACCTGCATTCTAGAGTCTTATTAAAGGAGCTAAGGTCAGACTTACTCATTGCTCACAGTACTCAGTTTCATCCTTTATTATGAGCTTATCAGTATTCACAAGTCCCATTCCCTTCTCTGCAAGGCAACACAAACAAGCCAGGAGAAAACATTTGGCTGTTTTCTCCCCCAGTAAATTTGTTGACTTCTGCTGCAGCACTGTTCAACCTCCTTCACTGTAACATTAATATACCCTAGACATGTGGCTGTAGCACTTTGACATGTCCCACTCTCCTCACTGTAACATTAATATACCCCAGACATGTGGCTGTAGCACTTTGACATGTCCCACCCTCCTCACTGTAACATTAATATACCCTAGACATGTGGCTGTAGCACTTTGACATGTCCCACCCTCCTCACTGTAACATTAATATACCCTAGACATGTGGCTGTAGCACTTTGACATGTCCCACCCTCCTCACTGTAACATTAATATACCCTAGACATGTGGCTGTAGCACTCTGACATGTCCCACCCTCCTCACTGTAACACTCTGGTGTACAGCACAACCCTATCTGTCTCTAGCTCTTTCTCCCCTGCCCAGTGCCTGTCACTAACACACTGATCTCATATATCACAACTCTGGTGATTCTAATACTCTTCAAAAAACGCAGGAATATTTATTCTGGCTGTTTCACTGACAGAAACCCATAAAATACCAAGCAGGAAAAATTCGGCCCCGTAGCGCTCGTTCCTAGCTGTTAGCGATGGCGCTAATGGGGCACCAGACCAGTATCATCGGGGTCAGGTGAATTCAGCACCACTTGCCAAATTCGGCCTCCCCTCGTAGCACCGCTGGTAAGTGGTATCGCCGAGAACATCAATGCCAGGGAGATCGTGACGTCAGTGTGCAATGCTCACTGACCAATTTGGAAAATTGCTTCTTACCACTTACCTCACTGTCTGGACACAGTGAGAGCTGGCTTGCAGCACCAGGAAGCTGGCTCCAGGGACGTTATTTAAAGGGATCATCACTAATCACTCGCAGTTTCATTCGTTTTTTTGTTAGTTTCACCCACTGCAACAGTTTCATTCGGTTATTTCAAGGTTCTTTTGTGTCGGTTGTTTTCTGGCAACTGAAAAGTAGCTACATTTTTAGTGTTCAAAGCTACACTTGGTAACTTTAATGGGAGCTGTACTGGCAGCCGACCTCGCTCTCCAGGATCATCGGCGGAGGCAGCGAGAAAGACTGGAACATGCGCAGAGGGAGGAGGAAGGCCATCAGGCCTCTCAACAGGAGGCCTTGCCCTCCGAGGATTTTCCAAGAGGGCTTCTATCTCCAATTAAGCAAGGAGCAGTGTATTAAAAGGCTCCACTTAACCAAGGAGATGGTCATAGAATGCTGCCACAGCCTGCAACCAGACCTCCAGCCTCAGACTAGTGCGATCATAACTCTCCCAGTGACAGTCAAGGTCACCATCGCCCTCAATTTCTTCACCAACGGATCCTTCCAGGCTACAAAAGGAGCCATAGCTAACATCTTGCAGTTCGCCGTCCATCGCTGCATCCGGGAGGTCTCAGAGGCTCTCCACAGTAGGAGAAGGGACTACATTTTCTTCCCGATCACAGAGAGAAGCAGGAATAGCGTGTATGTAGCTTTGCCAGGATAGCAGGATTCCCTATGGTGCAGGGCACCATTGACTGCACCCATATGGTTTTGCGGGCACCGCATAACAATCCTGAGATCTTCTGTAACCGCAAAGGCTAACACTCACTTAATGTGCAGTTGGTGTGTAACCATGCACAGCGAATCCCCAACGTTAGTGCCTGCTATCCTGGCAGGTGCCACGATGTCTTTAGCCTGCACCAGACCAGTATGCCAGCACTCTTCCAGCCACCACGTCAAGCTTGTGGCTGGTTGCTTGGGGGCAAGGGCTATCTGCTCTCCAGCTGGTTCATGACTCCCCTTTGCAATCCCATCGCCCCTGCCCAGCACTCATATAATGAGAGCCATTCTGCCACCTGGAATATCATCGAGTGGACCATCGGCCGACTGCAGCAATGGTTCTCCATTTTGTGGTGGTGTGCTGCATGCTCCACAACTTGGCCATCTTCAGGGCCCAGGCTTTGCCACTAGAGATTGCGGTACCACCTCACGAGGAAGCGGAAGACAAGGACAACGAGGAAGAGGAACAGGAGTGAGGGAGGAGGCAGTTACTCAATTGGCCTTCCAGAAGGGCGGTCCGTGACTGCCTCCTCACACTGCGGTTTGAATGAATAAAACCCCCAGATCCCCGTTGCTCACCACATCCCCATCATTCCATCCCTGTCGCAGGCCATAGCACAACGCAAAGCTGAAATGAGGCACATGACAAAAGAACCCAAACTGAATTAATACATTTATTAGAAATCAGTGAACACATATTTATACCAAAAATATTAACTATTCACCCCTACGTTACTGTGCCTTTGCCTACTCTAGTGTTCATACGACGTGTTGGTCCAGTGGCTGCAGTAGGGCTGGTGGAAGGCTGATGAACATCCATGCAGGAGACTGCAGATGGCTTTGCAGGATGTCCTTGAGCAGCTCTGGACCTGGGAAGCCTGGCTGTAGACTACAGCACCTCAGCATGGGCGGCAGCAGTCTAAGCTGGCTAGGTAACAGGCAGCAACAAGGGCAGTGTGGCAGTGGTGGAAGCAGGAATGCTGTCATCCTGAGAGAGGACAGCAGATTCCTGTTCCACTGCCACACTCCCGGGGCAGTACCTCAGCAGCCCTCGCGATCTGTTGGATCACAGATTGCTTGCCTGCTGCAACACCGTGAAAGGCCCGGTCCATAGTGGTAGACCCAGCCATGATGAGCGTTGACCACCGCTTGCATCAGCCTTGCAGCCCATGGGGCAATTTCCCCCGTGGGGTGTTGAGGGTTCGCCGCACACGGCGATTACGTCATCGGCCGTTGTGCAGCGGCTGAGGTGCTAACCGCTGGACACAACGCTGTCATGGCAGTGCCTCCGAAACCGCCTGAGCAATTTCCTGGGAGGCAGAAGTGCCCCCGTCCCCTGGGCAAAAACTGCCTTGCACCCCATTTGCGCCCCCCAGGTGGCACTAAGGGGCTATAAAAAGGGGCAATTTAGCCCCCTTAGTTCTTTGACTGGTTGGTCCCCTTCATTTTCTTCCTGCTTTTTTTTCTCACAGGCATTTGTCGTTTATGGCCACTTCTCACCTAGTTGCAAGAACTAATTATCTAAAGCTTACCAAAACAAAGCTGTCTTGCGCATTGCGGGAGTCCGGAACAGGTCTAACATACTATAGTAATCTTTGGTGTTTGCCAGCTCTTTCTCCATAGTCGATTTGAGGATCTACAAAAAACACACACAATGAAATGGCACATCTGCACTGAGCATATTGCTTTTATTGGAGTATTCAGCCTGTTATGTATGTAAAAATTACCAATGTGTAAGACTTGCCACCAGGGGGCGCACCGCTGGGAGACCCAAGGGTCACCTGCACACCCTGAGCAAGCAGGTATAAAAGGAATTCTACCATGCTGCTTCTTCACTCTGGAGTTACATTAAAGAGACCAAGGTCACAACAGTTTGAGCTTAAAATATACAGTCTTGTGGAGTTATTCTGAACATAACAATTGGCGATGAGTAACAGATCCGAACTTTCACGCGGTTATGACTGCTGTTGGTATTTTTGAGAGATTTGTTGAGGGTGATGATTGGGACACCTCCGTTAAACGTCTTGACCAGTACTTTGTGGCCAACAAGCTGGATAAGGAAGAAACCATGGTCAAGCGCAGGGTGATTCTCCTCACTGTTTGCGGGTCCATGATATATGGCCTCATCAAAAATCTGCTAGCACTGACGAAACCAACAGAGAAGACATATGAAGGGTTGTGCACGCTGGTTCGGGAACACCTCAAGCTGAAGGCAAGCATCTCGATGGCCAGGCTTTTATACGCACCATCGCTCCGAGGGCCAGGACGTGGCGAGCTATGTCGCTGACCTAAGATGCCTTGTGGGACCGTGCGTATTTGCTGGATTTTTGGGGAAGTGTTGCGGAACTTTTTTGTTTTTGGAATCAAGGTTATTCTTTGCAAACTGCTGTCTGCCGAATCCCTAGATCTGAGCAAGGCCATCACGATAGCCCAGGCTTTCATGTCCATGAACGATAACACTGAACAGATATCCTTGCAGCATCGAAGCTCACTGGCAAGTACTGTGCATAAAATAACACCTTCAGTAGGCAGAGCTGTACATGACAGGGCCTACACGCCCTCAGAAGCCAGACCTTGGATGACTCAGAGTCCGCCATGGGGCATGAATACGAATTCATTGACACCATGTTGGCGCTGCGGGGGTAATCATTGAGCCCATTAATGTCGATTCAAGCACTACATGTGCAAGGGTTGTGGAACAATGGGGCACCTCCAGCGAATGTGCAGACGTGCTGCGACTCACCATGCGGCAGAGTCGGCAGAAGATGACCGATCCGGCGAGGATCACGCTGAACGAGTAAGCGAGGCAACTCAACCCGAGGCTGAAGAGGAAGTGTATGAGCGTACACACCTTCACCACCAAAAGCCCTCCAATAATGTTAAAAATCAAATTAAACGGCATTCCAGTTTCCATGGAATTGGACACGGGGGTAAGTCAGTCAATTATGAGCCAGAAGGCTTTTGAGAAACTGTGGGCAACAAGGCTCAAAGGCCAAAACTCAGCCTGATCCACACCAAACTGTGCACTTACACCAAAGAGCACATATCAGCCATTGGCAGTGCGGCAGTGAAGGTATCGTATGATGGAGCTGTGCATGATTTACCACTATGGATTGTACCAGGCGATGGCCCAACGCTGTTCGGCAGAAGCTGGCTAGGAAAGATCCGATGAAACTGGGACGACATCAAAGCACTGTCTTCAGTGGATGACGCCTCGTGCGCCCAAGTGCTAAACAAATTCCCATTATTCGAACCAGGCATCGGCAACTTCACAGGCGCCAAAGTGCAGATCCATCGAGTCCCTGATGCACGACCCGTTCATCACAAGGCACGAGCGGTTCCATACATGATGCAAGAGAAGGTCGAGTTCGAGCTGGACAGACGTCAACAAGAGGGGATCATATCGCCAGTCAAGTTCAGTGAGTGGGCCAGGCCAGTCCCGTGTTGAAAAGCAATGGGACGGTCAGAATCTCCGGGGACTATAAGGTAACGATCAACCGAGTCTCGTTACAGGACCAGTACCCACTACCCAAAGCGAATGACCTGTTCGCAATGCTAGCTGGGGGGGAAGTCGTTCACCAAGCTGGATCTAACCTCTGCTTACATAACACAGGAGCTGGCTGAACCTTCAAAAAAATTGATGTGCATCAACACGCACAAAGGACTGTTCGTATACCACAGATACCCCTTTGGGATTCACTCGGCTGCGGCCATCTTCCAGAGGAACATGGAGAGTCTGCTGAAATCAGTTCCGCGCACTGTGGTGTTTCAAAACGACAACTTGATCACTGGCCGCAACACCACCGAACACTTGCACAACCTGGAAGAGGTTCTAAAGTGACTGGACAGAGTGGGACTTAGGCTGGAATGCTCCAAATGTGTTTTCCTGGTGCCAGAGGTCGAATTTTTGTGGAGAAAGATTGCGGCGTACGGCATCAGACCTACGGATTCCAAGACGGAGGCCATCAAGAATACACCCAGACCACAGAATGTGACAGAGCTGCGTTCGTTCCTGGGACTCCTCAACTATTTTGGTAACTTTCTGCACGTTTGTCCATCTTCGTACGGGTTCGGTTGTGTGTTAGAGCAAGCCAATGTGTCAGGCAAACTGCAACCGGTTGCATATGCATCCAGAAGCTTATCTAAGGCTGAAAGAACCTATAGTATGGTTGTGAAAGAAGCATTACCATGCGTATACGGGGTTAAGAAAATGCACCAATACTTATTTGGACTCCGGTTCGAGCTCGAAACCAACCACAAGCCGCTCATTTCGCTGTTCTCAGAAAGCAAAGGTATTAATACCATTGCTTCGTCCCGCATCCAAAGGTGGGCACTAATGTTATCTGTGTATGACTATGCAATGCGCCACAGACCAGGCACTGAGAACTATGCTGATGCCCTCAGTCGGCTACCATTGCCCACTACAGGGGTGGAAATGGCGCAACCCGCAAACTTGCTTCTTGTAATGGATGCTTTTGAGAGCGAGGGGTCACCCATCATGGCTCACGAGATCAGGACCTGAACTAGCCAGGACCCTATGCTATCACGAGTAAAAAACTGCGTCCTCAATGGGAGCTGGTCGGCGGTTCCCGGGGAAATGCAAGGCGAAATTAAGCCGTTCCACCGACGCAAGGATGAACTGTCCATCCATTCGGACTGTCTCCTATGGGGGAATCATGTAGTTTTGCCAAAAAAAGACAGGCAAACGTTTATACGTGACCTTCACAGTACCCACCCAGGCATAGTCATGATGAAGGCTATCGCCTGGTCGCACGTTTGGTGGCCCGGCATTGACTCGGAATTGGAGTCATGCGTACACTAATGTAACATTTACTCACAGTTGAGCAATGCACCAAAGGAGGCCCCACTGAGTCTGTGGTCATGGCCCTCCAAACCGTGGCCCAGGGTCCACGTAGATTTCGCTGGTCCCTTTCTAGGAAAGGTGTTCCTAGTAGCAATGGACGCTTACTCTAAATGGATTGAATGTATAATAATGTTGTCATGTATGTCCACTGCCACCATTGAAAGCCTCCGGGCCATGTTCGCCACCCATTGGTTTGCCCGACGTCCTTATTAGTGACAATGGATCATGTTTCACCAGCTCAGAATTCAACGAGTTCATGACCCACAGTGGCATCAAGCTTGTCAAATCTACACCGTTTAAGCCCGCATCCAATGTTCAAGCGGAACGGACAGTCCAAATCATCAAGCAGAGCTTGAAATGCACGATGGATGATTTCTTGCAGACCCGGTTATCTCAGATCCTGCTCAGCTACCACATGCGACCCCACTCGCTTACCGGGGTTCCCCCTGTAGAATTGCTAATGAGAGCACTCAAAACCAGGCTCTCCTTAGTTCACCCGGATCTCAATGATCATGTAGAAACCCGGCGTCACCGGCATAACATGTACCACAATCGCACGGCTGTATCGCTTGACATTGAGGTTAATGAGCCTGTGTTTGTTCTTAATTACGGTCATGGTCCCAAATGGGTTGCTGGTACTGTGTTAGCCAAGGAGGGGAATAGAGTGTTTGTTGTCAAACGTTTGAATGGACAAATGTGCAGAAAGCACTTGGATCAGACCAAACTGTGATTCTCTGACAACCAAGAACAGTTTGAAGAGGACATTACCACATACACCTAACCAGCAATCGACCTCACAGTCAATCATGAGGATGAACCCACCATGCCCGACAGTCTGATCAGACCAACCACACCGCAGAGCAGCAATGATCCGACCGACTCACCCATGCCAGGACTTCAACTCAGGTGATCAACCCGGGAATGCAGTGCCCCGGATCGCCTAAACTTGTAAATAACTTGTATCTAAGACTTTGGGGGGGAATGATGTTATGTATGTAAACATTACCAATGCGTAAGACTTGCCACCAGGGGGCGCACCGGTGGGAGACCCAAGGGTCACCTGCACACCCTGGGCAAGCAGGTATAAAAGGCAGTCCACCATGCTGCTTCCTCATTCTGGAATTACATTAAAGAGACCAAGATCACAACAGTTTGAGCTTACAATGTACAGTCTTGTGGAGTTATTCTGAACATAACATAGCCTGTGATAGATTCATGACTTTAATTGGAGTAATTTTGGTTATCTTCACATCCTGATTTGGATGAAAATGGAGTAGCAGGAGTTGAGAAGTCTGACAGAGATCAGTTCTGGAAGATTCCCTTTGGGTTTAGTTTCAAACCCTGCTGTATCAACTGGACAGGCCAGGAATAGGTGTAGGAACTTCGAGTGTGAAATAGGTAGGAGCTTATTAGCATATTCAAAAGTGGATGGGTAAGAGTGCAGCACTATTTCTTGGATCATGGGCATGCCGAATACTGAGTTCCCAGCACGTCCATGGAAACCTGGCAGAAGGCATCCTCAGGCAAACTGCAGTCAGTTTGTCCATAGATTTTAGAGAAATTGTTTCAAGAATTTAATTTATTTTCCCACTTGAGGCACTAAGCCTTTTTCATGTTGTCATTAATGTTATAGATGTATACTATAGATATACTGTCACTGTGTAAGGGGGGGTTGTGTTTGTGGTCTCTATGAGGGGGTCAGGTTCCCTTCTGACCAACTTGAGCGGTTTCGAATCACTCCCCCTCCCTTGGGATCTGTACTCTGGATTTATTTGGGGGGTGTGACAAAAGTGCAGAGGACGCTAGTTTGATACAAAGAACTTAGGTTTTATTACAGTCAAGGTAATACAGGCTTATTACTCAAGTGAGAAAATACACGGCCAAACTTACAACCATTCTGCTAAAGAACAATACAAGGAAACGTACAAGGTCAAACTTATAATCACTGTAATAAAGAGCAATACAAGGAAAGGTACACGGTCAAACTTATAATTGCTCTAATAAAGAACAGTACAAGGAAAGGTACAAAGTCAAACTTATAATCTCTCTAATAAAGTACCAAACACTACACATTCAAAGGGGGTTGCAGCAAAATTATACCTCCCACCTCCCAATACATAATTCTAGTTAGGTTCGACTCCAGGGCAGGCAGGGACTTATGCTTACCAATCCTTTTGATAGTTAATAGTCGATGTGTATTTGTAAAGCATGCATTCCCATGTTCCGCCACCAGGGAGCTCATCCCCTGAAGTCCCAAGGGATCCCAGCATCCCTTGGGAGCACTGTATATAAGCCGGCCCCTAAGGCCTGTTCCTCACTCTGGAGTATCTTATTAAAGACTGAGGTCACTGTTACTTTGACCTCCCTGTGTGAAGTATCATTTGTGTTAGGAACACAATAACTGGCAACGGGTATGCGAATCCAACGCAACGATGCAGCAAACTGTGGGCATCCTGGTGAAGTTCTCGGAGGGTGAGGACTGGGAAGCCTATGTCGAACAGCTAGACCAGTACTTTGTAGTCAACGAGCTGGACGGAGAAGGAAGCGCTGCAAAAAGGAGAGCGGTCCTCCTCACGGTCTGCGGGGCACCGACCTACAGCCTCATGAAGAATCTTCTGGCTCCGGTGAAACCCAAGGATAAGTCGTATGAGGAGCTGTGTACACTGGTTCGCGAGCATCTTAACCCGAGAGAGAGCATGCTGATGGCGAGGTATCGGCTCTACAAGTGCCAGTGATCTGAAGGTCAGGAAGTGGCGAGCTACGTCATCGAGCTAGGGCGACTTGCAGGACAATGTGAGCTTGATGGCTACCTGGAGCAAATGCTCAGAGACTTTTTTGTACTGGGCATTGGCCACGAGACCATCCGACGAAAACTTTTGACTGTAGAGACACCGACCCTCAGTAAGGCCATTGTGATAGCACAAGCGTTTATGTCCACCAGTGATAAAACCAAACAAATCTCTCAGCACACAAGTGCTAGCAATGTTCATAAAATAACTGAACCTGTGTTTGCGAGCAGAAATGTACAGGGCAGAAACCACGAGTCTGCAACTGCCAGCAGGCCTCAGCTGACCCAGATGACTCAGAGTCCACAACAAATGATGAATGCAAGGCAATTCACACCTTGTTGGCATTGTGGAGGCTTCCATTCAGCCTATTCATGCCACTTCAAAGGGTATGTTTGCAAGAGTTGTGGAACAATGGGACACCTCCAACGAGCTTGCAGACGAGCTGCAAGTTCTGCAAAACCTGCTAACCACCACGTGGCAGAGGAAGATCGGTCCATGGTGGATCAAGGCAATTTTGAGCCTCAGAGAGAGGATGCAGATGCTGAAGTACACGGGGTGCACACATTTTCGATGAAATGTCCACCTATAATGCTAAGTGTAAAATTGAATGGCTTACCATGGAACTGGACACTGGCGCTAGCCAATCCATCATGAATAAAAAGATGTTTGAGAGATTGTGGTGCAACAAGGCACTCAGATCAGCCCTGAGCCCCATCCACACGAAACTGAGAATTTACACCAAAGCGCTTATCACTGTCCTCGGCAGCACCATGGTCAAGGTCACTTACGAGGGCACGGTGCATGAACTGCCACTCTGGGTTGTCCGGGGCGATGGCCCCACACTGCTTGGAAGGAGTTGGCTGGGCAAAATGCACTGGAACTGGGATGACATCCGAGCGCTATCACATGTCGATAAGGCCTCATGTACTCAGGTTTTTAACAAATTTCCTTCCCTTTTTGAGCCAGGTTATGGAAACTTTTCCGGGGCGAAGGTGTGGATCCACTTGGTCCCAGAGGCACGACCCATCCACCACAAGGCGCAAGCAGTACCTCACATGATGAGGGAGAGAATGGACAGGCTGCAATGCAAGGGCATCATCTCCCCAGTGGAATTCAGTGAGTGTGCCAGCCCGATTGTTCCAGTACTCAAAAGTGATGGCACGGTAAGGATTTGCAGCGGTTATAAAGTAATTATTAATCGTTTCTCGCTACAGGACCAAGGCAGATGACCTATTTGCGACGCTGGCAGGAGGCAAGATGTCCACCAAGCTCGACCTGACTTTGGCCTACATGACGCAGGAGCTGGAGGAGTCTTCGAAGGGCCTCACCTGCATCAACACGCACAAGGGACTGTTCATCTACAACAGATGCCCGTTTGGAATTCGGTCGGCTGCAGCAATCTTCCAGAGAAACATGGAGAGCCTACTCAAGTCGGTACCATGCACGGTGGTCTTTCAGGCTGACATGTTGGTCACAGGTCAGGACACCGTCGAGCACCTACAAAACTTGGAGGATGTCCTCCAGCGACTGGATCGCGTAGGGCTGCGGCTGAAGAGGTCGGAATGCGTCTTCATGGCAACAGAAGTGGAGTTTTTGGGGAGAAAGATCGCGGCGGATGGCATTCGGTCCACAGACGCCAAGACAGAGGCTATCAGGAACGCACCCAGGCCACAGAATGTCACAGAGCTGCGGTCGTTCCTGGGACTCCTCAACTATTTTGGTAACTTCCTACCGGGGTTAAGCACCCTCTTAGAGGCCCGACATGTGTTATTGCGTAAAGGTGAGAACTGGGTATGGGGGGGGAAAAACAAGTAATTGCTTTTGAGAAAGTCTGAAACATTTTATGCTCCAACAAGCTGTAAAAGACTTATGCTAGCATTTGACGCGTCGTCGTACGGAGTTGGGTGTGTATTACAACAAGCTAACATTGCGGGGAAGTTGCAACCTGTCGCCTATGCTTGCAGGAGCTTGTCTAAGGCCGAGAGGGCCTACAGCATGATTGAGAAAGAGGCATTAGCATGTGTGTTCGATGTAAAGAAAATGTATCAGTACCTATTTGGCCTCAAATTTGAGCTGGAAACCGATCACAAGCCCCTCATATCCCTATTCACTGAAAACAAAGGGATAAATACTAATGCCTCAACCCGCATACAAAGGTGAGCACTCGCGCTATCAGCATATAAGTATACCATCCACCACAGGCCAGGCATCGAGAGCTGTTGTCCCGAGTAAAAAACTGTGTACTGCATGGGAGCTGGGCCAGCATTCCCGTTGAAACGCAAGAGCTAATCATGCCGTTCCAGCGGTGAAAGGACAAGCTGTCCAGTCAGGCAGAGTGCCTGTTGTGGCGTAACCGTGTAGTGCTACCAAAAAAGGGCAGGGAGACGTTCATCTCGGATCGCCACAGCACACACCCGGGTATAGTAATGATGAAAGCGATAGCCAGGTCCCACGTGTGGTGGCCCGGTATCGACTCTGACTTAGAGTCCTGTGTACGGCAATGCAGCATGTGTGCTCAATTGAGCAACGCACCCAGAGAGGCACCACTAAGTTTGTGGTCCTGGCCCTTCAGACCATGGTCGAGGATCCATGTTGACTATGCGAGCCCATGTTGACATCTCGGTAAAATGTTCCAGGTGGTGGTGGATGCTTTTTCAAAATGGATTGAATGTGAAATAATGTTGGGAAGAACCGCCACTACCACCATTGAAAGCCTGAGGGCCATGTTTGTCACCCACGGCCTGCCTGACATACTGGTCAGTGACAAGGGGCCATGTTTCACCAGTGCCGAATTTAAAGAATTCATGACCCGCAATGGGATCAAACATGTCACCTCGGCCCCATTTAAACCAGCTTCCAATGAGCAGGCAGAGCGGGCAGTACAAACAATCAATCAGAACCTTAAACGAGTCACAGAAGGTTCACTCCAAACCCGTCTGTCCCGAGTACTGCTCAGCTACCGCACGAGACCCCACTCGCTCACAGGGGTGCCCCCGGCTGAGCTACTCATGAAAAGGACACTTAAAACCAGACTCTCGCTAGTTCACCCCAACCTGCATGATCAGGTAGAGAGCAGGCGGCAGCAACAAAATGCTAACGATGGTCGTGCCACTGTGTCACGGGAAATTGATCTGAATGACCCTGTGTATATGCTAAACTATAGACATGGTCCCAAGTGGATCGTGGGCACGGTGATAGCTAAAGAAGGGAATAGGGTGTTTGTAGTCAAACTAGACAATGAACAAATTTGCAGAAAGCATCTGGGCCAAACGAGGCTGCGGTTTACAGACTGCCCTGAACAACCCACAGCAGACATCACCTTTTTCGAGCCCACAACATACACCCAAAGGATCAACGACACCACGCCGACCAGGAAATCGACCCATCACGCCCAACAGCCCAGCAAGGCCAGGCTCACCTTGCAGCCCTGCAGGGCCAACAACACGCCAGCCCAGCGAGCACATCAGAACAGACATTTGTACCGAGGCGGTGCACCAGGGAAAGAAAGGCTCCCGACCGCCTCACCTTCCAAATAGTTTTCACTTTGACTTTGGGGGCGAGTGATGTTGTGTATCTGTAAAGCATGCACTCCCATGTTCCGCCACCAGGGAGCTCATCCCCTGAAATCCCAAGGGATCCCAGCATCCCTTGGGAGCACTGTATATAAGGCCTGTTCCTCACTCTGGAGTGTCTTATTAAAGACTAAGGTCACTGTTTCTTTAACCTCCGTGTGCAGTCTCATCTGTGTTAGGAACACAATAATCGATGATGATGTTCTTCCTTCCTTCAGGATTTCAAGACTTCGAGGCTGGAGAAGTTAGTTTTACAATGATTGCGTTGGTTTCTCTCCTTTAAGTGGCAGCTTTGTCGCCTCCTAGCAACCACCTCTCTCTCCTCTCACTCCTCTCACTGTCTCTCTCTCTCTAACCTCTGTTGAAAACAGTGGCCAGTTATACAATTTCAGTGTTCTAATCTTGTTGCCCAATCTGTTCACAATTCTTTGTATAATTTTGGCGGGCTTGGTTCTTCTTTGTAATATTTTGTCGGGCTCGTTAAAGTTGATATGTCTTGAGTGGGTTGATCTTCGAAAAACTGTTTCCTGATGGAAATATTAGTTTGGTAATTGCAATGTCCTTTTGTGCTTAGTCTTTCACATACAGGTTGAATTGGGCCTTTTTGTGATGTATATGCTGAAATGGTTTGTCCAGACCCATGTTGATGGGGAGCTATCTCTGGGTGATACTGTGATGGTAATGTCTCTTGTGGAGGAAGATTTCCAAATACTCATTCTTCCAGACAGGTTAACTCAGTCCTCACACCCAGACAGTTCCAATAATCAAGTGGGCTTCTTTTGTTCCCTCGGTCTGCCCACAGGCTTGAATTTGTCTTGTAAAAGTTCATAATTCTATTAAAGTTTGTAGTTTCTTCCATAAGCACTTTAGAGTTCCAAACTTTTCGGTAGATAGTCCGAAATTAAATTTCCTTTCGAATGAGCCCAAACACAGGAGGGGTTCTGGTGAATTTTTCTCTCTGCACTGTATAGTTGCATAAGATGGAGTCTTGTTTACCGGAGGTACCATCAACAAGGTTCACACTGTATACACTATGCTGGCACCACCAGAGGGTACAACCGGTGGAGGCCCAGGGGTCACCTGTACACCACAGGTACCCAGGTATAAAAGGAAGTCCACCACGTGGTATCCTCACTCTAGAGTTATATTAAATGGACTTAAGGTCACTATAGTTCAAATACAATACTTTGCCTCGTGGAGTCATTAGCAAAGCATCTAAAGACATAACAATTGGCGATGAGATTACAGACTTTCCGTAAATGGCTAACCTTGGTATGTTGCAGCAGTTCGCCGATGGGGATGATTGGGACGCCTTTGTGGAGTGGCTCGACCATTTCTTCACAGCAAACGACCTGGCAGGCGATGATCCGGCCATGCTGGCTGATAAGTGCAGAGCTATCCTGCTCACCAGTTGTGGGCCCACCATCTATGGCCTCATCAGGGACTTGCTGGCACCAGCGAAGACGACGACTAAGATGTACGAGGAGCTTGTAACGCTGATCCAAGAATAACTCAAGCCCAAAGAGAGCATCCTCACAGCCAGACACTGGTTTTACACCCACCGACGGCCCGAAGGCCAGGAAATCGCGAAATATGCTGCAGGTCTCAGGTGGTTGGCGGCACCATGTGATTTCGGCGAACACCTCACCGAAGCGCCGTGGGATATCTTTGTTATCGGAATCGACCATGAGGGCCTTCTTCACAGGCTACTTATCTGCAGATGCTACAGTCACACTGCAGAAGGCCATCACTGTGAGCCAGGCATTCATGACCTCGACCTGCGGCTCTAGGCGGATGACTCATCCTCAGGACTCAAACCTGGCAAGTACTGTACACAGACTGGCGCATTTTAGAGGCAGTACTGTAGAACAGGCCCCCGAGTCCCTTAACTCAGAGTCCGCCGAGGGGGGATAATCGGTTAGCACCATACTGGCATTGGGGAGGAAATCACCGGGCTCACCAGTGCCATTTTAAGGACTTTGTGTGCAAAGGATGCAGCACAAAGGGCCACCTCCAGCGAATGTGCAAAAAAGATAGGACTCACTGTGTAGATGAGGAGTCTGCAGTGTGCCATGAATCCAGTGCAGATTCTGAAGAGGTGGTCAGAGAGGCAGCTCAGCCCCATGAAGAGGTGTATAGAATGTTTACCTGCACCACAGAATGTTCCCCATTGAGAATGGAAGTCGAGATAAATGGCGCTCCAGTTTTCATGGAGGTCGATATGGGGGCGAGCCAGTCAGTAATGAATTAAGAAGCCTTTGAGAGGCTATGGGACAATCAAACTGAACAACACAAGTTGGTCCTGGTTCAAGCAAAGCTGCTCACCTAAACCAATGACCTTATCGCAGTCGTTGGTAATGCGAATATAAAGGTACTCCATGTTGGCGTGGTGCACAAGTTACTACTGTGGATTGTTGCAGGTGATGGACCAACGCTACTCGGAAGAATGTGGATTGAGAAGATCCATTGGAGCTGGGAAGATTTCATCCCTCCAGCGATCGATGTCCCCCATGCTCAGAGGCAAAGCAAGCTCCCACCTGAGGTTGGATCCGGCACCAGAGAGAAGACCAGCACAGCACCCAAGGCACAGATTGCTCAGCACGACTGCGCGGAGATGATCCAGCTGAGACGACCCGAATGCACCTTCCAGGCTCCAGTGGCAGGACTCTGGAGGAAGAAAATCGGATCCAAAGGCGACGTCCCAGCTTCAGTAGCAGAACCCGGGAAGAAGAGGATCACTTCAGCCGACATCGTGGATGGAAGAAAGATGGCGCCCAAACCACAAGGTGAAACGCTGAAGGAAAAGATGGCGGCGGCCAGACCACGAGGTGCAGCGCTGATGGAGCAACATGTGGTACCAAGCAAAGAAGAGGATTGGGGCAAAGATAGCAAGGCTCTCTTAAAGGAGGCCAGCAACCCACCACACTTAAAGGGACAGACCCACATTCTCACTCAATGTAATAACAACAGCGAGCTCAATGTAAAGCTTGTAATTGATGATCAGAGTTTTATACATGTAATAAGCAAAGAAAAGTTGGCCAATTGTGATCGGAGCTACAGTTTATCTACAATAAGCAATGAAATGTGCGATGCAGGGTTTCAACTGTATTCTGATAATGTAGTGGGCCAACACCCATCGGAAGCACACAGGTCCAGCGGGCTACCCGATGCTGTAGCCTGCGCCCCTGGGACCAGAGTGATGCACCACGGAGTGTGGCCACAAGCAGCTAAAAGAGACGAGCTGTAGAGCAAGTGATCTCAGAAGGGCAATGGCACCGGTATCGATACCCTGCCCCTGATCGGCTCCACCTCTCAGGCACCCGATGGCACCAACCGCCACGAGCCTGAAAGAGCAAAATGTGCTAAGGCAGACCCCATCGCCACCAAGGCTACATCCGGGAATGAAGGGTCACCCGCAATAGTTCTCCCAATTGGGACCGAGACCAACCAGGATCCCAAACCAAATAACGCCCAGGCAAGCGAGTTAGCAGTTTCCTGTGCACTGCTAGATGACTGCTCCTCTGGGAGCAGCAACGACCCAGGGTTCAAGGAGAGGACAGGGAGGTCACAGGCATCTGTGAACCTGCCCGACGCTAGGAGCAATGGCAAAAGCCCCGAGAGCAGGCAACTCGAGCCAACCGGGTTCCCACTGCCAGCACCAGGCAACTCGCCGCCACCAGGCCACCTGGACACCATCCAGCAGCTGCGGAACTAGCTTGTCCTCGCGTACCGGTGCTGACCCCATCACTGATCCCAAAGATATATCATCAATGTATCTCACCAGTCAAATGTACTTGCCTCACAACTGTACCACAAATGCAATGATGTAAATGCAAATTTCCTTTTCTGGACTTGAATGTATATATGAATGTATATGAATGTGATGAGCCACCGGCATGATCTATATGTGGGGAGAAAATGGATGTATGTAGCCATGGACACACACATGGATCACACCCAGAACCCACTGAAGTTCCACTCCCAACCATCCCAACCGGTAAACACTACCCAACGTTGTGGCAATAAGGACTTGGGGGTTAACAGGGAGAGAGCCAAGCCAAAGCACAGCCAAGGTGCAAGGGCTATTGGCACTCAAGTCTGGGGAGAGCCAAGCCAGAGCACATAGTGCAAAGGTATTGGCACAAAAGACTTGGAGAAGAGTGATGTTATATATGTATTCTATAGATATACTCTCTGTGCAGTCACTGTATAGTTGCATAAGATGGAGACTTGTTTACCGGAGGTACGATCAACAAGGTTCACACTGTATACACTATGCTGGCACCACCAGAGGGTGCAACTAACTGGTGGAGGCCAGGGGTCACCTGTTCACCACAGGTACCCAGGTATAAAAGGGAGTCCACCATGTGGTATCCTCACTCTGGAGTTATATTAAATGGACTTAAGGTCACTACAGTTCAAGTACAATAATTTACCTCGTGGAGTCATTATCAGAGCATCTAAAGACATAACAATGAATTTATTGGGCACCAGAAGGTTTGCCAATAGGGATCCTCTGAGCTGATGTGTTTGGAGGAACAGAAGGAGCTGGTTATGGATACCAGGCACCTTTCAAGGTGCCTCATACCCTTTCACCGGTACTCAATCCCCTGCAACATACCTTGCTTCGGCAGACTTTCTGGGATAGAAATTTTGTTGCGCCTCTGTTGCAGCGTTAATTCAGGTGGAGTGGTAAATTTTGCACCCGCAAATGGTTTGCGTCTGCCGCAAAATTAATCAGCTGGGACTTGAGTTTGGGGCGGGGCGCTAAGGGAGGTGTTGCACACCTCTTTTAGGGCACTAGGCCGGCTGAGCAAGTGAAAATTCTGAGCTAAACAGCCAGCCTTGGAGCGACCTAAGAGAGGCCTCGGAGGGGGAGGGGGGGAATCTAAAAAAAACCCACCAAAAACATTCTCAATAAATAACTCACGCCACCACAACATAAATCACAAAACAAAATCAATCACACTTGCCTCAAGTCAACATTACTTACCTCACTGCGGCTGCTACAGCTTGGAACGCAAGTTTCCACAGGCGTTCTCACCAGGGCGCTCTGTGGAGCGCTACAGGTCAGACACGGTCCAAATATCGAGCTGGTGTCACAACCAGAGATGTTGCACATCGGCTCGACACTTCTGGGCAGTAATGCTACGCACCCCTTCCAAACTGGCTGCCCCCCGGAAATGTTTACCGCCGCCATTGCTGCCCCACCAAGACGCTAACTGGGGCAACAGAAGACTGAAAATCTAGCCCAACGTGTTGGAGGTTCTTCTTCCCAAAGAACACTGTTAAGCAGACCTCCGGGAGTGTTATCACTATGCGACATGAGTGCCTGATTAATCATTCAGCTGGGAAGTTCTTGAGAATCATAGCATAATATTGCATGAAGGAAGGCATCCTCAGGCAAGGTCTAAAAGGCCAAGATGATCAGGAGCCAGTGCCTATTTAGGCACACCTGCCAAAATGCCTCCAACCATTTCAATAGTCTCAGGCAAAACCACCTGGGACTGACTGGGGATCTTTCCTCTCAGTGCCTGGGTCAGTGGCAGATGTCGAGCTGTGCCATTTGCTATAATGAGACCTGAGGCTATCTTGCAACAATAGGTTTGCATTTGCAGGGACAGTCACAGTCTGCTGTGGCCTGAAGCCTTGCTACCCCTTCATGATACTGTGCTGATAGTAAGATAGATCGATTACTCGTGGCCATCCAATACCATTCTATAACTTCTCTCCCCCAAACTCTTCCCTCACCACTTTACCCCCTGGCCCTAATTGCGGGTGCTTTTCCCAGCCCCCAAAGCATAAACCCATGCTGCACAGATAACAACCTGGGCCCACCTATCAGACCTCTCTGCAGCACCAAGAACCTCCTGGACACCTCTACTGTACCTGGAACTCGTTTCCTCTCCGAATTCTGAGGATTTGGAGCAAATCCTCCCAGGTCTGAACTCTCCTCCCTCTCCCGATCCAGTGGCGTCCTTTGGAGTCCCTTTGGCCAGCTCAGAGCCAGCCCCGGAGTCCATTCGGTCAGCCCAGAGCCACCCCCGGAGTCCCTTCGGTCAGCCCAGAGCCACACCCGGAGTCCCTTCGGTCAGCCCAGAGTCACCCCTGGAGTCCCTTCGGCCAGCCCAGAGCCACCCCTGGAGTCTCTTCGGCCAGCCTAGAGCCACCCCTGGAGTCCCTTCGGTCAGCTCAGAGCCACCCCGGAGTCCCTTTGGTCAGCCCAGAGCCACCCCCGGAGTCCCTCCGGTCAGCCCAGAGCCACCCCCGGAGTCCCTTCATTCAGCACAGAGCCGCCTCCAGAATCTCTTCGGCCAGCCCAGAGCCAGTCCCGGAGATCCTTCGGCCAGCCCAGAGCCGCCCCGGAGTCCCTTCGGCCAGCCCAGAGCCGCCTCCAGAATCTCTTCGGTTAGCTCAGAGCCGGTCCCGGAGTCCCTTCGGTCAGCCCAGAGCCACCCTCGGAGTCCCTTCGGTCAGCCCAGAGCCACCCCCGGAGACCCTTCGGCCAGCCCAGAGCCACCCCCGGAGTCCCTTCGTTCAGCCCAGAGCCACCCCCGGAGTCCCTTCGGTCAGCCCAGAGCCACCCCCGGAGTCCCTTCGGTCAGCCCAGAGCCACCCCTGGAGATCCTTCGGCCAGCCCAGAGCCACCCCCGGAGTCCCTTCGGTCAGCCCAGAGCCACCCCCGGAGACCCTTCGTTCAGCCCAGAGCCACCCCCGGAGTTCCTTCGGTCAGCCCAGAGCCGGCCTCGCCAACGACCTCAAAGACCTTTCGGCCATCTCAGAGCCAGCCCAGAGCCAGTCCCGGAGATCCTTCGGCCAGCCCAGAGCCGCCCCGGAGTCCCTTCGGCCAGCCCAGAGCCGCCTCCAGAATCTCTTCGGTCAGTCCAGAGCCGGTCCCGGAGTCCCTTCGGCCAGCCCAGAGCCACCCCCGGAGTCCCTTCAGCCAGCCCAGAGCCACCCCTGGAGTCCCTTCGTTCAGCCCAGAGCCACCCCCGGAGTCCCTTCGTTCAGCACAGAGTCGCCCCCGGAGTCCCTTCGGCCAGCCCAGAGCCAGTCCCGGAGATCCTTCGGCCAGCCCAGAGCCGCCCCGGAGTCCCTTCGGCCAGCCCAGAGCCGCCTCCAGAATCTCTTCGGTCAGTCCAGAGCCGGTCCCGGAGTCCCTTCGGCCAGCCCAGAGCCACCCCCGGAGTCCCTTCAGCCAGCCCAGAGCCACCCCTGGAGTCCCTTCGTTCAGCCCAGAGCCACCCCCGGAGTCCCTTCGTTCAGCACAGAGTCACCCCCGGAGTCCCTTCGGCCAGCCCAGAGCCAGTCCCGGAGATCCTTCGGCCAGCCCAGAGCCGCCCCGGAGTCCCTTCGGCCAGCCCAGAGCCGCCTCCAGAATCTCTTCGGTCAGCTCAGAGCCGGTCCCGGAGTCCCTTCGGTCAGCCCAGAGCCACCCCCGGAGTCCCTTCGGTCAGCCCAGAGCCACCCCCGGAGACCCTTCGGTCAGCCCAGAGCCACCCCCGGAGTTCCTTCGTTCAGCCCAGAGCCGGTCCCGGAGTCCCTTCGTTCAGCCCAGAGCCTGTCCCGGAGTCCCTTCGGCCAGCCCAGAGCCACCCCGGAGTCCCTTTGTTCAGCCCAGAGCCGGTCCCGGAGTCCCTTCGTTCAGCCCAGAGCCACCCCCGGAGTTCCTTCGGTCAGCCCAGAGCCGGCCTCGCCAACGACCTCAAAGACCTTTCGGCCATCTCAGAGCCAACCTCGGCGGTGACCCCAGAGTCCTCTTGGCTGGTGGCCCAATCTGCGGAGGCGAAAGCAGCTGGAGGAGCAGTGGCGGAGCCACTGTCGGGCACGTGGTACATGTAATGGCGGCGGCCACTCTGACTTCTCTCAAGACCCCTCGAGAAGTTAAAATGGAGCAAGGCGCCAGGATCTCTCATTCCACCTCACATCTCCCACCACCTCTCCTGAAGGCGCAACTCAGTGCTGAGCTTACGGCTCACATCCCAACCTAGGCTACTAGCCTCATACAGTAGAGACTGGTCTCCAGTCGTCTCGGACCCCCCTGCCACTAGACCAAGACCTCGCTCTGCTAAGCCTGTGTGGTAGCTGGTGTGCAACGACCACCCCACATTAAAAGAACTCACGCACAGGCATCTTTCACCCTTCAAAATGAAGTTCGGGACCTGGAACATCAGGACAACTCCAACAGCGACAGACCGGAACTCATTGCCCGGGAACTCAGACGCTTCAATGTTGACATTGCCACCCTAAGTGAGACCCGGCGAGCAGGGGAATGCCAGCTCAAAGAATAAGGTGGAGGTGACACCTTCTTCTGGAAAGGCAAACCAGAAGAAGAACGCCGCCTCCACGGAGTTGGTTTCGCCATCAACAATCAGCTAGTGGGCCATCTCAGAGGGATAAGCGAACGTCTCATGACTCTCCGGCTCAACCTGGCCCAGAACCAGTGCGCCACAGTCATCAGCGCATACGCCCCAACACTCGATGCAACAGATGAGACCAAAGAACAATTCTACTCCAGCCTCGAAGAATCCCTGTCCCGAGTCCCTACGGACGACAAGCTGATCCTGCTTGGCAACTTCAATGGCAGAATCGGTAAAGACACAGATCTCTGGGGAAGCATGATCGGCAGAGAGGGGGTAGGGAAAACCAACTCCAGCAGTACCCTGCTCCTGACAAAATGCCTAGAACATGACCTTGTCATCACCAACAGCTTATTCCGTCAGAGGGACAAGTACAAGGCATCATACCTTCGCTCCAAGCACTAGCATCTGCTCGACTGCGTCATCGTCCGAGCAAGGACGTGCGCATCACCCATGCCATGACAGGAGCCGACGACTGTTGGACGGCCCACCGCCTAATCCGCTCCGTCATTAACATCAATATAGCCTCAAAACATCGACGGCAACAGAAATAATGCCGCAGGAAAATCAATGCTGGGGCACTCAAAGACCCAATTAGGAAAGCCCTATACAGCTAGTGCCTCACTGCCAACCTGGTGACCCTCGAGGACCCACAGCCCTCAAGGCCTCCACTACTAGCGCCTGCGAAGAGACGCTCAGTCACTCAACCAGGAAACACCAAGACTGGTTTGACGAGAACGACCAGGAGATCCAGGAGATAATAAGCCGTAAGCGCAAGGCATTTCTGAACCTAAAGCAATAACCCAATTTGGGAACAGCAAAGCAGTTTTACAGGCAGCTGAAGGCTGAGGTCCAACAAAAAACCTGCGCCCCAAAGAATAGATGGTGGGTGGAGAAAGCACAAGAGATTCAGCAGCTGGCTGACAACCACGACATGCGAGGATTCTTCACTGCTGTCAAGTCCACCTACGGCCCAAGCACCAAGGCCCCACCCCACTGCTAGCCAAGAACGGAGGAGTACTCATTAAGGACACCGAGTCAGTCAGGGTCCGCTGGAAGGAGCACTTCGAAGATCTCCTTAACCGAGAGACTGCCTTCGACGTAAGTGTCCTTGACTCCATCCCGCAGCATGCTACCCGCCACCATCTCAGCAAAACCCCAGCCCTGCACAAGGTAGAAAAGGCCATCCGTCAGCTCAAGAACAACAAGGCATCAGGAGCAGGTGGAATCCCCGCTGAGTCACTAGAGTATGGCGGTGAAACACTATTAGCACGAATGCATGATCTCATCTCTTATCTGGAAGGAAGAAAGCATTCCAGGAGATCTCAGAGATGCCGTAATCGTGACAATCTTCAAAAAAGGGGACAAGTCCGACCGCGGTAACTACAGAGGAATCTCCCTGCTGTTGGCCACTGGAAAAGTCATTGCAAGATTCCTCCTCAATCGTCTTCTCCCCGTGGTTGAAGAGCTCCTCCAAGAGTTGCAATGCGGATTCAGACCATTAAGGGGTACAACAGACATGATCTTCACCGCGCGACAACTACAAGAGAAATGCAGGGAACAGCACCAAATCTTATACATGGTCTTCTTTGACCTCACAAAGACCTTTGACACTGTCAACCATGAGTGACTATGGAGTGTCCTCCTCCGTTTCGGTTGCTCCCAAAAGTTTGTCACCATCCTCCACCTGCTCCACAATGACATGCAAGCCGTGATCCTGACCAACAGATCCACCACAGACCCATTCCACATCCGGACCGGGGTCAAGTAGGTCTGTGTCATCGCACTAACGCTCTTCTCGATCTGCCTTGATGCAATGCTTCATTTCACTCTCAACAAGCTCACCGCTGGTGTGGAACTAAACTTAAGAATCAATGGGAACCTGTTCAACCTTTGCCACCTCCAACGTCGTCCCATCCTCTGTCATCGAACTACAGTACGCAGACGACACTTGCGTCTGCGCACACTCAGAGGCTGAACTCCAAGCCATTGTCAACACCTTCACCGAGGCGTACGAAAGTATGGGCCTTACACTAACCTGTAAGACAAAGGTCCTCCACCAACGTGACCCCATCACACGGTCATCAAAATCTACGGACAACAGCCTTGGACAATGTGTACCATTTTCTATACCTCGGGAGCCTGCTATCAGCAAGGGCAGACATTGATGACGAGGTCCAACACTGCCTCCAGTGTGCCAGTGCAGCCTTCGGCCGCCTGAGGAAGAGAGTGTTTGACAACCAGGACCTCAAATCTGGCACCAAGCTTATGGTCTACAGGGCAGTAGTGATACCTGCCCTCCTATATTGCTCAGAGATGTGGGCCATATACAGCAGACATCTCAAAGCGCTGGAGAAATACCACCAGCACTGCCTCCCCAAGATCCTGCAAATCCATTGGGAGGATAGACGCACCAGCATCTGTGTTCTCGCTCAGGCCAACATTCCCAGCATCGAAGCACTGACCACACTCGACCAGCTCCGTTGGGCGGGCCACATTGTTCGCATGCTCGACACGAGACTCCCTAAGCAAGCGCTCTGCTCGGAACACCTACACGGCAAGCGAGCCCCAGGTGGGCAGAGGAAATGCTTCAAGGACACCCTCAAAGCCTCCTTGATAAAGTGCAACATCCCCACCAGCACCTGGGAATCCCTGGCCCAAGACCGGCCAAAATGGAGGAAGAGCATCTGGGAGGGTGCTGAGCACCTCGAGTCTCATTGCCAAGAGCATGCAAAAATCAAGTGCAAGCAGCGGAAGGAGCGTGCGGCACACCAGGCTCCGCACCCACCCTTTCCTTCAACCACTGTCTGCCCCATCTGTGACAGAGACTGTAATTCGCACATTAGACTGTACAGCCACCTGAGAACTCATTTTTAGAGTGGAAGCAAGTCTTGCTCGATTTCGATGGTTTGCCAATGATGATGATTGGAAAGTCCTGTCCCCTCAGTACAGATTCACACAAGGCATGGAGTGAAGTCAAGGTCACTCTGGACCTGCTCCTTTATTTCACAGCTCTGGAATGCTGCACTTGCCTGAGACCTGTCCTTATGTACATGTCTCTTGCAAGTGCACCCCTGGTGGTAAGGTATGCTGGTGGTTACAGGTCATATCTTATTACAGTCATGTATAGCATGTTAGGATACAGTTATATATAATAATGTAAGATACATGACATCACCCTCCCCCAAGGTCTTATTGTCTTTATAGGTTCAGTCTCTCAGGTGGTCTACGTTCTCGCGTGCAGCGTCTGAGTTGTGGTTCAGTTGTTTGCCTTGGTGTCTGTTTTTCTTTGGGTGTGGTTGCTGGTATCTCGCCTGAGCTGTCTATTTCGATTGGTGTGATTGTTGTTGACTCGCCTGGGCTGCCTGTTGGGATTGCCCTTTCCTCAGGTTGTTCCCTCTGTCTGTCCACGAGGTGTGGTGCGAGTTCCACATTGTATTCTGCCTCTGGTTCCGCAGTGTTGTTGGTAAATCTGCTTTTGACTTGGACTACATGCCTCCGGCAGGTTTTGCCATTGTCCATTTGTACTACCAGTAGCCTGTTTCCTTCCTTGCCCGTTACTGTCCCTGCAAGCCATTTGGGACCCCTGCCATTGTTTAGTACAAACACTTTGTCCCCTATCTCATTTCATCTCCCCCTCGAATTTCTGTCATGGTACTCAGTCAGCTTACGGCGCTTTGCCTCAACGATTTTGTGCATGTCTGGGAGGATTAATGAGAGACTTGTTTTTAAAGTCCTTTTCATCAACAGTTGCACGGGGGGGATCCCAGTCAGTGAGTGCGGACGAGATCTGTATGCCAGCAGCAGTCGTGACAGGCGACCCTGCAGCGTGGGACCTTGGATTTTAAGCATGCCTTGTTTAATGATTTGCACTGCTCTCTCCGCCTGGCCGTTGGAGGCCGGCTTGAACGGTGCCGTCTTGACGTGATTTATGCCGTGGTCAATTATAAAGTCTTGGAATTCTGTGCTGGTGAAGCACGGACCATAGTCACTGACCAATATATCAGGGATTCCGTGCGTTGCAAACATGGTTGCGAGGCTCTCCACAGTGGTGGAGGTTGTGCTTGAGTTTAAAATGGTGCATTCGATCCACTTTGAAAATGCATCTACAACTACGAGGAACATTTTGCCCATGAATGGGCCCGCATAGTCTACGTGCACCCGCGACCACGGTTTGGTAGGCCAGGGCCAGGGGCTTAGTGGAGTCTCCCTGGGGGCATTGCTAAGTTGGACACAAATGGTGCACCTTCGGATGCAGAGCTACAAGTCCGCATCAATACCAGGCCACCAGACGTGGGATCTGGTTATGGCCTTCATGAGAACGATCCCCGGATGCTCGCGGTGGAGCCCCCGGACAAATGCCTCTCTGCCTCGCAGAGACATGACTACTCGGCTGCCCCACATCAGGCAGTCTGCTTGTAGTGATAGCTCATACATGCGCCTGTGAAAGGGTTTTAATTCCTCAGGGCAGGCATCGCGAGCCTCTGCCCAGTCACCGGTTAGGACACATCTTTTTACTAAGGATAACGTGGGGTCGCTGGCCGTCCAGGCTCTGATTTGGCGAGCCGTCATTGACTCAAAGGCATTGATTGCCATGTCTATCTTACAGTCCTGTTCGTCAGATCCTTCCATGGTCACCAGGGGTAGCCTGCTGAGCACATCGGCATAAGTTGTCTGTGCCTGGCCTGTGCCTTATTGTGTAGTCGTAGGATGCCAGCATGACTGCCCACCATTGAATTCGCGCCGAGGCGTTGGCGTTTATTGCCTTGCTCTCGGATAGGAAGGACGTGAGGGGCTTGTGGTCGGTTTCTAATGCGAACTTGGCCCCGAAAAGGTATTGGTGCATCTTTTTGACACCGTACACGCACGCGAGCGCCTCCTTCTCTACCATTCCGTACCCGCGCTCTGCCCACGAAAGTGACCTGGAGGCATAAGCTATGGGTTGTAATTTGCCCGCACTATTGACATATTGCAAAACACACCTGACCCCATACGCTGACGCATTGCATGTGAGAACTAGCTTTTTACCTGGGTCAAAGAAAGTCAAAACACTGTTGGAACACTGAAGGTTGCGTGTCTTATTGAAGGCGCGTTCCTGGGCGTCCCCCCAAAACCAATCACACCTCCTCCTGAGTAGCATGTGGAAAGGCTCCAGCAGCGTGCTTAAGTTCTGCATAAAGTTCCCAAAGTAATTGAGTAGCCCGAGAAAGGCGCGCAGTTCTGAGACATTCCGGGGCCTGGGTGCCAGGCGAATTGCTTCTGTTTTGGACTCTGTTGGGCAGATTCCATCAGCGGCAATCCTTCTACCCAAAAATTCAACCTCGGGTGCGAGAAACAGGCACTTGGATTTCTTGACTCGTAGGCCTACCCGATCCAACCACTTTAGTACTTCCTCCAAATTACGGAGATGGCAGTCGGTGTCCCTGCCCGTGATAAGTATGTCGTCTTGAAATACAACCGTCCCCGGGATGGACTTGAGCAGACTCTCCATGTTGCGCTGGAATATGGCAGCTGCCGACCTGATGCCGAATGGGCATCGGTTGTACATGAAAAGGCCTCAATGTGTGTTGATGGTGGTGAGTAGCTTGGATTCCTCGGTCAATTCTTGCGTCATATACACAGATGTGAGGTCTAATTTTGAGAAAAGTTTACCTCCAGCCAATGTGGCAAATAAGTCCTCCGCTCTGGGGAGGGTACTGGTCCTGTAGGGAGACTCTGTTTATGGTAGATTTGTAGTCCCCACAGATTCGTACGGATCCATCAGGCTTCATGACTGGGATGATGGGACTTGCCCAGTCGCTAAATTCCACAGGTGATATAATGCCTTCCCGCAGAAGCCTGTCTAGTTCGTGTTCAATCTTTTCCCTCATCACATAGGGTACAGCTCTGGCCTTGTGATGGACCGGTCTAGCATCCTGTGTGATGTAGATTTTGACTTTGGCCCCTTTGAAAGTGCCCACACCTGGCTGAAAGAGATGTTCAAATCGCTTTATAACTGTTGAGCAGGAGGTCCGTTCCTCTAATGACATGGCATGGACATCATCCCATTTCCACTTTAGTTTTGCCAGCCAGCTTCTCCCCAGCAGTGCTGGAGGGTCTCCGGGGACAATCCACAGGGGAAGTCGGTTCACTGTCCCTTTGTGTGTGACAGAGAGCATGGCGCTGCCGAGGACTGGTACGATTTCTTTGGTATAGGTCCTTAGTGTGGTGTCGACCCTTGTGAGTTTTGGTCTGTCTCTTTTATGCGGCCACAGTTGTTCAAATTGTTGCTCGCCCATGAGAGATTGACTCGCTCCCGTATCCAGCTCCATGTTGATAGATATCCCGTCGAGTAGGACCCTCATCATTATAGGAGGCATCCTATTGTCGGAGCAGCGGCCATTGATCGTGTTGACCCACTCTACATCGGTGTCCTGGGTACTGTCCCCACCATCTTCTGGTCTGCTTTCCGACCCATCCGATTCGTATACCAGCCAAGTTGCCGTTTTTTTGCACGTGCGGGCCAAATGCCCTGTATATTCACAATTTCTGCAAACAGCCTGCTGAAATCGACATCCCCTTGACGAGTGCCCACCCCCACACCTCCAGTACAGTCCTGTTCCATTGTTCAAAGTATTTCCAAAGAATGAGCTGCGTCTGGCTGATCTCTCTTGAGCTTCTCTCAGTTTGTAGTCGATTGCTCGCATTTTGGGTTGATGAGGTGTGAACGGTCGTTCCTGTGGCCCTTGATGGCTTCTGCCTGCTGTTGAGAGCCTGTGCTCCCGGTTTTGTCTGTGTGTGGGGGTAGCAGCTTGTTTAGTGCTGTAAACTTCTTGTTCCGATATTTCGTTAGTTGTCGTACCTGCATTGTAAATCAACCTCGTTTCTTCTTCCCCTACCAAGAATGTCTGTGCACCCAGTGCTGCTGCCTCTAAGGTCAGGTTCTTGGTTTATATGAGCTTTCGGAATAGGCCTGCGTGGCCTATTCCTTCAATGAAAAAGTCTCTCAGCATTTCTCTCCTCAGTTCATCGGAGAACTCACATAAACTAGCCAACCTCCGAAGTTCCGCCACGAAGTCGGGTATGCTCTGGCCCACGCATAGTCTGTAGTTGTAGAACCTGTGTCTGGCCATGTGTGGGCTGCTCGCTGGCGTCAGGTGGTCTCTTACCAGTGTGCTCAATTCTTCAAATGACTTGCTTGCTGGTTTCTCGGGTGCCAACAGATCCTTAATTAAAGCGTATGTTTTCGAGCCACAGCTGGTCAAAAGATGGGCTCTTCTCTTGTCTGCCTTATCGTCGCCTAACCAGTCTTTGGTTACAAAGCTTTGCTGGAGCCTTTCCATAAAGTCCTCCCAATTGTCTCCTGCATTGTACTTTTCATCTGATCCGTTGTTCGCCATTCTGTGGATTTTGTAATCCCGTAACTCGTCGCCACTGTAAAGTCCTGTCCCCTCAGTACAGATTCACACGAGGCATGTAGTGAAGTCAAGGTCACTCTGGACCTGCACCTTTATTTCACAGCTCTGGAATGCTGCACTTGCCTGAGACCTGTCCTTATATACCTGTCTCTTGCAAGTGCACCCCTGGTGGTAAGGTATGCTGGTGGTTACAGGTCATATCCTATTACAGTCATGTATAGCATGTTAGGATACAGTTATATATAATAATGTAAGATACATGACAATGATGATGTATGGGTTGAAGACCTGGAATAGCTCAGAGGGCATCCATCTTCACACGCATCACCTTAACTTACATAGCCATTAAACAAAGGACTGGACACTGGGTCACCTGTCTGCAGCACTTACTGTTCAGCCCTGGCAAAGATTGCTGATGGGTTGAGATATCTTTTACGGCATTCCAGAAGCTTTCTGATATTTGGTCTCCTCATTCAGACACTCCCCTTTCACTGCTCCCATCTGTTTCAATTTCACTAAAACACAGCTGTCTCTTGTGTCAACCCTAGTCCTGTCTGAGTATACACCTGGAGATGTGAATAGAATCATAGAATGAGACAGCACAGAAGGAGGTTATTCGGCCCATTGTACTTGAAAGAGTACACTTTGAAAGAGCTATCCAATTAGTCCCACTGCCCTGCTCTTTCCTCATAGCCCTGTTATTTTTTCCCCTTCAAGTATTTATCCAATTCCTTTTTGAAAGTTACCATTGAATGTGCTTCCATCAATCACCCTTTTAGTTAGTGCGTTCCAGATCACAGCAACTCACTGCATATAAAATAAATTCCTCTGGTTACCGACCCTTTTGCTATTGGAAACTATTTCTCCGTATGTGTTCGATAAGGTGACACACAACATAGAAACATAGAAAATAGGTGCAGGAGTAGGCCATTCGGCCCTTCTAGCCTGCACCACCATTCAATGAGTTCATGGCTGAACATGCAACTTCAGTACCCCCTTCCTGCTTTCTCGCCGTACCCCTTGGTCCCCCTAGTAGTAAGGACTTCATCTAACTCCCTTTTGAGTATATTTAGTGAATTGGCCTCAACAACTTACTGTGGCGGAGAATTCCACAGGTTCACCACTCTCTGGGTGAAGCAGTTTCTCCTCATCTCGGTCCTAAATGGCTTACCCCTTATCCTTAGACTGTGACCCCTGGTTCTGGACTTCCCCAACATTGGGAACATTCTTCCTGCATCGAACCTGTCTAAACCCATCAGAATTTTAAACGTTTCTATGAGGTCCCCTCTCATTCTTCTGAAATCCAGTGAATACAAGCCCAGTTGATCCTGTCTTTCTTCATATGTCAGTCCCGCCATCCCGGGAATCAGTCTGGTGAACCTTCGCTGCACTCCCTCAAGAGCAAGAATGTCCTTCCTCAAGTTAGGAGACCAAAACTATACACAATACTCCAGATGTGGCCTCACTAAGGCCCTGTACAACTGTAGCAACACCTCCCTGCCCCTGTACTCAAATCCCCTCGCGATGAAGGCTAACATGCCATTTGCTTTCTTAACTGCCTGCTGTACCTGCATGCCAACCTTCAGTGACTGATGTACCATGACACCCAGGTCTCGTTGCACCTCCCCTTTTCCTAATCAATCACCATTCAGATAATAGTCTGCCTCTCTGTTTTTACCACCAAAGTGGATAACCTCACATTTATCCACATTATACTTCATCTGCCATGCTTTTGCCCACTCACCTAACCTATCCAAGTCACTCTGCAGCCTCATAGCATCCTCCTCGCAGCTCACACTGCCACCCAACTTAGTGTCATCCGCAAATTTGGAGATACTACATTTAATCTCCTCATCTAAATCATTAATGTACAGTGTAAACAGCTGGGGCCCCAGCACAGAACCTTGCGGTACCCCACTAGTCACTGCCTGCCATTCTGAAAAGTACCCATTTACTCTTACTCTTTGCTTCCTGTCTGACAACCAGTTCTCAATCCACATCAGCACACTACCCCCAATCCCATGTGCTTTAACTTTGCACATTAATCTCTTGTGTGGGACCTTGTCGAAAGCCTTCTGAAAGTCCAAATATACAACATCAACTGGTTCTCCCTTGTCCACTCTACTGGAAACATCCTCAAAAAATTCCAGAAGATTTGTCAAGCATGATTTCCCTTTCACAATTCCATGCTGACTTGGACCTATCATGTCACCTCTTTCCAAATGCGTTGCTATGGCATCCTTAATAATTGATTCCATCATTGTACCCACTACTGAGGTCAGGCTGACCGGTCTATAATTCCCTGTTTTCTCTCTCCCTCCTTTTTTAAAAAGTGGGGTTACATTGGCTACCCTCCACTCAATCGGAACTGATCCAGAGTCAATGGAATGTTGGAAAATGACTGTCAATGTATCCGTTATTTCCAAGGTCACCTCCTTAAGTACTCTGGGATGCAGTCCATCAGGCCCTGGGGATTTATCGGCCTTCAATCCCATCAATTTCCCCAACACAATTTCCTGACTAATAAAGATTTCCCTCAGTTCCTCCTCTTTACTAGACCCTATGACCACTTTTATATCCGGAAGGTTGTTTGTGACCTCCTTAGTGAATACCGAACCAAAGTACTTGTTCAATTGGTCTGCCATTTCTTTGTTCCCCGTTATTACTTTCCCTGATTCTGACTGCAGGGGACCTACATTTGTCTTTACGAACCTTTTTCTCCTTACATACCTATAGAAGCTTTTGCAATCCGTCTTCATGTTCCCTGCAAGCTTCTTCTCGTACTCCATTTTCCCTGCCCTAATCAAACCCTTTGTCCTCCTCTGCTGAGTTCTAAATTTCTCCCAGTCCCCGGGTTCGCTGCTATTTCTGGCCAATTTGTATGCCATTTCCTTGGCTTTAATACTATCCCTGATTTCCCTTGATAGCCACGGTTGAGCCACCTTCCCTTTTTTATTTTTACGCCAGACAGGAATGTACAATTGTTGTAGTTCATCCATGCAGTCTCTAAATGTCTGCCATTGCCCATCCACAGTCAACCCCTTAAGTATCATTCGCCAATCTATCCTAGCCAATTCACGCCTCATACCTTCAAAGTTACCCTTCTTTAAGTTCTGGACCATGGTCTCTGAATTAACTGTTTCATTCTCCATCCTAATGCAGAATTCCACCATAGGGGCCTCGCACCACGAGATTGCTAATTAATCCTCTCTCATTACACAACACCCAGTCCAAGATGGCCTCCCCCCTAGTTGGTTCCTCGACATATTGGTCTAGAAAACCATCCCTTATGCACTCCAGGAAATCCTCCTCCACCATATTGCTTCCAGTTTGGCTAGCCCAATCTATGTGCCTATTAAAGTCACCCATTATAACTGCTGCACCTTTATTGCATGCTTCCCTAATTTCCTGTTTGATGCCCTCCCCAACATCATTACTACTGTTTGGAGGTCTGTACACAACTCCCACTAACGTTTTTTGCCCTTTGGTGTTCTGCAGCTCTACCCATATAGATTCCACATCATCCAAGCTAATGTCCTTCCTAACTATTGCATTAATCTCCTCTTTAACCAGCAATGCTACCCCACCTCCTTTTCCTTTTAGTCTATCCTTCCTGAATGTTGAATACCCATGGATGTTGAGTTCCCAGCCCTGATCATCCTGGAGCCACGTCTCCGTAATCCCAATCACATCATATCTGTTAACATCTATTTGCACAGTTAATTCATCCACCTTATTACAGATACTCCTTGCATTAAGACATAAAGCCTTCAGGCTTGTTTTGATAACACCCTTTGTCCTTTTAGAATTTTGCTGTACAGTGACCCTTTTTGTTCTTTTTCTTGGGTTTCTCTGCCCTCCACTTTTCCTCATCTCTTTTCTGTCTTTTGCTTTTGTCTCCTTTTTGTTTCCCTCTGTCTCCCTGCATTGGTTCCCATCTCCCTGCCATATTAGTTTAACTCCTCCCCAACAGCACTAGCAAACACTCTCCCTAGGACATTGGTTCCGGTCCTGCCCAGGTGCAGACCGTCCGGTTTGTACTGGTCCCACCTCCCCCAGAACCGGTTCCAATGGCCCAGGAATTTGAATCCCTCCCTGCTGCACCACTGCTCAAGCCACGTATTCATCTGCGCTATCCTGCAATTTCTACTCTGACTAGCACGTGGCACTGGTAGCAATCCCGAGATTACTACTTTTGAGGTCCTACTTTTTAATTTAGCTCCTAGCTCCTTAAATTTGTTTCGTAGGACCTCATCCCTTTTTTTACCTATGTCGTTGGTACCAATGTGCACCACGACAACTGGCTGTTCTCCCTCCCTTTTTAGAATGTCCTGCACCCGCTCCGAGACATCCTTGACCCTTGCACCAGGGAGGCAACATACCATCCTGGAGTCTCGGTTGCGCCCGCAGAAATGCCTATCTATTCCCCTCACAATTGAATCCCCTATCACTATCGCTCTCCCACTCTTTTTCCTGCCCTCCTGTGCAACAGAGCCAGCCACGGTGCCATGAACTTGGCTGCTGCTGCCCTCCCCTGATGAGTCATCCCCCTCAACAGCCCTCAAAGCAGTGTATCTGTTTTGCAGGGGGATGACCACAGGGGATCCCTGCACTACCTTCCTTGCACTGCTTTTCCTGCTGGTCTTCCATTCCCTATCTGGCTGTGGATCCTTCTCCTGCGGTAAGACCAACTCGCTACACGTGCTACTAACGTCGTTCTCAGCATCTTGGATGCTCCATAGTGAATCCATCCTCAGCTACAATTCCGCAACGCGGTCGATCAGGAGCTGGAGGCGGATACACTTCCCGCAGATGTAGTCGTCAGGGACACTGGAAGCGTCCCTGAGTTCCCACATGGTGCAGGAGGAGCATATCACATGACCGAGCTCCCCTGCCATGACTTAACCCTTAGATACACTTAAATTGGCAACAACAATGTTAAAAGTTACTGACTGTTATCGAAGAGAAAAAAGAAAAACTACTCACCAGTCACCAGCCAATCACTTACCCCCTTGGCTGTGACGTCACCTTTCTGTTTCTTTCTACTTCTTTTTTGTCTTCTCCCTGTAGCTGCACAAGTACGCCTGTCGCCGACCCCGGAACTCACGCCTCTCCACGCACCTCCTCGACGCTGCTCCCGACTCAGCGACGCACCTCCACACGCTGCTCCCGACTGCCGCCGCGTTGGGCCTTTTGTAGGCCTCTCGCCGACACCGGAACTTAGGCCTCTCCACGCACCTCCTCGACGCTGCTCCCGACTCAGTGACGCACCTCCACAAGAGGTTATTAATCAAAATTAGGGCTCATGATTGGGGGTAATATACTGCCGTGGATTTAGGATTGCTTGACGGACGGAAAACAGAAAGTAGGAATAAACGGGTCATGTGCAAGTTGGTGTAGGGTGTTCGTTTTTACTCTACCTTGATTCGTAGATCTCGGGAATTACAGGAAAGCACTACACGTGACGCAAAGTTTAGGCTTCATCCAATTGTCAGTTTTATTGCGCAAAAACTAACTAAAAGCTACAGAACAAGACTTCTGAGAGAATTGACTGAAGATATACAATCATCCGTCCAGTTAGTAGCTGCAACCATAGATTGTAGGTTCGTGGTTGTTGGCTCCGTGACCAGTTGTTCCTCTTTGATGTTTCCTCTTCTGGTCATTCTCTTCTCTTCCGTTTCTTCCATGGTCATTCTGTTCCTTTTTGTTCACCCCCGAGCTGCTCCCAGCTCATGGATATATATCCATTTTATGAATAAAACACCCTGAGCTAAGGATCGATTTGTGTTGATCCATTTGTCTGACTGCCATGATGGGCCTGGATGTCCCCAATTTGCAGACGGAGTCTACAGGGCAAAAGATAACTCCTTATCTTAAGTTCCCCGTTCTCCAAAAATATACACCTTGTGGGGTCCTTTAGTTGTCTTGGTTTCTTGCAGACTTGGAGTCTCTCGACTAGAGAATTATTTCCGCCTCCCCCCCTCCCCGGCCAATCAATCCAGGGGCTCTTCTGTGGCTTTTTATGAAATGTATCAACCCCTTTGTTTCTATGCATAAACATGTCTGGCTGTCGACCACAGAGATTGTTCTTAATTGGTGATGAATCACCACCTGTCCCAGGCTGGTGCATTTTTCTCCCTTTGTCCACTCAATTCCAAAAGCTTGTATTAAATAATTTTTGTTCATGGCCTCTTTCTGTGCCTTCTGTAAAAGTGTGTAAACCTTACACTCCCTGCTTTAATGTCTCTTATTATAAACTCAGAGACATTACTCTCAGTGACTTCTTTTCCATGAGCCTTTTTTGGTGTATTGCAGTCTTCAGTCAAACTCCAGATAACATCCCTTTTTACAACAAACAGTACCTTTCCCGACAAACCAACACTTTTTACAACAACACAATGTTCAGCCTTGATCCATCTGACATCAGTTTTATATTTACAAACACTTTGGCCTTGGTTCATTTTAATAACCCTTAAAGATTCCTTTCCTTCGTCTTTTTTAACTTACAGGATAAGATAAATCGATACAACACTATTACCAACTGTATAATTAGTAGTGCGTGTGATACATTTCGAACCCAGGGGGGAGCTCAATATTGAGTCCCAAATCCCATCCTGGAGGGGCAGTCATTTCTTCGATTTCCTCCATTATTTTTTCGTTCTTTTGGTGTAACGTGTAATAATGTTTGTGGGATAGATCGATGTCCTTTAATAGCTTGGTCAAATGTTCGGGTAACGGCGGGATATCGTATCCAAAACGCGATATGTATTCCTGGAGATTCGCTAAAATACCCTTGACTGTGATACTTGTGTGTTTGTGGTCTGAGATAGGAATTATGCTTTCTTGTGCCATGTGTTTGTGTCTCTACTTGGGGTTTGAAACAGAAAGTAAAATCTGTCACTGCTCACCAAGTGTCCTGGTGTACTCTATACTGACTTTCGCTGGTAGTGACACAGTATGTCTCGTTTCCCTTTTACGCAACCTGTGGCGGGACATGGTCGTGAGCTGTCACTTACATGATACAGCTTATAGGCTGCCCGTCCCCGTACTTGAAGCCACATACCTGCTGGTTGAAGGATTCAAATGATAGGGGCACAATACCACATCCCTCTGACATCCCTCCAGACTAGCACCGGTTATTGAGTCTCCCAATTTCACCACATACTGAGGGGTTCTATGATGCTTCACATGTATCCCATTCTGAATTACCCCAATGTTTTCCACCCAGTATACCTGTACAGGTCGTTGCCACTGATCCATCACTGGTATTCTAAGCACTATCCTCATTGTAGATTGTTTACTCTGACCACAGTTGACCAGGACTGGGTACGCTTCGGCAGCTGACCGTAGCTGGCATGAATTCAGGAGGTTATTGTAGAAATTCCAAGCTTTTAGGTGCTTGTTACTGACACACGATGGTACGTGGCCTTGTTTTAAATCCTCTAAATTAAGGCGTCCTTTATTTAACAACCAAGCTCCGTCCATGACACATGCGTCATTCTGAGCAGCTTGATCTGACACGTTTCTACCCTCCTTCATTAAAGCATTGATGGTCTGAGCACATGTCTCCACCTCAGCTATCATCTCCTTCAAATGGATTGTCATAACCTGGTCCTCCTGTAGTTCGTGACCCTCTATGTCACTACCCTCCTCCAGTATTTTCTTTAACTGGTCCCTTAAGGTATTTACTTGGACTTGCAACTGCAAGAGTATGGAGAAAGAGTCAGACTGAACACTGTGAGCACAAAGTAAAGTGTGATCTTAGTCTTTTATTGCAGGTCTCCAGAGTGCCTCTCCAACCTGTGAAGCCTCTTTAAATACCTGTGCTCCCAAAGGATTATGGGATCCCTTGGGACGCCAGGGATGAGCCCTCTGGTGGCTGTACAGAATAAATACAAGTCCACATATATAACAACACTCCCCCCAAAGTCAATAGCGTAACTATTTACAATGTGAGTCGATCTGAGGCCCTTCTTTTCCTGGTTGATCGTCTCGGTGTGAAAGCTGGTGTTGAATCATTTGTTGGGCCCTCGCTGGGCTGCTGTGCAGCTGCCCTTGCTGGGCTGCCTGGTGTTCTGGGCCCAGCAGGGCTGCTGTGGATGATGGGTTCTGCTTCGTGGTCAACCGCGGTGCCAGTTGCCACTGGTGTGTATGTTGGGGGATCAAAAAAGATAGGGTCCAAGGTGGGTTGCTCAGGATAGTCCGTGAATCTGAGTTTGATTTGGTCCAAGTGTTTCCAGTGAATGAGCCCATTTGAAAGTTTGATCCGAAACACCCTGCTTCCCTCTTTGGCCATGACAGTGCCGGGAAGCCACTTGGGACCTTGTCCATAATTTAATACAAATACAGGATCATTGATTTCAATCTCGCGTGACACATTTGCGCTATCATGGTATGCACTTTGTTGAAGCCACCTGCTCTCTACCTGTTCATGTAGATCAGGGTGAACTAACGAGAGCCTTGTCTTTTCATGAGCAGTTCAGCAGGTGGAATCCCAGTGAGTGAGTGGGGTCTCGTGCGGTAGCTAAGCAGGACTCAGGATAGGCAAGTCTGCAGTGAGCCTTCAGTTAACCTTTTCAAGCCATGCTTGATGGTTTGCACTGCTCTCTCTGCCTGACCATTGACGCTGGTTTAAATGGGACAGATGTGACATGTTTGATCCTATTACGGGTCATGAATTCTTTGAACACGGCACTGGTAAAACATGGCCCGTTGTCACTCACCAGGACATCGGGTAAGCTGTGTGTGACAAACATGGCCCACAGGCTTTCAGTAGTGGCAGCGGACGTGCCAGCCAACATTATCTCACATTCAATCCACTTGGAGTACGCGTCTACAACCACAAGGAACATTTTACCCAAGAACAGTCCTGCATAATCGACGTGTACCCTAGACCACGGTTTGGAGGGCCAAGACCATAAACTTAGCAGCGCCTCCCTGGGTACATTTCTTAACTTCGAGCATGTATTACATCTGTGAACGCAGGACTCTAAGTCTGCATTGATACCGGGCCACCACACGTGGGATCTGGCTATCGCTTTCATCATTACGATGCCTGGGTGGGTATTGTGGACGTCATTGATGAAGATGTCTCTGACCTTCTTGGGGACCATCATCATAGGCAGTCCCTCGGAATCGAGGAGGACTTGCTTCCACTCCCTAAGTGAGTTCTTTGATGGCTGAACAGTCCGATACGGGAGCCACAGACCCTGTTACAGGTGGGACACACATTCGTCGGGGAAAGGGGTGGGTAGGGCTGGTTTGCCACGCGCTCCTTCTGCTGCCTGCGCCTGGCCTCTTCATGCTCCTTGCGTCGAGACACAAAGAGCTCAATGGCCTCCCGGATGGACTTTCTCCACCTCGGGCAGTCTGCGGCCAGGGTCTCCCAGATGTCAGTGGTGATGTCGCTCTTTACCAGGGAGGCTTTGAGGGTGTCCTTATAACGTTTCCGCTGCCCACCTTTGGCTCGTTTACCATGAAGGAGCTCCGCATAAAGCATTTGATTAGGGAGTCTCTTATCTGGCATGAGTACTATGTGGCCTGTCCAGTGAAGCTGGTCGAGTGTGGTCAGTGCTTCAATACTGGGGATGTTAGCCTGGTCGAGGACACTGATGTTGGTGCGCCTGTCCTCCCAGGGGATTTGTAGGATCTTGCGGAGACATCGTTGGTGATATATCTCCAGCGACTTGAGGTGCCTTCTGTACATTGTCCATGCCTCAGACCCATACAGGAGGGCGGGTATTACTACAGCCCTGTAGACCATGAACTTGGTGGTAGATTTGAGGGACTGGTCTTCAAACACATTTTTCCGCAGGTGGCCGAAGGCTGCACTGGCGCACTGGAGGCAATGCTGAATCTCCGCATCAATGTCTGCCTTTGTTGATAAGAGGCTCCCGAGATATGGGAAATGGTCCACGTTGTCCAGGTCCGCGCCGTGGATCTTGATGATTGGAGGGCAGTGCTGTGCGGCGGTGACAGGCTGGTGAAGGACCTTTGTCTTACGGATGTTAAGCGTAAGGCTCATTGCTTTCATATGCCTCAGTGAATACATTGACTATATCCTGGAGCTCAGCCTCTGAAAGTGTACAGAAGCAGGTATCGTCCGCATACTGCAGCTCAATGACAGAGGTTGGAGTGATCTTGGACCTGGCCTGGAGGCGGCATAGGTTCAACAGCTTCCCACTGGTTCTGTAATATAATTCCACTCCAACGGGGAGCTTGTTGATTGTGAGGTGGAGCATGGCGGCGAGGAAGATTGAGAAGAGGGTTGGGGTAATGACGCAACCCTGTTTGACCCCGGTCCGGATGTGGATTGGGTCTGTAATGGATCCATTGGTAAGGATCACGGCCTGCATGTCATCGTGAAGCAGGCGAAGGATGTTGACAAACTTTTGGGGGCATCCAAAATAGAGAAGGATACTCCATGGACCCACACAGTTGACAGTGTCATAGGCCTTTGTAAGATCGAAAAAGGCATGTATAAGGGCTTGCACTGCTCCCTGCATTTTTCCTGCAACTGGCACGTTGCAAAGATCATGTCTGTTGTGCCCCGTAGGGGACGAAATCCGCATTGTGATTCCGGGAGGAGCTGCTCGGCCACAGGGAGAAGACGATTGAGGAGAACTCTAGTGACAACTTTCCCAGTGGCTGAGAGCAGGGAGATTCCCCTGTAGTTGCCGCAGTCAGACTTATCCCCCTTTGGTCACAATCACTGCATCTCTAAGATCTCCCGGCATGCTCTCCTTCCAAATGAAAGAGATGAGGTCGTGTATCTGTGCCAACAGCGCCTCTCCGCCATACTTTGGTGCCTCAGCAGAGATTCCATCTGCACCGGTAGCCTTGTTATTCTTGAGCTGATTTATGCTTTGCCAACCTCGTGCAACGTTGGAGTTTCACTGAGTTGGTGGCGGGTGGCATGCTGCGGGATGGAATTGAGAACACTCGAGTCAAAGGCAGAGTCTTGATTGAGGAGATCTTCAAAGTGCTTCTTCCATCGGGCCCTGACAGCCTCGGTGTCCTTGATGAGTGTTTCCCCGTTCTTGGCCAGGAGTGGGGTGGGGCTGTGGTGTCCTTACACTTCACTATAAAATCACACGAGGCATGTATTGCAGACAAGGTCACTACGTGACCTGTACCTTTATTCCCAGGACCAAGAAGTGATGACCCTGCGTGGGACCTCTCTTTATTTACCTGGATGACCAGGTGAGGAGTGTCTTCCACAAGTTCACCCCCTGTGGTCAAGGTGTGCATTTCACAGTTGATACAGTGTACAGTGTTGTTACATAAAGGTTACAGTTATGTGAAGGTTACAAACATGACATCACCACCCCCCAATGTCTTTGGGTCAAAGATTGATTCTTTCAGGCGGTCGATGCTCTCTCGTGGAGCGCCGCAGTTGGGGCTCTGGTGGTTGAGCCTTGGCAGGCGTCTCTGTCGCCTGAGGTGATTCCGGCCTGTCCGGGCTGGCCACAGGGACTGTGCATGCTGTCGAATATCCTTGTTGCTCGTCCACTGGCAGTGGTGTGGGCAACATCTCGTGGTCTTCCTCAGGTTCCAAAGTGTCCATGCTGAACCTTTTCTTTACTTGGTCCAGATGTTTGCGACATACCTGCCCATTGTTAAGTCTGACCACTATGACCCTATTCCCCTCTTTGTCTATTACAGTGCCCTCAAGCCACTTGGGTCCCAGGGTGTGATTGAGAACGAATACCGGGTCATCAATTTCTATGTATCTCCCCACTGAGTTGCGATCATTGCATTCGATTTGGGACTGGCACTTGCCCTCAACAATATCTGACAGGGCTGAATGAATGAGGGACAGCTGCGTTTTACGCGTGCGTTTCATGAGTAGTTCCGCGGGCGGGACTCCAGTGAGCGAATGCGGGTGGGACCTATAGGCCAGCAGGAGGCGCGATAGGCGGTACTGAAGGGAGGGTCCCTGAATCCGGAGCATGCCCTGTTTGACGATTTGAACCGCACGTTCCGCCTGGCCATTGGAAGCCGGTTTGAACGGTGCTGTCCTGACGTGTTTAATACCATTACCCGACATAAACTCCTGGAATTCATAGCTAGTGAAACACGGGCCATTGTTGCTAACCAGCATGTCCGGCAAGCCGTGGGTCACAAAGACTGTGTGCAGACTCTCCACAGTGGTGGATGTCATGCACGAATTCAATATGATGCACTCGATCCATTTCGAGTATGCATCGACACCGATCAGGAACATTTTTCCCATGAACGGGCTCGCGTAGTCTGCGTGAATACGTGACCATGGTTTGGTGGGCCAGGGCCATCGGCTGAGTGGGGCCACCCTAGGGGCATTTCCTAGCTGAGCACGTCGTGCATCTGCGAACGCAGTATTCCAGGTCTGAGTCAATTCCCGGCCGCCATACATGTGACCGGGCAATGGCCTTCATTAGCATGATGCCTGGGTGCTCGCTATGGAGTTCCGTGATGAATGCTTCCCTTCCTTTCTGGGGCATGACTACCCGACTGCCCCATAGCAGGCAGTCGGCTTGGATGGAGAGCTCATCCATCCGTCTGTGAAACGGTCTGACCTCCTCGGGGCACGCTTCGTGTGCGGTCGCCCAATCCCCAGTCAGGACACATTTCTTTATCAGTGATAGGAGGGGATCTCTGTTGGTCCAGATTTTGATCTGGCAGGCTGTGATGGGAGAGCCTGCGGTGTCGAAAGCCTCAATGGCCATGACCATCTCCGCGCTTTCCTCCGACGCCCCCTTGGTGGTCGCCAGCGGGCGCCTCCTGAGCGTGTCAGTGCAATTTTCAGTGCCTGGCCGGTGCCGTATGGTGTAGTCATACGCAGCCAGCGTGAGGGCCCACCGCTGTATGCGAGCTGACGCATTGGCATTGACAGCCTAGCTGTCAGACAACAGGGATGTTAATGGCGTGTGGTCCGTTTCTAATTCGAACCTTCTGCCAAAGAGGTACTGGTGCATCTTTTTCACCCCGTATACACATGCGAGTGCTTCCTTTTCAACCATCCTATATCCCCGCTCTGCCTGGGAGAGCGACCTGGAGGCATAAGCCACAGGTTGAAGTTGGCCCTCATCATTACTCCGCTGCAAAACACACCCAACCCCATAGGATGACGCATCACATGTTAAAACCAGTTTCTTACAGGGGCTGGACAAGGTCAACAGCTTATTAGAACAAAGCAGGTTCCGCACCCGATTGAAAGCCCATTCTTGACAGTCCCCCCAAAACCATTCGCAATCCTTATGTAGGAGCACGTGTAGCAGCTCCAACAATGTGCTTAGGTTCGGCAGAAAGTTCCCGAAGTAGTTCAATAGTCCCAGGAAGGACCGCAACTCTGATGTGTTGCCGGGCCAGGGCTCACGACGGATCGCCTCCGTTTTGGATTCGGTAGGCCAGATCCCATCTGCGGCAACCCTCCTGCTCAAAAACTCGACCTCTGGGACCAAAAACACACACTTGGACTTCTTTAGACGCAAGCCTACCAGGTCCAGTCGACGTAGCACCTCCTCTAGGTTGTGGAGGTGTTCCTAGGTGTCACGACCTGTGATTAGGATGACATCTTGGAATACGATTGTGCCCTGAACGGAATTAAGCAAACTTTCCACGTTCCTCTGGAAGATAGCGGCCGCTGAACGAAAGTCAAACGGACATCTGTTGTAAACAAATAGCCTCTTAAGCGTAGTGATGGTGGTCAGAAGCTTGGATTCTTCAGCCAGTTCCTGAGTCATGTAGGCTGAAGTGAGGTCCAATTTGGTGAACAGCTTGCCACCTGCCAGCGTGGCAAAAAGGTCCTCCGCTCTCGGAAGCGGGTATTGGTCCTGTAGTGACACTCGGTTGATGGTGGCCTTGTAGTCGCCACAAATCCTGACCGAGCCATCTGCTTTAAGGACAGGAACGATGGGGCTTGCCCAATCACTGAATTCGACAGGCGAAATTATGCCCTCTCTTAGCAGCCTGTCCAATTCACTCTCAATTTTCTCACGCATCACATACGACACGGCCCTGGCTTTGTGGTGCACTGGTCTGGCGTCCTGGGTGATGCGTATCATTACTTTGGTGCCCTTAAAAGTCCCGACACCTGGTTGAAAAAGTGACTTGAATTTCTGTAGGACCTGTGAGCATGAACTTCGCTCCACAGATGAAATGGCGTGTATATCCCCCCATTTCCAGTTCATCTCGGCTAGCCAGCTCCTTCCCAAGAGTGCGGGACCATTCCCCGGAACAATCCAGAGTGGCAGCTGGTTCTCCGATCCGTTGTGTGTGACCACCAAGTTTGCACTGCCTAGCACTGGGATGATCTCTCTGGTGTACGTCCATAACTGCGTATCAATGTGTTCCAGTTTGGGCCTGTTAGCTTTGTGTGACCATAATTTTTCATGAGAGACTGGCTAGCTCCTGTGTCCAGCTCCATGCGTACGGGATGCCATTTAGAAGAACTTTCATCATCATAGGTGGCATTTTGGTATATGAGCTGTGGATGTCTGCCACGTGAGTTCTCTGGACTTCGGTGTCCATGGCTTTGCCCCAAGCATCACTCTGCCTTGCAGACTCCTCGTCTGGTTCCTCTACCTCGTAAACTAGCCTCGCTACGGGCTTTCTGCACATCCTGGCGAAATGTCCACTGAAATTGCAGTTCCTACAGGTAAATTGCTGGAACCTGCAGGTTTTCGCAGCATGTCTGCCACCGCACCTCCGGCATGAGCTGAGATTGTGGTGAACAAAAGGACTGTTACCAGGCATTCCTCTCTGATTGTCTCTTAGATTGCTCCTGAGCACTCTGTTAGCGAGTGTCAGTGGTCCCATCCCGGGACACATTATCCCTTGTGATGGCGTGAATTGCCAATCCTCCTGCCATTGTCTCTGTTGCTGGCCCACCCTAGAGTCTGTTGCTGCCTGGGCGGTGTCGAATTGCCCTTGCCTGGTGTCGAATTGCCCTTGCCTGCCTGCGGGGATCTGTGTCACGTTTAACTTGTTAACTCCGTGGTCCATCGCCACGTTTGAACCAGGGCTGCGCATGTAAATTATCTTGGTCTCCTCTTCCCCTGCTATGAAGGTCTGAGCTATCAAGGCTTCCCTTTCCAAAGTCAAGTCTTTGGTCTCAATGAGCTTCCTGAAAATCCCGGCATGACCAATGCCCTCAATGAAGAAATCCCATAACATCTCCCCCCTGCAGGCATCTGTGAACTTATACAAGCTGGCCAAACGCCGAAGATCCGCAACGAAGTTCCTACCGACGCCGGTGTGTATAGAACCGGTGCCTCGCCGGTTTGAGGTGCTCACCGATCAGTGTGCTGAGCTCCTCAAAGGACTTGTCTGCCGGTTTCTCAGGAGCGAGCAGGTCTTTCATCAGCGCATATGTCTTGGAGCCACAGCTGGTCAGCGCCCTCCATTGTCAGCCGAGTCCGCTCCCAGCCAGTCTTTAGTGACAAAACTCTGCTGGAGCCTCTCAATGAAATCGTCCCAGTCCTCACCTACAAGTACCGTTCCTCTGTGCTACCGGTGGCCATCCTCGTGGGTCGTTGATTCCCGTTTCTCGTCGCCAAATGTGGTGTCCTTACACTTCACTATAGAATCACACGAGGCATGTATTGCAGAGAAGGTCACTATGTGACCTGTACCTTTATTCCCAGGACCAAGAAGTGATGACCCTGCGTGGGACTTCCCTTTATATAACTGGATGACCAGGTGAGGAGTGTCTCCCACAAGTTCACCCCCTGTGGTCAAGGTGTGCATTTCACAGTTGGTACAGTGTACAGTGTTGTTACATAAAGGTTACAGTTTACAAGGTTACAAACATGACAGGGCCTTGGATGTTTGGACAGTAGATGGCCTTTTCTGCAGTGAAGAATCCTTGCATATCATGGCTGTCAGCCAATTGTTGTATCTCCTTTGCTTTCTCCATCCACCACCTGTTCTTTAGGTCCCGAGTTTTTTGTTGGATCTGAGCCTTGAACCGTCTGTAATGTTGTTTTGCAGCTCCCGAGTTGGGCTGTTGCTTGAGGCTCAGAAATGCTTTGCGCTTGCGATCTATTAGTTCTTGGATCTCCTGATCATTTTCATCAAACCAGTCCTGATGGTTTCTGGTTGAGTGACCAAGTGTCTCTTCACAGGTACTGGTTATAGAGGCCTGGAAAGCAGACCAAGCGCTATGGGGATTCAGCATCTTAGGGTCATCAAGGCACGCCAGATTGGCTGTGAGGCGCTGGTTGTATAGGGCTCTCTTAGCTGGGTCTCTAAGTGCCCTGGCATTAACTTTTTTGCGGAACTGCTTCTGCTGTCCCCTCTGTTTTGGGGCTATGTTAATGTTGATGATGGATCGGATTAGGCGGTGCTCCGTCCAGTAGTCGTCAGCTCCTGTCATGGCGCGGGTGATGCGCACATCCTTGCGATCCCTGGCTTGGACGATGACATAGTCGAGCAGGTGCCAGTGTTTGGAGCGAGGGTGTTGCCACGATGCTTTGTATTTGTCCCTCTGGTGGAACAGCGTATTGGTAATGAGGAGTTCATGTTCTAGACATTTTGTCAGGAGTAGGGTGCCGCTGGAATTGGCTTTCCCTACCCCCTCTCTACCAATCACGCCTCCCCAGAGGGCTGTGTCTTTGCCAACCCTGGCATTAAAATCACCGAGGATGATCAATTTGTCGCCCATGGGGACACGGGGACAAGGATGTCTCGAGGTTGGAATAAAAACCCTCTTTAGCCTCATCCATTGCATCGAGAGTGGGGGCGTACGCACTGATGACTGTGGCACATTGGTTCCGAGATAGGGTGATACGGAGAGTCATGAGGTGTTCGTTGACCTCACAGGGGGAGTCTTTGAGGCAGTTGACCAGCTCATTCTTGACGGCAAAGCCGACTCCATGAAGGCGACGTTCTGCCTCTGGTTTCCCTTTCCTGAAGAAGGTGTAACCTCCATCATGTTCCTTCAACTGGCCTTCACCTGCTCGCCGGGTCTCGCTTAGGGCGGCGATGTCAATGTCAAAACGTCTGAGTTCCCGGGCAACTATGGCGGTGCAGCGTTGGCCTATTGCTGTTGGGATTGTTCATGAGGGTCCTGACTTTCCAGGTCCCGAACTTCATACTGACGGAGTGGAAGATGCCTGTCCGTGAGTTCTTTAGTGTGGGGTGGCCGCTGCACACCGGCAACCACATGGGCTTAGCTGAACAAAGTCTTGGTCCAGTGACAAGTGGGTCCAAGACAACTGGAGACCAGGCACAGCTCGATAAGCCTAATTGCCTACGGCGAAGTGTTGGCCGTAAGCTTGGCGCCGGGTAGCACCTTTGATGGTAGATGGCCCGAGGCTAGGTTGGGGGGCAGGCATTAGAAAGGTGACTTCCAAAGTGATTTTAAAAGATTAAAAGTTGATAAAGGTTCCCAATTTATTTCAAAAGTTTCTAAGATATGTTAAAACATTTTAAGAAGTTTCTAAGAATTGTTAAAAACCTAAGATGTAAGTCAATAATAGATTATAAAAGTTTCCCCAATTTAAAAAGTTTCTAAAAGTTATTAAAAGTCAAAGATGTAAGTTAATAATAGATGTTTAAAAGTATTTCGGTTGAGAGTCTAAAATGTAAGTTTTAAAAGTTCTCCTAAATTGTTTAATAAGTTTAAAAGTTGGCTAAAAGTTTAAAAATTTATTAAAAGTTGGTTGGGAGTATGAGACGACGCCACACCTCGGTCCCTTCAGCCGGTTCGGCGCCGGCCTCGGAGTACCTTCGGCCGATTGAACACCGGCCTTGGAGTACCTTCGGCCGGCCCCACGTCCTCGAGTCCCTTTGGCAGGTCGTCCCGGAGTCCCCTCGGCTGGCCATATGCCCTCCGAATCCGGTGGTGGCCGTGGACCGAGCGCTTCTCCCGGGCCGGATGACTGGCTGGCTGGAAGATGCTGCGCTGTACCGAGCCGGAGCCACTCTTTGTGATGTGAAGATGATGCGGAAACATCAGCAGAGACCCTTTGGCCGGGGACAGAAGCGGCCGGTTCAGAGTCCCTTCGACCGGGGACAGAAGTGGCCGGTGCAGAGTGCGAGCTGGGCGCGGCTGGTGTCCCCGGAGCTCCGCTGGGCTGGAGCCCCTGCTTCCTGACGCACAAACCCTCAGCTCGGACTCGGTGCGGTGGACGCCCAGCCGCGGCAGGCCGGCCACCAGGTCGTCGTCGGCAGAATTATGATCAACCACAGAGGCTCAACTGAAAAAGCGATAACATATTACTTGCTACAACAATTTACTCTAACTATATCCTAAAGGCATGTCATTCACATTCACATTCACAAGACATTGCAATATTGAGCAATGGGATGCTTAATTCTGGTCGGACATGCGAACACGTCCTCTGGATCAGTTCCTATGGAGTGGAGGGTAGCCAATGTAACCCCACTTTTTAAAAAAGGAGGGAGAGAGAAAACAGGGAATTATAGACCGGTCAGCCTGACATCGGTAGTGGGTAAAATGATGGAATCAATTATTAAGGATGTTATAGCAGTGCATTTGGAAAGAGGTGACATGATAGGTCCAAGTCAGCATGGATTTGTGAAAGGGAAATCATGCTTGACGAATCTTCTGGAATTTTTTGAGGATGTTTCCAGTAGAGTGGATAAGGGAGAACCAGTTGATGTGGTATATTTGGACTTTCAGAAGGCGTTCGACAAGGTCCCACACAAGAGATTGATGTGCAAAGTTAGAGCACATGGGATTGGGGGTAGTGTACTGACATGGATTGAGAACTGGTTGTCAGACAGGAAGCAAAGAGTAGGAGTAAATGGGTACTTTTCAGAATGGCAGGCAGTGACTAGTGGGGTACCGCAAGGTTCTGTGCTGGGGCCCCAGCTGTTTACACTGTACATTAATGATTTAGATGAGGGGATTAAATGTAGTATCTCCAAATTTGCGGATGACACTAAGTTGGGTGGCAGTGTGAGCTGCGAGGAGGATGCTGTGAGGCTGCAGAGCGACTTGGATAGGTTAGGTGAGTGGGCAAATGCATGGCAGATGAAGTATAATGTGGATAAATGTGAGGTTATCCACTTTGGTGGTAAAAACAGAGAGACAGACTATTATCTGAATGGTGACAGATTAGGAAAAGGGGAGGTGCAAAGAGACCTGGGTGTCATTGTACATCAGTCATTGAAGGTTGGCATGCAGGTGCAGCAGGCGGTTAAGAAAGCAAATGGCATGTTGGCCTTCATAGCGAGGGGATTTGAGTACAGGGGCAGGGAGGTGTTGCTACAGTTGTACAGGGCATTGGTGAGGCCACACCTGGAGTATTGTGTACAGTTTTGGTCTCCTAACCTGAGGAAGGACATTCTTGCTATTGAGGGAGTGCAGCGAAGGTTCACCAGACTGATTCCCGGGATGGCGGGACTGACCTATCAAGAAAGACTGGATCAACTGGGCTTGTATTCACTGGAGTTCGGAAGAATGAGAGGGGACCTCATAGAAACATTTAAAATTCTGATGGGGTTAGACAGGTTAGATGCAGGAAGAATGTTCCCAATGTTGGGGAAGTCCAGAACCAGAGGTCACAGTCTAAGGATAAGGGGTAAGCCATTTAGGACCGAGATGCGGAGGAACTTCTTCACCCAGAGAGTGGTGAACCTGTGGAATTCTCTACCACAGAAAGTTGTTGAGGCCAATTCACTAAATATATTCAAAAAGGAGTTAGATGAGGTCCTTACTACTAGGGGGATCAAGGGGTATGGCGAGAAGGCAGGAATGGGGTACTGAAGTTGAATGTTCAGCCATGAACTCATTGAATGGCGATGCAGGCTAGAAGGGCCGAATGGCCTACTCCTGCACCTATTTTCTATGTTTCTATGTTTCTATCCTCTCCTATTAAGAGGTTAGGGTTAATTCCGCAATGCTGTGCTCCCAGTTGTGAAGCCACGATTGAAGGGAGTGTGGGTCGGAGATGGTGCTGTACCAGGGGACCACTACTCAATTGCCCCACAGAAGGCAGTCTGCCTGTATCGACATTTCATCTTTGCGCTGCTGGAACGGCTTTATCTCTTCCTGCATTTCCACTGGGACACTGGACCAGCTCCCACACAGCTTTTGACTAGAGATAATAAGGGGTCCTGGCATGTCTAGGTTTTGATCTGCCGGTCAATGACGGGTGATTGCTCACTCTCAAATGCTTCCATAATCATGGTTAGATCTGCGGGCTGCGCCATTCCCACCCCCGTGGTGAGCAATGGCAGCCTACTGAGAGTATCGGCGGATGACGCAGTTGTATGTGGACAACGTGAGCACCCATCTCTGGATGCGGGCCGATGCGTTGGTATTTATCCCTTTACTCTTGGAAAACAGGATATAAGTGGCTTATGGTCAGTTTCCAATTCAAATTTTAGCCATTATTGATGCATTATCTTTACCCCATTGACACACGCTAATGCTTCTTTTTCAATCATGCTGTAGGCTCCCTCGGCCTTAGACAGACTCCTGGATGCATAAGCAACCGGTTGCAGTTTCCCGAAATCATTAGCTTGTTGCAATACACACCCGACGCCATATGACGATGCATCACATGCTAGTACCAAACACTTACAATGGATCATACTACACAAGCAATTTGTTTGAGCATAACAATTTTCTCGCTTTTTCAAAGGCATTTTCTTGGCCCCCTTTTCGTAGTAAGACATAAAGTGGTTCTAGCAGTGTGCTGAGACCCAGTAAGAAGTCACCAAAGTAGTTCAACAGTCCCAGAAACAACCGCAGTTCCGTCACGTTCTGTGGCCTCGGTGCGTTCTCGATTGCCTCCGTCTTCACGTTGGTCGGCCTGATGCCGTCTGCCGCAATCCTCCTTCCCAAGAACTCCACTTCAGGCGCCAGGACAAAGCACTTCGAGCATTTTAACCTGAGCCCCACGTGGTTGAGTCGACTAAGAACCTCCTCCAGGTTCTGCAGGTGCTCGACTGTGTTCCGACCTGTGACCAAGATGTCGTCCTGAAAGACCACTATATGCGGGACCGACTTCAGTAAACTTTCCATGTTTCTCTGGAATATCGCCGCCGCTGATCAGATTTCAAACGGGCATCTGTTATAAACAAAAAGACCCTTGTGCGTGTTGATGCAGGTGAGGGCCTTCGATGATTCCTCCAGTTCCTGTGTTATGTAGACTGAAGTCAGATCCAGCTTCGTGAACGTTTTTTCTCCCGCCAGCGTTGCAAAGACGCTGTCGGCCTTTGGTAGTGGGTATTGGTCCTGCAGGGAGAAACGATTGATATTTACTTTGTAATCGCCACTGATTCTGACAGTGCCGTCTCCCTTGAGGACTGGAACAATTGGACTAGCCCACTCGCTGAACTTGATCGGTGAAATGATGTCCTCTCTTTGCAGCCGGTCTAGCTTGATCTCTTCCCTTTCTCTCATCATGTACTGTACTGCTCTCGCCTTTGATGGATAGATCCCCGGAATTAGGTGGATCTGTAATTTTGTTCCTTGGAATTCCCCGATGCCTGGTTTGAACAGTGAAGGAAATTTGTTTAAGACCTGGGGACACGAAGTGTCATCAGCAGGCGATAGTGCTCGGACGGCATCCCAGTTCCAGCGTATCTTTCCCAGCCAGCTCTTGCCGAGCAGCGTGGGACCATCGCCCGGTACCATCCAGAGTAGTAGCTTGTGCACCGCTCCATCGTAGGAGACCTTTACGGAAGCACTGCCGATTACAGGAATCAGTTCTTTCGTGTAAGTTCTTAGTTTTGTGCAAACTGGAGTTAAGACTGGCCTTGAGACCTTGTTGCACCACAACTTTTTGAAAGTCTTTTTGCCCATGATGGACTGGCTCGCGCCCGTGTCCAGCTCCATTGACATCGGGAGTCCATTTAATTCAATTTTCAGCATTATCGGGGGACAATTCGTGGTGAATGTGTGCACCCCATGTACCTCTGCCTCCTCTATCTGAGGTGGTTTGCAGGTTTAACAGGCTTAGCAGCTCGCCTGCACACTCGTTGGAGATGTCCCATTGTTCCACAGCCCTTGCAAACGTACTCTTTGAATCGGCATGAATGGAAACGATGATCACCCCCGCAGCGTCAACAAGGTGTTAATGGCTTTGCATTCATCAGCCTTGATGGTGGACTCTGAGTCATCTGCAGACGTGCAGCTGCAGGTATGTGTGACCTGCCCTGTACATTACGATTCGAAAACAACATCACTTTGTTCATAGTACTTGTAACACTTTGGAGGGTTCAAGGAATCAAAACCTTGTGTCCGATTCATACCTGACCTGGAATGCTGCCACAGTTGTTTAAAAACTATCGCCACACCTCCCCTGCACTTGTGGTGAGATCCAACCACACAGACATAAATCGCTTGTTCCTCCTTCCACCATTTCTCCCAACACAATTTCACCCCTTTTGTTCCTGTGGTCCGCCTGTTTGAGCTATTACCCAATTTCTCCCATTCTGTGGATGCATTAATTTTTCCCCTGTCTGTTTTGCGTAACCACCACCACCCTCCCATGGGGGTACTCCCTTTACATTACAGACAAACTCATCTACCCTCTCTCACCCGTATCCTTCTGGTCATGATGTTTAACATTGATACCTCCCCAAGTTTACCGTTGATTTGTCTGGAGTACTGGGTTGTATTTGACCCTAACCACCCTGGCCAACTCCCAGTGTGAGCATGGGCGTTTGTGCCCTTGTTGCTCTGTATTGCTCCCCTTTGAGTTACGGTGGGGCCAGTTCCTCCCATACACCCGTATGTAAGGACTGTCTCGGTGTCTCCCTGATGTCCCCATCCTGCGATAATCAGGACCATCCACCGGCCTATCCACAACGTCCACCTCATCACGTATCCCTGGCTTGATTCGCTCCTATAAAGATACAATGAAAGCAATGACCCTGCTCTGTGAGGGACCTCCCCCTCACAGATCCTCCTTCAGTTATACACAGATATACACTTACATGATTTAGATCACTGCTTCCCTCTTCCTTTATCCCGATGCTTGGGCTTTCAGAGGCTCGGGGGTGGAGATGGAGGAGGCGTCCAGGGCACCCTAGGTCGTGGTACCCGACCACTCCACCTTAATGCTCCGTCCCTTACACCTCCATCATCATCATCCCACAGCATGGGTGGAAGGCTGACATTAATCAAACTCAGCATAGTTCCTTGGGCCTTGGCCCACTTATTACTTTTCTCTCCGGGGTTGTACAGCTTACATTGCTTTATGTGAAACCACTTTATTCGTTTTGGCAGCTGGATCACATAGACCATAGGGCTTGTCTTGTCTACTCTGTTATATGGTCTATTGTACAATGGTTCAAATGCCCCTACTCTGGCAGAATTCCTGACCATTACCTGATCCCCTACCCTCCATTCCTGTGTAACCCAGGGTTCCAGCAGCTGTTTATTCTGCTGGTGCTGCCTGCCCATATTGTTAGCTGCTTCCCAATGCAGCCCCTTCAGAATATCATACAGATCTCTGACAAACCTGTCCCGTGTGACCTCTTTAACCTGTGTCTCGGTCAGGACTGGTGCTAGTAAATGGGTCGGGCTCCTCATTAGTCTCGATGTCATCAGCGCATCTGGGGAGTGTCCCGTACTCTAGGAGAGACTGGCTCGGTGGCTCATCAATATTAGGGGTAGGATCACATCCCATTTCTTCAGGGTATCTCCAATCTCCTTCCTAAGCCTCTCTTTTTAAGGTTCAGTTTGTCCTCTCTACTGGACCTGACGATTGGGGGTTAAACGCCACATGCCATTTCCCCTGTATTCCTAACAGCTTTAGGGTGGCCTGCATTACCGCTCCGGTGAAATGACTCCCTTGATCTGATTCCACTATCAGGGGCAGTCCTCATCGAGAAAATACTTCTCACACCAGAATCTTTTCAGTGACTACTGCGGTGGCCGCCCTACAAGGAAAAACTTCAACCCATTTCGTGAAAAGATCTACTAACACTAGACAATATTTATTGCCTCTGCCTGAGGTGGGCAGTGGCCCAATGAAATCTATCTGTATAGACTGTCATGGCCCCTCTACCCTCCTCCTGTGTCCCAATGGAGCCTTCCTCTGGTGGGGGCCTGAATTGTTTGCGGCACATACTAGACAATTCAGAATAATCCCTTACATTGGGCTCAATTTTCCCCAAAGCATTTTTTTGGCGTACTTGAAGAGATACGCCCGATTTTTGGGGGCCTAAGTACGCCAAAAAAAAGATTCTAAATTTCCCGTTGGATTTGTTCATTTTGGCATGGCCGAACCTGACCTTTAGTTTTGGGGGTGGAAACTTGATCTGCGCCAAAAAGATTGGGCTCCCATGGTAACCAAGGACACAATGCGAGCTGAAGCATACAGGCAGCTGCCAACACATTAAAAGAATTGAAATACACATAGCAGCAACTTACTTCCAACCCCGCACGAATGGCTTCCTGGTCAGGTCTGGTCCCATTCTCGATCTCTCTCGGTCTCCTCTCTCTTTTCTCGCTCTCGCTCTCGCACTCGCTCCCTCTTGCTCTCACTCTCACTCTCGCTCTCTGTGTGAACTGGGGACCGAGAATGGGACCGGACAGCCTTCCCGTGTATATGGACCGGGGACTGCGAATGGACCGGACAGCCTTCAGGCGGGGTTGGAGGTAAATTGCTGCTATGTGTTTTTCAATTCTTTTAGTGTAGCTGCTGTGCTGATTTCCTTACCTGCGCCTATTTCCTTAACTCTAGGAAGGTTTTTCAGCAGAGACCACATACGCTGGCCTAAGCAGAACTGGAGTAACTCTCAGCTGGCCAAACTTCCCTAATTGGTGTCGGTGGCTTGTTACAGTTCATATGCTCATAGAAACATATAAAATTCTGACATGATTGGACGAGTTAGATGCAGGAAGAATGTTCCCGATGTTGGGGAAGTCCAGAACCAGGGGTCACAGTCTAAGGATAAGGGGTAAGCCATATAGGACCGAGAGGAGGAGAAACTTTTTCACCCAGAGAATTGTGAACCTGTGGAATTCTCTACCACAGAAAGTTGTTGAGTCCAGTTCATTGGATATATTCAAAAGGGAGTTAGATGTGGTCCTTACGGCTAAAGGGATCAAGGGGTAAGGAGAGAAGGCAGGAGTGGGGTACTGAAATTGCATGATCAGCCATAATCATATTGAATGGTGGTGCAGGCTCGAAGGGATAATGGCCTTCTATTATGGCTACACCTATTTTCTATGTTATGCCCCCTTTGACTGAAAAAAAACTGACCTAAAAAAATCGTAATTAACTGACATACACAGGTGCAAATTGATTGGGGAAACTGGTTTTTCAACTTAGGCCAAAAAGAGCAGCCTGCTCAAAAAAAACAGCGCAAATCACTGGGGAAAATTGAGCTCATTGCTTCTAAGCCTGGGCCACCATCCCACGGCCTCTACTTTATTCCACGTTGTTTCTGGCCCTGGACCCCCATGAGCTAGCTGCAAGAATTCTTCCCTGCACTGCCCAGGCATGACCCAACTGTCTCCTTTAAACAGCATTCCCTGTCTTATAAGAACATAAGAACATAAGAATTAGGAACAGAAGTAGGCCATCTAGCCCCTCGAGCCTGCTCCGCCATTCAATAAGATCATGGCTGATCTGGTCGTGGACTCAGCTCCACTTACCCGCCCTCTCCCCGTAACCCTTGATTCCCTTATTGCTTAAAATCTATCTTTGACTTGAAAACATTCAATGAGCTAGCCTCAACTGCTTCCTTGGGCAGAGAATTCCACAGATTCACACCCCTCTGGGAGAAGAAATTCTTTCTCAACTCGGTTTTAAATTGGCTCCTCCGTATTTTGAGGCTGTGCCCCCTAGTTCTAGTCTCCCCCACCAATGGAAACAACCTCTCTGCCTCTATCTTGTCTATCCCTTTCATGATTTTAAATGTTTCTATAAGATCACCCCTCATCCATCTGAACTCCAAGGAGTAAAGACCCAGTCTACTCAATCTATCATCATAAGGTAACCCCCTCATTTCTCGAATCAGCCTAGTGAATCGTCTCAGTACCCCTTCCAAAGCTAGTATATCCTTCCTTAAGTAAGGTGACCAAAACTGCACACAGTACTCCAGGTGCGGCCTTACCAATTACCCTGCTTTTGTACTCCATCCCTTTCGCAATGAAGGCCAACATTCCATTTGCCTTCCTGATTACCTGCTGCACCTGCATGTTGTTTCATGCACAAGGACCCCCAGGTCCCTCTGCACCACAGCATGTTGTAATTTCTCCCCATTCAAATAATATTCCCTTTTACTGTTTTTTTCCCCAAGGTGGATGACCTCACACTTTCCGACATTGTATTCCATCTGCCAAACCTTAGCCCATTCGCTTAACCTATCCAAATCTCCTTGCAGCCTCTCTGTGTCCTCTACACAACCCGCTTTCCCACTAATCTTAGTGTCATCTGCAAATTTTGTTGCACTACACTCTGTCCCCTCTTCTAGGTCATCTACGTATATTGTAAACAGTTGTGGTCCCAGTACTGATCCCTGTGGCACACCACTAACCACTGATTTCCAACCGGAAAAGGACCCATTTATCCCGACTCTCTGCTTTCTGTTAGCCAGCCAATTCTCTATCCATGCTAATACATTTCCTCTGACTCCGCGTACCTTTATCTTCTGCAGTAACCTTTTGTGTGGCACCTTATTGAATGCCTTTTGGAAATCTAAATACACCACATCCATCGGTACACCTCTATCCACCATGCTTGTTATATCCTCAAAGAATTCCAGTAAGTTAGTTAAACATGATTTCCCTTTCATGAATCCATGCTGCGTCTGCTTGATTGCACTATTCCTATCTAGATGTCCCACTATTTCTTCCTTAATGATAGTTTCAAGCATTTTCCCCACTACAGATGTTAAACTAACCGGCCTATAGTTACCTGCCTTTTGCCTGCCCCCTTTTTTAAACAGAGGCATTACATTAGCTGCTCTCCAATCCGCTGGTACCTCCTCAGGGTCCAAAGAATTTTGGTAGATTATAACAAATGCATCTGCTATAACTTCCGCCATCTCTTTTAATACCCTGGGATGCATTTCATCAGGACCAGGGGACTTGTCTACCTTCAGTCCCATTAGTCTGTCCAGCACTACCTCCCTAGTGATAGTGATCATCTCAAGGTCCTCCCTTCCCACATTCCTATGACCAGCAATTTTTGGCATGGTTTTTGTGTCTTCCACTGTGAAGACGGAAGCAAAATAATTGTTTAAGCTCTCAGCCATCTCCACATTTCCCATTATTAAATCCCCCTTTTCATCTTCTAAGGGACCAACATTTACTTTAGTCACTCTTTTCCGTTTTATATATCTGTAAAAGCTTTTACTATCTGTCTTACTGCTATGTCTGCAGCTCCGAAAGATTCCGCTACAGACTTCCCGTCTATCTTGTCTCTAATCGCTGCTCTAAGGTCTGCATCCCGTAGCTGAGCCTGTTTTAAATCAGGCAGCAATGGTACTTCCTTGGGCCCCTCTCTGCCTGTTACAGCCATGATCTGTCCACAGTGATATGGTCCCAAGGTGTCCCTTCTCCTGCTCCTGTTTTGGCCAGTGTGTCAGCTTTTTCATTCCCTTTCCATTTGGGCTCTGTTTTAGAGTGAGCTTTGACCTTTTAGATATAGTAATCTTGCTGGACCCTACCGGTGATGTCCAAAATTACTTTTAACAAAGGAGCCGTCAACAACTGTTTCCCGTCTGAGGACTTAAACCCTCGCCTAGCCCATATTGCTAAATACTCTGTACAGGAGTTGCACGTGAACATGGAGTCTGAACATATCGTAAAGGGAGTTGGGAATTTGCCAGTGTGTGTGACCACATACGCTACAGCTGCCAGTTCGACCTGCTGTGCATTTAAAGTGTTGGGGAGCTTTATGGCTTTTTCTATCCCTGCCTCAGGATCGTAAATTCCATAGCCTGTTTTTCCCTCTCCGTCCATCACTGAACTAGACCCATCTCCATAGATGTCCCTGCCTGTCGGATATTCCCCTGCTCAGAATCCTAAATCTACATCCCACACTCCTTCCACTCAATCGCACGTGAGCTGACCCCGCATAAACCAGGTTCGGGGCTGGCTTTGGTTCTCCTAGCCTTTCTACCTTCAGGTCTAACTGAGTAAGCAACAATGTCCAGCGGGCAATCCTGTTACTGCTCACTGTCCCAGCTTTCATCCTACTGCCCAGTAACATTTGTGTTGGGGTGTAACAGGTCAGTAGAGTCACTGTCGCTAATCCTGTGAGTGACTGAAAATGTTTTACTGCCCAAAAAGTTGCTTTCAGATGTCGCTCGCAATTCTAAAAGCTCTTTTCTACTTCTGTGAGAACCCGGGAGGCGTAGGCCACTGGTCTCAGCTTGCTGTGTCACTCCTGGAGTAACTTTGCACTCAAACTATCCCCAGTCGCTGCTACCTCCAGACTAAAGTCCTGGTCCCCATTTACTGCTCCCAATGCTGGTGCCGTCTGTAACACCTCTTTTAACCGGATCAAAGTTTCCTGACAACTCTCACTCCATTCCCACTCTATTTCTTTCCTAAGAAGCCTCAAAAAAGGAGCTGCCATGGCTGCATAAATTCCCTGCAGTAATCTGTTATTCCCAGGAAAGACCTTACTCCAGATATGTCCTTAGGAATGGGTAGTTCCTGGACTGCCTTTCTCTTAGCTCCATCTATGGCTCCCTCTCCTGCTCTAATGATCAAACCTAGAAACTGCACCTCCTCTTGGCCTACTTGAGCTTTCTTCTGATTTACCTTGAAACCTGCTTCTTTCAACAACTACAGTAATTCACTCAATAATGGCCCGTGGTCCTCCCCACTTTCGGAGAATAACAACAGGTCGTCCACATTTTGGACCAACCGATCTGGCTGACTTAAAACCTTTTAGTGCCTCGGCCATACTCTGGTGAAAGATCGAAGGACTATTGTGAAACCCTTGTGGAAGACATGTCCACGTGTACTGCTGACTCTTAAAGGTAAAGGCAAATTTATACTGGTCCTCCCGCCTCAGGGGAATGGACCAAAACCCGTTTGAAATATCCAGCACGGTAAAAGTTGTTGCGGCCGCAGGGATGCTCCCTATTAAATCTGCTACCACGGCTACCGTGGGTGCACAGGCTGGAATATTTTTGTTCAGGACTTGGTAATCTACCATGGCCCTCCATGAATTATTGGGTTTCTTTACTGGCCAGAGGGGTGAGTTTACATGTGTGGCTATTGTCCTCAATATACCTTGATCCACCAGGGAATTTATATCAGTTTCCAAATCCCTTTCTGCTTCCCGGGGAAAATTATACTGTTTCTGGGGCCGTGTCATCAGATCCCCATCTATCTTCACCTCTACCCCAGTTACTCTCCCGCAATCATGCTTGTGTGTTGCAAATGCATCCAGATTCTCTCGTACATGCCCTTGATACCTGGCCGTAATGTTGTCGACTAATCTTTCTAAGTCATAACTCCTTTTCGGCTTCAACATGCAGGTGCTGCCTTTGTCTGTACTGTCCCTGGGAATCACTACAATCTCTCCCATCCTATCGGCATCAACTGCCCCCCATAGACAATTGTTCTTCATATCCACTATGGCGTGGGTATGCCAACATGTAGTCGGCCCCGAGAACTCCCGAACCGGGCTGTTCCCACTTTATTAAAATGCATTCTCACTTTGTTTTGTTAGGTCCCAACTCTATGGTTAAGCGTTTTGACACTGCCCCAGCCTGCTCATTACCCGTAAAACCCACCAGTGTAAATGGAACTCCACTCGACCACGGGGAAGTGGTCGGATTCGGTGAGTGGACAACTGTGCTAGAGGCTCCTGTATCTACTAGATACCTTCCCCTAACTGCTTCCACCTTCACATCCACACATGGCCTGCCCCACCCATCGTAGATGAGTGGACACAGGTATTCTGGCTCGGCGCAATGTCAAAGCGGGTGCGCTGACGCAATGGGTCCCTTTTCTCCCACTGCAGCGTCCAGCTTTTCTCCTCCCATGCCCATAACCTCTGTAATGCTGCCACTAAACCTGTACTGGGTCGCCGGCTAGCTTCCTTTGGCCCTTCGCTGCCTCAGCACCCTCGTACCCTGGCTTCCCTCCTCTCGAGAGCCTACAATCCTTGCTCCAGTGTCCCAACTTCCCACAGTTGAAACATCCTCTGGATCGACCCCCATTACCTCCCTCTTGTCTCCATTCTCTCTTTGTCCTAACATCGCCTCTTACTTCGTGCACCTTCCCCCTTTGGTTTTTCCTCTTCCCCTTGTCGGGACTTAAATGCTAGAGTTAATTTTTTCAATACCCCTGCCTCAGTATTCTGGAGATGGTCTGGGTCAAACCATACTTTGACCTTTGCTCTGAGCCATGGTACACTCTCAGCCAATGGTTTCTGGGTTCCCCTATTAAGCCTGCCCGTATCAGATTTCCTCCAGTGGCCCTGAAATAAATAGGCCACAGTCTGTCTGCAAACTTATCGAGTGATTCGTTTACTTGATGCCTAGTCTGTTCTACTTGCCGGAATGGATGACCTTGAATTATTCTAGCGCTGCCATGATTTCCTCCTTTAAGCCCTGTGGGGTTCCTCCACCTAACTTGGTGGCTGTCAACAAACTCTGATATAGCTTCCCTTTCAGGGAGAGCAATGTTAGCTTCACTTTCTCCTCCTCGCTGCAGTTATTGATAACCCCATCTGCTCTATATTGACAAAATGAATGGAGGCATCACCTCCTTGCTTTAATGTTACCACACCCGTCAGTATCTCCTGCAGCTGAAGTGACGTGTCTGGGATCACATAGTCACTCTGTAATGGTGCCGGACCACCATTTGGTGGGGGTGGGCCGAATTTCTGCTGTCTCAAGAGACACATCGGTTTCAGGGGTCCTGGTGCCTTGGGAGCTGGCCGATGCTCGCATTACTCGGGCCCATCATCTGACTCTTTTCCCTCTGGATCCCAACCTTCCTCGTCTCCTCCTGGTGACATGAGACAAACCATCCCTTTGGCCCCGTCTAACTCTGCTATTAACTGGCGGATCTTTTTCCTTACAAGTTCTGTGATCTGCCCTCTCGTAACCCTGGTTCTGCGTTACCTGGTACGCTATCTTCATTTTTCTTAGCTGTTCTTCTGCCTCTTTGGCTTTCTCTAAGTGCCTTTCACTTTGTTCTGCTGTATGTCTGCTGCTGCCTTTTGCACTCGGTCACCTGGCACTACACATATTCTAGGTGATTATGCGCCATTTCTTCCTTAATACCTTGGTCCTGTTTTTCTTTCTCGAAACTGCTTATCTCACCTTTTAATTTCTTATTCTCCTCCTCCAGCTGTCCTACCTTTTCTCTTAACAGTTGTGTCTGTGAGCCAAATCGCCTTCTCTTTTGACCCTTTGTGGTTACTACTAACTGTCCACTCTGCCGCTTTTTCCTGCGGCTCCCCAGAGTGCAGCATTTCTCGTGCCCATGGCTCGGAAATGTCCAGTTTGTTGCACATATATACAGCTACCTGAGCCTCCATGGACTTCCTACGACTGTTCTTAGCTGCGGGATGTACCGCGTTTTGCTGCGGTAATTCCATTTCCAATGCCACTGGCTGAGAACTTCTCCCTGACTACCTTGGTCTCCCCTGAGACTACCTTGCAGTGACCTGCGGTTCCTGTTACTCAGGCTTCTCTCTGTGGCTACCTTAGTCGACCCACGATTACTCCAGCCTGTCCGACACTGTTTCTCTCCTCCGGTTGCCCTGGCCGTCCATGAGATTACTTTACCCTTCTCTGTGACTACCCCAGTTAGCCCAAGATTATTTCAACCTGTCCGAGACTGTTTCTCCCCTCCGGTTGCTCTAGCTGCCCTTGAGATTACCTCTGGCCTCCCTGAGACCCCTTTGTAGACTACCCGCGACTACTTCTGGCTTTTCTCTGTGACTACCACAGTCAACCGAGATTACTCCAGCCTATCTGACACTGTTTTTCTCCTCTGGTTGCCCTGGCTGTCTGTGAGATTACAGCTGGCCTACTTGAGACCCCTTCGCAGACTACCCGTGACTACTTTTCCCGGTGGCTACCTCTTCGGCTATCCTAGTCGCCCTTGAGAGTACTTTGGTCTCCCTGAGACCCCTTCGCAGACTATCTGTGATTTCTTTTAAATGTGGATTCTTTTCCCTCAATCTGGTTCAGCGAAATTACTGAGTCGAATACCGTTTCTGCTTTAAACAAAGCAAGCTTTTATTTCAAAGCAAATCCCGATCGGGGACTTTATCAGACAGAAGGAATGCTTTCTGATAGATCACACCCACTTCCTACCGACAAAGTGACGTTACATTGTAAAGGGACGACGGTTATACATTTTCAGTAAAAGGTAACAAGATACAATTAGAGTGACATCCTAGTTCAGCCTATCCTCTTTGATCCCTCTTTCCCTTTGTCCACTCATAAGCCGACCTAAGAATGGTCTGATTTTACACAAAGACCCAATTATTCCCCTTCTGTTAATGTTTCAGGTTAGTAATATGAGCTAATAAGACCTTGAGGTTTTTTTGCAAGCCGTGGGTTTTTTTTCAAGCTGTGTTAGTATTGTAACATTTTGCAGTCTCGAGTCTGAGATTTTCATGGCTATTCCTCCATGAATTCTTTGTTAGCTTATACTGTCCATATATAATTCCCACGTTCTCAACTTCTCGACTTTAATGTCTGTATACATTTAATATCCATGTTCAGTATGCATTCTCATTTCCCCCTTTTATCATTCCATGATAACACTTAGGATTATTCTAGGAGTATCGCATTCATCCGTTCACACTCTATTTCCTGAATCATATTGTTGTTATTGTCGAGTAGTTCTTTAGTTCGTTGGATCATAACCCGGGAGCCCTTGACCACAAAAGGGTTTGCTAACCTTGCCATCATTATTTTACAACAAAGGTTAAGGCAACCAACAATCAAACAACAGGTAATTATTACTACGATGAGAATAATTGCCCCATGCATTAGATAGGATCTCCAAGATCCACCTGATAGCCAATCAAACCAGCTAGATCCTTCTGCTGGTGTGGATAACTTTTTCACCTCCCTTCTTATGTGATCAGCGAGATTGGTTATGTTTTCTGAACTATCAGGAATGTAAGTGCAACATTCAGATCCTATCAGGGCACACGTTCCCCCTTTCTCAGCTAACAAGTAATCGAGGGCCATTCGGTTTTGTAATGCTACGGTCCTTATTGCTACCATTTCAGCTGTGATGTCCTCCAGAGCTTCAGCAGTATTGTTAGCTATCTGTTCCAATATCGTCTCTAGGTTCTGTACTTCATCCATGAGACGTCCTATCCCGATTGGGAACATCATGACCCCAAAGAACTTGTCAGCGGGGATGATGGCTCGCTTGTATCGGCTGGAGGCATGTGCTTCCGCCAGGGTACGTACTTGCTGCACAAATGGCACCATATATCCCAGATAGCACGACCCTGTCCATCTCCTAGGCAACCAAGGATATGACTTATGACCGCACACGAAATACGTGCCGTTAAAAGCTGCTTTCTGATAGATTGCTTCCGGGTCCCAGGACTGGGCCTACAACCCTCCACCTGTTTTATTCGGAAGGTGAGAGAGGATGGTAACTCGTGCACCTGTGGTGATGTTGAGACTGTTTGGGCATTTGCTGTACCCTACGATATGTCCCTTGTTACTGGTGTCATTTCGGGTTAGACATATGTCCCTGGTTAGCCTCCCAATCCCCGAGGTATTGGTCAGGGCTAAGAATGGGGGTTCCTTTTCACGGTCGTAGATTGGTTGGTACCATCCCTAGAACGTCTGACTGATGGGGTCTCCAGCACTCTCTCACTTGGTGACCTCCCCGTGGTCGTTCATGTGGTAACGGTATGATACTCCTCCTGATCTCTGTGATCCCTCTTTTGACCCGCCTTTCATCTCTCGTATTTGTATTGGCCCCCATCCTCTCGTGATAGTCTGGCTCTGAATCCATCTGACAGTCTCAGTTAGGGTCAGTGGAACGGGGCGCAAAGGAATTCCCCCTTTTGGAATGTATAGGGATATGTGAACACACCCAACATCTAGAAAAGTTCCCGTTTTGCGCATAAACATAAGACATGTACAAAAAGGTGTTTACATGGAGCTCTCGCCTCTGTCTCCCCTCCCATGCGCCGAAACTGTCATATATCAACACTATTATACAGACTGTGGCACACAGACACAGCTTCATCTTATGGCTCAGGATTCAAATAAATAGTCCAATTATTTTGCTGATTAAAAGAGTTCAGTTTTTCCCGTCTCTCTTCTCAGGTCACCGTTGGTGTAGCTGGCTGTCTATCACTACGGGTAAAAGTTCAAACTGGTCCACGTTCCAATTAGGATGCCAACGGCCTTGTTCAGCTATGGAGAAGAGGAAATCTGGAACAGAAACAGGAATTAGAATAACCAGTAAAATAGGTTCGTTAGAGGGTGGTGAGCTTGCAATGGTGCAGGTGAACCCAGGCACTTTCCCCCTCAATCTTGGCTGCAGTGGGGGTAGTGAGTAACACCTGAAAAGGCCCCTCCCATCGTGGCTCTAATCCCTTCTGAATCCATTTCTTAATCAGGACATACTTCCCTGGTACCACGAGGGACGATTCGGGTAAAACTGGGAGGTCGAGGTGAGCCTCTCGAACCTGGTTGTGAGCTAGTCGCAGAGCCTGTGTCAGAGAAAGAACATAGGTGGTCATTTCCTCAGTCATGTGGTGAAATTGGACAGTGGAGGGGACATTCTGATTCCAGGGGGTCCTAAGGGGTCTACCATAAATGACCTCAGCAGGGGTCAATCTACTGGTGGGAGTGGTTCGAATCTGGAATAGGGCTTTCGGAAGGAGTTTGAGCCAATTGAGTCCGGTTGATGCTACCAGTTTTGCAAGCTTGGTTTTAAGAGTTTGATTAGCACGTTCAACCAGTCCCGCAGCTTGGGGTCGGTAGGCACAATGCAGCTGCTGATTAATGCGCATCTGGGAACAAAATTCTTTGTTAACTTGGCCAATAAAGTGAGGGCCATTATCAGAACTCAGTCGAGCTGGGATTCCATATCTAGGAACAATTTCCCTCATTAACACCTTAACAACAGTTTGAGCCTTATTGTCCAGGGTAGGGTAGGCTTCAATCCATTTGCTAAACACATCTACTATTACCAACACATATTTGTAACACTGAACTCTTTGCAACTCAATGTAGTCCAATTGCAATGTCTCAAAGGGACCTTCGGGTAAGGGCGTTTTACCCCAATTACAGGGGACTCCCTTCCCTGGATTATGTTGCTGGCAAACCAGGCAATGACAACTGATGTTCTGGGCGAGCGCCTGGAGTCTAGGGTGCCACCAAGTAGCCAAAAGTGTGTCAATCGTGGTCCTTGCTCCACAGTGAGTAGCAAAATGCATACATTAAATAACCCATAGAGCCAACAGCCAACTCGTCAGACATGCAAGTCTGTTCCGCGGGAGTGGTCCAGAGTTTAGAAACATTGTCATAAGTACATCCATAATTTTTCCACAACAGTTTTTCTTTTTCAGGAGCGTCCTCCTGTGCTTTAATGACATCTTGGATGGTTGGCATTGGTTTTTCTGAGGCTAACTTATCCTTCGCAGGATTTTTAATCTGACTCATCATTCTGGGCACTACCATCTGTTGTTCACAAGAGGCCTGTTTAGCCTCTTTGTCAGCACAGTGGTTCCCTATATCAACTGGGGATTTTCCGGTGGTGTGGGCGGTACATTTGACAATGGCAATGCGCTTGGGGAGCATGAGGGCTTGCAACAAATCAGATACTAGTTGCCTATGGGATATCTCATTCCCCTGTGAGGTTAGGAATCCCCTATTTTTCCATAATTGTCTGAAATCATGGGCCACCCCAAAGGCATACCTAGAGTCGGTATAGATATTGACTTTGAGGTCTTTGGCCAAGATACAGGCTCGGGTGAGGGCGAATAGTTCAGCTTGTTGGGCAGAATAGGTGGTTTCAAAGGCGGCAGATTCCAAGACCTGATTCTCCTGGTTTACTATGGCATATCCTGAGATTCGTGTACCTTCTGGATTAATAAAAGAACTCCCGTCAACATACATAATACAGTCTGGGTCTTCCATTGGTACATCAACTAAATCTTCCCTGACTGACGAGGCCTCTTGAATTAAAGATAAACAATCATGACTGGGTTCTTCCTCATCTTGGGGTGGCTCAGTAAGAAAACAGGCCGGATTAATTGCAGTACAGTGCCGAAAGGTCAGTTTAGGATTGTTTAGTAAGTAGATCTCATATCTGCTTTGCCTGGCCATGGTAAGGTGTTGAGTCTGCAGTTGACCCAGGAGGGCAGCTACGGAGTGAGAGGTGTATACAACAATATCCTGCTGGAGGGTGATGTTGGCGGCGGATTGAAGGCTATTGTAGATGGCGGTTAATATTTGAGTGCATACAGGGTGCCCCAAGGCAACGGGGTCTATTTTGGAAGAGTAGTAGGCAACAGGCCTATGCTTATCCCCATGTTTCTGAGTTAAGACAGCAGTAGCACAGTCTTTCAAGATTGTACAATACAGTTGAAAGGGCCGGTCATAGAGGGGCCGGCCCAAAGCCGGAGCTTGCAGCAGGGCTGTCTTTAGTTCCTTAAAGGCTTGGACGTCTGCGGTTTTTATTTCAAAGCTGCCTTCCTTATTTGTATAAGGTGTGAGGTGCTTAGTCATCAGGGCAACATTAGGGATCCAGGATCTGCAGTAATTAATCATCCCCAACCACTGCCGCATTTGTTTAGCCGTGCTAGGGACTGGAAACTGGCAAATTGGTTCGACTCGGCTAGCCTCCAAAGCTCGGTGGGTGCCTGATAAAATTATCCCAAGGAACTTGACTTGAGACTGGCCAATTTTGACCTTTGATGGGGAAACTATGTATCCCAGGGAGGACAAGTAATTCAGTAACTGATTGGCATCCTCCCGATTACTTGGTTCATCTGTGCTGGCTACCAGTAAATCATCCACATACTGAATTAAAGTGGATCCCTTAGTCAGCGTGAGGGACTGTAACTGTTTCTGCAGGCATCTTGAGAATAAGGTCGGGGAGTGGATGAACCCTTGGGGAAGTCTAGTCCAGGTATATTGCTGTCCCTGGTAAGTGAAGGCGAATAGGTACTGACTCGCCTGGGCTAGCGGCAAAGCGAAGAAGGCATGTTGAAGGTCTATTATAGAAACATAGAAAATAGGTGCAGGAGCAGGCCATTCAGCCCTTCTAGCCTGCACTGCCATTCAATGAGTTCATGGCTGAACATGCAACTTCAGTACCCCCTTCCTGCTTTCTCGCCATAACCCTTGATCCCCCGAGTAGTAAGGACTTCATCTAACTCCCTTTTGAATATATTTAGTGAATTGGCCTCAACTACTTTCTGTGGTAGAGAATTCCACAGGTTCACCACTCTCTGGGTGAAGAAGTTTCTCCTCATCTCGGTCCTAAATGTCTTACCCCTTATCCTTAGACTGTGACCCCTGGTTCTGGACTTCCCCAACATTGGGAACATTCTTCCTGCATCTAACCTGTCTAAACCCATCAGAATTTTAAACGTTTCCATGAGGTCCCCTCTCATTCTTCTGAACTCCAGTGAATACAAGCCCAGTTAATCCAGTCTTTCTTGGAAGATCTTGGCATTTTCTGGGATTAATGACAGTATCTGTGCTGGGTTGGGAACTAGAGCGTGCAGGGGCTGGACGATAGCATTGATAGCTCGAAGGTCTTGAACTAAGCCGTATTCATTTGGCTTGCCAGGCTTAGGGACTGCCAGTATAGGAGTATTACACGGAGACTGGCATTGGACCAAAATCCCCTTTTCCACTCGCCCCTTAATCAGTCGGTGGATACTCGGTATTGCCTGTGGTTTCAGTGGGTATTGTCGGATAGAGGGCCAGTCCACATTGCCCTGCACTGGGATCTCAATCGGATCAATGGGAGTATAACCCACTTGGGAGGGGTCCTCTGCCCACACATGAGGATCCACATAGTCAGGTATGTTAGAGCCAGTATGATGCTGCAGAGTCGTTAAGACCTTCTCGGGGTCCCCGTGGAATTGGACTGTTCGGCCATGTTTTACAATCTGCACATCCCGGCTGGTAGGGTCAGCCTGGCGCACCATAACTCCTAAATCTTTAGTGTGGTGGGGAGGTAATACTTCACGAGTAATATGTGGTGCCACCGTCGGGGGCTTTCTCCACAGATTTTTATCCATTTCCACAAAATCTGCCTTCCCTTCTGGTCCAGTCATTCTAGCCCTTAATAGAATTTCCTTCACTTCCCCTTCGTGATCCTGATAAAAGTTCTGCAGGTCCTGATTCTTTCCACTGGGATCGTATGCTAGGGTCATGTGATAAGGTGCCTGCGGCAGGTCCAGAGACCACCATTGAGGGGTTCTAGTGGTATAATACTGCCGCTTAAGGGTTTCCTGTTTTACAATAATCCCATCATCTCCACACTCCAAATGCAACTGGAATTTGCAGAGGAGGTCTCTAGCCATCAAGTTACAGTCCAGATTGGTTGTGATAACAAATCGATGTCCCACCGATTCTTCCTGGTAACCCACTTTAACCGGTTCTGACACCGGGGATGTAGAGACTTGTCCCAGGAATCCTGACAGTCCCTGTGTCTCAGTGGAGGCGGGGAGTTTAAGCTTCGATTGTACAGAAGACATGAAGGCTCCCGTATCTATCAAGAAGGGTTGCCACTCATTCCGAATTTTTAACAATATCATCGGTTCGTCATCCGGGGAAGGTCCCTGCACAATCAAGCTACGTAGTCAATACGAATAATCGGGGAACGATTGGCCAAAGGGGTTGTTCTGGGAGAAGTTAGTGTAAGATCCCCATCCTCTCCCCCCTTGTCCCCCTCCTCTTCCTCCTCTTCCTCTTTCGTGCCGACGGGAGGGACAATCTCGACTCCAATGTCCTTCTTGCCCACAATTAAAGCATTTATTTTCTCTTACCCAGCCCCGACCTCTTCCCATACCAGGCCGGGGACAACAGGGCGGTCCGTAATTAGCAGGGCCCGGACCAATTGGGTGTTTAGTATAACCGTATCCCTGTTTATCCACCCAACCCTGCATGCAATACTGCGGTTCCATCTGGTAGCCCCTTGGGTCAGGTTTTGGTCCTTCCACCAGAGACGGCTCTTCCTTTCTAGTCACGTATTCAGTCTTGACCCGGGTTGGGGGTGCACCTCCCCCTCTCCTTTCTTTTCCTGCCAATAATATTTAACCGCCCTTTCCGTCTGGGCTTTACTGTTATCTGCCTAATTCATATTATTTGTCCGGATAGCGTGAGCAATCGAATAGGGCAGGCACTGAAGTAGGATAGCGCAGAATTGAGGAGAATCCTCTCCTGCCCTGAAGGCATTATCTCCTGATTGACCTCCGTATATTTCAATAAATCTTTCCATGAATTCATCGGCAGTTTCTTCTCGTTTGGGTTTAGTTTCTAATGCTGCGGCCATACTGATGGGCTTCTGAAGGGTTGTGCTGAGAGCATTAAAGATAGCGTTTAGGCGATCCTGGACATCGTTAGGGTGAGCAACCAACAATGCATCATGAGTAGCACGTCCTAGGTGAGTTAGAAATCAGGCATGCTCAGTTGGGCTCGGGGTTTGCTTTACCAGGGCCCACAGGTCCCTTGATTCTGCATTATAAACTGAAATAGTAGTTCGAAGATGATCTATAAACTTGACAGGTTCTCTCTTTCGATCTGGTATGGTTGCCAGAAGGGCCATAATTTTGTCCGGTTTCCAGGGCACATAGACATCTATGGTGGGGTGGTTTGCAGCTTGTTGTGCATCAGGGTTTGGCATTGGTCAGAGTGGGAATTGTTGCCGTGGCTTTGGGATGGGGATGTCAATCTTGGAAGGCATTTCTGGGTCGGAGGATGGTTTGGAGCTGTCTGACTGCGCAGCACCTCCGCGTCTCGATCGGCGGGAGTGTTTGCTATGCCTTTCACGACTGGGACTGGTAGTCTGACTAGCGGATTTACGGGACTGTCTGTGATGTCGAGATATAGTTCTGCCCTTCCGAGTGTGAGATCTGGTCCTCTCGGCTATATTGCCTCTGAACTGGGGATCTGAATCACTATCAGAGGATGAGGAGTCCGTTTGGGCTTGTCGGTTCGTTGGTGTGGGGTTACATTTATCTTTAACTCCTCTCACTGGAGTGTAAGGTGGAGGGGGATGGGAAGAAGACTGGGGCAAGGGGTCAGGGGCTGCGGAAGGCGCCGTTGGGCGCTGAGTCAGTGTCCATTCATCAATTTCCTCATCAGCCTCGGTCAACGCAAGGCCAACCATTTTGACTACGTAGTCGGTTTGTACCTTTTTCAGAGGTCCCAGTGGAACTCCTAATACGTTTCTCGTGCGCGCACTCTTTCTTTAAGGCGTCTATGGTTTTAATATGTCCTCCTTCTGTCAATGAAAGACCTAATCTAGTGGCATTTTCTTGCCAACTCGACAGAATTGATGCATCTTTTAGCTTTTGACAGTAATGCCTCCATGTGGCTATCAAATCCCTATCCCCTTTTCCCCTTCCCTTCTTCCAAATCAACCCCTGTGCTTGTTTTACTACTTCCAAGCTTTTGGTGCCACCTAGTGGCCATTGATCATCTCCTAGTATTTTATTCAAAGTTCCAGATAGCAGTCTCAATTGCTCAGCTTTTTCAGGGAATTCCTCACATAGCTTTTGTAGTGAGCTACCGGTATTCGTGGTTCTATCTATATGATTACCCATCCCCGCGTCGCCCCGCGTAGGATGTCCTAATTAATCCCGATCCTCTGTGATGCCCCGTGTTGGATCCAGGTCCTAATTAATCCTGATTGTCCCCACATCGCCCCGTGGTGGTTTTAATTATCTTACCCAGAGCCTAGGTGGACCAAGTGATATACAAGATCGATGCCGTACCTGGCGTAAGTACAATTTAAAATTTACACAGTCCCGCGTCATCCTGCGGCTTGATTTACCTAACTCCCTAACCTCCGCGGTTCACGCGATTCTCTCTCTCTCTCCGCGTCGCCGTGCGGTTTTACTTTTCGTGTCACCGCACGATTTCTATTCCTCCATGTCGCCGCACGGTTAATTTGTTTCAGGTTCCAAATTTACCTATTCTAACCTATCTTTCCGAGTCACCGCTCGGTTTGTGTCGCCGCGCAATTTCCCTATTTCTATCCCTATTCTAAGTTTGAAAGGTATTCACCAGATTGTCCTGGATCTCGTTCAGACACTACCTGAGAACCAGCGAGTGGCTAAACTTTCCTCAGACTTTTGAAACCGGGGGAAACTGGAGCAGTATTGAAAGTATACTTACTCCAGTGGCCACTTTCTCCTCGTCTCGTCCAAGGCTAGTCTGGCTCTTAACTCGCAAGTTTTCGGCAGTCGTCCGTTGAGATCCCACTTCTGACACCAAATGTTAAATGTGGATTCTTTTCCCTCAATCTGGTTCAGCGAAATTACTGAGTCGAATACCGTTTCTGCTTTAAACAAAGCAAGCTTTTATTTCAAAGCAAATCCCGATCGGGGACTTTATCAGACAGAAGGAATGCTTTCTGATAGATCGCACCCACTTCCTACCGACAAAGTGACGTTACATTGTAAAGGGACGACGGTTATACATTTTCAGTAAAAGATAACAAGATACAATTAGAGTGACATCCTAGTTCAGCCTATCCTCTTTGATCCCTCTTTCCCTTTGTCCACTCATAAGCCGACCTAAGAATGGTCTGATTTTACACAAAGACCCAATTATTCCCCTTCTGTTAATGTTTCAGGTTAGTAATATGAGCTAATAAGACCTTGAGGTTTTTTTGCAAGCTGTGGGTTTTTTTTCAAGCTGTGTTAGTATTGTAACATTTTGCAGTCTCGAGTCTGAGATTTTCATGGCTATTCCTCCATGAATTCTTTGTTAGCTTATACTGTCCATATATAATTCCCACGTTCTCAACTTCAATGTCTGTATACATTTAATATCCATGTTCAGTATGCATTCTCACCCTAGTCAACCCGGGATTACTCCAGCCTACCCAAGACTGTTTTCCTTCCTTCTCTTTTGCCCTAGCCACCCTTGAGATTCCTTTGGTCTCCCTGAGACCCCTTCGCAGACTATCTGCGATTTATTTTCTCGGTGGCTATCCTAGTCAACCCGGGATTACTCCAGCCTACCCATTTCTTTCCTTCTCTGGTTGTCCTAGCCACCCTTGAGATTCCTTACTTTCTAAGACTACCTTAGCTGACCTGAGACTTAAGCGAGCCTCCTTGGGGTTTCTTGCCCTTGATTTGTGTCCGTGATCCTATTCCAAACACCGAGGTCCTGCCATGGTTGCCATTTTCTGTAGAGTGTTCGTTTTACACTCTACTGTGATTCGTAGACATCGGGAATTATAGGAAAGGAACACATGTGACGCAAAGTTTAGGCTTAACCTAATTATCAGTTTTATTGCGCAAAAACTAATTAAAAACTGCAGAACAAGACTTCTGAGAGAATTGACCGACGACATACAATCACCCGCCCAGTTAGTTGTTGCAACCATAGATTGTAGGTTTGTGGTCGTTGATTCCGTGACCGGTTGTTCCTCTTTGATGTTTCCTCTTATGGTTGTTCTCTTCTCTTACATTTCTTCCGTGGTCGTTCCATTCGCTCTGAGCTGCTCCCAACTCGGATATATATATCCATTTTATGAATAAAACACGCGCTGAGCTGAGGTTTCTGTTAATGTTTGGATCGATTTGTTGTTTGTGGTGATCCGTTTGACTGCCACGATGGGCCTGGATGTCCCCAATTTGCACACAGAGTCTACAGGGCAGAAGATAACTCCTTATCTTAAGTACCCCATTCTCCAAAAATGTACACCTTGTAGGGTCCAGGTTGTCTTGGTTTCTTGCAGACTTGGAATCTCTAGCGAGAATTGTTCCACCCCCCCCCCCCTCCGGCCAATCAATCCAGGAGCTCTTCTGTGGGTTTTTATGAAATGTATCAACCCCTTTGTTTCTATAAACATGTTTGGCTGTCGACCACAGAGATTGTTCTTAATTGGTGATGAGTCACCACCTGCCCCAGGCTGGCGCCTTTTTCTCTCTTTGTCCAGTCAATCCCAAAAGCTTGTATTAAATCATTTTTGTTCATGGCCTCTTTCTGTGCCTTCTGTAAAAGTGTGTAAGCCTTACATTGGCAAGCTGTAACTAGTGGGGTGCCGCAAGGATCGGTGCTTGAGCCTCAACAATTCACAATTTAGAATCAATGAGTTGGATGAGGGGACTAAATGTAATATACCCAAGTTTGCTGATCATACAAAGCTAAGTGGGAATGTAAGTTGTGAGGAGAATGCAAAAAGGCTTCAAGGGGTTATGGACAGGCTGAGTGAGTGGGCAAGAACATGGTAAATGGAATGTAATGTGGAGAAATGTGAAGTTATCCACTTTTGTAGGAAAAATAGAAAAGCAGAGAACTTTTTAAGTAGTGAGAGATTGGGAAATGTTGGTGTTCAGAGGGAACTTGTACACGAATCACTGAAAGGTAACATTCAGGCACAGCAAGCAATTAAGTGAGCAAATGGTATGTTAGCCTTTATTACAAGAGGATTTGAGTATAAGAGTAAAGAGGTCTTACTGCAATTATATAGGGCCCTGGTGAGACCACACCTGGAGTATTGTGTACAGTTTTGGTCTCCTTACCTAAGGAAGGATATACTTGCCATAGAGGGAGTGCAACGAAGGTTCACCAGACTGATTCCTGGGATGGGGGAATTGTCCTATGAGGAGAGATTGAGTAAACTAGGCCTGTACTCTCAGGAGTTTAGAAGAATGAGAAGTGATCTCATTGAAACATACAAACAAACCTCTTGCAGGGCTTGACAGGGTAGATGCAGGGAGGATGTTTCCCCTGGCTGGGGTCACATTCTCAGAATAAGGGCTCAGCCATCTAGGACTGAGATGGGGAGAAATTTCTTCACTCAGAGGGTGGTGAATCTTTGGAATTCTCTACCCCAGAGGATTGTCCAGGCTCAGTCATTGAGTATATTCAAGACAGAGATTGATACATTTTTGGACTCTAGGGGAATCAAGGGAAATGGGGATAGTGCAGGAAAATGGAGTTGAGTTAGAAGATCAGCCATGATCTTATTGAATGGCAGAGCAAACTCTATGTGCAGAATGGCCTACTCCTGCTCCTATTTCTTATGTTCTTACAATTTGAAGAGGTATGTGTTTTTTGTAAAATATGTATTCTCATGAAACCCACGATCACTACCACCTAGAAGGCAAGAGCAGTTGGCGCATGGGAACACCATCATCTCCAAGTTCCCCTCCAAGTCACACACCATCCTGACTTGGGAGTATATTGCCGTTCTTTCATCGTCGCTGGGTCAAAATCCCTTGGAATTGGGAATTGGAATTCTATACAATGGGAGTGAATGGGAAGGGGTTTGGTCTGTTGGGATTCTGTACAGTGGGAGTGAATGGGAATGGGTTTGGTCCATTGGAATTCTGTACAATGGGAGTGAATGGGAATGGGTTTGATCCACTGGGATTGTGTACAATGGGAAGGGTGCGCAATTTACTCCCATTTTTCAAATCCCAGTGGTCTATAATTCTAGTTGACGTAGCATTTAATTTTTACCATCCAAAGTTGTGATTGGAGAATGCCCTATGGATAAACATCAGCTTGCATCTGATTGTTTGGGGAGGATCTGATTTATTTGGGAAGATCTGACTGATTAGGAAAGATCTGATTGATTAGGAAAGATCTGATTGGTTAGGGAAAATCTGATTTATTGGGGAGGATCTAATTGGTTGGGGAAGATCTGATTGATTGGGGAAGATCTGATTGGTTGGGGAAGATCTGATTGGTTGGTGGTGATCACACACAGGTGGAGGAGGTGCATGTGACTCCGTTAAACACTCTGAACATTTCCTTCAAATTTCAATTCTTTGTAAAGAAATCACTTGTTGATAGTGTGCGTGGTGCTAGAACGTGGGTTTTTGGAAACAATTGTGTGTTAAATGAAGCTTATAATTGTCTATGTTGTGTTTCTGCATCTATATGCCGTGCAGCAACTGAATTAAACCACAAAGATTGAAATTGTCACGCTGGCATGTGCCCAAATGTGTTCTCCCAGTTAGTTTGACCTCTTTGTGATTCAAGTCCAAGCAGCCTATAATACCTGTCCCTCCAGTTTGCTTGGCTGAGGTTCCCTCCTTTATCGGCCCGCTCTTCAGACTGTAAATATTCACCCGCTCCAATCTTTTCTCCCAAATGCAATGGAATGAGTGTGGTCCGGACACATTTCACGGTGAGAGGTGTAGGTACATTGTCCCTTGACCTGAACTGTCCTGCGAGACTTGAGGCCGGCCATGCAAGTTGCCTGACTTCAGACTGTGCTTCAGGGTCTGCAGAGGTTTCCCTTTGCATAGTTTCCCCCGTGGCTCAGTCAGTTTCTCTCCTGTCTTGCCTCTGAGTCACAAGGTCCCAGAATTGTGTCCCAGAAAAGGGAATCATTCCCAGAGGTAATTCCCTCATTTGGGATGAGCACCTGTTTGCATTGCAAAGGGTTACATAGAATTACATAAAAGTTACAGCACCAAAATGGCCATTTATGGCCCAACTGGTCCATGCTCCACATGAGTCTCCTCCCACTCCTCTTCACTCTACCAGCATACCCTTCTATTCCTTTCTCCCTCATGTGTTTATCGAGCTTCCCCTTAAATGTATCTACGCTATTCACCTCACCCCCTCCCTGTGGTAACGAGTTCCACATTCTCACTACGGTTTGGGTCTCTTGTCCCGGTTGTTAAAATTAATCCACTCTGTATCACAGGGAGGGGGTTAATGACCACTCCCATGGGTGATCCGGTGTCTTGCTCTGTACCGCTGGTGGAGTAGGGATCCCAATTTCTGGTTTTTATTTCATTTCCCCATTTCTAAAACTTGCTAAGTCAATAGACAGGGTCAGTTGCCGATGGGGCTCCCTTAGATGGTGATCACAAATACATCCAGTCACGTTGATGTTCATGTTGCTTTATTGTGCTATTGCTAAAGCTAAAAGCCATAACTGGTTGATACAGTCGAGATAAATTGGATAACAGCAATACAATGGAGCAACCCCTTCCCAATGAAAAACATTCCAATGGACCAATCCCTTCCCATTGGCCAGAATTCAAATGGACCAATCCCTTCCTATTGGCTAGAATTGCAATGGACCAAACCCTTCCTATTGGTCAGAATTCAAATGCAACAATTCTTTCCTATTGGCTAGAATTGCAATGGAACAATCCCTTCCTATTGGCCAGAATTGTAAAGGAACAACCTCTTCCCATTGGTCAGAATTCCAATGGAACAATCCCTTCCTATTGGCCAGAATTATAATGGAGCAATCCCTTCATAATGGAAAGTAATCCAGTGGGCCAATCATTTCCTATTGGTCAGAATTCCAATGGACCAATCCCTTCCCATTAGCCAGAATTCCAATGGACCAATCCCTTCTTAGTGGCCAGAATTCCAATGGAGCGACCCCTTCCCAATTGAAAGCATTCCAGTCGACCAATCCCTTTCCCATTTACCCCTGGAATCCCTGATTGAAATCTGGTGATCAGCAGTAATGGTTAACTCCCCGAGTCAAATTAGCTGTGTGTTAAACCACAATTGTTGGTCAACATTTCTGGCTGTTCCTACTTGGATCGATGTGCTGATTGGATCAATCACTGGACTGCAGAACTAGTGACAAGTACATTAATTTGGCCTTTAGACAGAGGCTAATGGTGGTGTGACATCTCTCAATAAACTGACCAAGGAACAACATGGGAATGGAGCTGGGAAATGGTTTGGTGGGATCCGAAGCGTAGATGTCCCCTTCTGCACATGGGGGACTGCGTTAAGCTGCAAGCACAAATGTCGTCCTTCGGAATGGTAGGTGCGGTTGGATGGCTCGTGACAGCCTGCGTTCCACCGCATCGTTCCCAACTCTATTTTACTATAGCGGTGAGGGGAAACCTGTTTATCCCACACGCCTGTTCTCCTCGGTACATGCGGAAGTATCCCTGCCGAATAATAGAGGGTGGAAAAAATGACGCGTGAATATACCTCCTTTCCACTCTACAGTGGGGTGTCCCCGCTGAGAGTAGGACATTATATATTTCTATATAGAGAGAGTGAAGGCACTGCAATCTTACTCCCATTGGGCAGAATTCCAATGGCCCAATCCCTTCCCATTGGGCAGAATTCCAATGGCCCAATCCCTTCCCATTGGCAGAATTCCAATGGACCAATCCCTTCCCAGTGGAAAAAATTCCAATCAGCCAATCCCTTCTGGGACGAAAGGCAGACAAGTCCCCTGGACCTGATGGCTTACATCCTAGGGTCTTAAAAGTGGCTGCAGAGATAGTGGATGCATTGGTTGTAAAGGAAAAACAATGTGTGAGGAGAACACAAAAAATCTGCAAAAGGACATAGACAGGCTAAGTGAGTGGGCAAAAATTTGGCAGATGGAGTATAATGTTGGAAAGTGTGAAGTCATGCACTTTGGCAGGAAAAAAATCAAACAGCAAGTTATTATTTAAATGGAGAAAGATTGCAAAGTGCTGCAGTACAGTGGGACCTGGGGGTACTTGTGCATTAAACACAAAAGGATAGTATGCAGGTACAGTAAGTGATCAGGAAGGCCAGTGGTATCTTGGCCTTTATTGCAAAGGGGATGGAGTATAAAAGCGGGGAAGTCTTGCTACAGTTATACAGGGTATTGGTGAGGTCACACCTGGAATACAGCATTCAGTTTTGGTTTCCATATTTATGAAAGGATATACTTGCTTTGGAGGAAGTTCAGAGAAGGTTCACAAGGTTGATTCCAGAGATGAGGGGGTTGACTTATGAGGAAAGGTTGAGCAGGTTGGAATTCAGAAGAATGAGAGGTGATCTTATCGAAACGTTTAAGGTTATGAGGGGGCCTGACAAGGTGGATTCAGAGAGAATGTTTCCATTGATAGGGGAGACTAGAACTAGAGGGCATAATCTTAGATTTTAAACTGAGATGAGGAGAAATTTCTTCTCTCAGAGGGTTGTGGAACTGTGGAATTCGCTGCCTTGGAGAGCTGTGGAAGTTGGGACATTGAATAAATTTAAGACAGAAATAGACAGCTTTTTCAACGATAAGGGAATAAGGAGTTATGGAAAGCGGGCAGGGAAGTGGACCTGAGTCCATGATCAGATCAGCCATTACCGTATTAAATGGTGGAGGAGGCTCGAGACGCCATATGTCCTACTCCTGCTCCTATTTCTTATGTTCTTATGTAATCTACCAAAATTCCCTGGATTCTGGGGTGGTCCCAGCAGATTAGAAAACTGCAAATGTAACGCCCCTATTTAAAAAAGGAGGCAGACAAAAAGCAGGAAACTATAGGCCAATTAGCCTAACATCTGTCGTTGGGAAAATGTTGGAGTCCATTATTAAGGAAGCAGTAACAGGACCTTTGTAAAAGCATGATTCAATCAAGCAGAGTCAGCATGGTTTTATGAAAGGGAAATAATGTTTGACAAATTTGCTGGAGTTCTTTGAGGATGTAACGAGCAGGGTGGATAAGGGGGAACCAGTGGATGTGGTGTATTTGGATTTCCAGAAGGCACTTGATAAAGTGGCACATAAAAGGTTACTGCACAAGATCAAAATTCACGAGGTTGGGGGTAATATATTAGCATGGATAGAGGATTGGCTAATGAACAGAAAACAGGGAGTCGGGATAAATGGGTAATTTTCTGGTTGGCAAACAGTAACTAGTGGGGTGCCGCAGGGATCAGTGCTGGGGCCTCAACTATTTACAATCTATATTAATGACTTGGATGAAGGGACTGAGTGCAATGTAGCCAAGCTTTCTGATGATACAATAATGGGTGGGAAAGCAAGTTGTGAGGAGGACACAAAAAATCTGCAAAGGAATATATACAGGCTCAGTGAGTGGGCAAAAATTTGGCAGATGGAGTATAATGTGGGAAAATGTGAGGTCATCAACTTTGGCAGAAAAAATAGAAAAGCAAATTATAATTTAAATGGAGAAAAATTGCAAAGTGCTGCAGTGCAGAGGGACCTGGAGGTCTTGTGCATGAAACATAAAAAGTTAGTATGCAGGTACAGCAAGTGATCAGGAAGGCCAATGGAATGTTTGGCCTTCATTACAAGGGGGATAGAGTATAAAAAGCAGAGAAGTCCTGCTACAACTGTACAGGGTATTGGTAAGGCCACACCTTGAGTACTGCATACAGTTTGGTCTCCATATTTAAGGAAGGATATACTAACTTTGGAGGCAGTTCAGAGATGGTTCACTAGGTTGATTCTGGAGATGAGGGGGTTGACTTATGAGGAAAGGTTAAGTAGGTTGGGCCTCTAGTCATTGGAATTCACAAGAATGACAAGAATGAGAGGTGATCTTATCGAAACGTATAAGATTATGAGGGTGCTTGACAGGGTGGATGCAGAGAGGATGTTTCCACTGATAGGGGAGACTATAACTAGAGGGCATGATCTTATAATAAGGGGCTGCCCATTTAAAATAGATGAGGAGAAATTTCTTCTGTGAGAGGGTTGTAAATCTGTGGAATTCGCTGCCTCAGAGAGCTGTGGAAGCTGGGACATTGAATACATTTAAGACAGAAATAGACAGTTTCTTAAATGATAAGGGGATAAGAAGTTATGGGGAGCGGGCAGGGAAGTGGAGCTGAGTCCATGATTGGAGCTGAGTCCATGATCGGATCAGCCATGATCGCATTGAATGGCAGAGCAGGCTCGAGGGGCCGAATGGCCTACTCCTGCTCCTATTTCTTATGTTCTTCCCATTGGGCAGAATTCCAGTGGACCAATCCTTTCCTGTTGGGCAGAATTCCAATGGATCAATCCCATTCCATTGGGCAGAATTCCAATGGGCCAATTCCTTCCCATTGGGCAGAATTCCAATCCCTTCCCGTTGGGCAGAATTCCAATGGACCAATCCCTTCCCTGTACAACTGCTGCACGAAGCAGAGTCTTCCGAAGAGGCAGGAAATAAAACTGGAAGGAAGCAACCCATTTTAATCATCAAGCAGAGCGAATGGACCCGCTGAGAGCTTTGGCTCACAAGGGGCTGCTACAAGAAGACAGTCTGGGACCTAGCGAGTGGGCTCTGTATTGGGGAAGAGGTGATGGAAGGAGTTGGGAAAAACCCATTGGCTCTGAGTTCAGCTGGAATGCCCTTGGGGCTAACAGTGTTAAATTACGAGGACAAGTTGCATAGACTAGGCTTGTATTCCCTTGAGTTTAGAAGATTAAGGGGTAAATCTTTAAATTTTAAAGGGGGCGCAGGAACAGAGAGACCTGGGGGTGTATGTACACAAATCTTTGAAGGTGGCAGGACAACTTGAGAAGGCTGTTTAAAAAAAAACTTTTGGGATCCTTGGCTTTATTAATAGAGGCACAGAGTACAAAAACAAGGAAGTTACGCTAAACCTTTATAAATCACTGGTTAGGCCCCAGCTGGAGTATTGTGTCCAATTCTGGGCACCGCACTTTAGGAAGGATGTCCAGGCCTTGGAGAGGGTGCAGAGGAGATTGACCAGAATGGTTCCAGGGATGAAGGACTTCAGTTATGTGGAGAAACTAGAGAAGCTGGGGTTGTTCTCCTCAGAGCAGATTTGATCGAGGTGTTTAAAATCATGAATGGCTTTAGTAACTAAAGAGAAATTATTTCCAGTGGCAGGATGGTCTGTAACAAGAGGACACAGAGTTAAAGTGATTGGCAAAAGAGCCAGAGGTGAAATGAGAAAACATTTTTTTATACAGCGAGTTGTTGTGATCTGGAATGCACTGACTGAAAGGGGATTGGAAGCAAATTCAATAGTAACATTCAAAATGGAATTGGATAAATACTTGAAGGGAAAAACCAATTTCTCTTGGGGAACAAGGGGGCAGAACCCTAAAATTAGAGCCAGGTCGTTCAGGGGTGATATCAGGAAGAACTTCTTCACACAAAGGATGGTGGGAATCTGGAACTCTCTCCCCTAAAAAGCTGTCGAGTCTGGGAATTATCCTCTGAGAGAAGAAATTCCTCCTCAACTCCGTCTCAAATGGGCGACCCCTTATTCTGAAACTATGCCCCCTAGTTCTAGATTCCCCCACGAGGGGAAACATCCTCTCAGTATCTACCCTGTCAAGCCCTCTCAGAATCTTTTGTTTCAATAAGATCACCTCTCATTAAGGATTCTGGAACCAAGGTGTGCAGATGGGACTTAGGTTACAGATCAGCCATGATCTCATTGAATTGCGGAATAGGCTCGAGGGGCTAAATGGCCTCCTCCAGTTCCTTTGCTGCTATAGAAGCCACTTACCTTCTCTCCCCAACGTCGACCCCAGCTGTTCTTGATGATCCAGTATGGACTTCTTTTCTCTGTAGTAATGGAAGCACAGTGAGTGAACCAGACCTCATTCCTGTTAGCTAAAACATTTTTTTTATTCATTCACAGGATGTGGGTGTCGCTGGAAAGGCCAGCATTTATTGCCCATCCCTAAATGCCCTTGAGAAGGTGGTGAGCTGCCGCCTTGACTACAACTGAGTGGCTTTCAGAGGGCAATTAAGAGTTAACCACATTGCTGTGGGTCTGGAGTCACATATCGGCCAAACCAGGTAAGGACGCCAGATTTCCTTCTCTAAAGGACATTATTGAACCAGATGGGTTTTTACAACAATCTGGTAGTTACACAGTCGCCATTACTGATACTAGCTTTTTATTCTAGATTTATTTAATTGCATTTAAATTCCCCAGCTGCAGTGATGGGATTTGAACTCGTCTCCAGATCATTAGTCTATGCCTCTGGATTACTAGTCCAGTATCATAACCACTATGCTGCTGTCAAGTACATGATACATGTCGAGCTGATGAAACAAATTTGCCTGAGCCCAATGTCACCCGCTGATGTTGTACCGAGGTCAACGTTTCATTCCTGAACGATGTTAACAAGGCAAGTTTAAAAAAAAAGAAATGGAATAGAGTGCAAAGGTCGTGCTGGGTTGTACTGAGGTCAGCGAACAGGCTCGGACTACTGTATTTCTCTTCTGTGCCTTCAGCTGCCTGGGCCCTAAGCTGTGGAATTCCCTCCCTAAACCTCTCCACCTCTCTCTTGCCTCCTTCAAGATGCTCCTTAAAACCCACCTCTCTGACCAAGCTTTTGGTCACCTGTCCCTAATTTATCCTTACATGGCTTGGTGTCATTGTTTTACTCACAATACTCCTGTGAAGCGCCGTGGGACGTTTCACTATGTTAAAGGCGCTATATAAACACAAGTTGTTGTTATTCTCTTCTGGCCACCACTCCGCAGGAGATGTCCTTTGGAGAAGGTGTGAGGGCCACACAAAGCTGGTCCAAAGTGAGGGGGCTGGAGCAATGGGGAAAGATTAGAGAAATGTAAATAAATCTCTGAATTTAAGATGATGAAAGATAGGGATCCTCCTCTAGATATTTAACATATTAAATGAGAAAATAAAGGAAACTGAGAATATTACTTCAAAATTGGACCAGAAGATATCAATTTAAATTTGAAAACTGGAAATTTAACACCAACTTGCATTTCTATAGCGCCTGTAAAATCATGTCCCACGGCACTTCACAGAGCCACAAGGAGAAATTTGGATTTTATTTTTGCAAATTGGCTGCTGCGATTCCTACATTGCAATGATGACTACACTTCGAAAACACGTAATTGGCTGTAAAACGCTTTTGGGATATCCTGAGGTCGTGAAAGGCGCTATAGGAATGCAAGTTCTTTCTTTCTGAGGTCGGATGGAAGGTCTTTCCTATTGGTGGACCACCATCTCTGCACTCTGACCGTTGCCTTTTGCCAGGGAAGCATTGGGATTAACCTTCCCATACAGGGCAGATGGACTGTTACCGGGCACGGACAACAGCACACCAGTGGCTCATTGACTAGAGAGTAGGGCCAATGGTTCAGTGGGTATCACTCCCTCTCACCTCTTGAGTCAGAAGGTTGTGGGTTTGAGGCCCACTCCAGAGACCTGACCACAAAATCCAGGCTGACACTTCCAGTGCCAGTACTGAGGGAGCGCTACACTGTTGGACGTGCTGTCTTTCAGATGAGACGTTAAACCCAGACCCTGTCTTCCCTCTCAGGTCGGCGTAAAAGATCCCATGGCCACTATTAGAAAAACAGTTCTCCTGGTGTCCTGGGGAAATATTTATCCCTCAACCAACATCACTAAAAATCTGGTCATTATCTCATTGCTGTTTCTGGGGTCTTGCTGTGCGAATGTGCATAAACGTGAGCCTTCCTTTCTTTTCATTCAGTAGAAAGTAACATTGATGTTAGTCACTGCCTGACACGGGCCACGGTAAATCATTTCCCTTGGTTGGCATCACCTTGCATTCTGGGTTAGGACCAGGGCTCCCTCACCCATTCCTTCCCAACACAGTTCAACAACAAAGCAGAGTAGTGTGGAGAAGAGATGTCAAACACCAAATAACTAAACCCCAACAATGCAGCCCCAATGTCTTTCTGTTAAGTTAGGGGTGAATAGTCAGCAATGAAAGCAGAAAATGCTGGAAACACTCAGCAGGGCAGGCAGCATCTGTGGAGAATCACAGAATGGTTACACCACAGAAGGAGACAATTTGGCCCATCGAGCCTGTGTGGCTCTCTGCAAGAGCACTTCAGCTAGTTCCACACCCTCGTCCTTTCCCTCATAGCCCTGCAGGTCTGCACTCCACCTCTGCCCTCTGACCTTTCCCCACAGGTACTCATCCAATTCCCTTTTGAAAGCCACGATTGAGTCGGCCTCCTCCACCACAAAGAGAAGTAGAGTTAACATTTCAGGTTGGTGACCTTTTGTTTGAAGTGGAAAAAGTTAGAGATGGAAGAGGTTTTAAGCAAGCGCAGGAGGAGGGAGGGGAGGAAAGAAGAAAAGGGGAGGTCTGTGATAGGGTGGAAGGCAGGAGAGATTACATGACAAAAGGGATGATGGTGTGAGGCAAAAGGTGGGTGGTAATGGAACAACTAAAGTAACAAGAAATAGGAGGTATAAATGGCAATAGCAGAATCAACAACAACTGCTGTCCGGAAAAATGGGGGCAGCGGTTATGATCTGAAATTGCTGAACTCAATGTTGGGTCCGGAAGGCTGTGACCTGCCTCTTCGAAAGATGAGCTGCTGTTCTTCGAGCTTCATTGGAGCAGTATAGGAGGTCGAGGACAGAGAGATCAGAGTGGGAGTGGAGCAGAGAATTAAAGGTCATTGACCTGAAACGTTAACTCTGATTCTCTCTCCACAGACGCTGCCTGACTTGCTGAGTATTCTCAGCATTGTCTGTTTATTTTTCAGATTTCCAGCATCTGCAGTATTTTGCTATTGTGTTACTAGTCAGTACTTACCAACACCGTAGCCGACAATCAACGCCACATGATTCAACCTGCGACAAGAACATGTAGCAGCATGAGGGCGAATTATGCCGTAACGGTATCCCTAAAGAAAACAAGGAGACAAATTAAATTAGCTTTTGTTGGGTTCACAGACGATATTGTCATACATCCTTTACCCTCATGTGGAAGTATGATAGGATATTGTCGTTTGTGCTTTACCTCTATTACAAGTTCGAGGACTAGAAGGTACCAAGACCTCTGGTTATAACATAAGAACATAGAATTAGGAGTAGGCCATTCGGCCCCTCGAGCCTGCTCCGCCATTCAATAAGCTGATTCAATGGCTGATCATCAACCTCAACTCTACTTTCCCGCCTGTTCTCCAAACCCCTTGATTCCAAAAATCTATCGATCTCAGCCTTGAATATACTCAATGACTCAGCATCAACAGCCCTCTGGGACAGAGAATTCCATAGAGTCACAACCCTCTAAGTGAAGAAATTCCTCTCCCTCTCAGTCTTAAATAGCCTACATCTTATCCTGAGATTGTGCCCCCTAGTTCTAGACACTCCAGACACAGGAAACAATCTCTCAGCATCTACTCTGTCAATCCCCTTCAGAATCTTGAATGTTTCAAGGAGATCACCTCTCATTCTTCAAAGCCCTGTCAAATTGTAGCAAGACTTCCATATTCTTATACTCTAACCCCCTTTTATTTATCAAATCAGTGATAAAACACAACCCCTCACACGCAGTGCCCATGGGATTGGTACCGCTCGTAACTCACACCATCGCAAGTGTGTCGTCTTGACTGCTTACACTATGTCACATGTCCTACCTACGTCTGCTCAAACTCCCTTCAACACATCAGCGCAACGCCATCTGTTCCTTGCTCATTGTATTCAAGAAGGAGAAACCGTGGATACCAGTTATGGCCTTCCCTTCCTATCTCCTTCCAGTACATCGTAGAAGCATTCAGCCCCTCGAGCCTGTTCCACCATTCAGTGCGATCATGGCTGATCTATGACCTACCTCCATCTGCCTGCCTTTGCCCCATATTCCTTAATACCTTTGGTTAACAGAACTCTATCAATCTCAGATTTAAAATTAACAATTAACCTAGGATCAATTTACCATTTTCGAAAGAGAGTTCCAAACTTCTATCACCCTTTGCATTTAGAAGTGTTTCCTAACTTCACTCCTGAAAGGCCTGGCTCTAACTTTGAGACCACGCTCCCTACTCCAAGACTCCCCAACCAGTGGAAATAGTTTGTCTCTATCTACCCTATAAGTTCCCCTTAATATCTTGGAAACTTCGATCACTAAATTTGCGACGTAGGTTAGCAAGGCCATAAAAAAAGCAAACCAAGCACTAGGGTTTATTTCTAGAGGGATAGAATTGAAAAGTGGGGGAGTTATGCTAAACCTATATCGTACCTTGGTTAGATCACACTTGGAGCACTGCGTACAGTTCTGGTCACCATATTATAAAAAGGATATCGAAGCACTGGAGAGGGTGCAGAGAAGATTTACAAGGATGATGCCAGAAATACGAGGGTATATATATCAGGAAAGGGTGAACAGGCTGGGTCTCTTTTCTCTTGGAAAAAAAAGGCTGAGGGGTGACCTAATAGAGGTCTTTCAAATTATGAAAGGTTTTGATAGAATATTTCCACTTCTGGGGAAGAGCATAACTAGAGGCCATCAATTTAAGATAGTCACCCAGAAATCCAACAGGGATTTCAGAAGAAACTTCTTAACCCCTTAAATGCATCTACGGTATTTGCCTCAACCACTCCCTGTGCGGCGAGTTCCACATTCTCACCATCTCTGGGTAAAGAAGTTTCTCCTGAATTCCCTATTGTATTTATTAGTGACTATCTTATATTGATGGCCCCTAATTCTAGACTCCCCCATGTGTCATAGTGAGAGATTGAGGGAGGAACAATTAATCTGGTAGGGGGTGGGGGGAAGATGCCAACCTCTAGCAGTGGGTTCAATGCTGCCATTGCCGCAAGACTTTGCGGGCTAGAAATCTGTTGGCGTCACGACAAAAGGACACCTAAGCATCCAACATGGCGGGCAGGGCACGGGCGCACATTACGCACCAGAATTGCACCACCCGCCATATTGATTCATAGAATTTTAGAATGGTTACAGCACAGAAAGAGACAATTTGGTCCGTCGAGCCTGTGCTGGCTCTCTGTAAGAGCACCTCAGCTAGTCCCACTCCCTCCCCGCCCTCTCCCCCTAGACCTGCAAATGTTCAGGTACTTATCCAATTCTTTTTTGAAAGCCACGATTGAGTCTGCCTCCACCACCCTTTTAGGCAATGCATTCCAGATCCTAACAACTTCTGCCTTGGTGAAGGTAAAAAAAGAAGCATCCAGGGTCCCTGCTTGAAACAGGCTGAAAGGCCTTTGTAAATGCAAATTGGGGGCGTGGGCGGGAGGGGTTCAGGACCATTATGCAAAATTTGGCTGACATCGAGGTGACTGCGTTCAGTAAAGTGTGGCTTACATCCGTCCTAACTAGCGGCCCCTAGAGTAGGGCTTCCCCCGGCCCCATTGCCGCACCGACGATCACTGCATCCCGACCGATTGGCTCTCTCCCGATCGCTTCGTCCCCAGTTCCGGTCGACTCCTCTCCCTTCCGATCGCTTCATCCCCTCTCCTGGTCCCTCCCTCCCGGTTGTTTCCCCCAGCCCCTGATCGGTCCCCGCCACGTCCCCCCCATCCCTCACTCTCTCAACCTTCCCCCTCACCCCCAATCACTGATGCCACCCACTCTGTCTTCCCCTAACTTGCAATCACTTACCCCCCCTCGATATTCCCCGTGCTAATGTAATGTATGCACCTGTGAGTATGCTCACAGGTTTGTAGAACTGTTGAGTGGGCTGGATTGCGCCAGACGTGCTGGCACGGCCGATGCCATCGAGTCGCTAAAAACAGCTCTGGGCCCTGACTCCGTTAGGTGTGTCGAGGAGGCTCAAGCACGTGGGGAGATCCCGTCCGAACTGACCCCCTCGTCCGGACGGAATTCCTCATCGGCACCAAACTTCGGAACCTCCGTCGGGAGCCGGCGCCTCACAACTTGAGCCGCCTCGGGGAAATCCCCTTCGTGCCTTTCAGTTCTGCGCGGAGGGGTTTCCTGTATGGGCTGCTCCTGCACACTCTCAACTTTGCCATCCTCGCCTGCCGTCCGGACACGCCATGGTGCACCATCTTGCCATCCGGAGGAGGCGGGGGTCCCCCATGGAGGACACTCTACGCGGGAGTCCTCCCACTATTTATCGGGGACTTGGCCTGGAGGGTGGTGCATGGAGCAGTCCCGTGCAACAAATTTTTTAGCCGGTTCACGGGCTCCCAGGCCGCCTGCAATTTCTGCGGTCTGGAAGAGTCCGTGTTCCATGTTTTTATTGAATGCACGAGGTTGCAGCCCCTGTTCCAATATTTAAAGGGGCTGCTCCTGAAATTCTGGCTGCACTTCAGTCCCACACTCCTGATCTTTTGGGCACCCTGTGCGGAGGGGAGCAGGTAGGTCCGTGGGCCTCCTCGTGGGACTGCTCCTGGGCAGGGCCAAGGGTGCCATCAGCTAGTCCAGGCAGCGGGTGGTCGAGGGGGTCGTTCAGCCCGACTGCCTGCCTCTCTTCCTCACCTACATCCGGGCCAGGGTGTCCCTGGAGATGGAGCACGCGGTGTCCACCGGTACGCTCGCGGCCTTCCGCGAGAGGTGGGCGCCGGAGGGACTGGAGTGCATTATAACCCCCGGCAACCAAATTTTAATTTGATTTTATTTATTTTACAGTTTAATTTGTTTTAATTGCCGGTTTTAGTGTCCCCCTCCCCTTTTATAGGGGGCACTTGTAAATTATATGATTTTAATGCCCCAAAAAAAATCACAAAAGGAAAAAAACACACAAAAAAAAAAAAGAGGGCAGGTATAAGTGTCTGGAGTGTCCCCCAGATCGGGGGGCACTTGATTTAATGTTTATTTTGTCTCCCCCCCTAAAAGAGTTGTAGAGCTGTTGAGTGGGCTGGATGGCACCAGACGTGCTGGCACGGCCGATGCCAGCGGGTCGCTAAAAACAGCTCTGGGCCCTGACTCCGTTAGGTGTGTCGAGGAGGCCCAAGCACATGGGGAGATCCCGTCTGAACTGACCCCCGTCCGGACAGAATTCCTCATCAGCGCCAAACCCCGGAACCTCTCTCGGGAGCCGGCGCCTCACAACTTGAGCCGCCTCGGGGAAATCCCCTCCGTGCCTTTCAGTTCTGCGCGGAGGGGTTTCCTGTATGGGCTGCTCCTGCACACTCTCAACCTTGCCGTCCAGACACGCTATGGTGCACCATCTTGCCGTCCGGAGGAGGCGGGTGTCCCCGATGGAGTGCACTCTACGCGGGAGTCCTCCCACTATTCATCGGGGACTTGGCCTGGAGGGTGGTGCACGGAGCAGTCCCGTGCAACAAATTTTTAAACCAGTTTAAGCCTGCAATTTCTGCGGCCTGGAAGAGTCCGTGTTCCATGTTTTTATGGAATGGGCTAGGTTGCAAACCGTTTCATTATTTAAAAGGGCTGCTCCTCAATTTCTGGTTGCACTTCAGTCCCACACTCCTGATCTTTGGGCACCCTGTGCGGAGGGGAGCAGGTAGGTCCGAGGGCCTCCTCGTGGGACTGCTCCTGGGCACGGCCAAGGGTGCCATCAGCCGGTCCAGGCAGCGGGCGGTCGAGGGGGTCGACTGCCTGCCTCTCTTCCGCGCGTAAATCCGCGCCAGGGTGTCCTTGGAGATGGAGCACGCGGTGTTCACCGGTACGCTCGCGGCCTTCCGCGAGAGGTGGGTGCTGGAGGGACTGGAGTGCATCGCTACCCCCGGCAATCAAATTTTAATTTGATTTTATATGTTTTAAAGTTTAATTTGTTTTAATTGCTGGATTTTTAGTGTCCCCCTCCCCTTTTATAGGGGCACTTGTAAAATATATGGTTTTAATGCCCCCCAAAAAATCACAAAAAAACTCACAAAAAAAACAAAAAAAAAGGGGCAGTTAAGTGTCCGGAGTGTCCCCCAGATCGGGGTGCACTTGATCTAATGTTTATTTTGTTCCGCTCCCCCCCCCCCCCACAAAAGAGTTGTAGAGCTGTTGAGTGGGCTGGATTGCGCCAGACGTGCTGGCACGGCCGATGCCATCGAGTCGCTAAACACAGCTCTGGGCCCTGGCTCCGTTAGGTGTGTCGAGGAGGCTCAAGCACGTGGGGAGATCCCGTCCGAACTGACCCTGTCCGGACGGAATTCCTCATCGGCGCCAAGTCCCGAAACCTCCCTCGGGAGCCGGCACCTCACAACTTGAGCCGCCTCGGGGAAATCAAATTTTAATTTGATTTTACATGTTTTAACGTTTAATTTGTTTTTATTGCTGGTCTTATTGTCCCCCAAGTCAGGGGGCACTTGTATAATTTGCCTCTCGGTGCCCTAAAAAAACCCACAAAAAAAACACAAAAAACAAAACAAAAACAAAAAAAGGGCACCTGAAAAGTGTTTGTAGTGTCCCCCCCGCCCCCCACTTTAAAAAGGGGACACTTGATGTAACGTTATTTTTGTTTTGCAACAAAAGAGTTGTAGAGCTGTTGAGAATTACTCATTGGCACCAAGCCCCGAAACCTCCCTTGGGACCCTCACAACTTGAGCCGCCTCGGGGAAATCCCCTCCATGTCTTTCAGTTCTGCACGGAGGGGTTTCCTGTACGGGCTGCTCCTGCACACTCTCCACCTTGCCATCCTCATCTGCCATCTGGACACGCCATGGCGCACCATCTTGCCGTCCGGAGTAGGCGGGGGTCCCCGATGGAGTGCACTCTTTGCGGGAGTCCTCCCAATGTTTATTGGGGACTTGGCCTGAAGGGTGGTGCACGGAGCAGTCCCGTGCAATAAATTTTAAAGTCGGATCACGGACTCCCAGGCCACCTGCAATTTCTGCGGTCTGGAAGTGTCCGTGTTCCATGTTTTTATGGGATGTGCGAGGTTGCAGCCCCTGTTCCATTATTTGAAGGAGCTGCTCCTCAAATTCTGGTTGCACTTCAGTCCCATACTCCTGATCTTTGCGGAGGGGAGCGGGCAGGTAGGAAGGCCTCCTCGTAGGACTGCTCCTGGGCATGGCCAAGGGGGCCATCAGCCGGTCCAGGCAGCGGGCGGTCGAGGGTGTCCACCGGTACGCTCGCAGCCTTCCACGAGAGGTGGGCGCTGGAGGGACTGGAGTGCATCATCACCCCTGGCAATCAAATTTTAATTTGATTTTAATGTCTAAAGGTTAATTTGTTTAATTTGCTGGTTTTTAGTGCCCCCCCCCCCCACCCCCCGCTTTTAGCCAGGGGGCACTTGTATAATTTGTGTTTTGGTGCCCTCAAAAAACTCCCCCAAAAAACCCCCCACAAACAAGGGGGCACCTGAAATGTTTTTGGAGTGTGCCCCCCCCTTTAATCAGGGGGCACTTGACTAAAGTATTCCGACAAAATAGTTGTAGATCTGTTGAGTTATGAGTGGCTAAGCCAGTCACGTAATGTTCACAAGACTGAATAAAACCCCAGCCAGTTGGGTCCAGCTCATCCACGATGAGGTATGCAGTTGTGAGCCTGGTGGATGAACTGGTAATGTGTCGTGTGATTGTTAAACCTTTGCTAATAAACCAACTCGTTGCTGTGAATTCTTAAGCGAAGAACCCATGAAGCAAATACATTACAGCTAACCTCCCCCCTCTCAATCCTGGTCCCTCCCCCCCCGCCCCGCCTACTCCTCTTCAATCACTTCTTGCCACCTCAGAATCCCCCTCCTTCCCCCTGCTAGGCTTCCCCCGCCATTTCACATGACCTACCTGAGGGCTGCTACCAGCGACACCGGCTCGAGATTGAACACCTCTTGTCCAGCAAGCTGCCTAGGGGAACCCAGTGGGCGCCTGCAGTTGGCTGGCCTCAGGTTACTAAGGACCGAGGCCTACTTGTGAGGTCAAGCCTACCCAGTCAGGGATCGTCCCCAGCGCCCAAGCAGGCCGGAGCGAACCAGTTGCTCGGCCGGCCTGGCATTTAATGGCAACGCGTCACTGGTGGAACCAGGGAAGATCATTCATCAACACGGGATGGACAATAAATGAACAGAAACACTTACTTTCAGGACACTTGCATTCATGGTGATGGTGATTGGACCAACTTGAGACACCCATGCTCGCATTTCTGAAACAGAGAGGAAAAGAATACAAGATCATCAGTAAGAAGTGAGATGATGCCATTCAGCCCATCTGCCCCCCTTGGCCACCCCCATCCTATCAGTCAGGTCTCTTCTAAATCGAGTTTTCTTTTTACTCGCCTGCCCTCTCTGGTGGACGTAAAAGTTCCCACGGCCACTATTGGGAGAAGAGCAGGGGGCGTTCTCCCCGGTGTCCTGGGCCAACATCACTAAAACAGATTATCTGGTCATTTAACACAGTGCTGTTTGTGGGAGCTTGCTGTGCGCAAATTGGCTGCCGTGCTTTCTACATTGCAATAGCGATTACACCAAAAATTATTTCATTTGCTGTGAAGCGTATTTGGGATGTGAGGTTGTGAAAGGTGCTGTAGAAATGCAATTTCTTTCCATCTTTTTTTCCTTCTTTCCTTTTTTCTTTCTTTCTATCTATTTTCAATCTGGGTTTCCCCTCACAGCTCCGAAGGCTGCGATCTGTTTGCAATTGGGGAGTTGTGACGTGACCTGTGACGGGATCGGTAACTTACCACATTCGTGTGGTCGGATGTTTCGATAGGTGCTAATCTTTGCAATGACCCTAGTACGTTGGAATTGGCAGCGTCGCTTTGCGGCGACGTAGCGGTAGGATCTTTGGCACATCATTCCTCCTGTTAATACAACAAACAGAGTTTGATTTAAGGGTAATTGGTCTTTGACTGAATGTCCTACATTTTGGTTCATGTTCAAATCCCTCCATGGCCTTGGCCCCTCCCTATCTCTGTTACCTCCTCCAGCCCCACAACCCTCCGAGATCTCTGCGCTCTTCCAATTCTGGCCTCTTGCACGTCCCCGATTTCCATCGCTCTACCAATGGTGGCCGTGCCTTCAGCTGCCTGGGCCCCAAACTCTGGAATTCCCTCCCTAAACCTCTCCGCCTCTCAAAGACGCTCCTTAAAACCTATCTTTTTCACCAGGTTTTTGGTCACCTGTGCTAATTTTTCATTATGTGGCTCAGTGTCAAATTTTGCTTGACCCCACGATCCCTCGCCCCACCCCTCAAGGATCTCCCTGCTGCACCCCAAGACCCAAGCCAGCCAGCCCCGATATCCCTTTGCTGATTACCTGTACCATCCAATTTAACGTGACCAACCCTTTCCTGGAGAAATCCCATATCCAGAACAGGCCAGGTCCCGAGGGTTCCGGCTAAGGGAGGTTCAACCTGTACAATCTTTTTTAATCTCTTGTCTGTTCCTGATTTGACTCTAATTCACCAGATTTCCTTCTCCATTGTTCCTCTGTTACTTTCTCAATCTTTAAGCCCTTAGCACCCAGTTACCGGGCCCCCCCAGGAACTAAAGGGAGGTGCAAAGCACGCAAATTTCTCCTCCTTATTTCAAGCTGCAAGGCAAGGACAAACATCTAACTGGCGGATCACGCCGTGAGATACCCCTCTCCAGAAAAATTAGTCCCAGGTCAAAACCTCTGCAGATAATAGGCACTGTCCGAGGGATTTCCTTACCTAATTTCTGAATGGCGTTGAAGGCATTGTAAGGGTAACCTCCACCACAGCCGTGGTCCCAGGTGTCGCAGTCGAGGAGCTCTACATGAGAGGTGAATAAATTGAAAAGATGTTCAGACTCCAAGCACGGTGAAGGGCCCTGAGTCAACTGGGCAACGGAATTCAAAAATGCTGCAAGAACGATGAGGACGAGTGCCCGTGGGTGCCCCCCCGCCCCCGTTACCTTGCTCCGACAAAACTACCGACTTCTTATGGCGGATGTACCACATGGACTCGATGTTGGCGACAGCTCCAAAAGCCCAGCATGATCCACACTTTCTCTGGAGATGCACAAGAAGACGTTAGTCCTTTGGCTGCAAGGGGATTGGCTCTCCCATCCCTATCTCTGTGCCCCCTCCAGCCCTATTACCCGCCACGATCTCACCTCCTCCCTTGCTCTGTGACCCCCTCCAGCCCTACAACCCACCAAGATCTCGTCCATCCCTGTCTCTCTGAACGTATCCAGCCCTATTGCCTGCCAAGATCTTGCCCCCTCCCTATCGCTGTGACCCCTCCAGCCCTGTGACCCACCAAGATCTCACCCATCCTTATTTCACTGAACGTATCCAGCCTAACAACCCACCAAGATCTTGCTGCCCACATCCCCCACTCCCCCCCCCCACCCCCCCCCCACCCCCCCGGGGGGCCCTAGAGGAGAAAGCAGCCCTTAATTCGGTAGCAATTGTCAACAGAATTGTTAATCTCACTCATAGTGATCACAGGACAGCTAGTGTGAGATTTGGGACATGAAAGTAGAGGCAGCCATCTGAGCCCACGTCTGTATCTGCCCTGGGAGTGTTTGATGGGACAGTGTAGAGAGAGTTTTACTCTGTATCTAACTCCGTGCTGTACCTGCCCTGGGAGTGTTTGATGGGACAGTGTAGAGGGAGCTTTACTCTGTATCTAACCCGTGCTGTACCTGCCCTGGGAGTGTTTGATGGGACAGTGTAGAGGGAGCTTTACTCTGTATCTAACCCGTGCTGTACCTGTCCTGGGAGTGTGTGATGGGACAGTGTAGAGGGAGCTTTACTCTGTATCTAACCCGTGCTGTACCTGTCCTGGGAGTGTTTGATGGGACAGTGTAGAGGGAGCTTTCTCTGTATCTAACTCCGTGCTGTACCTGCCCCGGGAGTGGACAAATTCTCTTAACTACCCCATCTAATACTTCACCCTTGTGGGACTCCTCTCCCTGTTGGTATCTGGACCTACTCTAACACGAAGCAATATATTCAGTCTTTGAGTGTGAGTACCTGATTTTTAACTACAGTCACTGCTCCATAATGCCGCCAATCCCAACTAGACGGACACGACAAGTTTGTCAGCCGACCGTCTTCTTCTGTCCAGTAAGCCTCCTTTGGCCAGACCGAGTTGTTACTCATTGCCGGGTTGAAGTAAAAACCATCAAATTCTTCATCTGAAACAAAAGCAAATTACAAAACGGTTCAACTAACGCAAGCGGTTTATTGTAAGAAGTGGAAGAAGGAGCAAGGCCCATAACTCTATGGTTGGAGAAAAACAAAACAAGGGTTTTGGGGGACTTCAGTTATGTGGGGTGACTGGAGACATTGGGATTGTTCTCCTTGGAGCAGAGAAGGTTAGGAGATTGACCAGAATGGTACCAGGGATGAGGAACTTCAGTTACGTGGAGAGTCTAGAGAAGCTGGGATTGCTCTCCTTAGAGCAGAGGAGATTTGATAGAAATGTTCAAAATCATGAAGGGTTTTGATTGAGTACATAAGGAGAAACTGTTTCCAGAGTCAGGAGAATCGGTAACCAGAGGGCACAGTTTTAAGATAATTGGCAAAAGAACGAGAAGGGAGATGAGGAGCTTTTATTTTATGCAGCGAGTTGTTGTGATCTGGAACGCACTGCCTGAGAGGGCGGTGGGAGCAGATTCAATAGTAACTTTCAAACAGGGATAGGATAAATACTTGGAGAAGTTTTGTTTCGGGCTATGGGAAAGAGCAGTGGGGGGTTGGGGTGGGGGGAGGAGTGGGACTAATTGGACAGCTCTTTCAAAGAGCTGGCGAAGGCTGAATGGCCTCCGCCTGCACTTTGTGATTCAATGGTTGCCAAGCTTGGGTTTCTAACTCTTATTGTCAGAGGAAAGGAATACTGAGGATTTTCATAGGGTTGGAGAACAAGGAACTGGGTGTCAGCCAAGAAGAGATAGTGAGGATCAAGAAAGAAATGTTCAGAGGAACAATGACCATGGTGGTATTGACATCATAAAGAGAGAGAGAGAGAGAGGGGCAGAGGAGTGAGAGAGAGAGAGAGAGGGAAGACAGAGTGAAAGGGGGAAAGAGAAATACAGAATGAGACAGATGGCCGAGAAGGGGAGACAGATGGACAGAGAAAGAATCAAAGATCCAGAGAGAGAGAGAAATGGACAGAGATAAATAGATAAAATGAGAAAGAAAGGGAAAAAGAGACCATTAATGAGAGAGAGACTGAGTGAGGTACAGGGAGAGAAATACTGTGACAGAAATCTAGATGGGAAAGAGAAAGTGTGAAGGACACAGACAGGAAGTAACTGAGGGGGAGAGCGAGGGAGAGAGACAGAGATAGAGAAAGAGAGACACCAATAGATTTCCCAATGGGAACTCCCTGAACTGTCATTTTCTGAGGGAAAGGCTAGCAGACAGGTCAGGCTGCCCGAGAGGTGCTCCATGCCCTCTCCCGGGCACTTGCCGAGGGGGGGGCAATTATCACGCTTTGGGCTGGTGGAGACCCAGCTTCACAAAGGGAATCTGGACCAGTGAGACCCCAGATAGCGTTACTACCATGTGCGAGCGCTCGGATGGTCCTTCCTGCTTGACCCGGCATCGAGTGAAAGTAGGCGGGCTCGGGAGACCGAGAGCCAGATCGGCCGCGCCCAATCGAGATGCCACCAACCGTTTCTGCTGGCCTTGGCACTGCTCCCTGGCAAAGGCCACGGGTAACTGTCCTTTCAGGGTCTGTGCAGAGGCAGATGCTGAGCTGTGCCATCTCCTGCAACTGTGGATCCCATGCAGCTTAGGGCTGGGGCCAGCTGCAATGACAGTAATGGCCGGTAGGGGGCGAAACACACCTGTAGTTTCTTGTAGCTAAGCCACAATTGACCTATGGGGATGGCAACAACAACTTGCATTTATATAGTGCCTTTAACGTATGTGGGAATTTGCTGAGTTGGTTGCGGCGTTTCCCACATTACAACAGTGACTATACTCCAAAAGTACTTCATTGGCTTTAAAACACTTTGAGGCGTCTGGGGTTGTGAAAGGCGCTATTTAAATGTAAGTCTTTCTTTTTTCTTTCTTTCGTAAAATGTTGCACAGGAGCATTATCAGACAAAACTTGACGCTGAGCCACACAAGGAGATATTAGGACAGGTGACCGAACGCTCAGTCAAAGAGGTAGGTTTTAAGAAGCGTCTTAAAGGAGGAGAGAGAGGTGGAGAGATTTAGGGAAGGAATTCCAGAGCTTAGAGCCCAGGCAGCTGAAGGCATGGCCGCCAATGCTGGAGTGATTAAAATCGGGGATGCTAAAGAGGCCAGAATTGGAAGAGCGCAGATATCTTGGAGGGTTGTGGGGCTGGAGGAGGTTACAGAGATATAGGGAGGGGCAAGGCCATGGAGGGATTTGAACACAAGGGTAAGAATTTTAAAATCGAGGCGATGCCAGACCGGGAGCCAATGCATATCAGCGAGCACAGGGGGTGATGGGTGAGCGGGACTCGGTGCGAGTTCGAACACGGACAGCAGAGTTAAGCATGAGCTGATGCTTACGGAGAGTGGAAAGTGGTATACATCCTTGCGAGCTCCTCATGCCCACCTCTACTTCAGCAGGCATTTAACAGGGAACTGGAGAGCTCTGTCACTTGTCGACAGACTCATGCCTGCTCCTGACATACCTCCTCCCATCCCTTTCATCTGCTGCATCTTCATGATGCTTACACTGGAGAATTGAGTGCTGTTAGCACTTGCCCTTTCAGGAAGGACTGGCACCTGCTCTTGATGGCTTAGAGCTAACTTACACGTACCCATAATTGGCCCTTTGCTGCTGTGGCTCTGGATAGCACTCTTGCCTCTGAGTCAGACGGTCATGGGTTCAAGTCCCACAACAGACACTCAATCCCGTAATCCAGGCCAACGCTCACACTGCATTACCGAGGGAGTGCTGCACTGTCGGAGGGGCAGTACTGAGGGAGAGCCGCACTGTCAGAGGGGCAGTACTGAGGGAGCGCCGCACTATCGGAGGGGCAGTACTGAGGGAATGCTGCGCTGTTGGAGGGCCACTATTGAGGGAGGGCTGGACTGTCGGAGGGCAGTACTGAGGGAGCGCTGCACTGTCGGAGGAGCAGTACTGAGGGAGTGCTGCACTGTCGGTGGGGCAGTACTGAGGGAGGGCAGTACTGAGGGAATGCCGCACTGTCGAAGGGGTACTACTTAGGGAGTGCTGCACTATCGGAGGGGCAGTACTGAGAGAGTGCTGCACTGTCAGGGAGGGGCAGTACTGAGGGAGTGCCGCACAGTTGGAGGTGCCATCATTCGGATGAGACGCTAAACTGAGGCCCCCTCTTATTTGCATATGAAAGATCCCATGGCATTATTGGAAGAACAGCAGGGGAGTTCTCTCCGGTGTCCCAGCCCAATATTTATCCCTCAACCAACATCATTAAAAACAAATTTTCCGGTCTTTATCACACTGCTCTTTGTGGGAGCTTGCTGTCTGCAAATTGGTTTCCACGTTTCCTACATTACAGCAGTGACTACACTTCAAAAGGTACTTCATCAGCTGTAAAGCTTTGGGACTTCCTGAGGTGGGGAAAGTCGCTACATAAATGCAAGTCCTGAAATAGGATTTAAACCCATGTTTCCTGATTACTAGTCCAGTACCATAACCACAATGCTACTGTGCCCCGTGTGTTGCTTGACTTCATAGCTGTAGACCCCATTGCCATTTCAGGCTAGGTCAGGTCTCCCAACATAGACCAGTGCCCAGGCATTGGCCTATCATGGTCAGTACGGCTCACCATGCACATGGCGCTGTCCCTTGCCCAGCATGGCACCGGGAGAGATCCCTCCAGTAAGTCCTGCCACTGAGCCCATTTTTGCCCTTACCTGACATGTCGCTAAATTCGTTCATTCCATACTCAGCAGTCCCTCTGTCTTGTTCCTGCATCCTTTTGGCTTTCTCCATATTCTCCACGAAGATGTTGAACCGGTTCTCCTCTACAATCACATCAAGATCAAGAGAAAAAAGTGTCAGCGTGGGTGGCTGGGGTGGCCAAATTAACTTATCTATCGGTGAGAGTTTAAAACCGTTCCCTCAATTTCCATTTCCATCGGCCTCCCCAACAGTTGTTTCACCTTCTCTCCCAATGGCGTGAATAACGCCAGGGAACCTTTCCTTAGATTCTAGCGGCCCTCCAATACCTCACTCCCGCACTCTATCACGTGCGAGTCCTTGCAGTGAGAGTCAGCGGCCAATGTCAAGACGCATGAGCCAAGTGGTGGTCCCAGTGGACCGTTCAGACACATGCACTTCCCAGCAGGGGCAGGGAGTGGGAACACTGGGCGCTGGGAACAGGAATGGGAAACTTGGCAAAAGGGGATCAGGAGCGTGAACACTGGGAGGTAGGGATCAGGAGTGGGAACACTGGGAGATAGGAATCAGGAGTGGGAACACTGGGAGATAGTGATCAGGAGCGTGAACACTGGGAGGTAGGGATCAGGAGTGGGAACACTGGGAGATAGGGATCAGGAGTGGGGACACTGGGAGATAGGGATCAGGAACATGAATGCTGAGAGATGGGAATCAGGAGCGTGATCACTGAGAGGTAGGGATCAGGAGTGGGAACACTGGGAAATAGGGATCAGGAGTGGGAACACTGGGAGATAAGGATCAGGAGTGGGGACACTGGGAGATGGGGATCAAGAACTTGAAAGCTGGGAGATGGGAATCAAGAGTGGGAACACTGGGAGATAGGGATCAAGACGTGAACACTGAGAAGTAGGGATCAGGAGTAGGAACACTGGGAGATAGGGATCAGGAGTGGGAACACTGGGAGATGGGGATCAGGAGTGGGAACACTGGGAGATAGGGATCAGGAGTGGGAACACTGAGACATCGGGATCAGGAGTGGGAATGTTCGGTGATATTTAATTCCCGACCCCAAGCTCAATGAGACCAGTGGCTATACCATCTCTGCTTGCCCACGAAGGGTTAATTCAGCACAGGTCAGGAGTCAAACTGGGGCCTTCCTGTCCGTGGGGGATGACTGAATTGAGTAGGTGGGACTCTTACCTTCAAGGTCTTCATAGTTCTTGTTGTACATCGCTTTAAACTTCTCGAATTGGGACCTCATCTGTTCCTAGGGGAATGGAAGAAGGAGCAATCAGTTCCCAGTCAGGGAATGGTGTCAGTTGTGGCTCAATGGGTAGCACTCCTGCCTCTGGGTCAGAAGGTTGTGGGTTCAAGTGTCACTCTGGACACTTGAGCACATAATCCAGGCCGACACTCCCAGTGTCAAGCTGAGGGAGTGCTGCACTGTCGGAGGTGCAGTACTGAGGGAGTGCTGCACTGTCGGAGGTGCTGTCTTTCAGATGAGACAACCTGAGGCCCCATCTGTCCTCTGGGGTGGGTGTAAAAGATCTAACATCAACTTTGAAAGAAGAGTAGGGGAGTTCTCCCTGGTGTCCTGGGGCCAACATATTCCTCAAACAACATCACTAAAACAGATGATCTGGGTCATTATCACATCGCTGTTTTTGGGAGCTTGCTGTGCGCAAATTGGCTGCTGCATTTCTTACATTAAGTGGTAGGACACTGAGAAGTGCAGAGGAACACAGGTACCTTGTTCCCTGAACAGATCCCTCACAGAACACTGAAGGTGGCAGGCCAGGTAGATAAGGTGGTTAAGAAGGCATGCAGAATACTTGCCTTTATTAGCCGAGGCATAGAATACAAGAGCAGGGGGGTTATGCTTGAACTGTATAAAACACTAGTTAGCCCACAGCTAGCGTACTGCGTGCAGTTCTGGTCACCACGTTACAGGAAAGATGTGATTGCACTAGAGAGGGTACAGAGGAGATTTACGAGGATGTTGTCTGGGACTGGAGAATTTTAGCGAGGAGGAAAGATTGGATAGGCTGGATTCTTTTTCGTTGGAACAGAGGAGGCTGAGGGGAGACCTGATTTAGGTGTATAAAATTATGAGAGGCCTGGATAGAGTGGATAGGAAGGACCTGTTTCCCTTGGCAGAGGGGTCAACAACCAGGGGGCATAGATTTAAAGTAATTGGGGGGAGGTTTAGAGGGGATTTGAGGGGAAATGTCTTCACCCAGAGGGTGGTGGGGGTCTGGGGCGGAACTCACTGCCTGAAAGGGTGGTCGAGGCAGAAACCCTCACCACATTTAAAAGGTACCGACAGGGCTACGGACCAAGAACTGGAAAGTAGGATTAGGCTGGATAGCTCTTTGTCGTCAGCGAGGATACAATGGGCCGAAATGGCCTCCTTCCATGCTGTAAATTTCTATGATTCGAGCAAGCTCCTACAAACAGCAGTGTGGTAATGACCAGATGATGTGTTTTTAGTGACATTGGTTGAGGGATAAATATTGTGGAGTGTCTACTGACACCACTGTGCCAGCCAATGAGTTGGAGGCAGGGCGGGACTTACAGCCAACAATATATTTTGCAGCAAACAGAGGCTAGTTAAGCAAAGCCACTGCAGCAAACAGAACTCACAAACTACATCAAAGTCTCCCGATAAAAGCAGGCTAGGGCAGTGAATGGAGGATAGTTACAGAACACAAATCATGTGCATAAAACCAATCCCAGTCCCTTACAACAGGTGTGATTCATGGGGGAATTAGCCAATCATCTCCATGCTGGGAGGGGCCTTGTGGCGTTACTGTATGCAGCCTAACTACTGGGCCAAGTCACCAGGGAGAACTACCCTGCTGCTCTTCCAATAGCGGCCGTGGAATCTTTTACATCCGCCCGAGAGGCCAGACGGGGGCGACCAGATCAGGATTTATGGACCACTTGCTAGGCCGCATATAGGGCTGGCTTTCCTGATTTTGCGCACGGGTGTCAAACAGACGTTAAGCCCCAAAATTGCATACGCAAAGGGACCTGAGGCCTGTTGCTGGCATGGGCTGATTCCTTGGCCTTTACCAATATGGCGGCGGTGCACTTCCTGCTCGCAATGAGCGTGTGCTTCCTGCCCGTCATATTCGAGGCCGTTTAGTAGCGCCTGCTTTCACTGACATATAGGCAGTTTGAGTACTCACACCGTCTTCATCGTCTTCCAAGTAAGGTCCTTCGGTTATAGCCTCTGACTGTAAGAGGCTGCAGGTGATGGTGAGGCAGACTATAGCGAGTCTGAACATGGTGTGAAGGGTCGGAGCTCGACACACAGATTGTTCAAGAGAGAAACCTTTCCAGGAAACATGAAACAGAATATTTTTTAGTAACAAGTAAAGGGAGCCTCAGATCCAACAAACCTGCTCATCTAATCAGATCACTTCCAGCTGCAGAATCTTCAGCCGTGGCTCAGTTGGTGTCTCTCCCTCACCTCTGGCTCTGAAGGTCGTGGATTCAAGTCCCATTCCAGGTACTGATGGAGCGCCGCACTGTCGGGGGGGGGGCAGTACTGAGGGAGCGCCGCACTGTCAGACTGTCGGAAGGGCTGAACTGAGGGAGCGCTGCACTGTCGGAGGGGCAGCACTGAGGGATCGCTGAACTGTTGGAGGGGCAGTAATTAGGGAGTACTGTACTGTCGGAGGGGCAGTACTGAGGGAGCACTGTACTGGCGGAGGGGCAGTACTGAGGGAACGCTGCACTGTCGGAGGGGCAGTACTGAAGGAGCGCCGCACTGTCGGAGGGGCAGGACTGAGGGAACGCTGCTCTGTCAGAGGGGCAGTACTGAGGGAGTGCCGCACTGTTGGAGGGGCAGTACTGAGGAACGGCTGCACTGTCGGACGGGCAGTACTGAGGGAGTGCCACACTGTCAGAGGATGTTACACCAATGCCTCATTTGCCCTCTCACGAGTACTATTGGAAAAAAAGCAGGGGAGTTCTCCCTGGAGTCCTGGGCCAATATTTATCCCTCAACCAATATCTGTAAAATAGATTATCTTAGCTCATCCCAAAATCAGCACACTCCGACAGTGCAGCACTCCCTCAGTAGTGCACTGGAGGGTTAGTCTAGATTATGGGCCCAAGTCTCTGCAGTGTGGTTGGAACCTACGATCTTCTGACTCAGGCGAGAGACAGAGTGATACCGACTGAGCCAAGCTGAAACTAGGTCGAGACCATAGAAAATTACAACACATAAGGCCATTTGGCCCATCATGTCCGTGCCGGTCAAAAAAAAGCTACCCAGGAAATCCCACCTTTCAGCACTAGGTCCGTAGCCCTGTCGGTCACGGTCTTTAAGTGCACTTCCAAGTAATTTTTAAATGGGATGAGGGTTTCTGCCTCCATCATCCTTTTAGGCAGTGAGTTCCAGGCCCCCACCACCCTCTGGGTGAAAAATGTTTTCCTCATCTCCCCTTTAATCCTTCTACCAGTTACTTTAAATCTGTGCCTCTTGGTTATTGACCCCTCTGCTAATTACATTTCCTTTCAGCTTCCTCTGTCCCAAAGAAAACAACCCCAGCCTATCCAATCCAAAAGATTAGTGGGGAAGCGGGTTGTGTAGAGGACACAGAGAGGCTGCAAGGAGATTTAGATAGGTTAAGCGAATGGGCTAAGGTTTGTCAGATGGAATACAATGTCGGAAAATGTGAGGTCATCCACCTTGGAAAAAAAAACAGTAAAAGGGAATATTATTTGAATGGGGAGAAATTACAACAGTGCAGAGGGACCTGGGGGTCCTTGTGCATGAATCCCAAAAAGTTAGTTTGCAGGTACAGCAGGTAATCAGGAAGGCGAATGGAATGTTGGCCTTCATTGCAAGAGGGATGGAGTACAAAAGCAGGGAGGTCCTGCTGCAACTTTACAGGGTATTGGTGAGGCCGCACCTGGAGTACTGCATGGAGTTTTGGTCACCTTACTTAAGGAAGGATATACTAGCTTTGGAGGGGGTACAGAGACGATTGACAAGGCTGATTCCGGAGATGAGGGGGTTACCTTATGATGATAGATTGAGTAGACTGGGTCTTTACTCGTTGGAGTTCAGAAGGATGAGGGGTGATCTTATAGAAACATTTAAAATCATGAAAGGGATAGACAAGAAAGAGGCAGAGAGGTTGTTTCCACTAGTCGGGGAGACTAGAACTAGGGGGCACAGCCTCAAAATACGGGGGAGCCAATTTAAAACCGAGTTGAGAAGGAATTTCTTCTCCCAGAGGGTTGTGATTCTGTGGAATTCTCTGCCCAGGGAAGCAGTTGAGGCTAGCTCATTGAATGTATTCAAATCACAGATAGATAAATTTTTAACCAATAAGGGAATTAAGGGTTATGGGGAGAGGGCGGGTAAGTGGAGCTGAGTCCACGGCCAGATCAGCCATGATCTTTTTGAATGGCGGAGCAGGCTCGAGGGGCTAGATGGCCTACTCCTGTTCCTAATTCTTATGTTCTTAATGTACCTTATAGCTAAAATTTTCCAATCCTGGCAATATCCTCGTAAATCTCCTCTGCACCCTCTCTCGTGCAATCACATCTTTTCTGTACTGTGGTGACCAGAACTGTACGCAGTACTCAAGCTGTGGCCGAACTAGTGTTGTATACAGTTCTAGCATAACTTCCCTGCTCTTATATTCTATGCCTCGGCTAATAAAGGAAAGCATTCCGTATGCCTTTTTAACCACCTTATCTACCTGCTACCTTTAAGGATCTGTGGACACACTCGCCAAGTTCCCTCTGTTCCTCCCCACCTTTCAGTATCCTCCCATTTATGGTGTATTCCCTTGCCTTGTTGCCCCTCCCCAAATGCATTACCTCACACTTTTCCGGAATGAATTCCATATTCCACTTTCCTGCCCGACTGACCAGTGCATCGATATCTTCCTGCAGTCTAAAGCTTTCCTCCTCACTGTCAACCATACAGACAATTATTGTATCATCTGCAAACTTCTTTATCAGACCCTCTACATTTAAGTCTAAATCATTTATACTACAAAAAGTAAGGGAGCGAGTACTGAACCCTGCGGAACCCCACTGGAAACAGCCTTCCAGTCGCACAAACACCCCATCAACCATTACCCTTTGCTTCCTGTCACTGAGACAATTTTGGATCCAATTTGCCCCTCTCCCTTGGATCCCATGGATTTTTACGTTTTTGATCATCCTGCCATGTGGGACCTTGTCAAAAGCCTTGCTAAAATCCATGTAGACCACATCAAACACACTGCCCTCATCGACCCTCCTTGTTACCTCCTCAGAGAAAAAGATACGAGGCTATGCAATGGTCAGGGGGCTTCAAGTCAGTCCTGACCCGACAGCCAGGCAAACTGGGTGTGGACTGATGCACGTTCCATTCCCCCAGCCCACCCCTCACCCACCTGCTTGTCCGTCTGCCCCAGGCCACTCACTCACCAGTGCTCCTTCAGTCAGCTCCCGGCAGCTTCGATGGACTGGTGGAACTTACCGGATCTTTTATAGCATAATGAGCATGGGCCCTCCCTCCCACCCCCTCCAACCCCATTCAGTCGACTGACCAATGGAGAGTTGCAGACACAGAAGGTCGTTACAGCATTGGACACCGGGGAAACAAACAGCCAGGCCGTTCAAAAGTTGCATCATCATTTAGAAAAATTGCACAGCCATCTTCCTCATTTTTTTAACTGCACTTTCTCCACGTTCCTTTGGCCTCCTGCTCCTTGTGTCAGTGACACAGGGTCCCCTCAGAGTTCACCACAGAAGCCAGCGTTAGTTGGACTTTGCGCGATCAATTTTGCCTCAGGATCACCAAAAATAAAAGTAACAATTCGTTTTACGAAACAAAGAACTTGCATTTCTACAGCATATTTCAGACCTCCGGACATCCCAAAGTGCTTCACAGCCAGTACTGCTCCTCCGACAGTGCAACACTCCCTCAGTACTGCCCCTCCGACAGTGCGGCACTCCCTCAGTACTGCCCGTCCAACAGTACAGTGCTCCCTCAGTACTGCCCCTCCAAAAGTGCAGTGCTCCCTCAGCACTGCCTCTCCGACAATGCAGCGCTCCTCTCACAGTGCAGTGCTCCCTCAGTTTTCCACCACACCGCCCCCCCCCCCCCCCCCACAGTGGAGCGCTCCCTCGTAGTGCCCCTCTGACAGTGCAGCGCTCCCTCAGTGCTGCTCCTCCAACAGTGCAGTGCTCTCTCGGTACTGGCACTGGGAGTGTCAGCCTGGATTATGGGGTCAGTCTCTGGAGTGGGACTCGAAGACACAAGCTTGTGACTCAGACATAAGAGAGAGGGAGAGACACTGACTGAGCCACGGCTGACACCACTAAACATCGCAAAATGGACCTAATCAAAAAGGCCAGGTTGGGCAATTGGAATCGTCCAATTATCACCAATGCTCCTTTGAGCTCCTAGATATGACGTAGGACTCCAACACTGATACAAATGGATATCAGAGATTCTTCTGTTCGTGTATACCAGCTAGACTCATTTCCTTAATTAACCCTGAATGTATCTTCTGAGGAGAGAAAGGTGGTTTTAGAGAGACATTGGTGCTGCTAAAAAAAAGCCTTGTCACTTTATTGGTCCTTGAACCCAAACGCTTCTGACTCAGTTGACGAGAGAGTGATACCCACTGAATGTGTCAGCCGAGGCTCAGTGGGTAACACTTGCTCTCATGCCTCTGAGTCAGAAGGTCGTGAGTTCGAGTCCCAGTCCAGAGACTTGAGCCCACAATCCAGGCCAACATTCCTGGTGCCAGTATTAAGGAAGCGCTGCACTGTCGGAGGTGCCGCCTTTCGGATAATACGTTAAACCAATGTACGCCCGCTCAGGTGGGCGGAAAAGATCCCACGGTCACTATTGGAAGAAGAGCAGGGGAGTTCTCCCCGGTATCCTGGGATCAAACAGATGATCTGCTCAATATATATATTTACAATATATATTAATGATTTAGATGATGGAATTGAGTGTAATATCTCCAAGTTTGCAGATGACACTAAACTGGGTGGCGGTGTGAGCTGTGAGGAGGACGCTAAGAGGCTGCAGGGTGACTTAGACAAGTTAGGCGAGTGGGCAAATGCATGGCAGATGCAGTATAATGTGGATAAATGTGAGGTTATCCACTTTGGGGGCAAAAACACAAAGGCAGAATATTATCTGAATGGTGACAGATTAGGAAAGGGGGAGGTGCAACGAGACCTGGGTGTCATGGTTCATCAGTCATTGAAAGTTGGCATGCAGGTACAGCAGGCGGTGAAGAAGGCAAATGGTATGTTGGCCTTCATAGTAAGGGGATTTGAGTATAGGAGCAGGGAAGTCTTGCTGCAGTTGTACAGGGCCTTGGTGAGGCCCCACCTGGAATACTGTGTTCAGTTTTGGTCTCCTAATCTGAGGAAGGACATTCTTGCTATTGAGGGAGTGCAGCGAAGGTTCACCAGGCTGATTCCAGGGATGGCGGACTGACATATGAGGAGAGACTGGATCAACTGGGCCTTTATACACTGGAGTTTAGAAGGATGAGAGGGGATCTCATAGAAACATATAAGATTCTGACTGGACTGGACAGGCTAGTTGCGGGAAGAATGTTTCCGATGTTGGGGAAGTCCTGAACCAGGGGACACAGTCTTAGGATAAGGGGCAGGCCGTTTAGGACTGAGATGAGGAAAAACTTCTTCTCTCAGAGAGTTGTTAACCTGTGGAATTCCCTGCCGCAGAGAGTTGTTGATGCCAGTTCATTGGATATATTCAAGAGGGAGTTAGATATGGCCCTTACGGCTAAAGGGATCAAGGGATATGGAGAGAAAGCAGGAAAGGGGTACTGAGGGAATGATCAGCCATGATCTTATTGAATGGTGGTGCAGGCTTGAAGGGCCAAATGGCCTACTCCTACACCTATTTTCTATGTTTCTATGTTTCTATTATCACATTGCTGTTTGTGGGAGCTTGCTGTGTGCAAATGCTGTGTGTTCATCATTACAACAGTGACTGCACTTCAAAAGTACTTCATTGGCTGTAAAGCGCTTCATAACGTCCTGAGATCATGAGAGGTGCTGTAGAATTACAAGTCTTTTGATCTCCATTCTGGCTGAATATGCAACATTCTCTCATCTGATCACCTTGACTTGTCTTACACTTCCCTCACTCCAGCCTGTTTACTGGCTATTTTATGGTGTTGAAGCTTTTGGTCCAATGGCCTCTGCTGCTTTATTCATTTCACCCTCTGCTGCTTTATTCATTTCACCCTCATTTTTACATTTGGGGACAATCCCCAGTTCCTTGTTCCAGTGTTTATTTGGTCTCACACTCTCATCATAGAATCATACAGCAGATAAGGAGGCCATTGGGCCCATCGTGCCTGTGCCAGCTCTTTGAAAGAGCAATCCAATTGGTCCCACTCACCCTGCTCTTTCCCCACAGCCCTGCAAACTTCTCCCTTTCAACTATTTATCTCATTCACTTGTGAAAGTTACTATTGAATCTGCTCCCACCGCCCTTTCAGACAGCGCGTTCCCGATCACAGCAACTCGCTGCATAAAATAAATTCTCCTCCTCTCCCCCCTCTGGCTCTTTTTACAATTATCCGATTCATATTTAATATTATTAAAGCCGGGACTGGCTATTGCTCTCAGGATGGGCGATATATTTTCAAACTCCGGCGCTTTTGCAGTTCCAAAACGGTTCATATGCAGAAAGAAGAAGGAAAAGGAGGTGGGGTAGCATTGCTGGTTAAAGAGGAGATTAATGCAATAGTTAGGAAAGACATTAGCTTAGATGATGTGGAATCTATATGGGTAGAGCTGCAGAACACCAAAGGGCAAAAAACGTTAGTGGGAGTTGTGTACAGACCTCCAAACAGTAGTAGTGATGTTGGGGAGGGCATCAAACAGGAAATTAGGGGTGCATGCAATAAAGGTGCAGCAGTTATAATGGGTGACTTTAATATGCACATAGATTGGGCTAGCCAAACTGGAAGCAATACGGTGGAGGAGGATTTCCTGGAGTGCATAAGGGATGGTTTTCTAGACCAATATGTCGAGGAACCAACTAGGGGGGAGGCCATCTTAGACTGGGTGTTGTGTAATGAGAGAGAATTAATTAGCAATCTCATTGTGCGAGGCCCCTTGGGGAAGAGTGACCATAATATGGTGAAATTCTGCATTAGGATGGAGAATGAAACAGTTAATTCAGAGACCATGGTCCAGAACGTAAAGAAGGGTAACTTTGAAGGTATGAGGCGTGAATTGGCTAGGATAGATTGGCGAATGATACTTAAGGGGTTGACTGTGGATGGGCAATGGCAGACATTTAGAGACCGCATGGATGAACTACAACAATTGTACATTCCAGTCTGGCGTAAAAATAAAAAAGGGAAGGTGGCTCAACCGTGGCTATCTAGGGAAATTAGGGATAGTATTAAAGCCAAGGAAGTGGCATACAAATTGGCCAGAAATAGCAGCGAACCCGGGGACTGGGAGAAATTTAGAACTCAGCAGAGGAGGACAAAGGGTTTGATTAGGGCAGGGAAAATGGAGTACGAGAAGAAGCTTGCAGGGAACATTAAGGCGGATTGCAAGAGTTTCTATAGGTATGTAAAGAGAAAAAGGTTAGTAAAGACAAACGTAGGTACCCTGCAGTCAGAATTAGGGGAAGTCATAATGGGGATCAAAGAAATGGCAGACCAATTGAACAAGTACTTTGGTTCGGTATTCACTAAGGAGGACACAAACAACCTTCCGGATATAAAAGGGGTCAGAGGGTCTAGTAAGGAGGAGGAACTGAGGGAAATCTTTATTAGTCGGGAAATTGTGTTGGGGAAATTGATGGGATTGAAGGCCGATAAATCCCCAGGGCCTGATGGACTGCATCCCAGAGTACTTAAGGAGGTGGCCTTGGAAATAGTGGATGCATTGACAGTCACTTTCCAACATTCCATTAACTCTGGATCAGTTCCTATCGAGTGGAGGGTAGCCAATGTAACCCCACTTTTAAAAAAGGAGGGAGAGAGAAAACAGGGAATTATAGACAGGTCAGCCTGACCTCAGTAGTGGGTGAAATGATGGAATCAATTATTAAGGATGTCATAGCAGTGCATTTGGTAAATGGTGACATGATAGGTCCAAGTCAGCATGGATTTGTGAAAGGGAAATCATGCTTGACAAATCTTCTGGAATTTTTTGAGGATGTTTCCAGTAAAGTGGACAAAGGAGAATCAGTTGATGTGGTATATTTGGACTTTCAGAAGGCTTTCGACAAGGTTCCACACAAGAGATTAATGTGCAATGTTAAAGCACATGGGATTGGGGGTAGTGTGCTGACATGGATTGAGAACTGGTTGTCAGACAGGAAGCAAAGAGTAGGAGTAAATGGGTACTTTTCAGAATGGCAGGCAGTGACTAGTGGCGTACTGCAAGGTTCTTTGCTGGGGCCCCAGCTGTTTACATTGTACATTAATGATTTAGACGAGGGGATTAAATGTAGTATCTCCAAATTTGCGGATGACACTAAGTTGGGTGGCAGTGTGAGCTGCGAGGAGGATGCTATGAGGCTGCAGAGTGACTTGGATAGGTTAGGTGAGTGGGAAAATGCATGGCAGATGAAGTATAGTGTGGATAAATGTGAGGTTATCCACTTTGGTGGTAAAAACAGAGAGACAGACTATTATCTGAATGGTGACAGATTAGGAAAAGGGGAGGTGCAACAAGACCTGGGTGTCATGGTTCATCAGTCATTGAAGGTTAGCATGCAGGTACAGCAGGCGGTTAAGAAAGCAAATGGCATGTTGGCCTTCATAGCGAGGGGATTTGAGTACAGGGGCAGGGAGGTGTTGCTACAGTTGTGCAGGGCCTTGGTGAGGCCACACCTGGAGTATTGTGTACAGTTTTGGTCTCCTAACTTGAGTAAGGACATTCTTGCTATTGAGGGAGTGCAGCGAAGATTCACCAGACTGATTGCCGGGATGGTGGGACTGACCTATCAAGAAAGACTGGATCAACTGGGCATGTATCCACTGGAGTTCAGAAGAATGAGAGGGGACCTCATAGAAACGTTTAAAATTCTGACGGGTTTAGACAGGTTAGATGCAGGAAGAATGTTACCAATGTTGGGGAAGTCCAGAACCAGGGGACACAGTCTAAGGATAAGGGGTAAGCCATTTAGGACCGAGATGAGGAGAAACTTCTTCACCCAGAGAGTGGTGAACCTGTGGAATTCTCTACCACAGAAAGTAGTTGAGGCCAATTCACTAAATATATTCAAAAGGGAGTTAGATGAAGTCCTTACTACTCGGGGGATCAAAGGGTATGGCGAGAAAGCAGGAGTGGGGTACTGAAGTTGCATGTTCAGCCATGAACTCATTGAATGGCGGTGCAGGCTAGAAGGGCTGAATGGCCTACTCCTGCACCTATTTTCTATGTTTCTATGAATCGAGGGGCTGAATGGCCTACTGCTCCATATTCGTATCTTCCAGAAAGAAAGAAAGTAAGAAAGAAAAAAAACACTTGCATTTATATAGTGCCTTTCACGACCACCGGACGTCTCAAAGTGCTTTATAGCCAATGAAGTATAAAACTGACAATGCTGTTCAAAAAGCATACGGGATCCTGGGCGTTATTAATAGAGGCATAAAGTACAAAAGCATGGAAGTTATGCTAAACCTTTATAAAACATTGGTTAGGGCCCAGCTGGAGTATTGTGTCCAATTCTGGGCACTGCACTTCAAGAAGGATGTCCAGGCCTTGGAGAAGGTGCAGAGGAGATTTACCAGAATGGTTCCAAGAATGAGGAACTACAATTACGTGGAGAAGCTGGGATTGTTCTCCTTAGAGTAGAGAAGGTTAAGGGGAGATTTAATAGAGGTATTCTAAATCATGAAGGGTTTTGATCGAGTAGATTGGGAGAAACTTCCATGTGGCAGGAGGACCGGTAACCAGAGGACACAGATTGAAGCTGATTGGCCAAAGATGAGAATGTTTTTATGCAGTAAGTTGTTGTGATATGGAATGTCCTGCAATGGAGGCAGACTCAGTAGTATATTTGAATAGGCAATTGGATCAAAAATCGAAAAGGAGAAATTTGCAGGGCTACGGGGAAAGTGGGGGAGTGGGACTCATTGGATCTGTAAGAGGTGGGGGCGGTGTTGTGGTCTCTATGAGGGGGTCAGGTTCCCTTCTGACCAACTTGAGCGGTTTCGAATTGCTCCCCCTCCCTTGGAATCTGTACTCTGGGTTTATTTGGGGGCTGTGACAAAAGTGAAGAGGAAACTGGTTTGATGCAATAAGAACTTTGTTTTTATTACAGTCAAGGTAATACAGGCTTACTACTCATTTAGGGTGTATAGGTCTGCTTTGCCTACATGTCCAAAGTCTAACTCATAACATTTCTTAAACATGTCTGTAAGTAGGGCCTGGTATAGCAGCTCTCTTTCCTTCGGATACCATGCAGGCAGGTGTACCTCGGTAAGGTTTAATATTACTGAAGCTACTGTGTAATGTACCCCCTGATATAACACCTTTTCTGTCGGTACCAATACTAATCCGTTTCCAGGTCCCTTGGTGGTGGTAGGACACCTTTCTATTACTGTGCGTATTGACGGGGTTGTGGGCAGGGGTTTCTTAATGTGGGCTCTTAGTTCGGTGCCGTTAATTGAGAGTGGAGAGTGTGGGACCGCACACCCATGTAGGTTAGAATCCCATCCCATCCCTTCCCCATCATCTTGCCATTGCCTGGCGAAGGCGATCGATATGCCTGCGGGACAAATATTCTCTGATCCCCACATACAAACATAAATTCCTTGTTCGGATTCCCACTATTTGTCCCAACACACTTTTACTCCTCCCCGTGTCCCCGTGATGGTGCGGTACGTATCATTACCGAATCTTTCCAGTCCGATTCTTGGTCCCATGCGCCCTTGCTGAGTTTTCGGAGCCACCACCATCTTCCTCGGGGAATGCTCCCTTTGCAAGTCAAACATGCACGTTTTCCCTCTGGAACACTGACTCGGGCAGCGTTGAGCCGCATCCAGGGATATGGAAGTGACGTCTTCCCGTAGGTAAAACCTTCCTGGCTGGAGTAGCGGGTAGAACTAGATCCCAGCCACCCTGGCCATCTTCCCTCGTGGGCGTAAACGGCGAGTTCTTCCACATCTCGGGGGCCACCCCCGGCAGTTACGATCGGTGCTCTCCCTCCTGAGGGATTCTTTCATGTCTCCTCGGTCGCCGCTGCTCATCCTTATCAGGGCTAGCAGGAACAGGATCCTTCTCATTCTGCTCTCTTTCCTATAGGGGCACATAAAACAGATTGTCTAGCCCTGAGAAAGCTCTCTGGCTTGACAAAGGTGACTTGAGTTCCAAGTTGGGCTCATAGTCTTTAATTGACTGGCTGTCTTATTCCGTTCCTTGTGGACTGATGTCTGCTTTTAACTTTATCTCACAGTCGTTCTGCTCATTATCTCACCTGTGCTTCCTTAATAGCCATACCAGTAGATTCTTCTTGCTCCCGGGGATTACCAGGCCTGTGCCTATTTTAATAGCTGCACAGGTAGATTCTTTTCCTTACCCCAGTTAACTAATATACATATACTTATCATTACACATATAATCTTACTCTACTCTAACTTATTCACTAAACATACTTAAATTCATATTGCTAAACATCCTTAAATTCACATCGCTATATATGTACATCTGCCACCTGTCTCCGGGTGGCCAGGTTAATTCCTGCCTTCTCTTTTTCTTCTTCTCCCGCTGGGTGTCCAGCGAGGTAGGTAATAGGTCGGTCTGCACCGCCTAACCCCATGTACCCTGACCGGACGTGGGTCTGAGTCCCACACTATCGGGGGAATGTCTCCTCCGGTGCTGCAGCACACCGCTCCTCTGGGGGTGGCTGTCTGGTTCGTGTCTTCCCCTGGGGGTTCTGCCTGGTTGAGGGATACGGGCTGGGGACTCTCACTTGGTGGCTGGTCCATCGCTATCTCTTCTGAGGGTCCCTCGTTGCCCGAGGCTACCGGCTGGGTGTTCCTGCTCGTGTCCTTTTGCGCTGGTCCCTTTCCCGGGGCTGAACCATTCAAATTGGAGCACTGATGACCACGGTGTCTTTGCCGTGGTGTGCAGGGAGTCCTTCTTAAGGCTCCGGCTGCTGGGGGTGCGTCCGAGTCCCAAATGATTGGGGGGAACAGCTCCTCCAGTAACACAGTCCACCGCCCCTCTAGCTACAGTCTGTGGGTCTGCCACGTCCCCTGTGGGATATCCACAGTCGGGGGCTGTTGTTGGCTTTAGCATGGTTTACAGGTTTCTGCTGTCCCTTATGTTTAGCTGCTGCCCCTGGGTTGAAAAGTTTGGACCGATTTATGTGGAAACACTTTGTTCGGCGGGGCAATTTTATGACATAGATCATGGGGCTTGCCTTGTCGACAATGTGGTACGGTCCCATGTACAGTGCCTCAAAGATCCCTACTCTAGTGTAGTTTCTCACCATAACCTGGTCCCCTATCTCTCACTTGTGAAGCTTGCGGGGTTCTAGCAGCAGTCGGTTGCTCCGATGCTGTTTTCCCATGTTGTTAGCAGCCTGCCAGTGAATCTGTTTAAGGTGTTCAAACAGATTCCTGACAAAGCTGTCCCGGTTCGCTTCCCTAAGCTGACCTTCTGTGAGTCCCGGGGCTAACACATGGGTGGGGGTTCGCATGGCTCTGTCGGTCATGAGCTCGTACGGGGAGTACCCCATGCTCTTTGACTGGCTGGCCCGGATCCCCATGAGGACTAGTGGAAGGACCTCTACCCACCCTTTGGGTGAGTCCCCTGTCTCTTTGCGCAGCCTTTCTTTGATGGTGCGGTTTAAACGCTCCACAGGCCCGGATGACTGCGGGTTATGGGCGACATGCCATTTTCTTTTGATGCGGAGTACCTGAAGGATCTCCTACATCACCTGCCCGGTGAAGTGATTCTCTTGGTCGGTCTCCACGTATTGTGGTAGTCCCCATCAAGAGAAGACTTCTCTGACCAGGATCCTGGCTGTTCCCAGGGCAGTGGCTGTTCGGCATGGGAAGGCTTCCACCCATTTAGTGAATACATCCACCAATACTAGGCAGTATTTGTAACCTCCCTGGGCAGTGGGTAGGGGCCCGATGTAGTCGATTTGGATCGACTGCCAGGGTCCCTCTACCCTCCTGATATGTCCCATAGACACCTTTCTTTTCTGGGGGTCGGGGTTATTGGCCGCGCACACCAGACAGCGAGCACAGAACTCGCGGATGTCTTCGCTGAGTCCTGGCTACCTCCCTGCCTGTTCCACTCATTGCCAAGTGGTCTCAGGTCCGGAGTGGCCTGCTCCTGGACCCTCGTGGGTCAGCTGGAGGAATTCTCTCCGGTGTTGTTGCGGTACTACCCATTGCTCCCCCCTGAACAGCATGCCTTCTTTAATGGCAATTGCTGCTGTGCCGTACGGGCTGTCTACCCTTTCCCCTTTAGTTAGCGTGTTCAGGACAATTTTGAGGACGGGGTCTTGGTTCTGGACCATTTTTAGGTCCGGGGGCAAAGCTATCCCTGCCTTCCCTGCCGTCCCCATCCTGCCCCTGACTGCTGCAATGGGTCCTGGGTTGTACGGATCCCAGAGCTTGCCCGTGCTTGGCCAACATGGTTTCCCTCGTGTGGAAATGTATTTTTATCTAAGCTGATACCATACGGTATTTGTGTGCTTTTTGATTAAAATGGAGTCCTGGCCCTTCCAGAACTTTCTGCATTTTAGCAGTCAGTTTGCATAAACAGCTAAACCTGGTTTGAGATGGCTGATGGCCATCAGACAGCTAGGAGACAAGTCATGCTGAGACAAGTAACCCCCCCCCCCCCCCCATGGTGCTCTCCTATTGTCTACACTACAGGAGTTCCATGTCACCCCACCCTTATCTTCTAGCCATTATCTTCTTTCCGAGACCTCATCCATTTGATGCAAACAGATAAACTGACCAGGAAATTGGAACAATCCTGACACAATACAAGACAGGTGATAGCCCATTACCTATGACTCATGGAGTAATGGCCGGCTGGCCAACTGATAACCCTGACAAAAGGAAATATCTGGATACCATATCAGGACCAGGATATAGTAATTAACTCTTTATCTGTATTCACTGACTGTGAGACAGAGCAATACACAGGGAGAGGCCATAACTTTGGTTTTACTGTATAAATATCTTGTTAAACTGAACAATTTCGGAGGTGTTCACTTAGCCCTTGACTGAGTGTAACCTACCCCTTGCGAGCAAGTAAATTAAAGAAACTTCTACCGGAGTAAGTGTCGGAGTCATTCTTTTCGGAGGTCGAGATTTCGACACTCGCTACGGGGTTCTGTGGTGGAATGTGCCTTCACTTTATGTATGTAGATATTCTCTTCCTCCCCTATGGCTTTCATGATCTTTTCCAGTAGGGGCTTAATTGCCAGGGGTCTCCCGTCTGCGGAAGTGTATCCGCGGCGGGACCAAATAGCCAGGTACTCTGTACTCGAATTGCAGGTGAACATATTGTCTGAGCAAATCGTGTATGGGGTAGGGAATTCTTCGGGGTGTGTGACTACATACACCACCGCAGACAGTTCAGCGTGCTGGGCGCTCATAGTACTGGGGAGTTTAATCGCCAGGGCAATGCCTGCCTCGGGGTCATAAACTCCGCAGCCTGTGAGTCGTTCACCCGCAGATACTGTGCTTGAACCGTCCACGTAGATCTCTCGGCCTGTGGGGTGTAAACCAGCCCAAAAACCTATGTTAATTTCCCATACTCCTTCTACGAAACACCAGTGGGCTATCCCTGGATAAATCATGTTGGCTGCGAGTCTTGGCTCGCAGAGACCCTTTACCCTTAGGTCCATTTGGGAGAGGAGCAGGGTCCAGCAAGCAATGCGGGCACTGCTCACTGTCCCGTCCTGAATTCTCCCGTCCAGGAGCATTTGTGTGGGTGTTTGGTGGGTAAGGAGTGTGATAGGGGACCCTCCTGTGAAGATCAGTGATCTTTTCACAGCCCAGTGAGTGGCTCGGAGGTGCCGCTCACAGTTGGAATATCCCTTCTCCACGTCCGTGAGTATCCTGGAGGAGTAGACCACTGGTCTCAGCCGGCCGTGCCGCTCTTGGAGCAGTACTGCGCTCAGGCTGTCCCCACTGACTGCTATCTCCAGGAAAAATTCTTTACCCTCATCTCTGGCCCCTAGAGCTGACGTGGTCTGCAGGTCTTTCTTGAGTTGAATAAATGCTGCCTCGCAACCTTTGTCCCATTCCCACTCCACTCCCTTGTGTAGGAGTCGGAGAAATCTCTGCAGTACCCGGTCAGCCCTAGAAAAGATCTTACTCGTGTCACTGTGTTGGGGGCGGGGAACTTCTGCACTCCTTCCCTTCTAGCTTTGTCAATGGCTCTCTCCCCTGCGCGCACAGCCAGTCCCAGGAATTTTACTTCCTTCAGGCCGATCTGTGCCTTCTTGAGGTTTACTTTAAATCCCTCTTCTTTTAACAGTTCCAGCAGCTCAGCCAGCAGTGGGACATGCTCCTCCCCCTCATCAGTGAACAGGAGCAGGTCGTCCACATACTGTTCTAATTGCTGGTGTCTACTGAAACTCTTTAAACAGTTGGCCATAGACTGATGGAAAATACTGGGGCTGTTGTGGAAGCCTTGAGGGAGACAGTTCCAAGTGTATTGCTGTCTCTTAAAGGTAAAAGTAAACTTGAACTGATCTTCTCTTCTTAAAGGGATGGACCAGAACCCGTTGGAAATATCCAGCACCGTGAAGGTGGTTGTGGAGGCTGGGATACTTCCAATGAGGTCGGCGACAGCAGCAACGGTGGGCGCACAGGCGGGGATGTTACAGTTGAGTACTCGATAGTCCATCGTGGCTCTCCAGGAGTTGTCCGGTTTCTTAACCAGCCACAATGGAGAGTTCACATGGGTAGCTATTGGTCTCAATACCCTCTGTTTAACCAGCGAACCCAAGGCTGTTTCCATGTCTGCCTCCGCCTCTCTGGGGAAGTTGTACTGTTTCTGTGGTCGGTTCATAGGATCCCCATCTATGCTAATCTCGACCCCGCTTATTCTCCCACAGTCGTGTTTGTGAGTGGCAAAAGTTGCAAGGTTTTGCCTCAAATATTCTTGATATTCTACAGGGGTGTTACTGACCAGTGATTCAAGGTCATAACCCTCCTTTGGTTTCATGGTGCACACCGTCCCTTTTCCCTGTTTTCCCGGGATAACCATCACCTCACTCTCCTGTCCCGTACAGACTGACCCCCAAAGATAGTGGTTTCTTAAATCCACTAGCATCCCATGGCCTAGGATGAAGTCAGCTCCCAGGATCCCTCTCCCTTCCTGCTCCTACTTCATCAGGACACAAGTCCACTTAGTGTGGAGTGTACCTAAATGAATGGAGAGCGGAAAGGAGAATGAGCCAGTCAGTGCCTATGAAACCCACCAAGCTGTAGGGGACCCCATTAGACAGAGGTGAGGTGGCGGGGTTAGCTGCATAGACAAGGGTGCTTGAGGCACCGGTGTCCAGCAGGTAAGTCCCTTTCACCTTTTCCACTTCCTTCTGTACGGTCGGTCTCCTCCATGCATCATACTCGAAGGCAAACAGGTGGACAGGCTGTGCCTGTCCTAGTCATGGTTTTGGTTGGGATGGGGCAGATGGGATTTGGCAGATGGGTACCGGTGGCGGTGGCTACCTTTCCAGGGCCATCTAGCATGGCTCGGAGCGCAGTTAAAAATGTTTCAAACGAGTGGGGAGGGACTGGCTTACCTGTCTCGGTCTTTTGGGCAGGGGCTGGAGAATTCTTTCCTGTGCTATTCTTCCAAGGATTTTTACAATCCCTTCTCCAGTGCTCACTCTTTCCGCACCCAAAGCAGGTACGTTTTGTATCGGAGGGGTTGCCCCCCTTGTGCTGCCATACCCTCTTATCTTGACTAGGTCAGATTTCGTGAACCCTTCCTTTTTGTGGGTGCTCTTCTGTCCCTCTGCCATTTCTGTAAGCTAGCGTCAGTTGCCTAAGCACTCCCTGTTCTGTGGCTTGGGGATCTCTGGGGTTGTACCAGGCCTCAGCCTTGGTACTTATTCTGGGTAAACTGTTAGCTACTAGGCTTCGGAGCCAGTGTGCTAATTCGTCCGGGTTTAAGTGATCCCTGTCTATGTCCCCACTGCAGGCACTTTGTACACCAGCCACAGTCGGTCTGCGAAAGCCTGTGGGGTTTCTCCTGTGAGCTGCACCGTTTTCTCTACTCACGAGAAGGGACTGCCGTCATTGCAGCCCATAACTTCTAAAATGTCCTTTTGGACGGCAGCAAATGTTTTCTGTCCTCTTTTGCTCTCAGTAAAGAGGGACTGGTACAGTTTGCTGTCTAGAGATAGGAGAAGCATCTTTGCCATTTCTGCATCATCGCACCCATTAATATCCCCTGCCTGTTCCACTTCCGCAAAGAGAACCGAGGGGTCTCCCTTTGGAGTTAGCTTTCCCAGATGGCTTATCATAAGCAGATGGGGAGTGTGGGGGACCACAAACTGACTTTCCAGGGGCCCTGGACGGGTGGACGGGCCAAACTTCTGTTGCCAGACCGGGCACATTGGCCCTGGTTCTGGCTCTCCCTGTTCTGGCTCACCTCCCTCTCCTCCCTGCGGCCAAGCCGAGCTGAAACTCGGTGCTACAGCTGGTGGTGGTTCACTATCCCTGTCCGCCCCGCAACTGATTTACCCCTCCTGCTGCTGAACCGGTGTAGTCACCGGTGCCACAGGTAGTGGCCAGGTAGTTTCTTCCTTCTCTTCCAGGTTTACCTGGGGCGTACCCGGGCTTATTAGGCATACCATGCCTTTTGCCTTGGACAGAGCAAGGTTTAAACTTTTAATTTGTTGCTGGCAGGGACCGTGGTCTCCCGATTCAAACCCATTAGCGCTAGCTACTTTATACACTGCTTGCACATCTTTTAATCTTTCCTAGAGCTCTTTGACTTGTAGGGTGAGGCGAGTGCTTTCCTCCCTCAGTGACTTTTCATTACTTTTGGCCTCGGTAACCTGACATTGAAAATAATCCTGACTGTTTTTAAACCTTTCCATTATTTGGGTCCTTTCCTGTTTTAGCTTATGGAGTTCTCCTGATAATCTTTCTTCTGACATAACCCTTTCCTGATAGTTCTCTGCGCATTCCCATAACTCTGCCTGTAATGTTTCATTCATTCTGTCCAGTAGTTGGACCTGTCGCTGTAGACAGACCAACCAAATTGCTTTCTCTACTGCTTCTTTGTGATCTTTACTTGATGTCCGCTGGGCTGCAGCGTCAGCCGGACGCTCAGTGTGCAATAGACTAAGCACCCATTCTTTAGTTACATTGACCTTCTTATACACATATGAGGAAATCCTCTTTTCCATTTTGGTTCTTTGACCCAAACCAACACTCTCTACATCACACCTGCCACGGTCGCCATTTTGTAAGGGGGCGGATTGTGTGGTCTCTATGAGGGGGTCAGGTTCCCTTCTAACCAACTTGAGCGGTTTCGAATCGCTCCCCCTCCCTTGGGTTCTGTACTCTGGATTTATTTGGGGGGGGTGTCAAAAGTGCAGAGGAAACTGGTTTGATGCAAAGAACTTTGTTTTTATTACAGTCAAGGTAATACAGGCTTACTACTCTAGTACAAAAATACACGGCCAAACTTACAATCACTCTAATAAAGAACAATACAAGGAAAGGTACAAGGTCAAACTTATAATCACTCTAATAAAGTATCATACACTATACATTCAAAGGGGGTTGCATTAAAATTATACCTCCCACCTCTCAATACCTAATTCTAGCTAGGTTAGACTCCAGGGCAGGGACTGATGCTTACCGATCCTTTTGATAGTAATGGTAGATGGTGATGTTCTTCCTTCCTTCAGGACTTCAAGACTTCGAGGCTGGAGAAGTTAGTTTACAACTGTCATGTTGGTTTCTCTCCTTGTCTTGGTGAGTAGCAACCACCCTCTCTCCTCCGCTCTCTTCGTCTCTCTCTTCTCCTCTCCTCTCTTTCCTCCCTCGCTTTCTGTTGAAAACAGTGGCCAGTTATACAATTTCAGTGTTCTAATCTTGCCGCCCAATCTGTTCACAATCCTTTGTATAATTTTGGCGGGCTTGGTTCTGCTTTGTAATATTTTGTCGGGCTCGTTAAAGTTGATATGTCTTGGGTAGGTTGATGTTCAAAAAACTGTTTCCTGATGGAAATATTTGTTTGGTAATTGCAATGTCCTTTTGTGCTTAGTCTTTTGCATACAGGCTAGATTGGGCCTCTTTGTGATGTATATGCTGAAATGGTTTGTCCAGACCCATGTTGATGGGGAGCCAACTCTGGGTGATACTGTGATGGTAATGTCTCTTGTGGAGGAAGATTTCCAAATACTCATTCTTCCAGACAGGTTAACTCAGTCCTCACACCCAGACAGTTCCAATAATCAAGTGGGCTTCTTTTGTTCCCTAGGTCTGCCCACAGGCTTGAATTTGTCTTGTAAAAGTTCACAATTCTATTAAAGTTCATAGTTTCTTCCATAAGCATTTTCGAGTTCCAAACTTTTCGGTAGATAGTCTCAAATTAAATTTCCTTTCGAATGAGCCCAAACACAGGGGGGGGGCGCGGGTTTCTGGTGAATTTTGCTCTCTGCAGATTGCTCTTTCAAAGAGCCAGCGTGGTCCGAATGAGCCAAGTGGTCTCCTTCTGTGCTGTACGATGCTATGATTCGAGGAGGGGGGAAATTTGCATTGTTGGCGCTTGACGTTAGCGCCCTGGGCGGCACTAACGGGATGCAAATGATTTCTCGCCCGGGGCTAGTACCGCCTCTCGCGCAATTCAGCGGGAGTTGGCGGAGGCGCAAACCGACAGCACCCCGGGCCACTGCGCTGGCAATGACGACATCATCGCTGTGTGCAGTGACCTATTTACACGGCCAACGGGGTGCTACCGAATTTCGGCACCTAGTCTTGTTATTTGACTGCAAACACCAGCCCCCTCCCCGCCCCCCGCCACCTGCCCCCAATAATGAATTCTTGAAAAAACAGGAAAATCAATGGATGTCACGAAAGAAACTCCGAGAAAGAAATAATCTTTTGCTTAATTGGTTTAATTAAAAATAATAAATTGCTGCTCAAAAAACAAGACTGTCCTATTGAAAATTGGATGGGTCAAGAACCCTACCCTGGTGTCAAAGAGAAAACAATGATGGCTGTTTTTCCTTTCTTGGTATGTGGGCATCACTGGCAAGGCTGGTTTTTATTGCCCATCCCGAGGTGTCCCAAGTTTGGAACATAGGAACAGGAGGAGGCCACTCAGCCCCTCGAGCCGTTTGATGAGATCATGGCTGATCTGCGACCTAACTCCATCTACCCACCCGTGGCCTCTATCCCTCAATACCTTTGGTTAACAAAAAGCTATCAATCTCCGATTTAAAATTAACAATTGATCGAGCATCGACAGCTGTTTGTGGAAGAGAGTTCCAAACTTCTACCACCCTTTGTTTCCTAATTTGACTCCTGAAAGGACTGGCTCTAATGTTTAGACTATGTGCCCTATCTGTTCCCTTCAATATCCTGAAAACTTTGATCAGATTGCCCCTCATCCTTCTAAATTGCAGGGAATGCAACCCTAGTTTGTGTAATCTCTCCACGTAACTTAACCCTTGGAGTCCGGATATCATTCGTAGAAATCGTAGAAATTTACAGCACGGAAGGAGGCCATTTTGGCCCAACATGTCCGCGCCGGCTGACAAACAGCTACCCAGCCTAATCCCACTTTCCAGCTCCTGGTCCGTAGCCCTGTTGGTTACGGCACTTTGAGTGCACATCCAAGCACTTTAAATGTGGTGAGGGTTTCTGCCTCTACCACCCTTTCAGGCAGTGAGTACCAGACCCACACCTGGGTGAAAACATTTCCCCTCAAATCATCTCTAAACCCCCAACCAATTACTGTAAATCTGTGCTCCCTGATTGTTGACCCCTCTTTTAAGGGAAATAGATCCTGCCAATCCACTCTATCCAGGCCCCTCATAATGTTATACACCTCAATACGATCTCTCCTCAGACTCCTCTGTTCCAAGGGAAACAATCTGCTAAACCTACGCTGCACGGCCTCTGAGGCCAATATATCCTTTCTATAATGTGGTGCCCAGAACTGCTCACAGTACTCCAGGAGTGGTCTAACCAGGGTTTTGTACAGCTGCAGCATAACTTCTACCCCCTTGTAGTCCAGTCCTCTCGATATAAAGGCCAGCATTCCATTAACCTTTTTGTTTCCCTTTGGTAGTTGGCCATGACATTTTAATGTTCGATGTACCTGGACCCCCCAAGTCTCTTCGGACCTTACAGTGGTCTCTTCAGAGGGGCCACTTTGGTGTGGGGCGTGGAGTCACATGTAGGCCCAGACCTGGTGAGGATGGTAGCTTTTCTTCCCCAAACGGCATTAGGGAACCGATTTTACCCCAACTTCATGGTCACATTTACTGATGCCAGCTGTTTATTTCAGGGAGTTGAATCTGGGGGATTTGATCTTACACTCTCTGGATTACAGTCCCAGTAACATACCCACCTTACCCACTGCGCCATCCAGCCCCCTCAACATGGAGCACAGTGACAGACATTGATATTCAAAATCTTCACTGGCCTGTAGCAGGTGCAGATAATCTCTTAATCTTCTAAACTCAAGGGAATACAAGCATAGTCTGTGCAACCTGTCCTCATAATTTAATCTCTTTAGCCCCGGTTCAGTCGTGACTCAGTTGGTAAGCGCTTTCCCCTCTTCAGACAGAAGGTTGTTGTTGTATATGTTGACTATGGATGTACTCTATGTGTAGTCACTGTGAGAGTGTATAAGATGGAGACTTGTTTACCTGATGTACTATCAATCAGCGTGTACAAACATGCTGACACCACTAGAGGGTGCAAGACTGGTGGAGACCGGGGGTTTCCTGCCCTGGTGGCAGGGCCCTGTACAAAAGGCTGCACACCATACTTGCACAGCATTCTGGAGTTTGCAATAAAGGACCAATGTAAAGTCCTGTCCCCTCAGCACAGATTCACACGAGGCATGTAGTGAAGTCAAGGACACTCTGGACCTGCACCTTTATTTCACAGCTCTGGAATGCTGCACTTGCCTGAGACCTGTCCTTATATACCTGTCTCTTGCAAGTGCACCCCTGGTGGTAAGGTATGCTGGTGGTTACAGGTCATGTCTTATTACAGTTATGTATAGCATGTTAGGATACAGTTATATATAATAATGTAAGATACATGACATCACTCTCCCCCAAGGTCTTATTGTCTTTATAGGTTCAGTCTCTCAGGTGGTCTACACTCTGAGTTGTTTGCCTTGGTGTCTTTGGGTGTCGTTGCTGGTATCTCGCCTGGGCTGTCTGTTTCGATTGGTGTGATTGTTGTTGACTCGCCTGGCCTGGGATTGCCCTTTCCTCAGGTTGTTCCCTCTGTCTGTCCATCAGGTGTGGTGCGAGTTCCACATTGCAGTCTGCCTCTGGTTCTGCAGTGTTGTTGGTAAATCTGCTTTTGACTTGGTCTACATGCCTCCGGTAGGTTTTGCCAATGTCCATTTGTACTACCAGTAGCCTGTTTTCTTCCTTGCCCGTTACTGTCCCTGAAAGCCATTTGGGACCCCTGCCATAGTTTAGTACAAATACATTGTCCCCTATCTCATTCCATCTCCCCCTCGAATTTCTGTCATGGTACTCAGTCAGCTTATGGCGCTTTGCCTCAACAATTTTGTGCATGTCTGGGAGGATTAATGAGAGCCTTATTTTTAAAGTCCTTTTCATCAACAGTTGCGCGGAATGATTTGCACTGCTCTCTCCGCCTGGCCGTTGGAGGCCGGCTTGAACGGTGCCTTCTTGAAGTGATTTATGCCGTGGTCAAATATAAAGTCTTGGAATTCTGCGCTGGTGAAGCACGGACCATTGTCACTGACCAATATGTTAGGGATTCCGTGCATTGCAAACATGGTTGTGAGGCTCTCCACAGTGGTGGAGGTTGTGCTCGAGTTTAAAATGGTGCATTCGATCCACTTTGTTCCTCTACAACTACGAGGAACATTTTGCCCATGAATGGGCCCGCATAGTCTACGTGCACCCGCGACCACGGTTTGGTAGGCCAGGGGCTCAGTGGAGTCTCCCTGGGGGCATTGCTGAGTTGGGCACAAATGGTGCACCTTCGGACGCAGAGCTCCAAGTCCGCGTAAATACCAAGCCACCAGACGTGGGATCTGGCTATGGCCTTCATGAGAACGATCCCCGGGTGCTCGCGGTGGAGCTCCCGGACAAATGCCTCTCTGCCCCGCATCAGGCAGTCTGCTTGTAGTGATAGCTCATGCATGCATCTGTGAAAGGGTTTTAATTCCTCGGGGCAGGCATCGCGAGCCTCTGCTCAGTCACCGGTTAGGACACATCTTTTTACTAAGGATAACGTGGGGTCGCTGGCCGTCCAGACTCTGATTTGGCGAGCCGTCATGGGCGAACCTGTGCACTCAAAGGCATTGATTGCCATGACTATCTTACAGTCCTGTTCGTCAGACCCTTCCATAGTCGCCAGGGTTAGCCTGCTGAGCGCGTCGGCACAGTTGTCTGTGCCTGGTCTGTGCCTTATGGTATAGTCGTAGGTCGCCAGCATGAGTGCCTACCGTTGAATTCGCGCCGAGGCGTTGCCGTTTATTGCCTTGCTCTCAGATAGGAGGGACATGAGGGGCTTGTGGTCAGTTTCTAACGCGAACTTGGCCCCGAAAAGGTTTTGGTGCATCTTTTTGACACCGTACACGCACGCGAGAGCCTCCTTCTCTACCATTCCGTACCCGCGTTCTGCCCGCGAAAGTGACCTGGATGCATAAGCTATGGGTTGTAATTTGCCCACAGTATTGACATGTTGCAAAACGCACCCGACCCCATACACTGCCGCATCGCATGTGAGAACTAGCTTTTTACCTGGGACAAAGAAAGTCAAAACACTGTTGGAACACAGAAGGTTGCATGCCTTATTGAAGGCGCGTTCCTGGGCGTCCCCCCAAAACCAATCGCACCTCCTCCTGAGTAGCACGTGGCGAGGCTCCAGCAGCGTGCTTAAGTTCTGCATAAAGTTCCCAAAGTAATTGAGTAGCCCGAGAAAGGCGCGCAGTTCTGAGACATTCCGGGGCCTGGGTGCCAGGCGAATTGCTTCTGTTTTGGACTCTGTTGGGCGGATTCCATCAGCGGCAATCCTTCTGCCCAAAAATTCAACCTCGGGTGCGAGAAACAGGCACTTGGATTTCTTGACTCTTAGGCCTACCCGATCCAACCGCTTTAGTACTTCCTCCAAATTACGGAGATGGGAGTCGGTGTCCCTGCCCGTGATAAGTATGTCGTCTTGAAATCCAACCATCCCTGGGATGGACTTGAGCAGACTCTCCATGTTGCGCTGGAATATGGCAGCTGCCGACCTGATGCCGAATGGGCATCGATTGTACATGAAAAGGCCTCGATGTGTGTTGATGGTGGTGAGTAGCTTGGATTCCTCGGTCAATTCTTGCGTCATATACGCAGATGTGAGGTCTAATTTTGAGAAAAGTTTACCTCCAGCCAATGTGGCAAATAAGTCCTCCGCTCTGGGAAGGGTACTGGTCCTGTAGGGAGACTCTGTTTATGGTAGATTTGAAGTCCCCACAGATTCGTACTGATCCATCAGGCTTCATGACTGGGACGATGGGACTTGCCCAGTCGCTATATTCCACAGGTGATATAATGGCCAAACATCTGCATATATGACGCAAGAATTGACCGAGGAATCCAAGCTACTCACCACCATCAACACACATCGAGGCCTTTTCATGTACAATCGATGCCCATTCGGCATCAGGTCGGCAGCTGCCATATTCCAGCGCAACATGGAGAGTCTGCTCAAGTCCATCACGGGGACGGTTGGATTTCAAGACGACATACTTATCAAGGGCAGGGACACCGACTCCCATCTCCGTAATTTGGAGGAAGTACTAAAGCGGTTGGATCGGGTATGCCTACAAGTCAAGAAATCCAAGTGCCTGTTTCTCGCACCCGAGGTTGAATTTTTGGGCAGAAGGATTGCCGCTGATGGAATCCGCCCAACAGAGTCCAAAACAGAAGCAATTCGCCTGGCACCCAGGCCCGGAATGTCTCAGAACTGCACGCCTTTCTCGGGCTACTCAATTACTTTGGGAACTTTATGCAGAACTCAAGCACGCTGCTGGAGCCTCGCCACGTGCTACTCAGGAGGAGGTGTGATTGGTTTTGGGGGGACGCCCAGGAACGGCTGGCCAAATCAGAGCCTGTCTAGTTCGTGTTCAATCTTTTCCCTCATCACATAGGGTACAGCTCTGGCCTTGTGATGGATCGGTCTAGCATCTTGTGTGATGTAGATTTTGACTTTGGCCCCTTTGAAAGTGCCCACACCTGACTGAAAGAGATGTTCAAATTGCTTTATAACTGTTGAGCAGGAGGTCCATTCCTCTAATGACATGGCATGGACATCATCCCATTTCCAGTTTAGTTTTGCCAGCCAGCTTCTCCCCAGCAGTGCTGGGGGGTTCTCCGGGGACAATCCACAGGGGAAGTCGGTTCACTGTCCCTTTGTGTGTGACAGAGAGCATGGCGCTGCCAAGGACTGGTACGATTTCTTTGGTATAGGTCCTTCGTTTGGTGTCGACCCTTGTGAGTTATGGTCTGTCTCTTTTATGTGACCACAGTTGTTCAAATTGTTGAGCGCCCATGAGAGATTGACTCGCTCCCGTATCCAGCTCCATGTTGACAGATATTCCGTTGAGTAGGACCCTCATCATTATAGGAGGCGTCCTGTTGTAGGAGCAGTGGCCATTGATCATGTTGACCCGCTGTACATCGGTGTCCCGGGTACTGTCCCCACCATCTTCTGGTCCGCTTTCCGACCCATCCGATTCGTATACCAGCCGAGCTGCCGTTTTTTTGCACATGCGGGCCAAATGCCCTTATATTCACAATTTCTGCAAACAGCCTGCTGAAATCGACATCCCCTTGACGAGTGCCCACCCCCACACCTCCAACACAGACCTGTTCCATTGTTCAAAGTGTTCCTAAAGAATGAGCTGCATCTGGCTGATCTCTCTTGAGCTTCTCTCAGTTTGTCGTTGATTGCTCGCATTCTGGATTGATATGGTGTGAACAGCCGTTCCTGTGGCCCTTGATGGCTTCTGCCTGCTGTCGAGAGCCCGTTCTCCCGGTTTTGTCTGTGTGTGGGGGTAGCAGTTTGTTTAGTGTTGTGAACTTCTTGTTCCATATTTCGTTAGTTGTCGTACCTGCATTGTAATTTTCATCTGATCCGTTGTTCGCCATTCGGTGGATCCTGTAATCCCGTAACTCGTCACCACTGTAAAGTCCTGTCCCCTCAGTACAGATTTACACGAGGCATGTAGTGAAGTCAAGGTCACTCTGGACCTGCACCTTTATTTCACAGCTCTGGAATGCTGCATTTGCCTGAGACCTGTCCTTATATACCTGTCTCTTGCAAGTGCACCCCTGGTGGTAAGGTATGCTGGTGGTTACAGGTCATATCTTATTACAGTCATGTATAGCATGTTAGGATACAGTTATATATAATAATGTAAGATACATGACAACCAAGGTCACTACAGTTCAAGTATAACAAATTGCCTTGTGGAGTCATCCATAAGTACACTATAGATATAACAACTGATGACGAGAATAAGGACTTTCACACGATCATGGATACCTTTGGTACACTAAAATTCTTTGCAGAGGGTGATGATTGGGATGCCTTCATAGAAAGGCTCGAACAATATTTTGTGACAAACGACCTGGCAGGGCAGACGGACACATTGGCGGAGAAGCGCAAGACTATACTGCTGACCAGTTGTGGGCCCGAGGTCTACCGCCTCGTCAGGGACTTGCTGGCACCCACAAAGGCCAAGGATAAGACATACGATGAGCTGACTGAACTAATTCGCGACCAACTTAAACCAAAGGAGAGCATCCTCACGGCCAGGCACAGATTCTACACACACCGCGGACCTGAGGGCCAGGAGACTTGTGGCACCATGTGATTTTGGCACGCACCTCAACGAAGCATTGCGAGACATCTTCGTTATAGGAATTGGTCACGAGGGCCTCCTTCACAAGCTACTATCTGCCGACACCACAGTCAACCTGCAGAAATCCATTGGTATCAATCAGGCATTCATGACCTCGACCTGCAGCACCAAGCAAATTAGTCATCCTGTGGACTCAAACCCGGCAAGTACTATACACAGAATGGTGCCTTTCACAGGCAGGACTGTAGAACATGGCTCTGCCCAGGGTAGAGAGCACAGACCTCAGGGTTCCAGAACTCAGAGTCCGCCGAGGGGTGCTAATCGAGTAGCACCATGCTGGCGATGCGGAGGAAACCATAGGCCTCACCAGTGTCGGTTTGCTGAGTACGTATGCAAAGTCTGTAACACGAAGGGCCACCTCCAGTGCATGTGTAAAAGAAATACGACTCACCGTCTAGCAGAGGAGTCGGTCGATGACCTTGAATCTAGCGGGGAGTATGTCCGGGAGCGAAAGGTCAGAACCAACGAGTTCCCCAAACGGGACCTGGAACAGCCAGGTTCCCAACACCGTGAGAGAGCAGGCCGAAGATTCTGCAGCCCTCAAAGAAGGACAGGGAGGCCACACACATCTGTGGTTCTGCCCACCACTCGGCAACGGCAAAGGCCCTGAGACCTGGCTCGGTGAGCGAACCAAGCCCACCCCACCAGCAGGGGGCGCAGCGCGCCATCAGACGACTAGGACCCCATCCGGTTGCTCTGGAACTAGCATCCCCGCATACCTGTACTGCTACCTCAGTACTGACCATGACTAAACCATGAATGCAATCTACTCAATCCTGGCGCACAACCATAAAAAGGAACGAATGTAAGTCATGGAACCTAGGTGCGAAGATACAAACTGAAAAAAAATTTTTTTTCTTCCTTTCTTTGTACTTGCACTGTGTCTGATCTTGCATGTTAAGATAATGGGCCAGCTGCATGATCTCGCTGTGGATGGGGGAGGGGGGAGGGGGGAGGAAATGGATGTATGTAGCCATGGACACACACATGGATCACACCCAGAACCCACTGGAACCTCCACTGCATCATTGAACCATCCAATCTGATAACCACTACCCAACTATGTGGCAAAAGGAATTGGGGGTTAACAGGGAGTGGGCCAAGCCAAAGCACAGCCAAGGTGCAAGGGCTATTGGCACTTAAGTCTGGGGAGAGCTAAGCCAGAGCACATAGTGCAAAGGTAATTGGCACAAAGGACTTGGGGGGAGTGATGTTGTATATGCTGACTATGGATGTACTCTATGTGTAGTCACTGTGAGAGTGTATAAGATGGAGACCTGATGTGCTATCAATAAGGTTCACACCGTGTACATACATGCTGGCACCACTAGAGGGTGTAACTGGTGGAGACCGGGGGTTTCCTGCCCTGGTGTCAGGGCCCTGTATAAAAGGCTGCACACCATGCTTGCACAGCATTCTGGAGTTTGCAATAAAGGACCAAGGTTACTACAGTTCAAGTACAACACATTGCCTTGCGGAGTCATTCATAAGTACACTAACAATTGTGGGTTTAAGACCCACTCCAGAGACTTGAGCACAAAAATCTAGGCTGATACTCCCAGCGCCAGTGCTGAGGAAGTGCGGCACTGTTGGAGGGACAGTACTGAGGGAGTGCCGCATTGTCGGAGGGGCAGCACTGAGGGAGCGCTGCACTGTCAGAGGGGCAGGACTGAGGGAATGCTGCACTGTCGGAGGGGCAGGACTGAGGGAACGCTGCACTGTCGGAGGGGCAGTACTGAGGGAGTGCTGCACTATCGGAGGGGCAGCACTGAGGGAGCGCTGCACTGTCGGAGGGGCAGGACTGAGGGAATGCTGCACTGTCGGAGGGGCAGCACTGAGGGAGTGCTGCACTATCGGAGGGGCAGTACTGAGGGAATGCTGAGTGCTGCACTGTCAGAGATGCCGTCTTTCGGATGAGAGGTTAAACTGAGGCCCCATCTGCTCTCTCGGGTGGATGTAACAGATCCCATGGCACTATTGGAAGAAGAGCAGGGGAGTTATCCCCGCTGTCCTGGGGCCAATATTTATCCCTCAATCAACATCACTGAACAAACTGATGATGTGACCATTATCACACTGCAGTGATGTCATGAAAGGCATTGTAGAAATGCAAGTCTGTTTTTTCTGTATCATTCTAAGATGTGGGGCCTGTAATTCAGTATGGCCACAGACAGTGCGCCTGTCAAACCTTGCCACCATTTTAGATATTTATTGAGTTTTTGAGGCCTTTTGTACTTCGTCTTTAAATGTTCCTCTTCCCTCCGTTTAGCGCATGTGTTGCTCTCTTATCTGGTGCATTGGTGGTCACATTGACTCATTGGCAGGCAGGATGTCCAGATCAAAGAGCTGTTAGGCATGTGGTAGATAGGGATTTTGCAATCATCGCACGGTTAAATTGCCTTATTGTAGCCTTAAAGGGACACTGTGCTCACGAACATTGGCAAAGCCATGTTTGTTTGGGGGGATTGAGAAGTAGGTCACAGCTTAAGAAGTAGAGGCAAGGTGACCTGCTGACCTTTCCCACATTACAACAGTGACTACACTCCAAAAGTACTTCATTGGCTGTAAAGCGCTTTGAGCCATTTGGTGGCCGTGAAAGGTGCTATATAAATGTAAGTCTTTTTTTTTCTTTCACCCCTTTGAGGCCATTGGCAAAAGAACAAGAGGTGACACGAGGAAATACTTTTTTGCGCACGAGTAGTTAGGATTTGGAATGCGCTGCCTGAGAGGGCAGTGTAAACAGATTCAATAGTAGCCTTCAAAAGGGAATCGGATAAATACTTGGAGAAAGAATTTCAGGGATATGGGGAAAGAGTGGGGGGAGTGGGACTAACTGAATTGCTGTTCGAAAGAGCTGGCGCCAACTCGATGGGCCGAATGGCCTCCTTCTGTGCTGTGCAATTCTACGATTCTATGGGTTAGAAGTTGCCACTGGCTGCAAGGGTTGTGTGTGAGTTTAAGTCCCGCTCCGTAATATTGTCCTTCTCCGCCCCTTGCCTCAGACCACGAAGTGACAGGAAACACAAGCTGGAGGCATTAACCCGAGTCGGTAAGCAAGTGATAGAGTAGGTCAGCAAGCTCTCCCCCTGTTTCATGAGCTGGGTATTATGGAACATGAGGCAGCTGGGGGAAAGAGGGTTCCCCTGTTTGGCGCTCCAAGGCTATGGTCCCCACAGGGCAGGAATATATCGTGCCTGCAATGAACATGAGGTGCAAAAGAGCAGAGAGGTCACTGAGAGTTCGACTACATCTCAGGTCTCCGTGCCCAAGGAAGGAGATACTTGCCTTAGAGGGAGTGCAACAAAGGTTCACGAGACTGATTCGTGTGATGGGGGGATTATTTTATGAAGAGAGATTGAGTAGATTGGGCCGATATTTCCCAGAGTTTAGAAGGATGAGAGGTGCTCACATTGAAATTTATAAGATTCTGAGGAGAATTGACAGGGTAGATGCTGGGAGGATGTTTCTCCTGGTTGGAGAGTCTAGAACCAGGGGTCACAGTCTCAGGATAAGGGGTCGGCCATTTAGGACAGAGATGAGGAGAAATTTCTTCACTCAGAGGGTGGTGAATCTTTGGAATTCTCTACCCCAGAGGGCTGTAGATGTTTAGTTGTTGCATATAGTCATGGCTGAGATTGATAGAGCGAAGGGGGTGATGGGTGAATGGGACTCGGCGCGAGTTAGGAGAGCTCTGGCAAAAGCTGCCATTGGCTTGAAATGCCCTCAAAGGCGATCCAAAAATTGGAAGGATGTTTGCCTCGATATGCAGTCACTTACCTTTAAGTGGGCACCCCTCTCCGTTCCCTTATTAGACCGGCCCCCCAGGAGCACTGGAAGTGAGCTGACCACTGGAAAATTGGGTGCATTCAGCACACTAACCATTCCGGCGGGATTTGTCCCATTTCCTTGCTATTCTCAAGGGCCTGAATGGTCCCTGTTCCTATTCCAGATGGCTAGATATAGTGACACTACAAGTCCCAGCCAGAATGGAGATGATTGAGTAATTCCCCGGTCAATCACGGCTGGAGACCGCATTACCTAATTATCAGCCGTGGCTCAGTGGGTCTCACTCTCGTCTCTGAGCCAGAAAGTTTTGGGTTCACGTCCCACTCCAGAAGACTTGAGTGCAAAAATCTAGGCTGACACTCCAGTGCAGTACTGAGGGATCGCCGCACTGTCAGAGAGAGAGGGGGAGGGGAGGTATTGAGGGAGTGCTGTACTGTTGGAGGGGCAGGACTGAGTGAGTGCAGTACTGTTGGAGGGGAGTATTGAGGGAGTGCCACAATGTCAGAGGGGCAGTATTGAGGGAGTGCCGCACTGTCGGAGGGACAGTACTGAAGGAGCGCTGCACTATCGGAGGGGCAGTACTGAGGGAGTGCCATCCTGTCGGAGGGGTGGTACTGAGGGAGTGCTGCACCGTTGGAGGGGCCATCTTTCAGATAAGATATTAAACCCTGTCTGCCTTCTCAGGTGGGATTGATTTTACATACACCATTTTGTTGGAGAAATCTCCCTGCTTTTATTGGGAGACTTTGCTCCAGTTTCGATCGTGAGTTCCATTTGCTGTAATTTGTAGAGACTGTTTAAATAGATTCTGTAGACTTTTTGCTGTAGTGCGCTGTTTAAATAGATTCTGTTTGCTGTAAATTAGACTGCTGCGAGTCCTCACTCATTGGCTGACACGGTGCATCTCATTGCCTGACACATGCATCCTATTGTCGAATGTTGAACACTGGATAGCCAAAGAATTAACTGTCAAACTTCTTTGTATCTTGGAGCAACAGGCTTTCTTATACAAACAGGATGACTTTGAAGTGTCATGAGAGAAAGCACAGCTTGTCTTCCGATATGAAAAGTGCCTGTGCAAAGAAATGCATGACAGTAACATGACGTCTGGCATGAGTGATTAATTCTCGCGCCTTTTGGCTAAGATCATGCGTAACTGACCTGACAGGGGAGTAACCATGACCCCAAAGTGGTTCTCCCTGGATCAGGAAGGTGATTCTCCTATGCTTTTTGGAAATAGGAGGTGTGTGGGGGGCCTGACCCATCCACCTACATGGCACGAACCTGGTATTGCTTTACTTCCAGGAATGGTGCTTGGGCTCCAGGCCTTTTGGCTAAGAGCATTGGCGCAGGGTGATCCTTGATGTGTGCAAGGTGACCTCTGGCGTTTGTGATCTGACAAAGAATTGGAAAGATTGGCAACGAATAAATAAAAAAAAAAAATGAGTGATTAAAGTGTAACGTAGGGCGAGGGTAATAAACAGGTCGAGGGATCAATTAATTATAGTATGGAAAGGTAACGGTTAATAAAGCCTGTTCTTCAAAGGGTTTAAGATGTCAGTTCAGGAAGTTGGTTGTGGTGGTTGGAGGTCAATCATCACAGCTCCAGGACATCGCTGCAAGAGTTCCTCAGGGCAGGGTCCTGGACCCAACCATCTTCAGCTACTTTATCAATGACCTACCCTCCATCATAAGGTCAGAAGTGGGGATGTTCGCTGATGACTGCAACTCCTCAGAAAATGAAGCAGTCCATGCCCGCATGCAGCAAGACCTGGACGACATTCAGGCTTGGGCTGATAAGTGGCAAGCAACATTCATGCCACACAAGTGCCAGGCAATGACTATCTCCAACAAGCGAGAGTCTAACCACCTCCCCTTGATATTCAACGAATCCACCACCATCAACATCCTGGGGGTCACCATTGACCAGGCACATAAATACTGTGGCTACAAGAGCAGGTCAGAGGCTGGGTATTCTGTGGCAAGTGTCTCACCTCCTGACTCTCCAAAGCCTTTCCACCATCTCATCATCATCATCATAGGTAGTCCCTCGAAGCGAGGATGATTTGCTTCCACGCCAAAAAGAATGAGTTCACAGGTGTTTCAATGAAGGACCTAATATTCCAGGTCCTGAACTACATCTTGAAGGGTGGAAGGTGCCTGTGCGTGGATTTTTTTTAACGTGTGGTGGCCGTTGCACATCAGCCACCACACGGACTTGATCCAGCGGCAAGGATTAACCAAGATGATTGGAGACCTGCTATGCTGCATGGACCGAGTGCGTACATATATCGCATTGTGGGCTGGCCCGTGCTGCCCTTGGGCCCCTGGCCCCAAACTCACGCCTCTCCTGGACCCCGATCACATCTCTCCATAGTCTCTTACTGCTCCTGCTATATCTGCCCGCACTGCAATCACCAACCTGGACATTGATGACGTCACTTTTCGCTGCCGTCGCCCTCCTGCACCAGCTTGCGCTGCTCCCTGAAATGGCCTCCATGCTGCTCCCGGGCTGCCGCACCACCGCTCCTTTTATGGCCCCGACCTGCCGCTGGTGTTCTCATGCAGGTCGGGGCCTCCACGCTGCCATCTAAAAGGCACAAGTCAGGAGTGTAATGGAATACTCTCCACTTGCCTGGATGAGTGCAACTTCAACAACACTCAAGAAGTTCGACACCATCCAAGACAAAACAGCCCGCTTGATCGGCACACTACCCACCACCTTCAACATTCACTCATCATCATCATCATAGGCAGTCCCTCGGAATCAAGGAAGGCTTGCTTCCACTCTTAAAGATGAGTCCTTACGTGGCTGAACAGTCCAATACGAGAGCCACAGTTCCTGTCACAGGTGGGACAAATAGTTGTTGAGGGTAAAGGAGGGTGGGACAAGTTTGCCGCACGCTCCTTCCGCTGCCTGCGCTTGATTTCTGCATGCTCTCGGCGATGAGACTCGAGGTGCTCAGCGCCCTCCCGGATGCACTTTCTCCACTTAGGGCGGTCTTTGGCCAGGGATTCCCAGGTGTCGATGGGGATGTTGCACTTTATCAGGGAGGCTTTGAGGGTGTCCCTGTAACGTTTCCTCTGCCCACCTGGGGCTCGTTTACCGTGTAGGAGTTCTGAGTAGAACCCAGTGGCTGCAGTGTGTACCATCTGCAAGATGCACTGCAGCAACTCGCCAAGGCTTCTTTGACAGCACCTCCCAAATCCGCGACCTCTACCGCCTACAAGGACAAAGGCAACAGGCGCATGGGAGCACCACCACCTCCATGTTCCCCTCCAAGTTACACACCATCCTGTCTTGGAAATATATCGGCCATTGCTTCATCGTTGCTGGAATCCTGGAACTCCCTCCCTCCCTGCCAACTTCAGATAACATGCAGGTTTTTCAACTAAGATGAAGGTTGAGGGAGTACCTTCACCACAAGGACTGCAGCGGTTCAAGAAGGCGGCTCACCATCTTCTCAAGGGTGATTAGGGATGGGCAATAAATGGTGGCCTTGCCAGTGATGCCCAGATCCTGGAACAAATTTTTTTTTAAGTCTTCTTTGAGGGAACTAGCTTTGGAGTAAACAACTAAAAGTGTTTACATGAAGAGACAGTCTGCAAAGGATTTGATGGAGACAAATATGGTGTATAAAGCATCCGGTTTTCAACAGAACTTCAGCGGGCCCGAAAGATACAGAAACCGAAAGTCAGCCATTAATGAAGTCTATTTTTTATTGGTTCATGGGATGTGGGCATCGCTGGCAAGGCTAGCATTTATTGCCATTCCCTAATTGCCCTTGAGAAGGTGGCAGTGAGCCGTATCGGCACGTCCCGGAGCGCAAGTCTTCAGCACGATAGCCCGGATGCTGTCGGGGGCAGTAGTCTTTGCTGTATCCAGTGCGCTCAGCCGTTTCTTGATAATCTGGTCCACGTATTCCACCATCAAGTGTCTCGTGCTTACTCGGAACCGTGTTGTTGGGAACCAGAGGAGGAAGGAGGTGGAACGCTAACGGCTGCCACAATGCAACTCATTGGCTGACACAGCGGTGTCAATGGACACACTGCTTCTTGACTCAAGTGTTCCAGGGCTTGAATGTCGACACTCAGAGTATGAGCTCGTGGGCAGCAAAAGAATAAAAAGTACCCTGCCAACTTCAGATAACATGCAACTTAAACATGTGCCTGATTGTTTTTCAACTAAGATGAAGGTTAGCTAGATCTCACTGGAGCCATGCTGCACCCTATCAGATTATCAGTTTGGTGGTTGCGATGAGAGGAAGTTATTTTAACAAATTCGCGCTGAGTCGGAATGAAGTGGCTCCATTATCTTTCTCACAGATCTTTACAGAGAGCAAGCATGTAGAAGAGGAAGGATTTTTTCATGTATTCATCTATCATTGTAACCCATAAGCTGACCGAAGTTGTACACCTTAAGAACATTGACCATAAGGGGGTGAACTTGTGGGAGACACTCCTAACCTGGACTTTTAGGTATAAAAGGGGAAGCTCCACTCACCTTCATCACTTGAGGTCTTGGTAATAAAGGTAACTGGTCACAGAGTGACCTTCTCTCAAGAATGGGCCTCATGTGCATTTATACTGTATAGTAAGGATATATCAGATTTTAAACTGTAGCGCTGTCTATTTCTGCATTTATGTCTTTCTGAATCCGACTCTGTCAGTAATGAAGCCTGTCTCTATAGGCCCCATTTACACAGTGTCTCATTGGATGGACTGGGTCAGTCTGCCTCCAGGCCCCACATACACGATGGCGCCAGAGCTGTACAGTGTCGGCGTGGCTCAGTGGGTATCTCTAGTGCCTCTCAGTCAGAAGGTCATGCGTTCGACCCGCACTCCAGACACTTGAGCCCATAATCCAGGCCAACACTGTTAAGCCCTGACGCTAATGTACTGACTTACATGAGACACATGCTGAAGTCAAGGTCACTCAGGACCTGCACCTTTAATTCACAGCTCTCCAGTGCTGCACTTGCCTGAGACCTCCCTTTATATACCTCAGTGGGACAGGTATCGAGTGTCTCCTGCAAGTGCACCCCTGGTGGTAAGGTATGCTTATTGTTGCAGGTCATATCCAGTTACAGTCATGTGTAGCATGGTAAGATACAGTTATATACAGTAATGTGAGATACATGAAATCACCCTCCCGCAAGGTCTTATTGCCTTTATAGATTCAGTCTCTCAGGTGGTCTGCACTTTCGCGTGGAGCATCTTAGTTGTGATTCAGTTGTTTGCCTTGGTGCCTATGTTTCGTTTGGTGTGATTGCTGGTATCTCGCCTGGGCTGTCTGTTTCGTTCTGTGTGATTGCTGATATCTCGCCTGGGCTGTCTGTTGAGACTGCCCTTTCCTCAGGTTGTTCCACCTGTCTGTCCACCAGGTGTGGTGTGAGTTCCACATTGTAGTCTGCTTCTGGTTCTTCAGTGTTATCAGTGAATCTACTTTTTACATGGTCTACATGCCTCCGACAGGTTTGGCCATTGTCCATTTGTACAACCAGTAGCCTGTTTTCCTCTTTGTCTGTTACTGTCCCTGCAAGCCATTTGGGACCCCGGCCATAGTTTAGCACAAACACTTTGTCCCCTATACCATTCCACCTCCCCCTCGAATTTCGGTCATGGTACTCAGTTAGCTTTTGACGCTTAGCCTCAACAATTTCATGCATGTCTGGGAGGATTAATGAGAGCCTGGTCTTTAAGGTTCATTTCATCAATAGTTGCGCGGAGGGAACCCCAGTCAACGAATGCGGACGAGATCTGTATGCCAGCAGCAGTCGCGACAGACGACTCTGCAGCGTGGGACGTTGGATTTTTTGCATGCCTTGTTTAATGATCTGCACTGCTCGCTCTGCCTGGCCATTGGAGGCTGGCTTGAAAGGTGCCGTCTCAACGTGATTTATACCGTGGTCAACTATAAAATCGTGAAATTCTGCGCTGGTGAAGCACGGACCATTATCACTGACCAATATGTCAGGAATGCCGTGCGTTGCAAACATGGTTCTAAGGCTCTCCACAGTGGTGGAGGTGGTGCTCGAGTTTAAAATGGTGCACTCGATCCATTTTGAAAATGCATCAACGACTACGAGGAACATTTTGCCCATGAATGGGCCCGCATAGTCTACGTGCACCTGTGACCACGGTTTGGTGGGCCAGGGCCAGGGGCTCAGGGGGGCCTCCCTGGGGGCATTATTGAGTTGGGCACAAATGGTGCACCGACGGACGCAGAGCTCCAAGTCCGCATCAATGCCAGGCCACCAGACATGAGATCTCGCTATGGCCTTCATAAGGATGATCTCCGGGTGCTCGCGATGGAGCTCCCGGACAAATGCCTCCTTGCCTCGTAAGGGCATCACTACTCGGCTGCCCCACATCAGGCAGTCTGCCTGTAGTGAGAGTTCATGCATGCGCCTATGGAAGGGTTTGACCTCCTCGGGGCAGGCATCGCGAGCCTGTGCCCAGTTACCAGTTAAAATGCATCTTTTAACTAGAGATGACGTGGGGTCGCTGGTCATCCAAGCTCTGATTTGGCGAGCCTTTATGGGCGAACCTGTGAATTCAAAGGCATTGATTGCCATGACCATCTCACAGTCCTGTTTGTCGGACCCTCCTGTGGTCGCCAGGGGTAGCCTGCTAAGCGCGTCGGCACAGTTGTCTGTGCCTGGTCTGTGCCTTATCGTGTAGTCATAAGCCGCCAGCATGAGTGCCCACCGCTGAATGCGCGCCGAGGCATTGGCGTTGATTGCCCTGCACTCGGATAGTAGGGACATGAGGGGTTTGTGGTCGGTTTCTAATGCAAACTTGGCCCCGAAAAGGTATTGGTGCATCTTTTTGACACCGTACATGCACGCGAGCGCCTCCTTCTCAACCATACCGTACCCGCGCTCCGCCCGCGAAAGTGACCTGGAGGCATAAGCAACGGCTGCAATTTACCCGCATCATTGACGTGCTGTAAAACGCACCCGACCCCATACGCTGACGCATCACATGTAAGGACTAACTTTTTACCTGGGTCAAAAAAGACTAAAACACTCTTGGAACATAGAAGGTTGCGTGCCTTATTGAAGGCACGTTCTTGGGCGTCCCCCCAAAACCAATCGCATCCCTTTCTGAGTAGCACGTGGAGAGGCTCCAGCAGTGTGCTCAAGTTCTGCATAAAGTTCCCAAAGTAATTGAGTAGCCCGAGAAAGGCGCGCCGTTCCGAGACATTCTGGGGCCTGGGTGCCAGGCGAATTGCTTTGGTTTTGGATTCGGTTGGTTGGATTCCATCAGCGGCAATCCTTCTGCCCAAAAATTCAACCTCAGGCGCGAGAAACAGACACTTGGATTTCTTAACTCTTAGGCCTACCCGATCCAATCGACTTAGTACTTTTTCAAGATTGCGGAGATGAGAGTCGGTGTCCCTGCCCGTGATGAGTATGTCATCTTGAAACACAACTGTCCCCGGGATGGACTTGAGCAGACTCTCCATGTTGCGCTGGAATATAGCAGCTGCCAACCTGATGCCGAATGGGCATCGATTGTACACAAAAAGGCCTCGATGTGTGTTGATGGTGGTGAGTAGCTTAGACTCTTCAGTCAGTTCTTGGGTCATATATGCAGATGTGAGGTCAAGTTTCGAGAAAAGTTTTCTTCCAGCCAACGTGGCAAATAGGTCCTCCGCTCTGGGCAGCGGGTATTGGTCCTGTAGGGAGACTCTGTTTATGGTAGACTTGTTCGTACGGATCCATCAGGCTTCATGACGGGGACGATGGGGCTTGCCCAGTCGCTGAATTCCACGGGAGAAATTATGCCTTCCCGCAGAAGCCGGTCCAGTTCGTTTTCAATCTTTTCTCTCATCACATAAGGCACAATTCTAGCCTTGTGATGGACTGGTCTGGCATTCTGTGTGATGTAGATTCTAACTTTAGCCCCTTTGAAGGTGCCCACACCTGGCTGAAAGAGATGTTCAAAACGGCTTAGAACTGTTGAGCAGGAGGTCCGTTCCTCTGACGACATGGCGTGAACATCATCCCATTTCCAATTAAGTTCTGCCAGCTAGCGTCTCCCCAACAGGACTGGGAGATACCCGGGGACAATCCACAGGGAAAGTCGGTTCACCATCCCTTTGTGTGTGACCGAGAGCATGGTGCTGCCAAGGACTGGGACGATTTCTTTAGTATAGGTCCTTAGTTTGGTGTCGATCTTTGTGAGTTTTGGTCTGTTGCTTTTGTGCGGCCACAGCTGTTCAAATTGTTGAATGCTCATGAGGGATTGACTGGCCCCCGTGTCCAGTTCCATGTTGACGGGTATCCCATTGAATAGAACCCTCATCATAATTGGAAGCGTCTTGGTGTAAGAACAGTGGACATTGATCGTGTTGACCCGCTGTACCTTGGCGTCCCGTGCACTGTTCCAACTGTCTTCTGGTCCACTTTCCGACACTTCCGATTCGCATACCAGCCGAGCTGCTGTTTTTCTGCACAGGTGAGCCTGATGCCCTGTATAGTTGCAGTTTCTGCAAATGGCATGCTGAAATCGACACACCCTGGTTGAGTGCCTTCCCCCACATCTCCAACACAGACCATTTCCATTGTTTCCGAAGGATGAGCTGTGTCTGGCTGATCTCCCTTGAGCTTCTCTCAATCTGATATTGATTGCTCGCATTGTGGATTGATGAGGTGTGATCGGCCGTTCATGTGGCCCTTGATTTTGATGGCTTTTGGCGCCACTGTCTGCTGTTGAAGGTCTGCTTTCCTGCCTCTGTCTGTGTGTGGGGGTAGTGGTTTGTTTCACAATGTGAACTCCTTGTTCTGATGTTTCGTTAGTTGTCGTACCCGAAGTATAGATCAGCCTTGTTTCTTCTTCGCCTGCCAAGAATGTCTGTGTGACCAGTGCTGCTGCCTCTAGAGTCAAGTTCTTAGTCTCTATACGCTTTCGGAATATGCCTGCATGGCCTATTCCTTCAATAAAAAAGTCTCTCAGTACTTCTCTCCTTAGTTCATCGGAGAACTCACATGAACTAACCAGCCTCCGAAGTTCCGCCACGAAGTCGGGTATGCTTTGGCCCACACAGCGTCTGTAGTTGTAGAACCTGTGTCTGGCCATGTGTAGGCTGCTCTCTGGCTTCAGGTAGTCTCTCACAGTGTGCTCAACTCCTCAAACGTCTGGCTTGCTGGTTTCTCGGGTGCCAGCAGGTCTTTCATTAAAGCGTATGTTTTTGAGCCACAGCTGGTTAAGCGATTGGCTCTTCTCTTGTCTGCCTTATCGTCACCCAGCCAGTCTTTGGTTACAAAGCTTTTCTGGAGCCTTTCTATAAAGTCCTCCCAATTGTCTCCAGCATTGTATTTCTCATCTGAGCTGTTGGTAGCCATTCTGTGGATTCTGTGATCCCGTAACTCGTCGCCACTGTTAAGTCCTGACTCTAATGTACTGACTTACACGAGACACATGCTGAAGTCAAGGTCACTCAGGACAGGCACCTTTAATTCCAGCTCTCCAGTGCTGCATTTGCCTGAGACCTCCCTTTATATACCTCAGTGGGACAGGTATCGAGTGTCTCCTGCAAGTGCACCCCTGGTGTTAAGGTATGCTTATTGTTACAGGTCATATCCAGTTACAGTCATGTGTAGCATGGTAAGATACAGTTATATACAGTAATGTGAGATACATGACAAACACTCCCCATGCAGTACTGAGGGAGCGCCGCACTGTTGGAGGGGCAGTACTGAGTAAGTACTGCACTGTTGGAGGGGCAGTACTGAGTGAGTGCTGCACTGTCAGAGGGGCAGTACTGAGGGAGTGCCGCGCTGTCGGAGCGGCAGTACTGAGTGAGTGCTGCCCTGTTGGAGGGGCAGTACTGAGGGAGTGCAGCACTGTCAGAGGTGCAGTACTGAGTGAGTGCTGCACTGTCGGAGGAGCAATACTGAGAGTGCTGTACTGTTGGAGGGGCAGTACTGAGTGAGTGCTGCACTGTCGGAGGGGCAGTACTGAGGGAGTGCAGCACTGACGGAGGTGTCGTCTTTTGGATGTCCCGTCTGCCATCTCAGGTGGACGTTAAATATCACACGGCCACTATTGGAAGAAGAGCAGGGGAGTTCTCCCATGCCCCTCATTGGATAGCCAGTACAGGCCCTTGGGAGAAGAACAGGGGAGTTCTCCTTGGTGTCCTGGGGCCAATATATATCCCTCAGTCAACATAACAAAAAAAACCCAGATTATCTGGTCATTATAACGATGCTGTTTGTGGGAGCTTGCTGTGTGCAAATGGGCAGTCGCGTTTCCTACATTACAACAGTAACTGCACTTCAAATATTTGTAATTCTCTACCCCAGAGGGCTGTCGTTGAGTATATTCAAACAGAGCTCGATAGATTTTGGAGCTGGAAATTCGGTTGTGTCGTGCCTCTGTTCATGCCCCAGAGGGGCAGTAATGCAAGTCGAATTACTTACCGCCTGGAGTCGCAGCTTGCAGTGCCCCGCGGGGAAATTTGTGTTTTGCAGCGCGGCAAATGTTACCGCCTCGGTCAGTAATTTCATTCAAATCATAATGTCAGTCGTCGTACAATATCCCGCTAAAGGCCCGCTCGCAAAATTAGGTGCATCCGCCTCATTTAGCGCCCACACCTAACCATGCCAGAGAAACCAGTGGTTCCACAGTCCATTGGCGTAATCTGCAGCCTATTTAAATGGAGGGTGGGGAATTATAAATCGGAGGACACATTTCCACACAGTACACTGCATGAACCTCTGAGGTTAAATCTGAACAATGATCTGAACAATTACAGGGTCCTTCCAGCTTGAGTGAAATAATTTAATGGGTGCATTACTAGTTCGCCAGCTCGCCTACTCCATGCTCTGGTTAGGCTGCATGAAGATACAAGGGCTGTTGGCCATGCAGGGCCATGAATGAGGAGAGGCCGCAGGACAGGAGGCCTTACCCCTCCCACAGGTTTGCAGGCAGCAACGCTCATACCTCCAGCTCTCTGAGGAGCAATATGTGCGAAGGATGCGCTTCCGAGAGGATGTGCTGATAGAAATTTGCCATCTCCCACAGGCAGACCTGCAGCCTCACATCGGGAGGAGGAGAACGAGGAGACTGGTGAGGCCAAGAATAGCTGGCATACCAGGAGGAACAGCATCCACGGTAGAGGCCACGTGACAATGCTGCCGGACCTGGAGCCACACATCAGTGGCTCAGAATGCATTGAGTCTCTTGAATGGAGCAAGCTCAGGGATGCAGCTAATACTGACCGAGCAATGTGCCACCATAATGGTTAAAGTCCACAATCAGACACAAGACGCCAATGTAAAACGGTCAGAGTAAAATTTTATTGACGACACTATTGTGTTCCTAATACAGATGAGACTGCACACAGGGAGGTTAAAGTAATAGTGACCTCAGTCTTTAATACGACACTCCAGAGTGAGGAACATGCCTTAGGGGCCGGCTTATATACAGTGCTCCCAAGGGATGCTGGGATCCCTTGGGACGTCAGGGGAAGAGCTCCCTGGTGGCGGAACATGGGAGTGCATGCTTTACAGATACACAACATCACTCCCCCCGCCAATGTCAAAGTAAAAACTATTTACAAGGTGAGACGATCAGGAGCCTTTCTTTCCCTGGTGGACCGCCTCGGTACAAATGTCTGTTCTGGTGTGTTGGCTGTGCCCTCGCTGGGCTGGCGTGTTGTTGGCCCTGCAGGGCTGCTGGGTGAGCCTGGCTTTGCTGGGCTGTTGGGCATGATGGGTTCGATTTCCTGGTCTGGCGTGGTGTCGTTGATCCTTTGGGTGTGTGTTGTGGGCTCGAAAAAGGTGGTGGCTGCTGTGGGTTGTTCAGGGCAGTCTGTGACGCACAGCCTCGTTTGGTCCAGGTGCTTTCTGCAAATTGTTCATTGTCGAGTTTGACTACAAACATCCTATTCCCTTCTTTAGCTATCACCGTGCCCGCGATCCACTTGGGACCATGTCCATAGTTTAGCACATACACAGGGTCATTCAGATCAATTTCCCGTGACACAGTGGCGCGACCATCGTTTACATTTTGTTGCTGCCGCCTGCTCTCTACCTGATCATGCAGGTTGGGGTGAACCAGTGAGAGTCTGGTTTTAAGTGTCCTTTTCATGAGTAGCTCAGCCGGGGGCACCCCTGTGAGCGAGTGGGGTCTCGTGCGGTAGCTGAGCAGTACTCGGGGCAGGCGGGTTTGGAGTGAGCCTTCTGTGACTTGTTTAAGGCTCTGTTTGATGGTTTGTACTGCCCGCTCTGCCTGCCCATTGGAGGCTGGTTTAAACGGGGCCGAGGTGACATGTTTGATCCCATTGCAGGTCATGAATTCTTTAAATTCAGCAATGGTGAAACATGGCCCGTTGTCACTGACCAGTATGTCAGGCAGGCCATGGGTAGCAATCATGGCCCTCAGGCTTTCAATGGTGGCGGTGGTGGTGCTTCCCGACATTATTTCACATTCAATCCATTTTGAAAAAGCATCCACCACCACCAGGAACATTTTACCCAGAAACGGGCCCGCATAGTCGACATAGATCCTGGACCATGGTCTGGAGGGCCAGGACCACAAACTTAGTGGTGCCTCTCTGGGCGCGTTGCTCAACTGAACACACACGCTGCATTGCCGTACACAGGACTCGAAGTCAGAGTCGATACCGAGTCACCACAGGTGGGATCTGGCTATCGCTTTCATCATTACTATACCCGGGTGTATGCTGTGGAGATCCGAGATGAACGTCTCACTGCTCATTTTTGGTAGCACTACGCGGTTACCCCACAACAGGCAGTCTGCCTGAATGGACAGCTCGTCCTTTCGCCACTGGAACGGCTTGATTAGCTCTTGCATTTCAACGGGGATGCTGGCCCAGCTCCCATGCAGTACAGAGTTTTTTACTAGGGACAGCAGAGGATCTTGGCTGGTCGAAGTCCGTGACAGGTAATTTATCATTTTCAAATGCTTCCATGACCATCAACAAGTCTGCGGGCTGTGCCAACATCAACAAGTTTGCAGGCTGCGCCATTTCCACCCCCGTGGTGGGCAATGGTAGCCGACTGAGAGCATCCACACAGTTCTCGGTGCCTGGCCTGTGGCGGATGGTATAGTTATACGCTGATAGTGCGAGTGCCCAACTTTGTATGCGGGCTGAGGCATCAGTATTTATCCCTTTGTTTTCAGCGAACAGGGATATGAGGGGCTTATGATCGGTTTCCAGCTGAAATTTGAGGCCAAACAGTTACTGATGAATTTTCTTTACCCCGAACACACACGCTAATGCTTCTTTCTCAATCATGCTGTAGGCCCTCTCAGCCTTAGACCAGCTCCTGGAAGCATAGGCGATAGGTTGCAACTGCCCCGCAACGTCCGTATGACGACACATCACATGCTAACACAAGTCTTTTACACGGGTTATACAATACAAGCAGCTTGTTGGAGCATAAAATATTTCAGGCTTTCTCAAAAGCAATTACTTGTCTTTTTTTCCCCATACCCAGTTCTCACCTTTATGCAATAACACATGTAGGAGCTCTAAGAGGGTGCTTAATCCCGGTAGGAAGTTACCAAAACAGTTGAGGAGTTCCAGGAACGACCATAGCTCCATGACGTTCTGTTGTCTGGGCGTGTTCCTGATAGCCTCTGTGGACCGAATGCCGTCCGTCACGATCTTTCTCCCCAAAAACTCCACTTCTGTTGCCATGAAGACGCATTTCGACCACTTCAGCCGCAGCCCTACGCGATCCAATCGCTGGAGGACCTCCTCCAGGTTTTGTAGGTGCTCAATTGTGTCCCGACCCGTGACCAATATGTCGTCCTGAAAAACCACCATGTGTGGTACCGACTTGAGTAGGCGCTCCATGTTTCTCTGGAAGATCGCTGCAGCTGACTGAATTCCAAACGGGCATCAGTTGTAGATGAACAATCCCTTGTGCGTGTTGATGCAGGTGAGGCCCTTCGAAGACTCCTCCAGCTCCTACGTCACGTCGAGCTTGGTGAACGTCTTGCCTCCTGCCAGCGTCGCAAATAGGTCGTCTGCCTTAGGTAGAGGGTATTGGTACTGTAGTGAGAAACAATTAATAGTTACTTTATAATCGCCGCAAATCCTGACCGTGCCATCACTTTTGAGTACTGGAACAATCGGGCTGGCCCACTCGCTGAATTCCACTGGGGAGGTGATGCCCTCGCATTGCAGCCTGTCCAGCTCGATTTCCACTCTCTCCCTCATCATGTGAGGTACCACTTGCGCTTTGTGGTGAATGGGTCGTGCCTCTGGGACCAAGTGGATCCGCACCTTCATCCTGGAAAAGTTTCCAATGCCTGGCTCAAAAAGGGAAAGAAATTTGTTAAGAACTGGGTACATGAGGCCTCATCGACATGTGATAGCACTCAGATGTCATCCCAGTTCAAGTGGATTTTGGTCAGCCAGCTCCTTCCAAGCAGTGTGGGGCCATCGCCCGGGACAATCCAGAGTGGCAGTTCGTGCACCGTGCCCTCGTAAGTGACCTTGACCATGGTGCTGCCCAGGACAGTGATAAGCTCTTTGGTGTACGTTCTCAGTTTTGTGTGAATGGGGCTCAGGGCTGGTCTGAATGCCTTGTTGCACGACAGTGTCTCAAACATCTTTTTACTCATGATGGATTGGCTAGCGCCGGTGTCCAGTTCCATGGCTACGGGTAAGCCATTCAATTTTACGTTTAGCATTATAGGTGGACATTTCATCGAAAATGTGTGCACCCTGTGTACTTCAGCATCTGCCTCCTTTCTCTGAGGCTCGAAGTTGCTTTCATCTACCATGGACCGATCTTCCTCTGCCACGTGGTGGTTAGCAGGTTTTGCAGAGTTACCCCATTGTTCCACAGCTCTTGCAAACATACCCTTTGAAGCGGCATGAATAGGCTGAATGGAAGCCTCCACAACGCCAACAAGGTGTGAATTGCCTTGCATTCATCCTTTGTTGCGGACTCTGAGTCATCTGGGTCACCTGAGGCCTGCTGGCAGTTGCAGACTCGTGGTTTCTGCCCTGTACATTTCTGCTCGCAAACACAGTTCCAATTAATTTATGAACATTGCTCGCACTTGTGTGCTGAGAGATTTGTTTGGTGTTATCACTGGTGGACATAAACGCCTGTGCTATTGCAATGGCCTTACTGAGGGTCAGTGTCTCTACAGTAAAAAGTTTTCATAGGATGGTCTCATGGCCAATGCCAAGGACAAAAAAGTCTGAGCATTTGCTCCAGGTAGCCATCAAACTCACATTGTCCTGCAAGTCGCCTTCGCTCGGCGACATAGATCGCCACTTCCTGACCTTCAGATCGCTGGCACGTGTAGAACCGATACCTCGCCATCAGCACGCTCTCCCTCGGGTTAAGATGCTCCCGAACCAGTGTACACAGCTCCTCATACGACTTATCTGTGGGTTTCACCGGAGCTAGAAGGTTCTTCATGAGGCTGTAGGTCGGTGCCCCGCAGACCGCGAGGAGGATCGCTCTCCTTTTTGCAGCGCTTCTTTCTCCGTCCAGCTCGTTGGCTACAAAGTACTGGTCTAGCCGTTCGACATAGGCCTCCCAGTCTTCACACTCCGAGAACTTTTCCAGGATGCCCACAGTTTGCTGCATCTTTATGTTGGATTCGTATACTCGTCGCCAGTTATTGTATTCCTAACACAGATGAGACTGCACACAGGGAGGTTAAAGTAACAGTGACCTCAGTCTTTAATAAGACACTCCAGAGTGAGGAACAGGCCTTAGGGGCCGGCTTATATACAGTGCTCGCAAGGGATGCTGGGATCCCTTGGGACTTCAGGGGATGAGCTCCCTGGTGGCGGAACATGGGAGTGCATGCTTTACAGATACACAACAGATACCACAGCCAAACCCCTCCCCAACAAGTAACAAAACAAAACACAACGACCCGTTGAAAGAGCACCAAACACAATAAAGTTAAACAATGTTTGGACAAAGGGCCCTTCCATTAGTCATCCCACAGCAGCATCCATGTGGCATATTAAGCACACATACAACAATAGGTTATGTAAAACAATGCAACGACATACTTAGAGACATTATTTACACGATGAGGACGCCTGTCCTCACTCGGACTTCCGGTCACATTTGCAAACCCTTACCTATACCTCCCTCCCAAGCCTACTGCTCCTCCTCAACATGGCCTCAGTGCCGACAGCAAGGCTGCTTGAGGGTGCTATGTGTGTGGGGCAGACAGGCCAGATGGCCTAGCAGGACGGCCTAGACCAGCTCTGGGCCTGCGGACTCCACAGCCACAGCATCGGCGGCAGCAGTATGTAATGGCTCAGCTGTAGACCGCAGCAGGTGCAAAGTCGGAGTGGCAGTGGTGGGAGCTGGAATGTTGTCTTCTTGAGGAAGGACAGCACCTTCCATTTCCAGAGTCCCACTACCACTCACACGGGGCAGACCCTCAACATCCTGAGCACGATGTGTGAGCACAACTTGCCGACCTGCTTCGGCACCGTCACTTCCCCGTCGGGCTGTGGGCAACACAGAGAGGAGCCAGCAGTCAGTGATTGACCGAATAGGACTTTCAATCATGAGCATTGAGATCGAAGTACTGAGAGGACTTGACTTCTTGAAAATCATTGACGAGTTTAGCCAACAAAAATCTCGGAAAAGACCAATATAATGTTATACTTGTAGTTTCCTCTGTGGAAAAAATGGAAAGCAAATAACAAATGATGGTCTTCCAAAAAAATTGCGCCGTCTTGTTCTAAATTGTGGTCATTGTCGATTTAGTTTCAAAATGTAAGGATTTTAAAAAATTAAAGCGTTGTTTACTGTTTATATAGGGTTTCATCAAGGCATTGATAGAGTCGGTTGAAAGGAACTAGCATGTGCTGCAGCATCCCAGAGGAAGGAGGCTCGGGCCATGAGTTTATCAAAGCCTTTGGAGGGAGGAACAGATTAAGGGTGCCTCGGGCGGTACTCAGGCCATGGGCCCCCTACTCTCATTCACATCCTGCAGTAAATGACATTAGTGAGCTAAGTCACAGGGCACTGTACTGTAGTTTCCTCGATGTAGTTTCATCGAGGAAACTACAAGTACAACATTATATTGGCCTTTTCCGAGATTTTTGTCGGCTAAACTCGTCAATGATTTTCAAGAAGCCAAGTCCTCTCAGTACTTCGATCTCAATACTCATGATTGACTGAATAGGACTTTCAATCACTGACTGCTGCCATCCTCACTGTGTTGTCCACAGTTTGGAAATATTAAATCAGTGTCATAGTATCAATGAGAACATAACCTGAGATGCAGACCTGACCTGACCTTGACTTGATGCATACTCAGTATAAGTATAGTGCCCTGTGACTTAGCTCACTAATGTCATTTACTGCAGGATGTGAATGGGAGTAGGGGGCCCATGGCCTGGGTACTACCCGAGGCACCCTTAATCTGTTCCTCCCTCCAAAGGCTTTGATAAACTCATGGCATGAGCCTCCTTCCTCCGGGAAGCTGCAGCACATGCCAGTTCCTTTCAACCGCCTCTACCAATGCCTCAGCAGCCGTAGCTGAGAAGCGGCATGCACGCTGGCGACCTTGCAGCTCCTCCATTCTCCCGCTCTGCTCAAAGTGCACAGTTGGGACGACACAGGCGCGTACTTATAGCGCCGCGCCTTTAAGATTCGGCTGGGCCCGTGATATTTCAGGGGCCTCGGAGCATGCGCATTTCACTTTGCACTTCACTGCTGCGGTTTCCGGTTGCAGCGCCAGAGCACAGGTGATCTAGCGCCCCTTTCGCTCTTGATGCGTTTCAAACAAATTTCTTGATCAGAGGTGCAAACGTTTAGAGGGCGCTATACTTACCGCCCCGCCAGGAATAACGACGCAAAATGAACAATGGGGGAATTGAGGGATGGGGAAATATTGTGGGAAGGTGGAGTTGAGGTCGAAGATGATCTTATTGAATGGGGCAGCAGGCTCGAGGGGCCGAATGGCCTACTCCTGCTCCTAATTCATGTCATTATAATGACTCCCACATGGTGAGGCAAGAGAAAATGTCAAAGGTTTATTTTTCATAGAAACATAGAAACATACAAAATAGGTGCAGGAGTAGGCCATTCAGCCCTTCGAGCCTGCACCACCATTCAATAAGATCACGGCTGATCATTCCCTCAGTACCCCTTTCCTGCTTTCTCTCTATACCACTTGATTCCTTTAGCCAGAAGGGCCACATCTAACTCCCTCATGAATATATCCAATGAACTGGCATCAACAACTCTCTGTGGGAGGGAATTCCACAGGTTAACAACTCTCTGAGTGAAGAAGTTTCTCCTCATCTCAGTCCGAAATGGCCTATCCCTTATCCTAAGACTGTGTCCCCTGGTTCTGGACTTCCCCATCATTGGGAACATTCTTCCCGCATCTAACCTGTCCAGTCCCGTCAGAATCTTGTAAGTTTCTATAAGATCCCCTCTCATCCTTCTAAACTCCTGTGTATAAAGGCCCAGTTGAACCAGTCTCTTCTCATATGTCAGTCCGCCATCCCGGGAATCAGTCTGGTGAACCTTTGCTGCACTCCCTCAATAGCAAGAACATCCTTCCTCAGATTAGGAGACCAAAACTTAACACAATATTCCAGGTGAGGCCTCACTAAGGCCCTGTACAACTGCAGTAAGACCTCCCTGCTCCTATACTTAAATCCCCTAGCTATTAAGGCCAACATACCATTTTCCTTCTTCACCGCCTACTGAACCTGCATGCCAACTTTCAATCACTGATGAACCATGACACCCAGGTCTCGCTGCACCTCCCCTTTTCCTAATTTGCCGCCATTCAGATAATATTCTGCCTTCGTGTTTTTGCCCCCAAAGTAGATAACCTCACATTTATCCACATTATACTGCATCTGCCATGCCTATGCCCACTCACCTAACCTGCCCAAGTCACCCTGCAGCCTTTTAGCATCTTCCTCACAGCTCACACCACCACCCAGCTTAGTGTCATCTGCAAACTTGGAGGTATTACACTCAATTTCTTCATCTAAATCATTATTGCATATTGTAAAGAGCTGGGGTCCCAACACAGAGCCCTGCAGCACCCCACTAGTCACTGCCTACCATTCTGAAAAAGACCCGTTTATCCCGACTCTCTGCTTCCTGTCTGCCAACCAGTTCTCTATCCACGTCAGTACATTACCCCCAATACTATGTGCTTTGATTTTGCACACCAATCTCTTGTGTGGGACCTTGTCAAAAGCCTTTTGAAAGTCTAAATACACCACATCCACTGGTTCTCCCTTGTCCACTCTACCAGTTACATCCTCAAAAAATTCCAGAAGATTTGTCAAGCATGATTTCCACTTCATAAATCCATGCTGTCTTGGACCGATCCTGTCACTGCTTTCCAATTGCGCTGCTATTTCATCTTTAATAATTGATTCCAACATTTTCCCCACTACTGATGTCAGGCTAACCAGTCTATAATTACCCGTTTTCTCTCTCCCTCCTTTTTTAAACAGTGGCGTTACATTAGTTACCCTCCAGTCCATAGGAACTGATCCAGAGTCGATAGATTGTTGGAAAATGATCACCAATGCATCCACTATTTCTATGGCCACTTCCTTAAGTACTCTGGGATGCAGACTATCAGGCCCCGGGGATTTATCGGGCTTCAATGCCTGAATACAATTATCCGCTTTCTCAGGATATCCTTCAGTTCCTCCTTCTCACTAGACCCTCGGTCTCCTAGTATGTCCGGGAGGTTATTTGTGTCTTCCTTCGTGAAAACAGAACCAAAGTATTTATTTAATTGCTCCGCCATTTCTTTGTTCCCCATTATAAATTCACCTGAATCTGACTGCAAGGGACCTATGTTTGTTTTCACTAATCTTTTTCTCTTCACATATCTATAGAGGCTTTTGCAGTCAGTTTTTATGTTCCCAGAAAGCTTTCTCTCATACTCTATTTCCCCCTCTTAATTAAACCCTTTGTCCTCCTCTGCTGCATTATAAAATTCTCCCAGTCCTCAGGTTTGCTGCTTTTTCTGGCCAATTTATATGCCTCTTCCTTGGATTTAACACTATCCTTAATTTCCCTTGTTAGCCACGGTTGAGCCACCTTCCCCGTTTTATTTTTACTCCAGTCAGGGATGTGCAATTGTTGAAGTTCATCCATGTGATCTTTAAATGTTTGCCATTGCCTATCCACCGTCAACCCTTTAAGTGTCATTCGCCAGTCTATTCTAGTCAATTCACATCTCATACCATCGAAGTTACCTTTCTTTAAGTTCAGGACCCTAGTCTGTAAATTAACTGTGTCACTCTCCATCTTAATAAAGAATTCTACCATATTATGGTCACTCTTCCCCAAGGGGCCTCGCACAACAAGATTGCTAATTAGTCCTTTCTCATTACACATCACCCAGTCTAGAATGGCCAGCCCTCTAGTTGGTTCCTCGACATATTGGTCTGGAAAACCATCCCTAATACACTCCAGGAAACCTCCTCCACCGCATTGCTACCAGTTTGGTTAGCCCAGTCAATATGATAACTGCTGTACCTTTATTGCATGCATCCCTAATTTCTTGTTTGATGCTGTCCCCATCCTTATTACTACTGTTTGGTGGTCTGTACAAAACTCCCACTAGCGTTTTCTGCCCTTTGGTATTCCGTAACTCCACCCATACAGATTCCACATCATCCAAGCTAATGTCCTTCCTTACTATTGCATTAATTTCCTCTTTAACCAGCAATGCCACCCCACTATTTTTCCTTTCTGTCTATCCTTCCTAAATGTTGAATACCCCTGGATGTTGAGTTCCCAGCCTTGGTCACCCTGAAGCCATGTCTCCGTGATGCCAATTACATTATATCCGTTAACTGCTATTTGCGCAGTTAATTCGTCCACCTTATTCCGCATACTCCTCGCATTGAGGCACACAGCCTTCAGGTTTGTCTTTTTAACACTCTTTGCCCCTTTAAGATTTTGCTGTAATGTGGCCCTTTTTACTTTTTGCCTTGGGTTTCTCTGCCCTCCACTTTTACTTTTATTCTTTCTATCTTTTGCTTCTGCCCCCATTCTACTTCCTTCTGTCTCCCTGCATAGGTTCCCATCCCCCTGCCATATAAATTTAACCCCTCCCCAACAGCACTAGCAAACATTCCCCCTAGGATATTGGTTCCAGTCCTGTCCAGGTGCAGACCGTCCGGTTTGTACTGGTCCCACCTCCCCCAGAACTGGTTCTAATGTCCCAGGAATTTGAATTCCTCCCTTCTGCACCACTCCTCAAGCCACATATTCATCTGAGCTAGCCTGCGATTCCTACTCTGACTAGCATGTAGCACTGGGGTTACTACTTTTGAGGTCCTACATTTTAAGCATTGGAGTATTAATGAATTGGAAATGTGGAACCTTGCCTCCGATTCTGGGATGTCAATGCAAAAGGAGGGGTAGTCAGGAAGCGGTCATGCCAGGATGGGTGGAAGGACATGTCACTGGTAGAGATGTACTGACTTGGTTGGAACAAGTAGGAGTTGCCCCAAAGAGGTGGACTGCAGAGGACAGGCAAAGGGCAAGAGGATGTGGTTGTTGTGTTGCACTCTGTGGGGAAATTAATAAGGTGAAGAAAACACAACATGCCATCACCTGAGTGAGAAAGGATCCATTGTTTCCATGATTTGGTTGGTATCTCTCTCTCGCCTCTGAGACAGAAGGTTGTGGGTTCAAGACCCACTCCAGAGACTTGAGCACAAAATCCATGCCAACATTCCCGATGCAATACTGAGGGAGCACCACACTGTCATAAGGGCAGTACTGAGGGAGCGCCGCAATGTTGGAGAGGCAGTACTGAGGGAGCGCCGCACTGTCAGTGGTGAAGCACTGAGGGAGCACCACACTGTCGGAGGGGCAGCACTGAGGGAGCGCCGCACTGTCGGAGGGGTAGCACTGAGGGAGCGCAGCACTGTCAGATGGGCAGTATGGAGGGAGCGCTGCACTGTCGGAGGCACAGTACTGAGGGACGCTGTACTGTCAGAGGTGCCAGATTTTGGATGAGACGTTAAACCGAGGCCCAACGATGAATATCTTGCCCAAACTACCTTATGGTACCTCGGTCGCCAAGGGGCAACATGTAGATAAGAAATAGGTGGGGGCTAAGGATAGATCCTTGGGGGACACCAGAGATAACGATATGGGGGCAGGAAGAGAAGCCGTTACAAGTGATTCTTTGGCTAGGATTGGAAAGATGAGAATGGAACAAGACGAGTGCAATCCCACCCAGCTGGATGACAGTAACGAGGCGTTGGAGAAAGTTAGAGTGGTCAACCGTGTCAAAGGCTGCAGACAAGTCAAGAAGGATGAGGAGGAATAGTTTGCCTTTGTCACAGTCACAAAGGATGCCATTTGTGAATTTGACGAGAGCCGTTTCGGTACTGTGGCAGGCACGGAAACTGGATTGGAGCGATTTAAACATGGAATTGCGGAAAAGATGGGCACTGATTTGGGAGGCGATAACACATTCAAGGACTGGAGAGGAAAGGGAGGTTGGAGAGGGGGCGGTAGTTTGCAAGGGCGGAGGGGTCGAGTGTTGTTTTTCTGAGGAGACCGGTGATGACAGCTGATTAGAGGGGGGGTGGGGGGACAGTACCTGAAGAGAGAGAACTGTTAACAGTGTCAGCTAACATGGGAGCCAGAAAAAAAAGTTGGGTGGTCAGCAGTTTGGTGGGAATAGGGCCAAAGCAGCAGGAAGTTCGTCTCATGGACAGGGTGAGCTCGGAAAGGCTGTGATGGGAAATCAGAGAGAAACTGAAGAAGGAGATGAGGGCTAGGGAAGGGGCTACCTTAGAGTAAGTTTGGTCTGGTTAGCTTTTGGTCGGAAGGGAAGAGGCGGCCGAACGGATAATCACAGTCTTAGAGACAAAAGAAGTCCGTCAGCTCCTAACATTTATTGTCGGAGGTGAGGGTTGAGACTGGGGAGAGGGGTTTAAAAAGACGGTTAGCAGTGGAAAATAGAAGCTGGGGTTTATCTTTACATTCTAGAATGATTCTGGAATAGTGAGCGATTTTGGCAGATGAGAGCAGGACCCGATAGTGATTTATGTGGTCCAGCCAGATCTGGCGGTGAATGGCTAAAGCAGTTGTCCGCCAACGGGGAACAATGAAATGGCAGACCAATTGAACAAGTACTTTGGTTCGATATTCACAAAGGAGGACACAAACAACCTTCAAGATATAAAAGGAGTCAGAGGGTCTAATAAGAAGGAGGAACTTATTAGTCGGGAAATTGTGTTGGGGAAATTGATGGGATTGAAGGCCGATAAATCCCCAGGGCCTGATGGTCTGCATCCCAGAGTACTTTAGGAGGTGGCCTTGGAAATAGCGGATGCATTGACAGTCATTTTCCAACATTCCATAGACTCTGGATCAGTTCCTATGGAGTGGAGGGTAGCCAATGTAATCCCACTTTTTAAAAAAGAAGGGAGAGAGAAAACAGGGAATTATAAACCGGTCAGCCTGACATCGGTAGTGGGTAAAATGATGGAATCAATTATTAAGGATGTCATAGCAGCGCATTTGGAAAGAGGTGACATGATAGGTCCAAGTCAGCATGGATTTGTGAAAGGGAAATCATGCTTGACAAATCTTCTGGAATTTTTTGAGGATGTTTCCAGTAGAGTGGACAAGGGAAAACCAGTTGATGTGGTGTATTTGGACTTTCAGAAGGCTTTCGACAAGGTCCCACACAAGAGATTGATGTGCAAAGTTAAAACACATGGGATTGGGGGTAGTGTGCTGACATGGATTGAGAACTGGTTGGCAGACAGGAAGCAAAGAGTAGGAGTAAATGGGTACTTTTCAGAATGGCAGGCAGTGACTAGTGGGGTACCGCAAGGTTCTGTGCTGGGGCCCCAGCTGTTTACATTGTACATTAATGATTTAGACGAGGGGATTAAATTTGCGGATGACACTAAGTTGGGTGGCAGTGTGAGCTGCGAGGAGGATGCTATGAGGCTGCAGAGTGACTTGGATAGGTTAGGTGAGTGGGCAAATGCATGGCAGATGAAGTATAATGTGGATGTGAGGTTATCCATGGTGATAAAAACAGAGAGACACACTATTATCTGAATGGTGACAGATTAGGAAAAGGGGAGGTGCAACGAGACCTGAGTGTCATGGTACATCAGTCATTGAAGGTTGGCATGCAGGTACAGCAGGCGGTTAAGAAAGCAAATGGCATGTTGGCCTTCATAGCGAGGAGATTTGAGTATAGGGGCAAGGAGATGTTACTACAGTTGTACAGGGCCTTGGTGAGGCCACACCTGGAGTATTGTGTACAGTTTTGGTCTCCTAACTTGAGGAAGGACATTCTTGCTATTGAGGGAGTGCAGCGAAGATTCACCAGACTGATTCCCGGGATGGCGGGACTGATATATCAAGAAAGACTGGATCAACTGGGCTTGTATTCACTGGAGTTCAGAAGAATGAGAGGGGATCTCATAGAAACGTTTAAAATTCTGACGGATTTAGACAGGTTAGATGCAGGAAGAATGTTCCCAATGTTGGGGAAGTCCAGAACCAGGGGTCACAATCTAAGGATAAGGGGTAAGCCATTTAGGACTGAGATGAGGAGAAACTTCTTTACCCAGAGAGTGGTGAACCTGTGGAATTCTTTACCACAGAAAGTTGTTGAGGCCAATTCACTAAATATATTCAAAAAGGAGTTAGATGTAGTCCTTACTACTAGGGGGATCAAGGAGTATGGCGAGAAAGCAGGAATGGGGTACTGAAGTTGCATGTTCAGCCATGAACTCATTGAATGGCGGTGCAGGCTCAAAGGGCTGAATGGCCTACTCCTGCACCTATTTACTATGTTTCTATATCCATTGCAGTCTGCCTCCCTTGGACTTGAGAGCGAAGATCAGGGCTGTACCAGGGGGAATGGACAGGGTGAGAGCTATTGTTTTAACAGGGACTGGGGCATCAAAGGTAGTGGTGAGGGTGTGATTGAGCAGATCGGTAGCTGCAGAGATGTCATGGTGAGTGGAGGGCCAAAGTATGGACAGTTGGGAGATCATAAGTGCGGTTGTAGAGAGTCGGGAGAGAGTTTTTCCGAGCTCATCCTGTCCATGAGGCCCACTTCCTGCTCCCCTGACCCTATTCCCACCAAACTGCAAACCACCCAACTTCCTTTTCTGGCTCACATGTTAGCTGACATTGTTAATGGTTCTCTCTCCTCAGGTACGGTCCCCCTCTCCCTCAAATCTGCTGTCATCACTGCTATACTAAAAAAAAACACTCGACTCCTCCGTCCTTGCAGACTACTGTCCCCTCCGCAACCTCCCTTTCCTCTCCAAAAGAGGTCACAGAAGAGGGTTTGGGAGGATGGAAAGGGGATGTGGGAGGAGAGCGATACGATGAAGTGGTCAGGGGTGGCCTTATCTGTGATTGACACTGTTATGTCTGTAATGTACTGATGAATGACTCCATGAGGCAATGTGTTGTACTCAAAATGTAGTGACCTTGGTCCTTTATTCGTAACTCCAGAGTGAAGCACAAGCATGATGGGCAGCCTTTTATACTAGGCCCTGCACACCTATGCAGGTGACCCTCAGGTCTCCCACCGCAGTGCCCTCTGGTGGACAGCCTCTGCCACAGGGGCAGGAAACCGCAGTTTCCACCAGTTGCACCCTCTAGTGGTGCCAGCATAGTATATGCATAGTGCAAACCTTATTGATAGTACATCAGGTAACAAGTCTCCATCTTATGCAACTATACAGTGACTCCACAGAGAGTATATCTGTAGTCTGCATATATAACATCACTTTCCCCGAAATCCTTTGTGCCGATTACCCTTGCACTATGTGCTCTGGCTTACCTCTCCCCAGACTTAAGTGCCAATACCCCTTGCACCTTGGCTGTGCTTTGGCTTGGCTCTCTCCCTGTTAACCCCCAAGTATTTTCGCCACAATGTTGGGTAGTGGTTACCAGTTTGGATGGTTCAGTGATGCAATGGAGGTTCCAGTGGGTTCTGGGTGTGATCCATGTGTGTCCATGGCTACATACATCCATTCCCCCCACCCCCCACAGCGAGATCGTGCAGCAGGCCCGTTACAATAACATACAGGATCAGACACAGTGCAAGTACAAAGAAAGGAAGTTACAGTTTGTATTGTGATCTTGGTTCATGATTTACATTTGTTACGTTTTGCGGTCGCGCGCCAGGATTGGGTAGATTGCATTCATGGTTCAGTCATGTTAAGTACTGAGGTAGCAGTACAGGTATGCGAGGACGCAGGTTCCAGAGCAACCGGACAGGGTTCTAGTCGTCTGATAGCAGTGCTGCGCCCCCTGCTGGTGGGGTGGGCTTGGTTCACTCGCCTAGCACTCAGGGCCTTTGCCGTTGCCTAGTGGTGGGCAGAGCCTCAGATGTGTGTGGCCTCCCTGTCCTCCTTTGAGGGCTGCAGAATCTTCTGCCTGCTCTTTCATGGTGTTGGGAACCTGGCTGTTCCAGGTCCCGTTTGGGGAACTTGTTGGTTGTGACCTTTCATTCCCGGACAAGGCCGAGGTAGCGACTGGATCTGGGGGCTGCGCCGTCTCCACCCAGGTGGTAGGCAACAGCAGCCGACTGCGCGTATTGGCGCAGTTTTCGTTTCCAGGTCTGTGGCGAATAGTGCCATCGGGTGGCTGCAGCATGGGATAGACCTGGGGCAGGGTATTAGGATCAGTGCCTTTACCCTCCCCAATTTGCTCGCTTGCTACTTTTGGGGACACTCCATTCCCGACATCTCGCAACAACATTTTGTTCACAATCTTAATCAGTTTGTTACATTGATTGCCATGCATACAATCAATGCATGGCAATGTCTCTAAGTTCAGTCGGTTGCAGGTCTCCTTTAAGAGAACCCTGCTGGCTTTACCCCAATCGAATCCTTTGTTAGACATCACGTGTTGGTCCCTCAGCATTGCACCTCGTGAAATGGCCGTGGCCATCTTTTTTTTCAGCCACGCTGCACCTAGCTGCAGCAGGGACTCCATCTTGTGAAGTGAGGTTTCTGTTTAAAGAATGGACTCTGTCGAGAATATTTTGCAGATTTTATGGGGTCACCCTGCGCAGATATGTGAAGAAGCTGGTTTTGTTAAAACTCCAGAGAACACATGGCTGTTAGCTGTGACAAAAGAACTGTCAGTCTTCCATTGACACAAGAGCTGTCAGCCAGGAAGGGGTGGGGGGGGTGCACTGACAAGCCACTCCAATATGCAAAAGAACTTCTCACCTCCATCTCAGAAGGAAAAACAGAACAATTAACCCACTAGATTTTCTCAACACAAAGAGATGCCCAGATTAAGGGCCATCAGCCCAATACACATGGGTTGGATGGCCCATTACTGACTAAGTAACCGTGCTTAGAAACAAAGGGATTTTAAAGATTGGCGGGAAAGATAGGGGTAGCAAGACTGCCATAAAGACAGGGTCTTTCCACTTTATTTTTAGCTTGGAGCTTGCAGCTTGTATCTAGAGAGCCCTCTCCCTCTCCCTCTCGCCAAGAGCGATGTACCAGAGGAAGAGGCCGCAGTACCCCAGAAGAAGCCACCGAGACTGAAGACCAGGCAGTGACTTCCCACAGCTGAGCTGAGAAAGGAAACCGGCTGCATGTGGTGGTGAGCATGAACGCGACTGTCCCAAGCTCTAAGGGCTTTCATGGAATTTTGGACTCATTGGAAAGATAATTTAATTTGGAACTATCAATCAGAAAGTTTGAGATCCTAAAGTGCACATGGAAGAAACTACGAGTTTTAATCGAATTTGGGATTTTACAAGGCAGATTGGGTCCGTGTGGGAAGGGCTAAGAACTAAAGGATACCTCTCCTGCAAAGAAACCAGTTTTGAGTATTGAAACTGTCTGGGGCATTGAAGCTAAATAAATTGTCTGGAGAATTGTCTAAACTCAAAAACCCTTCTCCCCAGGAGACATTAACATAGCAACAATCAATCCAGAGATAGCCAGCCATCACCGAGCAAGAAACCAATCCAGCATATACATAATGACAATGGCACATCCAGTCCGCATGGAAAACCAGGCCTAGGCAGACATTGCAAATACCAAAGCTAATTTTTTCCCATCAAGAAACAAATTTAGAAGATAGACACATCTGAGACAGGTTAACATTAATAGGCCTGCTAAAATATGACAGAGATATCAAGCCCGCCAAAAATTAAAGAATCAGGGTTGATTTGGCACGAAGATTAGAACAGCTCCAAAAGTATAACTGGGGACTTTGTCTTAACACAATATGCTATGCTACGCTGTGCAATGCATCAGAGCGAGAAAGGAGAGAGACCACCGCAGCAGTTTTAAACAAGCCTCTCCGGCCTCAACGACACTACCGGGGCCACATTGTGCTGCTATCAAAAAAGGAAGAACATCGCCATCGCGGCAGCAACCAACCACAGCCAACATGGTACCATCGAAAACACCGCGATCGACCAACTCCAAAACAAAACTCCACAAAGAAGAAACCGAAGAATCGAAAGTTTCCACTCTACAATCTAGTCCTGACTACCAACAGGTGAAAACAGAACCTAAGAGACTTTAAAACCTATTTCTAACAAAAGAAAGTGGGTACTTACCCCATACATCCAAAACGCGCCCTTCCGCATCAGCGGACACCACCCAACTGAAGACTACGCAGTAAGAAGTCCTCTACGACGTTCGGGGTATGGCAAGCAGAACCTGTAGAGTCCAGCGAACCCTGAAATCGCGAACCACCGCTAACTGACCATAACTGGGGGTCCTTGTGCATGAATCCCAAAAGGTTAGTTTGCAGGTGCAGCAGGTAATCAGGAAGGCAAATGGAATGTTGGCCTTCATTGCGAAAGGGATGGAGTACAAAAGCAGGGAGGTGTTGCTGCAACTGTATAAGATATTGGTAAGGCCGCACCTGGAGTACTGCGTGCAGTTTTGGTCGCCTTACTTAAGGAAGGATATACTAGCTTTGGAAGGGGTACAGAGACGATTCACTAGGCGATTTGAGAAATGAGGGGGTTACCTTATGATGATAGATTGAGTAGACTGGGTCTTTACTCCTTGGAGTTCAGAAGGATGAGGGGTGATCTTATAGAAACATTTAAAATCATGAAAGGGATAGACAAGAAAGAGGCAGAGAGGTTGTTTCCATTGGTGGGGGAGACTAGAACTAGGGGGCACAGCCTCAAAATATGGAGGAGCCAATTTAAAACCGAGTTGAGAAAGAATTTCTTCTCCCAGAGGGTTGTGAATCTGTGGAATTCTCTGCCCAAGGAAGCAGTTGAGGCTGGCTCATTGAATGTTTTCAAGTCAAAGATAGATAGATTTTTAACCAATAAGGGAATTAAGGGTTACGGGGAGAGGGCGGGTAAGTGGAGCTGAGTCCACGACCAGATCAGCCATGATCTTATTGAATGGCGGAGCAGGCTCGAGGGGCTAGATGGCCTACTCCTGTTCCTAATTCCTATGTTCCTATAAAGGATTGGTGAGCATAGTCCCTGTTTGCCCTGGAGTTTAACTTCGTCAGGGTTAGGCATTGGGAGGTGGGAGGTGTATTATTCACTGGAACCCCTTTGAATGTGTGATATCGTGTCCTTTATTTGAGTGATTGTAAGTTTTACATTGTATTTTCTTGTCTTTAATAAAATCAAAGTTCTTTTGCACCAAACCAGTTGTCTCTTGCACATCCCCCAAATAAATCCAGAGTCTAGAACCCAGGGAGTGGGAGCGATTCGAACCGCTGAGAAGGTCAGAGGTGAACCTGATCCCACACACCACCCCCTACAGGGCTCAGGATTTCTCAGAAGTGAAGTTTTCCAGGGCTATTCTGGGTGATACGTTGGTAGGGGTAGAGTTAGAATCCATCAGGGAATACTGCATGTTACTCGGTCTTATTTCTGTATTGTATGTATGTTGTTTGTAACCTGGATTTTATTCTCTACAGAGACAGTAATTTCGTTTAGTATTGCATGTTTTAGCCAGTGTATGTTAGACCAAATATAAGTACAATTTTTCACCAAAACGTTCCTATCCGTGACTCATTTCATTTACACTCTGAATAATAATTCCCAGGTCTAGAACTTTCGTAAGGCGGGGACGATTCGAACCATCTGTCTAACAATTAGACTAGTATCAAAACCGCTTACACTTGCCTCTGTCCGAGGTTGACTGCCTTAATCCTTCTCTCCTGCGATTCTGCCACAAAAGCTGGAAGAGTGCCTGTGAATTCGATCTTCCTCCCCAGGAGTCCTGCCACTGGAGCTGGGAAGGTATTGTTAGATCGTTCCGGTCGGATCATTGCCACACAGTCGTGATGGTCTGTGCCTCAGGTGCTGCGCTGGTCTGTTCTCTGGCCCAAGCGAAGATGAGGTTTTGCTATTGGATCTTCCCCATTCACCTTCTTCTGAGTAGCGTTGGACCATCACCTGCAACAATCCACAGACACAACTTATGCACCACGCCATTATGGATTACACTTACATCCGCACTACCAAGGACTGGGATCAGCTCCTTGGTGTAGGTGCGCAACTTTTCCTGTACTGGAACCAGCTCGGGTAGTTTTTCATTCCATAGCCTCTGAAAGGCATCCTGGCTCATCACTGACTGGCTCACTCCCGTGTCCACTTCCATGAAGACTGGAACGCCATTTATCTCAACTTCCATCTTCACTGGAGGACAATCGGTGATGCAGGTGTACACTCCATACACTTCTTGGGGCTGAGCTGCCTCTCTGGCCAAATCATCATACTCCCCGCTGGATTCAAAGTCATCTACCAATTCCTCTGCTAGACCGTGAGTCATATTCCTTTTACACATACGCTAGAGGTAGCCCTTAGTGGTACAGACTTTGCATACGTACTCAGCAAACCGACACTGGTGAGCCCTATGGTTTCCTCCGCAACGCCAGCATGGTGCTCCTCGATTAGCACCTCCTGGCGGACTCTGAGTTCTGGAACCCTGAGGTCTGTGCTCTCTGCCCTGGGCAGAGCCACATTCTACAGTCTTGCCTGTGAAAGGCACCATTTTGTGTACAGTACTTGCCAGGTTTGAGTCCACAGGATGACCAATTTGCTTGGTGCTGCAGGTTGCGGTCATGAACGCCTGACTGATGCTGATGGCTTTCTGCAGATTGACTATGGTGTCGGCAGATAATAGCTTGTGAAGGAGGCCCTCTTGGCCAATTCCCATAACAAAGATGTCTCGTAATGCTTCGTTGAGGTGCGTGCCGAAATCACATGGTGCCGTAAGTCTCCTGCGGTCGGCAGCATATTTTGCATTCTTCTGGCCCTCAGGTCTGCGGTGAGTGTAGAATCTGTGCCTGGCCGTGAGGATGCTCTGTTTTGGTTTTAGTTGGTTGCAAATTAGTTAAGTCAGCTCATCATATGTCTTATCCTTGGCCTTCATGGGTGCCAGCAAGTCCCTGACGAGGCGGTAGACCTCGGGCCCGCAACTGGTCAGCAGTATACCCTTGCGCTTCTCCGCCAACGTGTCCATCTCTCCTACCAGGTCGTTTGTCACGAAATATTGCTCGAGCCTTTCCGTGAAGACATCCTAATTATCACTTTCTGCGAAGTCTTTGTGTGCCAAAGGTAGACATAATCGCGTGAAAGTCCGTATTCTCGTCGTCAGTTATGTCTATAATGCAGTTATGAATGACTCCACGAGGCAAACTGTACTGACCTTGGTCCTTTATTCGTAACTCCAGAGTGAGGCACAAGCATGGTGGGCAGCCTTTTATACTGGGCCCTGCACACCTATGCAGATGACCCTCAGGTCTTCTACCCTCTGGTGGACAGCCTCTGCCATAGGGGCAGGAAGCCCTGCTCTCCACCAGTTGCACCCTCCACTGGTGCCAGCATAGTATATACACAGTGTAAACCTTATTGATAGTACATCAGGTAACAAGTCTCCATCTTATGCAACTATACAGTGACTCCACAGAGAGTATATCTATAGTCTGCATATTGACAGTGTCAAAGGCCTTTGTAAGGTCGCAGAAGACCATGTATAAGGGCTGGCGCTGTTCCCTGCATTTTACCTGTAGCTGTCACGCTGCAAAAATCATGTCCGTTGTGCCCCGTAGAGGACGAAATCCATACTGTGACTCCGGGACATGCTCCTCGGTCTATGGAGCGTCCTCCTCTGTTTCGGATACCCCCAAAAGTTCGTCATCATCCTCCGCCTGCTCCACGACGACATGCAGACCGTGATTCTTACCAACAGATCCATCAGAGACCCAATTCACATCCGGACCGGGGTCAAACAGGGCTGCGTCATTGCCCCAACTCTCTTCTCAATCTTTCTCACCGCAATGCTCCATCTCACACTCAACAAGCTCCCCGCTGGAGTGGAACTAAACTACTGAACCAATGGGAACCTGTTCAACCTTCGCCATCTCCAGGCCAGGTTCAAGACCACCCTAACCTCTGTCGTCGAGCTACAGTACGCGGATGACGCCTGCGCACATATAGAGGCTGCACTCCAGGATATAGTCGACGTATTTACTGAGGCGTACGAAAGCATGGGCCTTACGGTAAACATCCATAAGACAAAAGTCCTCTATCAGCCTGTCCTCACCGCACAGCACTGCCCCCCAGTCAACAAGATCCACGGCGCGGCCCTGGACACCATGGACCACTTCCCATATCTCGGGAGCCTCCTATCAACAAGAGCAGACATCAACGATGAGATCCAACACCGCCTCCAGTGTGCCAGTGCAGCCTTCGGCCGCCTGAGGAAAAAAGTGTTTGAAGACCAGGCACTCAAAACTGCCACCAAGCTCACAGTCTACAGGGCTGTAATAATACCTGCCCTCCAGTATGGCTCAGAGACATGGACCTTTTTTTAATAATAGACACCTCAAGTTGCTGGAGAAATATCACCAACGATGTCTCCGCAAGATCCTACATATCCCCTGGGAGGATAGACGCACCAATATCAGTGTCCTCATTCAGGTTAACATCTCCGGCATTGAAGCACTGACCACACTCGATCAGCTCCGCTGGGCAGACCACATAGTCCGCCTGCCAGACACGAGACTCCCAAAGCAAATGCTCTACTCGGAGCTCCCTCACGGCAAACGAGCCAAAGGTGGGCAGCAGAAATGCTACAAGGACACCATCCTGATAAAGTGCAACATCCCCACTGACACCTGGGAGTCCCTGGCCAAAGACCAGTCCACCCTAAGTGGAAGAAGTGCATCCGAGAGGGCGCTGAGCACCTCGAATCTCAACGCCGAGAGCATGCAGAAATCAAGCGCAGACAGCGGAAGGAGCGTGCGGCAAACCAGTCCCACCCTCCCCTTCCTTCAACCACTATCTGTACCACCTGTAACAGAGTCTGTGGCTCTCGTATTGGACTGTTCAGCCACCAAAGAACTCACTTCAGGAGTGGAAGCAAGTTTTCCTCGATTCCGAGGGACTGCCTATGATGATGATGATGATAATGGAGTCTGCATATAACAGTTACGATGGGAATAGCGAGGCCAGGCTGTAACGCCCCCGCTAAACTCCCGCCGAATTTAGCGGAACTCGTTAGCGACGCCGCATCCAGTCGCAAAGTAATTTGCGCATATGACCCTAATTTCACCCCCTATAGCTTTTTATTCTAGGTTTATTTAATTAACTGAATTTAAATTCCCCAGCTGCCATGGTGGGATTTGAATTCATGTTTCCAGGATCATTAGCCCAGACCTCATGGATTACTCATCTAATAACGTTGCCACTATGCGACCGTTACAGTTTGCGGTTTTTACGTTGAAATATCTTGCCCTTGCTGATTAATGATAAAAATAAGCAGCCCAATAAAATCAGATTGTGTGTCCCGGTGTTAAACACACACAGAATTCTGGTTGCGATATACTCGCTTCACTTCTGCATTACGAGGTACATTATTCTTAAATCTTAGACTGCTAGCAGATCCTGGGCATTAATAACACAGCTATTAAACTCCTCAGATATCAGGAACGCTAATGCAGGAATACTAACCCTACATTAACATAGTGTCAGTCTTGGCTCAGTGATAGCACTCTCACCTCAGGTTGACATGAAAGATCCCTTGCCCATTATTTTAAGACGAGCATGGGAGTTCTCCCTGGTGTCCTGGGCCAATATTGACTTGGGACTACAGAATGGACTTCATAACATTCCCAATGAGCAGGGAGAGCCAGAATGAGCGGGCATGTGGCAGGATTGGGGGCTTCCTGAGTGTAATGTATTTGCTTCATGGGATCTTTGCTGAAGAATTCATAGGAACACATTGCTATTAGGAACTCGTTGGTTTATTAGCAAAGGTTGTACAATCAGACTACGCATTACCAGTTCAACTATTTTAGTTGTGCATGTTAAACAAATGCCCCTGCAAGGGGGGTCACACTCCAAAATAATTTTTTTTTCTCTTTGTTTTTCCAGTGTCCCTTTTTTTTGGGGGGGGGTGGTTGCATTTAGAGCACTAAAAAGAGAAATTATACAAGTGCTCCCTGGCTAAAAGGGGGGGGGGGGGAGCACTAAAACTGTCAAATTAAACTTTAGACATAAATATCAAATTAAAATTTGGTTGCCGGGGGTGATGATGCACTCCAGTCCCTCTGGTGCCCACCTCTCGCGGAAGGCCGCGAGCGTACCGGTGGACACCGTGTGTTCCATCTCCAGGGACACCCTGGCTCAGATGTAACCGCAGAAGAGAGGCAGGCAATCGGGCTGAACGACCCCCCTCGACTGCCCGCTGCCTGGACCGGCTGATGGCCCTCTTGGCCATGCCCAGGAGCAGTCCTACGAGGAGGCCCTCGGACCTGCCCGCTCCCCTCCCCACAGGGTGCCCAAAGATCAGGAGTGTGGGACTGACGTGCAACCAGAATTTGAGGAGCAGCCCCTTCAAATAATGGAATAGGGGCTGCAACCTCGCACATTCCATAAAAACATAGAACACAAACTCTTCCAGACCGTAGAAATTGCAGGCGGCCTGGGAGCCCGTGAACCAACTTAAAAATTTATTGCACGGGACTGCTCCATGCACCACCCTTCAGGCCAAGTCCCCAATAAATAGAGGGAGGACTCCCGCGTAGAAAGCGCTCCATCGGGGACCTCCGCCTCCTCTTGACTGCAAGATGGTGCGCCATGGCGTGTCCGGACGGCAGACGAGGATGGCAAGGTGGAGAGTATGCAAGAGCAGCCCATACAGGAAACTCCTCCGCGCAGAACTGAAAGGTACGGAAGGGATTTCCCCGAGGCGGCTCAAGTTGTGAGGCGCCGGCTCCCGAGGGAGGTTTCGGGGCTTGGTGCCGATGAGAAATTCTCAACAGCTCTACAATCCTGTGGCATAATCACCGGTGCATACATTACACCGAGGGTTCAAGGAGCCCCTGACTTTAAATCTGAACAATGATCTGCCATTACGGGGTATTTACAGTTTGAGTGAAATAATTTAATGGGTGCATTACTAGTTCTCCAGCATGCCTACTCCATGCTCTGGTTAGGCTGCGTGAAGATACAAGAGCTGTTGGCCATGCAGGGCAACGAATGAGAAGAGGCCACAGGACAGGAGGCCTTACCCCACCACGAGTTTGCAGGCAGCAACGCTCATACCTCCAACTCTCTAAGGAGCAGTGTGTGCAAAAGATCTGCTTCCGAGAGGAAGTGCTGAGAGAGATATGAGACCTGCAGCCTCACATCGGGAGGAGGAGAACGAGGAACAGGAGCATGGCGAAGCCCCGAATGGCCAGGCACACCAGGAGGAGCACCAGTCTGTAATGGCTCAGATGCAGAGGCAGAGTGGCAGTGGTGGGAGCTGAATGCTGTCTTTTTGAGGAAGAACAGCACCTTCCATTTCCAGGGTCCCACTGCCACTCTCACAGTGCACATGTACAACCCCCACATTGATGTGCTGACATTCCTCGCCAGGTATGTCGATGGGGCAGGAAACAGCATTCGACCTGAAGGATTTCCATGGGATTTGGACCAGCAAATGCCAGATCCAGGTCACCTTGAAAGTGGACCGCAGCGGAACCCATCCTGCACCCATCCCTCCAGCTTCACCATTGGAGGAAGTCGGGCTACATGGTGTACGCCGGACAACCCAATGTGTGCCGAACCTGCGGGAAAGCAGGCCACGTGGCAGCAAGCTGCAAAGCAACCATTTGCCGCAACTGCAAGAAGGAAGGACACCAGACAAAGGACTGTAAAGAGAGCAAGAGCTGCAACCTTTGTGGTCAGGCTGGACATCTGTACAAGGCCTGCCCCAAGCACAATGTCAGCTATGCGCAGGCGGCAAAGAACATGGTGACATGTGAGGAGAAAGCTGAGGAGTGCAACGCCCAAGAGGAGACCGACACCTCCCTCCCCTCCAAGACACCGTGCGAACAAACCACTGCCCTAGTCGACACTGACCGAGAGGAGGAAGGGAAGTCTGCCACGGCAAGCCGCCAGACACTAACACCCAGCAGTGAAACTCCCCCCCCGAGACACCGAGTCCATGGAAGAGGAGGGAGCAGAAGCAGAAGGAAAACAGGAATGGCAGCTTGTCAAGAAGAAGAAGAAGGCCTGCAAGTCAAAGGAAAAGAGGCCTCCTGCAGAAACGAGAGGCAAAAGACGGCTACCGTCCACGACGGACAGCAGTAGCTGCAGCTCATCCGATGATGAAGGTCAAGGCAAAAGCCCCCACTACCACCAGCAGAAGAAGAGACAAAACGGCAATGCAACCAGCACAGTCCAGCTCCGGGACCCCGGGAGCAGTGATGTCACCGATGCACCCCTGCTCCGGATTTCCGGGAGCAACGAAGCAATGGATGAAACCCAGCTCCGGATTTCCGGGAGCGAAGAAGCAACCAATGCACCCCAGCTCCAGAACACTGTGAGTGACGACACCACAGGGGGGGTGCACACAAGGAACAACCAACACCAGGCGAGGGCAGCCCAGTTGACACGGAGGACCCCCCCCCCGTCCACACTGCTGGCGTCCCCTGGTCGAAACATCCCCAAGGCAGAGGACAACCCATATCTCAGCCAAGGTGCAGTAGAAAAGTTTAAAGTTAACCTATGTATACGGGAACAGGCCACAGGGCCAAAGGACTGCGTGTTCGAAATGTAATTTTTGGATTGTAGTCACCAATTTAAAAATGGGTTTCAAGATTGCATCCATTAATGTACGTAGCATTAAGTCAACTATGCGATGTGTTTCCACCTTGGAGTACCTTGCCAAGGTCAAGGCAGACCTGCTATTCTTGCAGGAGTCGCACTTCAGCAGTTACCGGCAGTGGTCGTCCCACGGACCATCCGTCTGGTCAGGAGGCAACGATTGCCGTTCCTCCGGCCTGGGCATTCTGCTGCGGGGAGGCCACTTCACCATCACAGAAGTTAAGGAGGTGGTGGGCGGCCGCCTCTCGTAGCAGATGTATTGTATAAAAATGTTCCTCTAAGGTTAATTGACGTGTATGCCTCGCCTCTCAGAAGCGAGTGGCTGGCCCTCCTCCAGCAGCTCCCACTGTCGTTCTGGACGGTGATTTCAACTGCATCATCGATGCGGCTGGACGATCCAGCCGAGCCGACAGCAAACTGGACGCAACGTCCAGACTCCTGATGGACATGGTAAAAGATGCCAAGCTGTGCGACGTCTTCAGCAACCCTGCAGCTGGAGCACCGCGCAGATACACCTAGTCGAGACCAGACGGGTCCGTCTGTTCCAGAATAGGCTTCCTATTTGTGTCCCACACGCTCAAGGTCAGATCCACCGACGTCACGACGGTGTTCTTCTCTGACCACTGCCTCCTACTGGCCGACTGCCTCCCACTGGATGACCAGAAAGTTGGCAGGGGGATATGGAAGCTCAACGCGAAACTGTTGACCCCGGAAAACGTTGAGGAACTCAAGAGGGATTACAAAGGTTGGAGAACCGTAAAACCCCTCTGCGATTCCCCGATGCACTGGTGGGAAACAATCAAGACAAACATCAAGAGGTTCTTCATCCTCAAGAGGCAAGAGGGAGACAGAGGGAATTGTCCCAAATCCAGAAGAGTATGCAAAACCTGCTCCTGCTGCAGTGGATGGGGGTCGATGTCGCGGAGGAACGCGAAGAGGTGAAGGGCCAGCAAGCCTCGCTCTTTGCCTCAGAGTCCTCCAAGATCATCTTCCGCTCCAGAGTTCGCTCCGTCGAGCAGGATGAGACATGTTCGGGTTTCTTCTTCCAAAAGGTACACAAGGGGAGCTCTGTGATCAAAGGAAGAAGATGGTTCTGTGACGTCTTCACAGCCCGACATGCTGAGGATCAGCAAATCCTTCTATGCCGGGCTGTACGACGTCAAGCCCTGTCTTTCCTGTCGTCTATCTCAGAGGTCTTAGACGACAGCGAGCGGGAGAGTCTGGACCACCTGCTAACTCTGGACGAGATGACAAAGGCCGTCCGGTCCCTCGCGACGAATAAAACTCCCGGAAGCGACGGCTTACCGGTCGAGTTGTATTCGGTTCTGTGGGACTGGACGGGCCCAGACCTGCTGGAAGTGTACGGGGGTATACTTCTGGCGGCAGTATATCATAATCAATGAGGAAAGGCATCATCACCCTCATCTACAAGCAGAAGGGGGAGAGGGAGGAAATCAAAAACTGCCGGCCCATTTCGCTGCTCAATGTAGACTACAAGATCCTGTCGAAGGTCATCGCAAACAGGGTTAAGTCTGCTCTGGAGCTGGTGATCCACCCGGAACAGGCCTGCGCTGTACCCGGCAGGAAGATCTCTGATAGCCTCGCGCTACTCAGGGATACGATTGCCGACTTGGGGACAGGATGGTGGACACCTGTTTAATCAGCTTAGACCAGGAGAAGGCCTTTGACAGGATATCACACACGTACCTGATGGACGTGCTCTCCAAGATGGGGTTTGGGGAGGGTATACGCAATTGGATCCAATTGCTTTACGCAGATCAGTAGCACAGTTCTAATCAACAGGTGGGAAACTGAAAGCTTTCCGATCAGGTCTTGAGTCAGGCAAGGCTGTCCCCTCTCCTCTATCTTGTTTGTGTGCTGTATCGAGCCCTTTGCCAAGTCCATCAGGAAGGATGCGGGCATTAGGGGGGTGACAATCCCAGGCAGCAGAGGCACTCAGGCCATGTACCTCCCTGTACATGAAAGATGTCACCACCTTTTGCTCGGATCCGCAGTCAGTCCGCAGATTGCTCACAATCTGCGACCAGTTTGAACTGGCCTCGGGAGTGAAGGTAAATTGCAGCAAGAGCGAGGCCATGCTCTTTGGAAGCTGGTCCGACCGATCCTTTATTCCCTTCACCGTTAAGTCAGATTACCTGAAGGTTTTGGGAATATGGTTCGGAGCGGAGCGTGCGTCAAACCCTGGAAGGAACGTATCGCTAAAGCAAAACATAAACTGGGATGGTGGAAGCTGCACTCACTCTCCATTGCAGGAAACCTGGTCATCAGGAGTGAGGTGCTCTCGGTGTTGTTGTACGTGGTGCAGGTCTGGCCCATACCTCGCTCCTATGTCGTGGTAGTCACCCGAGCTGTCTTCCACTTCGTCTGGAGATCGAAAATGAACCGTGTCCGCAGAGACACGATGTACAAATCTCTGGACAAGGGGGAAAAGGACGTTCCGAACGTGGCCCTCATCCTGATGGACACCTTTGTGTGCGGCTGCATCAAGCTGTGCATCGACCCTTCGTACACAAACGCCAAGTGTCAGTACGTGCTGAGATTCGATCTGTCCCCGGTGTTGCGAAGGATGGGTCTGGCCAGGCTGCCGCGGAGCGCTCCGAGCAGTTGAACCATGCCTCAGCACCTGTCCTTCGTGGAAAAGTTTTTCAAGAAAAACACTTTTGACCACAAGGCCATAAAGCAGTGGTCGGCACACAAGGTCCTGGACACCCTACAAAAGAAGGAGATGATGGACCCTGTCGGACGGTTCCCCGAGCAGACTGTCGAACTCGTTTGGCAGAATGTCTCATTGCCAGAACTTTCACACAAGCACCAAGACGTAGCTTGGTTGGGGGTGAGAAGGGCCCTAACCGTCAAATCCTTCATGCACAGCCGGGGTTTCAGAGACACGGCACTCTGCCCCCGAGTTGGCTGTGGAGCGGACGAGACTGTCATCCATCTCCTTTGGGACTGCCCCTTTGCAAGGCAGGCCTGGAAGGAGATGCAGTGGTTGCTGTCGAGGTTCATCCCAAGCAGCTCCGTAACACAGGACTTTGTGCTCTACGGACTGTTCCCAGGGACACACACCGAGACAGACATCAGCTGCTGCTGGAGGGACATCAACTCGGTGAAAGACGCACTTTGGCCTTGCCGAAATTTGCTGGTCTTCCAGAGCAAGGAGAAATCCACGTCTGCATGTTGCAGACTGGCGCAATCCAAGAACCAGGAGTACGTGCTGAGGGACGCACTAAAAATTGGTGCAGTTGCCGCAAAGGCACGGTGGGGAAGAGCCACAGTTTAAGACCCTTCCGCCACAGTAAACCCAGGGGCTGGAATCAGTTTAAAACTCCCCTCGGGCTGTACTTGTAAACCTTTGTATACATAGAGCACCATGATCTGAAAACACTTATGCAGTGCCATGTATAATGCAAGTTCAGCAACTGTTTAGTAATGTATGTTGTAAAGAAATAGGCCGAATGGCCGACTCCTGCACCTATTTTCTATGGTTTTTTTTCTATGAAATGTAACCTCACCCGTTCCGTGTACTGTATAGTGCCACATGTAATGTAATTTGATGACTGTATTACAATGTATCCTGGATTGTACTGAATTGCACACTGAAATGTAAAGCAAGCAAATGTATTGAATGAAACTGCCGTCAGCATCCAAATGTATTGTATGGAATTGCTGACCGCATCCAAATGTACTGAACTGCCTTCCAATGTATCGTGCAAATTTTTATATGAATAAAGTATATATTTTGAAATTTTAAAAAAAGCACCTTTCATTTCCAGGGTCCCACTGCCACTTACATGGGGCAGAACCTCAGCATCCTGAGCACGATGTGTGAGCACAACTTGCCGGCCTGCTTCTGCACTATCACTTCCTCGTTGGGCTGTGGGCAACACAGAGAGGAGACAGCAGTCAGTGATTGCATGGCATTACACTGAGACTGACTCAGAGCACACTGAGCCTGAAACGCAGCAGTCTGCGAGTTCATGCCAGCAATCACTGACAGCATCACATCACAAAATACATTTGGGTGGTCTCCGTCGACAGAGCCACCAAGTCCAGGTCCACCTCTGCCTGTCTGTTAGCAGGACTCCTGGGTCAATCGCCCTCTGGGGAGCTGGCCTCCGAGCTTCCCCTCCCGCTGGGCGTTGCTGTAAGCCACTGGGGCCAGGAGCCTCAGACTTCCCAAACCACACAGATTTAGGCTCCTCCAACGATGTGGTGTCCCCACTCAGTGGGACTGATAGAGTGCCCTGTTCAGTGATCAAACTGTCATCCCCGCCCTGGTCATCTCCCCCGTCGCCTGATGTAGAAGCATCAGGGGCAGGCCGCCGCGCTTCTGGCTGATCATCTTTCAGCACAAAGCAACAGACGTGCGGTCAGCTGCAGGGGAGGATGGAGGGAGATAAGAGGAAGGTGGCATTGGACATGTATATGTAAAGGGGGTAGGCCAATTGATATCAGTGGGTCACGGAACTCACAGAAGTCGCAAACGCCATTTACATACCGCCACTCTCCATAGGTGTGCCCAGGAGGGCAGACAGTTGCTCCTCGACCTGAGTGAGATAATGTAGATCAGACTCGCCATCTCCGGTGCTGCTGCTCCCGGCGGTTCTGTGTCAATTTCGCCTGCAATAAGAAAAAGAACAAGGTGTGAGTGAGTGTGCAGCTCATCATGTGGCACATGTGTCTTCCAGAGTAGAGTAGCTCCGAGTGTCTGAGGTGTAACGATGTCCATAATAATCTGCATTGCTACGCACACAGCATGTGGGAAGCGTGGGATGAGGTGAGAGCCACCTAGGATTGCAGTCTCAGGGTGACGTTTGCCAAAAGCATATCAAGAATGAAAGGGTAGGGCGAGGAGGGGTGAGACTGAGTAGGGAACAAGAAGGAGCGAGGCGCTTGTATGCTCAGGGCATGGCTGGTGAACTGAGATTCCACTTTTCAGGTGGCTTGACCAACCCACATCTGGAACACGTAGGGAAGGAGCAGGTACGGCAAAGACTTCATTGTGTAAGACAGTGAGTGTGAAATCATGGCATTGGTGCATTAATATAAAGTGTCAGCCGTGGCTCAGTGGGTGGCACACTTAATGCTGAGTCAGAAGGCTGTGGGTTCAAGTCCCACTCCACTTGAGTGCAAAAATCCTTGTGCAGTGCTGAGGTGCTGTCTTTCGGATGAGACTTTAAACTGAGGCTCTGTCTGCTCACTCAGGTGGACGTAAAAAATCCCATGCACTATTTCGAAAAAGAGCAGGGGAGTTATCCCCAGTGTTCTGGCCAATATTTATCCCTCAATCAGCATAACACAGACAGTTTATCTGGTCATTATCACATTGCTGTTTGTGGGAGCTTGCTATGCGCATATTGGCTGCTGCTCTTCCCACATTCTCATCTGTGGCTTAGGCGGTATGTCACCCTCTCGCCTCTTGAGTCAAAAGGTTGTGTGTTCAAGTCCCACTCCAAAGACTTGAGCACAAGACCCAGACCGACACTCCCAGTGTACTACTCAGAGAGCACCATTGGAGGGGCAGTACTGAGGGAACGCTGCACTGTCGGAGGGGCAGTACTGAGGGAGCGACGCACTGTCGGAGAGGTAGTACTGAGGGAGTACTGCATTGTCGGAGGGACAGTACTGAGGGAGAGTTTCCTATATTACAACAATGACCACACCTCAAAAAGTACTTCATTAGCTGTAAAGTGCTTTGGGACGTCCTGAGGTCATGATAGCCAAGGTCATGTACAAATGCAAGTCAGTCTTTCTTTCTTGCTTTCTTTGGGTTGAGCGTGCACCCCTGATTGTTGGCAGTTTTGAGGGGGAAGAGGGGAGAACTGTGGCCCCATGCTAGGGCAGTGCAGGTTGAGAGGTTTACAGCCAGCGCTGAGCGATACAATCTAAGTTTGTCGGTTTTATCTTTGCAATCTCTCTGAAATGCAGAATTGTGAGTTAGACTCATAGAATCATACAGCGCAGCAGGAGGCCATTCGGCCCATCGTGCCTGTGCTGGCTCTTTGAGAGTCCCAAGATGCTTCACAGGAGTATCATTAGATTAAAAATTTGACACCAAGCCGCATAAGTAGAAATTAGCGCACGTGAACAAAAGTTTGGTCAGAGAGGTATGTTTTAAGTAGCGTCTTGAAGGAGATAAGGGATAGAGAGAGGTGGAGAGGTTTAGGCCGGGAGTTCCAGAGCTTGGGGCCCAGGCAACAGAAGGCACGGCCACTAATGGTTGAGTGATTATACTCAGGGATGCTAAAGAGGATAGAATTAGGCGAGCGCAGACATCTTAGTGGGGGGGGGGGGGGGGGCGGGGTGGGGGGGTGGTTGTTGTGGGGCTGGCAGAGATAACGAGGGTCGAGGTCGTGGAGGGCTTGAAATTAAGGATGAGAATTTTGAAATCGAGGCGTTGCCGGACCGGAAGCCAATGTAGGTCAGCTATCACAGGGGGTGAATCGTGAGCGGGACTTGATGCAAGTTAGGACATGGGCAGCCGAGTTTTGGATTACCCCTAGTTTGCGTAGGATAGAATGTGGGAGACCAGCCAGGAGTGCTTTGGAATAGTCAAGTCTAGAGGTAACAAAAGCATGGATGAGGGCTTTAGCAGCGGATAAGCTGAGTCAAGGGCGGAGAGGGGCGATGTTACACTACGGATATGTGGTCGGGAGCTCATTTCAGGGTCAAATATGACACCAAGGTGGTCAATAGTCTGCTTCAGCCTCAGGCAGAAGTTGGGGAGAGGCATGGAGTCAGGGGCTCGCTAATGGAGTTTTTGGCAGGCACCAAAATCAAAGGCTTCGGTCTTCCCAATATTCAATTGGAGAAATTTCTGCTGATCCAGAACTGGATGTCGGACAAGCAGTCTGATAATTTATAGTGGAGGGGTCAGGAGAAGTGGTGGTGAGGTAGAGCTGGGTGTCATCAGCGTACATGTGGAAACTGACGCTGTGTTTTTGGATGATGTTGCCAAGGGGTAACCTGTCGATGAAAAATAGGTGGGGGCCAAGGATAGATCCTTGGGGGACACCAGAGGTAACGATGCGGGTGTGGGAAGAGAAGCCATTGCAGGTGATTCTCTGGTGATGATAAGATCGATAAGAATGGAACCAGGCGAGTACAGTCCCACCCAGCTGGACGATGGTGGAGAGGCGTTGGAGAAGGAGAGAGTGGTCAACCGTGTCAAAGGCTGCAGACAAGTCAAGAAGGAAGTTTTAGAACTGTGGCAGGCGCGGAAACCGGAATCGAGAGATTCGAAGATGGAATTGTGGGAAAGATGGGCACAGATTTGGGAGACGACAACATGTTCAAGGACTTTGGAGAGGAAAGGGAGGTTGGAGTTGGGGCAGTAGTTTGCAAGGATGGAGGGGTCGAGGGTTGGTCATCTGAGGAGAGGGGCGATGACAGCAGATTTGAGGGGGAGGGGGACAGTACCTGAGGAGAGTGAACCGTTAACAATGTCAGCTAACATGGGAGCCAGAAAAGGAAGTTGGGTGGTCAGCAGTTTGGTAGGAATAGGGTCAAGACAGCAGGAAGTTGGTCTCATGGACAGGATGAGCTCATAATGGTCATGAGGGGAGATCTGAGAGAAACTGGTAAAAGATGTGAGGTCAGGAAGAAGGCATGGGCCTTCCTTAGAGGAGGCTTGGCCTGGTGGGCTAGGGGAAGGAAGGAAGAGGCAGCCGAATGGATGGTCACAATTTTAGAGACAAAGATCTCCATGAGCTCCTCACATTTATTGTCAGAGGTGAGGGTGGAGACTGGGGAGAGGGGTTTTAAAAGATGGTTAGCAGTGGAGAATAGAAGCTGGGGTTTATCTTTACATTCCAGAATGATTCTGGAATAGTGAGCGATATTGCCAGATGAGAGCAGGACCCGAGAGTGGTTTATGTGGTCCAGCCAGATCTGGCGGTGAATGGCTAAACCAGTTGTCCGCCATATCGATTGAAGTCTGCATCCCTTGGCCTTAAGAGAGCGAAGATCAGGGCTGTACCAGGGGGAATGGACAGGGTGAGAGCTATTGTTTTAACAGGGACTGGGGCATCAAAGCTGGTGGTGAGGGTGTGATTGAGCAGATCGGTAGCTGCAGAGATGTCATGGTGAGTGAAGGGCCAAAGGCTGGACAGTTGGGAGATCATAAGTGCAGTTCTATAGAGTCGGGAGAGAGCTTCTTTGAGGGGTGGTCACAGAAGGAGGTAGGGTTGGGGAGGGTGGAAGGGGTATGTGGGAGGAGAGAGATATGATGACGTGATTAGACATGGCCTGATCTGCGATGGGAGTAGCGAGGCCAGGCTGTAGTGTCCCCGCTAAACTCCCGCCGAATTTAGCGGGAGTCGTTAGCGACACCACATCCGGTTCAAAAGTCATTTGTGCATATGACCCTAATTTCACCCCCTATAGCTTTTTATTCTGGATTTAGTTAATTACCTGAATTTAAATTCCCCAGCTGCCATGTTGGGATTTGAACTCATATTTCCAGGATCATTAGCCCAGACCTCATGGATTACTCGTCCAATAACGTTGCCACTATGCTACCGTTACAGTTTGCGGTTTTTACGTTGAAATATCTTGCCCTTGCTGATTAATGATAAAAATAAGCAGCCCAATAAAATCAGATTGTGTGTCCCGGTGTTAAACACACACAGAATTCTGGTTGCGATATACTCGCTTCACTTCTGCATTACAAGGTACATTATTCTTAAACCTTAGGCTGCTAGCAGATCCCGAGCATTAATAACACAGCTATTAAACTCCTCATATATCAGGAACACTAGTGCAGGAATACTAACCCTACATTAACATAGTGTCAGTCTTGGCTCAGTGATAGCACTCTCACCTCAGGTTGACATGAAAGATCCCTTGCCCATTAATTTAGGAACAGCAGGGGAGTTCTCCCCAGTGTCCTGGGCCAATATTAACTTTGACTCCAGAATGGACTTCATAATGTTCCCAATGAGCAGGGAGAGCCAGAATGAGCAGGCATGTGGCAGGATTGGGGGCTTCCTGAGTGTAATGTATTTGCTTCATGGGTTCTTTGCTGAAAAATTCATAGGAACACATTGCTATTAGGAACTCGTTGGTTTATTAGCAAAGGTTTTACAATCAGACTACACATTACCAGTTCATCCACCAGGCTCACAACCACCTGCCCCATCATGGATCCCTGAACCCAACTAGCTGGGGTTTTATTGAGTTTTGTGAACATCACGTGACTGGCTAAGCCACTCATAATTGAACAGCTCTCCAAACCTGTGAGCACACTCACCGGTGCATACATTACACCGAAGGTTCAAGGAGCCCCTGACTTTAAATGTGAACAATGATCTGCCATTACGGGGTATTTACAGCTTGAGTGAAATAATTTAATGGGTGCATTACTAGCTCACCAGCACGCCTACTCCATGCTCTGGTTAGGCTGCATGAAGATACAAGGGCTGTTGGCCATGCAGGGCAACAAATGAGGAGAGGCCGCAGGACAGGAGGCCTTACCCCACCACTAGTTTGCAGGCAGCAATGCTTATACCTCCAGCTCTCTGGAGAGCAGTGTGTGCGAAGGATGCACTTCCGTGAGGAAGTGCTGAGAGAGATATGAGACCTGCAGCCTCACATCGGGAGGAGGAGAACGAGGTACAGGAGCATGGCAAAGCCCCGAATGGCCAGGCACACCAGGAGGAACACCAGTCTGTGATGGCTCAGGTGCAAAGGCGGAGTGGCAGTGGTGGGAGCTGGAATGCTGTCTTCTTGAGGAAGGACAGCACCTTCCATTTACAGGGTCCCACTACCACTCACACGGGGCAGACCCTCAGCATCCTGAGCACGATGTGTGAGCACAACTTGCCGGCCTGCTTCGGCACCGTCACTTCCCCGTCGGGCTGTGGGAAACACAGAGAGGAGACAGCAGTCAGTGATTGCATGGCATTACACTGAGACTGACTCAGAGCACACTGAGCCTGAAACGCAGCAGTCTGCAAGTTCCTGCCAGCAATCACTGACAGCATCACATCACGAAGTACATTTGGGTGGTCTCCTTCGACAGAACCACCAAGTCCAGGTCCACCTCTGCCTGTCTGTTAGCAGGACTCCTGGGTCAATCGCCCTCTGGGGAGCTGGCCTCCGAGCTTCCCCTCCCGCTGGGCGTTGCTGTAGGCCATTGGGGCCAGGAGCCTCAGAATTTTATATGTTTCAATGAAGTCCCCTCTCATTCTTCTAAATTCCAGTGAATATAAGCCTAGTCGATCCAGTCTTCTTCATATGTCAGTCCTGCCATCCTGGGAATCAGTCTGGTGAACCTTTGCTACACTCCCTCAATAGCAAGAATGTCCTTCCTCAGATTGGGAGACCAAAGCTGGACACAATATCCAAGGTGTGGCCTCACCAAGGCCCTGTACAACTGCAGTAAGACCTCCCTGCTCCAAGACTCAAATTCTCTCGTTATGAAGGCCAACCTTCGCCTCCTTCACCGCCTGCTGTACCTGCATGCCAACTTTCAATGACTGATGTACCATGACACCCAGGTCTCGTTGCACTTTCCCTTTTCCTAATCTGTCACCATTCAGATAATATTCAGCCTTCCTGTTTTTGCCACCAAAGTGGATAACCTCACATTCATCTACACTATACTGCATCTGCCATGCATTTGCCCACTTACCTAACCTGTCCAAATCACCCTGCAACCTCTTAACATCACCTCACAGCTCACACTGTCACCCAGCTGAGTGTCATCTGCAAACTTGGAGAGATTACATTTAATTCCTTCATCTAAATCATTAATGTATATTGTAAAGAGCTGGGGTCCCAGCACTGAATCTTGCGATACCCCACTAGTCACTGCCTGCCATTCTGAAAAGGACTTGTTTATTTCTACTCTTTGCTTCCTGTCTGCCAATCAGTTCTCTATCCACATCAATACATTACCTCCAATACCATGTGCTTTAATTTTGCACACTAATCTCTTGTGTGGGACCTTGTCAAAAGCCTTTTGAAAATCCAAATACACCACATCCACTGGTTCTCCCTTGTCCACTCTACCAGTTACATCCTCAAAAAATTCTAGATTTGTCGAGCATGATTTCCCTTTCATAAATCCATGCTGACTTGAACCGATCCTGTCACTGCTTTCCAAATGCGCTGCTATTACATCTTTAATAATTGATTCCAACATTTTCCCTACTACCGATGTCAGGCTAACCGGTCGATAATTCCTTGTTTTCTCTCTCCCTCCTTTTTTAAAAAGTGGGGTTACATTAGCTACCCTCCAATCCATAGTAACTGATTCAGAGTCGATAGAATGTTGGTAAATGATCACCAATGCATCCACTATTTCTAGGGCCACTTCCTTAAGTACTCCGGGGTGCAGACTATCAGGCCCTGGGGATTTATCGGCCTTCATTCCCATCAATTTCCCTAACACAATTTCCTGACTACTAACTATTTCCTTCAGTTCCTCCTTCTCGCTAAACCCTCGGTCTCCTAGTATTTCCGGAAGGTTATTTGTGTCTTCCTTCGTGAAGACAGAACCAAAGTATTTGTTCAATTAGTCTGCCATTTCTTTGTTCCCCATTATAAATTCACCTGAATCTGACTGCAAGGGACCGACATGTGTCTTCACTAATTTTTTCTCTTCACATATCTATAGAAGTTTTTGCAGTCAGTTTTTATGTTCCCTGCAAGTTTACTGTCATACTCTATTTTCCCCCTCCTAATTAAACCCTTTGTCCTCCTCTGCTGAATTCTAAATTTCTCCCAATCCTCAGGTTTGCTGCTTTTTATGGCCAATTTATAAGCCTCTTCCTTGGATTTAACATGATTTCTAATGTCCTTTGTTAGCCACGGTTGAGCCAACTTCCCCGTTTTATTTTTGTGCCAGACAGGAATGTACAATTGTTGAAGTTCATCCATGTGATCTTTAAATGTTTGCCATTGCCTATCCACCGTCAACCCTTCAAGTATCATTCTCCACTTTATTCTAGCAAATTCACGTCTCATACCATCGAAGTTACCTTTCTTTAAGTTCAGGACCCTAGTCTGTGAATTAACTGTGTCACTCTCCATCTTAATAAATAATTCTACCATATTATGGTCACTCTTCCCCAAGGGGCCTCGCATAACAAGATTGCTAAATAGTCCTTTCTCATTACACATCACCCAGTCTCGGATGGCCAGCTCTCTATGATGAGAGGAAAGGCTGCTCAAGAGTCTGGGTATAGATTTGTCACACTGGCCCCTCTGCAACTCAGACTGGCTCCTCTCCAATGCCACCTCTGCTCTCTAACCTCCAACTCTCTGCTCCCTCTCTCTCTCTCTCTTCTCTTCAAAGTATCATCTCTTCTCTGTATCCTCTCCTCTCTTCTCTCCCTCCTCTCTTTGTATCTTCTCTCCTCTCTTCTCTGTGTCCTCTCTTCTGTATCCTCTGTATCCTCTCTCTCTTCTCTATATCCTCTTTCTTTTTCCTCTCTTCTTTGTATCCTCTGTCTCCTCTGTCTTCTAGCTCCCCTCCTCTTACAAGTGCAATTGAGTGGTGTCCTTTTATGGCCATGAGCACTTCCTCAATTAGCGCGCAAGGGCCACAAAAGGACTACAGGTCTCATCCCCAAAACTGCAAAAAAATCCGCCTAAATCCCGCGCATGCACAGTGGAGGGCCTCCGAAAAAACCCGAGTGGAGAGGCCTCCACCTGAGGCACTCTCATGAAGTTTGCCGCTGAGTCCCGCAACTGCCCGCCGACTGACACCCACTGTCGCTCCCGCTGCCGCCCACACAACCGCGACCAAAGTGGCTCCCGATGGGACCCGGCCGCAGCGGGTGCCAAAAACAGACCTCCAGCCCGGTGGCCACTGAGAAATGGGTGGCCATCAATTTCGGGCCCATTGAATCTGACAGCACAGCAGGAGGCCATTCGGCCCATTGTGCCTATGCTGGCTGTTTGAGAGAGCTATTCCAGTTAGTCCCACACCCCAGATCTTTTGCCATAATCAACAACAACAACAACTTGTATTTGTATAGCGCCTTTGACGTAGTGAAATGTCCCAAGCTGCTTCACAGAAGTATTATGAGTTAAAAAATTGTTACCGAGCCGCATAAGTAGAAATTAGCGCAGGTGACCAAAAGCTTGGTTAGAGATGTATGTTTTAAGGAGTGCCTTGAAGGTAAGGGAGAGAGAGAGGCGGAGAGGTTTAGGGAGGGAGTTCCAGAGCTTGGGGCCCAGGCAGCTGAAGGCACGGCCACCAATGGTGGAGCGATTATAATCAGGGATGCTAAAGAGGGCAGAATTAGAGGAGCGCAGACATCTCGGGTGGGGGGAGGTTGTGGGACTGGCAGAAATTACAGAGATAGCAGGGTTCGAGGCCGTGGAGGTCTTGAAATTAAGGATGGGAATTTTGAAATCGAAGTGTGTCTCAACTGGAAGCCAATGTAGGTCAGCGATCACATGGGGTGATGGGTGAGTGGGACTTGGTGTGAGTTAGGACACGGGCAGCTGAGTTTTGGATCACCTCTAGTTTACGTAGGGTAGAATGTGGGAGGCCAGCCAGGGATGCTTTGGAATAGTCAAGTCTAGAGGTAACAAAGGCACAGATGAGGGCTTTAGCAGCAGATGAGCTGACACAAGGGCGGAAAGGAGCGATGTTACGCTGTGGATTTGTGGTCGAAAGCTCATTTCTGGGTCAAATATGACACAAAGGTTGCGACTAGTCTGGTTCAGACTCAGACAGGAGTTGGGGAGAGGGATGGAGTCAGTGGCTAGGGAACAGAGTTTGTGGCGGGCACCGAAATCAATGACTTCAGTCTTCACATTATTCAATTGGAGAAAATTTCTGCTCATCCAGAACTGGATGTCAGGCAAACTGACAATTTAGAGAACGTGGTCGAGAGAAGTGTTGGTGAGGTAGAGCTGGGTGTCATCAGCGTACATGTAGAAACTGACGCTGTGTTTTCGGATGATGTCGCCAAGGGGCAACTGCAGATGAGAAATAGGAGGGGGCTAAGGATAGATCCTTGGGGGACACCAGAGGTAACGATGCGGGTGTGGGAAGAGAAACCATTGCTGGTGATTCTCTGGTGATGATAAGATCGATAAGAATGGAACCAGGCGAGTACAGTCCCACCCAGCTGGACGATGGTGGAGAGGCGTTGGAGAAGGAGCGAGTGGTCAACCGTGTCAAAGGCTGCAGACAAGACAAGAAGGAAGTTTTGGTACTGTGGCAGGTGCGGAAACCGGAATCGAGGGATTCTAAGGTGGATTTGCGGGAAAGATGGTCATGGATTTGGGAGACGACAACATGTTTAAGGACTTTGGAGAGGAAAGGGAGGTTGGAGTTGGGGCAGTAGTTTGCAAGGACAGAGGGGTCGAGGGTTGGTTATCTGAGGAGAGGGGTGATGACAGCAGATTTGAGGGGTAGGGGGACAGTACCTGAGGAGAGAGAACCGTTAACAATGTCAGCTAACATGGGAGCCAGAAAAGGAAGTTGGGTGGTCAGCAGTTTGGTGGGAATAGGGTCAAGGCAGCAGGAAGTTGGTCTCATGGACAGGATTATTTCATAATGGTGATGAGGGGAGATCTGAGAGAAACTGGAGAAAGGTGTGAGGTCAGGGCTCGGGCAGGGGGCTTCCTTAGAGGAGGCTTGGCCCGGTGGGCTCGGGGAAGCAAGGGAAGAGGCAGCCGAATGGATGGTCACAATTTTAGAGACAAAGATCTCCATGAGCTCCTCACACTTATTGTCAGAGGTGAGGGTGGAGACTGGGGAGAGGGGTTTTAAAAGATAGTTAGCAGTGGAGAATAGAAGCTGGGGTTTAGCTTTACATTCCAGAGCGATTCTGGAATAGTGAGCGATTTTGGCAGATGAGAGCAGGACCCGAGAGTGATTTATGTGGTCCATCCAGATCTGGCGGTGAATGGCTAGACCAGTTGTCCGCCTTAACTGTTGGAAGTCTGCCTCCCTTGGACTTAAGAGAGCGAAGATCAGGGCTGTTCCAGGGGGAACGGACAGGGTGAGAGCTATTGTTTTAACAGGGACTAAGGCATCAAAGTGGTGAGGATGTGATTGAGCAGATCGCGAGCTGCAGAGATGTCATGGTGAGTGAAGGGCCAAAGGCTGGACAGTTGGGAGATCATAAGTGCAGTTGTAGAGAGTCAGGAGAGACTTTTTTCCAGGGGCGGACACACCTTGCCAAACACAGTCCTCTCGTCCGCCTGACACCTAAAAACCACGCTCGTGGAGATACGAATTCCTGAGCAGCGGCTCCCGAAGGACAGCCGGCACTCCAAATGAGGGAGAACTGCGCTTGGTGCCGACTTTGTTCCAGACCCTGATGAGTTCCTGGCTAAAAGACAGGCAGCTCCGCATGGCGGTCCTGATGCCCCCCCCCCCCCCCCCCGGTTTATAAACAGGAGCTACGTGTCATAATTGAGGCAGTACTGTTGGCGGAAGAAATACATTGCCAGCACACACCATCTCGGAGGTATCAGGTATCTCTGAAGGGTCTGATGACGGAAAATCGCAGCCTGGGTGCTCACGCACACCAACGCCTGACCGCCCTGCCTAAGCGTGAGACTCAGAGCCGCAGCAGAGTTCCAGTGCTTCCTGTTATTCCAGAAGAAGTCGACCAGCTTCTTTTGTATCTAGGTTACAAATGCAGTTGGAGGGTCAAAGTGACCAACCGGTACCACAGCATAGCAGCACCTGCTGGTGTTTGACTAGCGCTCGACCCCTGTAGGACAGCACTCGGAGCAGTCCTGTCCAGTGCCCTAGGCGAGCGGTGACTTTGGCCTCTAGCTCTTGCCAGATGGTCGACCAGGCTTCCTCGTCGGGGCTAAGGTAGACTCCCAGATAGAGGAGATGGGTTGTGCTCCAGGCAAAAGACCTAAACTCCTCCGGCAGGGAATCCACCCGCCACTGACCCACCAGGAGTCCGGAACATTTCTCCCAGTTGATCCTGGCGGAGGATGCAGTTGAATAAATCTCCTGGCACTCACTCATCCTCCGCAGGTCAACGGGATCCTCGACCATGAGGAGCACGTCATCGGCGTAAGCAGAGAGGACGACCTCCACGCCCGGCCCTTGCAGAGCCAGTTCCGTCAACGTCTTCTGCAAGATGCGCAGGAAAGGTTCCACGCATCCAGCATATAACTGGCCGGACATGGTGCATCCCGCGCACAGCCCTTTCTCAAAGCGAAGGGGCGGTGTCAAAGACTCGTTAACCTTAATCAGACATTCCGCGGCGACGTACTAAAGTCGGATCCGGGCGACGAAATGCGTCCCAAACCCGAAAGCGCGCAGAGTTCCGAACAGATACTCATGATCTACCCTGTCGAACGCCTTCTCCTGGTCTAGGGAAAGCAAGAGGATCGACAGACCAGCCTCCTGGGAATGATGGATCACGTCCCGGGCCAGGGGGATGTTGTCGTGGATTGTCCAGCCCGGGACCGTGTAGGACTGGTCGGGGTGGATTATGTGGTCCAGCATGGCACCAAGGCGAGCAGACATCGCCCTGTCAAAAAATGTTATAATCCGTGCTGAGGAGGGAGACTGGGCGCCAGTTCTTAGGTAGGCAGAGATCGCCCTTTTTAGGCAGCAGGACGATGACTGTCCTGCGCCAAGAGAGGGGCATCTTCCCGGTCGCCAGACTTTCCCCCAGGACCCGCATGTAGTCGTGCCCCAACATGTCCCAGAATGTCCTGTGGAACTCCACGGTCAGCCCGTCCAGTCCCGGGGACTTGTGCCTCGAGAGCTGGTTGAGGGCACCGGTCAGCTCCACCAGATTTAGCGGAGCATCCAGATTTTCGGCAGCCTCAGGGCCGACCTTCGGCAGATCCTCCCACAAAACTCTCCGCACTTCCTCGCTGGACGGATCCGGAGAGAACAGAGTCTCAGGCCCTGGTACTGATGCCCTCCGGATCCGAAACCAGGGATCCGCCGTTGGCCAGCAACGTCAAGAGCTTCTTATGGATCCCCTGTCTTTTTTCCAGAGAGTAGAAGAAGGGGAAGCCGCGGTCCAGGTCCCGGAGGAACCGGATCCGCGACCTCACGAACGCGCCTCGGGATCCGACAAGCTGCAGGTCCTTCAGCGCGGCCTTCTTCACTTTGTACACCGTCCACAGGGCCGGGTCCTCGACGACTTGACCCAGACAAGCTTCCAGGTCGAGCGCCTCCTTCTCCAGGCGCCCCACCCTTGGTCGACCTCCTCGCATACTCTTCACAGAAGTGACGGACGTGAGCCTTGCCCACGTCCCACCATAACCTCGAGGGGAAGCCCCCCTGCTTCCTTCTCCAGTCAGCCCAGAACCAACGGAACGAATCCTGGAACCGCTCGTCCTCCAGCAGCAGGTTGTTAAAATGCCTGTACGCGGACCCCACCCGCCTGCACCAGGTGGTGGGGCGAGCACGGCGCCGGCCGCATGGAAGCCGCCGGAACGCAGGAGACGTACGCCCGGGATATATACAGGCGGTCGATTCTGGGCCTTCCTCATCCAGACCCCACCCAAGTGAAGGTGCTGGAGTCAGGATGCAGATTTCGGCAGACGTCCACCAAGTCGAAGGACCCGACCAGGTCCCTCACCTTCTCCATCACCGCCATGCTCTGCGGAGCACCGGATTGGTCCCTCACCTCGAGGGTGCAGTTAAAATCTCCCCCGAGGACAAGCCCGTGTGGTGGCTGGTGTGCAACGGCCACCACACGTTAAAAAAATCCACGTACAGGCAACTTCCACCCTTCAACATGTAGTTCGGGATCTGGAATATTAGGTCCTTCATTGAAACACCTGTGAACTCATCCCTTTTTGGTGTGGAAGCAAGTCATCCTTGATACGAGGGACCGCCTAAGAAGAAGACTTAGGGAGTGCTACACTGTCGGAGGGGCAGTACTAAGGGAGCGCTGCACTATCGGAAGGCCTTGGAACGTTTCACTATGTTGAAGGTGCTATATAAATGTAAGTTGTAGTTCAATCATTCTAACAGTGTCAGCCATGTCTCAGTGGGAGCAGTCTCGCCTCTCAGTGAGAAGTTTCAGGGTTCAAGCCGATTTTATACTCAATTTTTTTGTTGCACTTTAAATGTTATATTGCTTGCACATTATATGTGATGGCTCTCTTAGCAACTCACTCCCAGCTCACTCTGTGATGTACTTTCGGTTCGAGCTTCGTGTATTAGTCAGATAAAAGAAAGACTTGCATTTCTATAGCGCCTTTCACAACCTCAGGGCATCCCAAAGCGCTTCACAGCCAATGAAGTACTTTTGGAGTGTATTCACTGTTGTAATGTAGGAAAGGTGGCAGCCAATTTGCGCACAGCAAGCTCCCACAAAGATGATAATGACCAGATCATATTTTTAGTGATGTTGGTTGAAGGACACCGGGGAGAACTCTCCCTGCTCTTCTTCCAATAGTGGGCATGGGATCTTTTACATCCACCTGAGGCGAGAGTGCTATCACTGCGCCACGGCTGACACTATGTTAATGTAGGGTTAGTATTCCTGCACTAGTGGTCCTGATATCTGAGGAGTTTAATTGCTGTGTTATTAATGCTCGGGATCTGCTAGCAGTCTAAGGTTTAAGAATAATGTACCTTGTAATGCAGAACTGAAGCGAGTATATCGTAACCACCGATTTCAACAGAATTCTGTGTGTTTTACACCAGAACATACAATCAGATATGATTGGCCTGCTTATTTTTATCATTAACCAGCAAACCCATCTGCAAACCCATCCGTGCCTTGCTTCACACTCAAATCGAGAAAGATAAGACACTTACTTTTTTGAGTCAAACGTTCCTTTAACCATTCAAAACTCTTTGACCTGCCCCCCCCCCGCCCACCAACCACCCAGAGCTTGAATATTGCTCATGTATCTGGAGAGCAATCCCTTTCTGCCTTCATCGCAGCGTTCCGTGTCTCCTTTTATTCAATTTGGTTGTTATACGTGACGGCCGTGGCTCAGTAGAATCACTCTGCGGCTGAAATTGCCCCTTTCCTGAAGGACAGTCAACACCGGAAAGCAGTGGCCACACTGCGGAGTGCAGTGGCCACCAACTTGTCGTGTAATGGCTGCCATTCTCAAGATTCGGCTCCTGCGGTATCCCAGCGGTGACCTGCTCACCCCCCGCCCACCCCGCCCCCCCACCGCTCCGCTGTTGCCGACCCGTGGCTAGTGCATCATCACAGTGCGCAACGTCAATCTACTCCCCCGATGGCGAAATTCCGTGGGGCGGTGCCAAAACCCGCTTACCATGGTGCGCTGAGGCTGTGGCCTTCTGCAATGGCAATTCCCTTAAAGAGGCGGATGCACTGCCGCGGCTGCCACGTTTTTTTATTTGTTGGCAGACTGCCATGTTGGGCCGACAATTATGCCCCCGGGTTCGGCCAGGCCACAAACAGGAAGCCCTGGCAACCCCTCTTGGGTGCCAGGCCGCTGGCCCGGCCCGAAATCCTACCTGGTGGCCCAGTGGACCAAGCTTTACAAATCGCGGAGTCTCCCCCTTTAATGTGAAGGGGAGAGCCATGGTGACGCGGCGCCATGATGACATCATCGCGGCAGTCACTACACTCCACCTGCCCCCCCCCCCCCCATAACTTCCGCCCCCACTGTGAGCTTGAAAAAAAACAACAAAGAGCGGAATTTCGCTCAGCAGGCCACCTCAACCACCGTGGTGGTAAAAACCATACAAATGGGGTGCATGTGCCCCCGTTTCGGGCGGGGGACAATTTTGGGGCCTCTCTTGCCTCTGAGTCAGAAGGTTGTAGGTTCGAGCTCAAATTAAGAGACTTGAGCCCATAATACAGGCTGACACTCTCAGTGCCAGTATTGAGGGAGCGCCGCACTGTCGGAGGGGCAGTACTGAGGGAGCGTTGCATTGTCGGAGGGGCAGTACTGAGGCAACGCCTAGATCCCATGGCACTATTTCAAACAAAAGCAGGGGGCGTTCTCCCCGGTGTCCTGGGGCCAATATTAATCCGTCAATCAACATAACAAAGCAGATTATCTGGAAATTATCACATTGCTGTTCGCAAGTTGGTTGCTGCCTTTCCCACATTACAACAGTGATTACACATCAGAAAGTGCTTCAATGGCTGTAAGTCACTTTGAGACGTCTGGTGGTCATGACAGGCGCTATATAAATGCAAGTCTTTTATTCTTTTTTGGGAGTGCAGGTGTATTGGAATATGGGAACTTAGCAACAGCAGGAAGCCATTCGGCCCCTCGAGCCTGTTCCGCCATTTAATGAGATCATGGCTGATCTGTACTTTAACTCCATCTATCCGCCTTTGGCCCATCTCCCTTAATACCTTTCATTCACAAAAATCTATCAATCGCAGATTTAAAAGTCAAACAAGGGCTCATCTTGGATTTGAACCTGCGACCTCTCTCACCCTAAGCAAGAATCATACGGCTATCTTATTTTAACTCCATTTACCCGCCTTGGTTCTGCATCCCCTAATACTCTTTCCCAACAAAAATCTGTCGATCTCAGTTTTGAAATTTTCAATTGACCCCCAGCCTCAACAGCGTTTTTTCGGGACAGCGTGAATTCCAGATTTCCACTCCCTTTTGTATGAAGAATTACATCCTGACATCACCCCTGAATGACCTAGCTCTAACTTTAAGGCTATGCTGTGGCTCAGTGGGCAGCATTCTTGCCTTCAAGTCAGAAGGTTGTGGGTTCAAGTCCCACTCCAGGTACTTGAGCACATAAATCTAGGCTGACGCTCCTAGTACAGTGCTCAGGGAGTGCCGCACTGTCGGAGGGGCCGTCTTTCGGATGTTAAACGAAGGCAACGTCTGCACCCTCAGGTGGAAGTAAAAGGCATTATTTCGAAGAAGAGCAGGGGAGTTCTTCCCTGTGTCCTGGGGCCAATACTTATCCCTCAATCAACATAACAAAAACAGATTATTTGGTCATTATCACATTGCTATTTATGGGAGCTTGCTGTGCGCAAGTTGGCTGCCGCATTTCCCACATTACAACAATGACTACACTTCAAAAAGTACTTCATTGGCTGTGAAGCGCTGAGACGTCCGGCGGTCATGAAAGGGCGCTATATAAATGCAAGTCTTTCTTTCGTTCCTCACATAGATCTGTGCCAACATCCTGTGGTTGTGTTTGCGAGAGCTCTTTGAATTCAAGTACCTGCAGACTGACCCCAACTGGCTGACTTTCTTCTATGACCCGCACACTGGGAAGGTACGTATAGCGGCAGTGAGCCCCATGCTATCTAAAGGAGGGTGGTGGGGAGAGGGGTGGGGTTCGAACTCCAACCCCCGGGCCTTCTGTGGGAGTCGATCCTAATTACAACCCAATTTATCCGCCGGTTTTTCCTGCTTGAAGTTTGGAAAGGACGGTTGCCTTGCTAGCTGATCATTCCCACCACATCGGATCGCCGGGATCTGTTAGTATCAGCAGCATGAGATATCTGGAATTTATTGGGAATAAGACTTCAAATTTTAGGCATGGTCCCCTTGGCCTCATGGAATAAGCATCTTTAATCACAGCGGGTCCCCTTTTAAAGAGGGAGTCTCACCATCAGGGACCCCCTTTAGTCTCACCATCAGGAACCCCTTTTTAAAAAGGGAATCTCACCATCAGGGACCCCTTTTAGTCTCACCATCTGGGACCCTTTTACAGAGGGGGTCTCCCCATCAGGGACCCCTTTTACAGAGGGAGTCTCTCCATCAGGGACCCCTTTTACACAGGGAGTCTCCCCATCAGGGACCCCTTTTACAGAGGGAGTCTCTCCATCAGGGACCCCTTTTACACAGGGAGTGTCCCCATCAGGGACCCCTTTTACAGAGGGAGTCTCCCCATCAGGGACCCCTTTTACAGAGGGAGTCTCCCCATTAGGGACCCCTTTTACAGAGGGAGTCTCTCCATCAGGGATCCCTTTTACAGAGGGAGTCTCTCCATCAGGGACCCCTTTTACAGAGAGAGTCTCCCCATCAGGGACCCCTTTTACAGAGGGAGTCTCCCCATCAGGGACCCCTTTTACAGAGGGAGTCTCCCCATCAGGGACCCCTTTTACAGAGGGAGTCTCCCCATCAGGGACCCCTTTTACAGAGGGAGTCTCCCCATCAGGGACCCCTTTTACAGAGGGAGTCTCCCCATCAGGGACCCCTTTTACAGAGGGAGTCTCCCCATCAGGGACCCCTTTTACAGAGGGAGTCTCACCATCAGGAACCCCTGTTAAATATGATTCCCGATCTCGGCTGACTGTTTTGGGGAGCCGGTCCTTTGCCTGCTGTCGCTGGGAGGGGCCGGGGTTAATGAGGGGGGGGCTAGCGGAGAGCTGGCTTGGGGAGGGAGGGAGTTATGAAGCACTCTCCGTGTCTGGTGGTTTTCCCCTGCCGCTCTGTCACATGACAGAGGGTGGGGACTATACGCAGTGGCACTCGACCTGATGCTGATCCGTCTGTCTGATCTCAGGTATCCCTGCTGGACTTTGGAGCAACGCGGGTATTTGACAAGGAGTTTATGGATCAGTATATTGAGGTAGGTCATTTTTTCCCTCCATTTTATTTGACACAAAACACAGAAACAATGAAGAAGATAGTAACAATTCATGAGGACAGGGACAGACTGGTGAAATGGGCAGACACATGGCAGATGCAGTTTAACACAGAAAAGTGTGAAGTGAGACATTTTGGTTGGAAGAATGAGGAGAGGCAATATACACTAAATGGTACAATTTTAAAGGGGGTGCAAGAACAGAGCGACCCGGAGGTTGGGGGGGTGCGGGGCTTATGTACACAAGTCTTTGAATGTGGCAGGACAAATTGAGTAAGCTGTCAAAAAAGCAAACGGGATCTTTGGCTTTATTAATAGAGGCATATAGTACAAGTAATGCCACAGTTAACAAGGCCATTTAAAAAAAGCAAACCAAGCACTAGGGTTTATTTCTAGAGGGATAGAATTGAAAAGTAGGGAAGTTATGCTAAACCTGTATCGAACCTTGGTTAGACTACACTTGGAGCACTGCGTACAGTTCTGGTCACCGTATTATAAAAAGGATATAGAGGCACTGGAGAGGGTGCAGAGAAGATTTACAAGGATGATACCAGAAATGTGAGGGTATACATATCAGGAAAGGGTGAACAGGCTGGGTCTCTTTTCTCTTGAAAAAAGAAGGTTGAGGGGTGACCTAATAGAGGTTTTTTAAAATGATGAAAGGTTTTGATAGAGTGGATACAGAGAGATTGTTTCCACTTGTGGGGAAGAGCATAACTAGAGGTCATCAATATAAGATAGTCACCCAGAAATCCAATAGGGAATTCAGGAGAAACTTCTTTACCCAGAGAGGGGTGAGAATGTGGAACTCGCTGCCACAGGGAGGGGTTGAGGCGAATAGTATCGATGCATTTAAGGGGAGGCTGGACAAACATATGCGGGAGAAGGGAGTAGAGGGTGATGCTGATAGATTTAGATGAGGAAAAACGGGAGGAGGCTCGAGTGGAGCATAAACGGTGATTGGGCCAAATGGCTTGGTTCTGTGCCGCATAAAACACTGGTTAGGTCTCAGCTGGAGTATTGTGTTCAATTCTGGGCACCGCACTTTAGGATGTCAAGGCCTCCGAGAGGGTGCAGAGGAGATTGAAAAGAAAGACAAAAGACTTGCATTTATAGAAACATAGAAAATAGGTGCAGGAGTAGGCCATTTGACCCTTCGAGCCTGCACCACCATTCAATAAGATCATGGCTGATCATTCCTTCAGTACCCCTTTCCTGCTTTCTCTCCATACCCTTTGATCCCTTTAGCTGTAAGGGCCATATCTAACTCCCTCTTGAATATATCCAATCAACAACTCTCTGTGGCAGGGAATTCCACAGGTTAACAACTCTCTGAGTGAAGAAGTTTCTCCTCATCTCAGTCCTAAATGGCCTACCCCTTATCCTAAGACTGTCGCCTGGTTATGGACTTCCCCAACATCGGGAACATTCTTCCCGCATCTAACCTGTCCAGTCCCGTCAGAATCTTATATGTTTCTATGAGATCCCTTCTCATCCTTCTAAACTCCAGAGCATAAAGGGCCAGTTGATCCAGTCTCTCCTCATATGTCAGTCCAGCCATCCCTGGAATCAGTCTGGTGAACCTTCGCTGCACTCCCTCAATAGCAAGAACGTCCTTCCTCACATTAGGAGACCAAATCTCAACACAATATTCCAGGTGGGGCCTCACCAAGGCCCTGTACAATTGCAGTAAGACTTCCCTGCTCCAATACTCAAATCCCCTAGCTATGAAGGCCAACATACCATTTGCCTTCTTCATCGCCTGCTGTACCTGCATGCCAACTTTCAAAGACTGTTGAACCATGACACCCAGGTCCCGCTGCACCTCCTCTTTTCCTAATCTGCCACCATTCAGATAATATTCTGCCTTCGTGTTTTTGCCCCCAAAGTGGATAACTTCACATTTATCCACATTATACTGCATCTGCCATGTATTTGCCCATTCGCCCAACCTGTCCAAGTCACCCTGCAGCCTCTTAGCGTCCTCCTCACAGCTCACACCGCCACCCAGTTTAGTGTCATCTGCAAACTTGGAGATATTACACTCAATTCCATCATCTAAATCATTAATATATATTGTAAAGAGCTGGGGTCCCAGCACTGAGCCCTGCGGCACTCCACTAGTCACTGCCTGCCATTCTGAAAAGGACCCATTTATCCCGACTCTCTGCTTCCTGTCTGCCAACCAGTTCTCTATCCACGTCAGTACATTACCCCCAATACTATGTGCTTTAATTTTGCACACCAATCTCTTGTGTCAAAAGCCTTTTGAAAGTCCAAATACACTACATCCACTGGTTCTCCCTTGTCCACTCTACCAGTTACATCCTCAAAAAATTCCAGAAGATTTGTCAAGCATGATTTCCCTTTCATAAATCCATGCTGACTTGGACCGATCCTATCACTGCTTTCCAAATGCGCTACTATTTCATTCTTAATGATTGATTCCAACATTTTCCCCACTACTGATGTCAGGCTAACCAGTCTATAATTACCCGTTTTTGCTCTCCCTCCTTTTTTAAAAAGTGGTGTTACATTAGCAACCCTCTAGTCCATAGGCACTGATTCAGAGTTGATAGACTGCTGGAAAATGATCACCAATGCATCCACTATTTCTATGGCCACTTCCTTAAGTACTCTGGGATGTAGACTATCAGGCCCTGGGGATTTATCAGCCTTAAATCCCATCAATTTCCCTAACACAATTTCCCGCCTAATAAGGATATCCTTCACTTCCTCCTGCTCACTAGACCCTCGGTCCCCGAGCACATCCGAAAGGTTATTTCTTTGTGAACCAAAGTACTTGTTCAATTGGTCTGCCATTTCTTTGTTCCCCATTATAAATTCACCCGAATCCGACTGCAAGGGACCTACGTTTGTCTTCACTAATCTTTTTCTCTTCACATACCTATAGAAGCTTTTGCAGTCATTTTTTATGTTTCCAGCAAGCTTCCTCTCATACTCTATTTTCCCCCTCTTAATTAATCCCTTTGTCCTCTTCTGCTGAATCCTAAATTTCTCCCAGTCCTCCGGTTTGCTGCTTTTTCTGGCTAATTTGTATGCCTCTTCCTTAGATTTAACACTATCCTTAATTTCCCTTGTTAGCCATGGTTGGGCCACCTTTCCCATTTTATTTTTACTCCAGACAGGGATGTACAATTGTTGAAGTTCGTCCATATGATCTTTAAAGGTTTGCCATTGTCTATCCACCGTCAACCCTTTAAGTATCATTTGCCAGTCTAATTTAGCCAATTCGCGCCTCATACTGTCACAGTTACCTTTCCTTAAGTTCAGGACCCTTGTTTCTGAATTAACTGTGTCACTCTCCACCTTAATAAAGAATTCTACCATATTATGGTCACTCTTTCCCAAGGGGCCTAGCACAACAAGATTGCTAATTAGTCCCTTCTCATTACATATCACCCAGTCTAGGATAGCCAGATCTCTGGTCGGTTCCTCAACAAATTGGTCTGGAAAGCCATCCCTAATACACTCCAGGAAATCCTCCTCCACTGTATTGCTACCAGTTCGGTAAGCCCAATCAATATGTAGATTAAAGTCGCCCATGATTATTGCTGTACCTCTATTGCACACATCCCTTATTTCTTGTTTGATGCTGTCCCCAACCTCACTATTACTATTTCGTGGCCTGTACACAAGTCCCACTAGCGTTTTCTGCCCTTTGGTATTCCGTAGCTCCACCCATACCGATTCCACATCATCCAACCTAATATTCTTCCTTACAATTGCATGAATTTCCTCTTTAACCAGAAACGCCACCCCACCTCCTTTTCCTTTCTGTCAATCCTTCCTAAATGCTGAATACCCTTGGATGTTGAGTTCCCAGCCTTGGTCACCCTGGAGCCATGTCTCCGTGATGCCAATCACATCATATCCATTAACTGCTATCTGCACAGTTAATTCGTCCACCTTATTCCGAATACTTCTCGCATTGAGGCACAGAGCCTTCAGGTTTGTCTTTAGAATTTTGCTGAAAAGTGGCCCTTTTTGTTTTTTGTCTTGGGTTTCTCTGCCCTCCACTTTCACTTTTCTCCTTTCTATCTTTTGCTTCTGTCTCCATTTTGTTTCCCTCTGTCTCCCTGCATAGGTTCCCATCCCCCTGCATATGAGTTTAACTCCTCCCAAACAGCACAAGCAAACATTCCCCCTAGGACATGGTTCTGGTCCTGCCCAGATGCAGACTGTCCGGTTTGTACTGGTCCCACCTCCCCCAGAACCGGTTCCAATGCCCCAGGAATTTGAATCCCTCCCTGCTGCACCACTGCTCATCTGAGTGTATTCATCTGAGCTATCCTGTGATTCCTACTCTGACTAGCAGGTGGCACTGGTAGCAATCCTGAGATTACTACTTTTGAGGTCCTACTTTTTAATTTAACTCCTAGCTCCCTCAATTTGTCTCGTAGGACCTCATCCCGTTTTTTACCTATATCGTTGGTACCTATATGCACCACGACAACTGGCTGTTCACCCTCCCTTTTTAGAATGTCCTGCACCCGCTTCGAGACATCATTGACCCTTGCACCACGGAGGCAACATACCATCCTGGAGTCTCGATTGCGGCCGCAGAAACGTCTATCTATTCCCCTTACAATTGAATCCCCTATCACTATCGCTCTCCCACTCTTTTTCCTGCCCTCCTGTACAGCAGAGCCAGCCACGGTGCCATGAACTTGGCTGCTGCTGCCCTCCCCTGATGAGTCATCCCCCTCAACTGTACCCAAAGCAGTGTATCTGTTTTGCAGGGGGATGACCGCAGGGGACACCTGCACTACCTTCCTTGCACTGCTCTTCCTGTTGGTCTTCCATTCCCTATCTGGCTGTGGACCCTTTTCCTGCGGTAAGACCAACTCACTAAATGTGCTATTCACGTCATTCTCAGCATCGTGGATGCTCCAGAGCTCATCCACCCGCAGCTCCAGTGCCGCAATGCGGTACGTCAGGAGCTGGAGGCGGATGCTCTTCCCACACATGTAGTCGCTAGGAACACCGGAAGCGTGCCTGACTTCCCACAAAGTACAGGAGGAGCATAACACGTGTCCGAGCTGCCCTGTCATGACTTAGATCAACTTAATTTGGCAACGACAAGGCTAAATGTTACTTACTGATATAGAAAAGAAAAAGAAAAACTACTTACCAATCACCAGCCAACCACTTACCCCCTTGGCTGTAATGTCACCTTTCGATTTCTTTCTACTTCCTTTTTGCCTCCCTGCTGCAGCTGCACCGGTAGGCTCCTCCTCAACGTTGGGCCTTTATAGGCCTCTCGCCGACTCCCCGCTGCTCGAACTGCCGCTCCTCCTCAACGTTTATATAGCGCCTTTCTTCACCTCAGGACGTCCCAAAGCATTTTACCGCCAATGAAGTACATTTTGAAGTGTAGTCACTGTTGTAATGTAGGAAAGAATGGAACCCTAATCCCACCAAACTGCTGACCACCCAACTTCCCTTCCTGGCTCCCATGTTAGCCGATATTGTTAACGGTTCTCTCTCCTCAGGTACTGTCCCCCTCTCCTTCAAATCTGCCGTTATCACTGCTCTCCTCAAAAAAACAACCCTTGACCCCTCCGTCCTTGCAAACTACCGCCCCATCTCCAACCTCCCTTTCCTCTCCAAAGTCCTTGAATGTGTTATTGCCTCCCAAATCCGTGTCCATCTTTCCCGCAATTCCATGATTGAATCCCTCCAATCCTGTTTCCGCACCTACCACAGTACCGAAACGGCTCTCACCGAAGTCACAAAGACATCCTTTGTGACTGTGACAAAGGCAAACTTTTCCTCCTTGTCCTTCTTGGCTTTGGCACGGTTGGCCACTCTCATCCTTCTCCAATGTTTCTCCACCGTCGTCTAGCTGGGTGGGACTGCACTCGCCTGCTTCCATTCTTATCTATCTAATCGTAGCCAGAGAATCACCTGGAATCACTCTTCCGGCCCCCGCATCGTTACCTCTGGTGTCCACCAAGGATCTGTCCTTGGCCCCTCCTAGTTCTCACCTACATGTTGCCCCTTGACAACATCATCCGAAAACACAGCGTTAAGTTTCCACATGTACACTGACGACACCCAGCTCTACCTCACTATCACTTTGGAAACTTTTGATTCTTCGATTTCTTCCTGTTGGAGTTTTGCTTCGAGTTTGATCATTCACGGTGGTTTTTCGTTGGGACCACGTTGGCTGTGGTCGGTTACTGCCGCAATTCTTCCTTCCTTCGGGACTTCAGGACTTCGAGGCTGGAGAATTTAGTTTACAACTGTCGCGTTGGTTTCTCTCCCTTCTTGATGACACAAGCGTAGTATGATATTAGGCGTAGTGTGGCATATCCTCTGTTAAAACAGGGGGCCAGTTATACCATTTGAGTTGTTCTAATCTTCGCGCCAAATCAATCCAGGATTCTTTGTTTGAATTTGGCGGGCTTGACTTCTCTAAAGTTAATATGTTTAGGGTGGGTTGCATTTCTAAATCTATTTCCTGATGGAAATATTAGCTTGATAACTGCAATGTCCTTTTGTGCTTAGTTTTTTGCATATTTGCTGGATTGGGCCTCTTTGTGATGTATATGCTGAAACGGTTTTCCAGATTCAGGTTGATGGTTAGCTATCTCTGGGTTATTTGTTGCAATGTTAATGTTTCTTGTGGAGAAGGATTCTCGAATACCCATTTCTCCAGATAAGCCACATTAGTCCCAACACCCAGACAGCCTCAATAATCAAGTTGTCTCCTGTTAGTTCCTTAGGCTCGCCTACTGCCTTGAATTTGTCTTTTAAAAGTCCAAAATTCGATTAAAGTTCGTAGTTTCTTCCATAAGCACTTTAGGATGTCAAACTTTCCGGTAGATAGTCCCAAATTAAATTTCCTTTCGAATGAGCCCAAACACTGGGGGTGGGGGATCCTCGTGAATTTTGTACCCTTCAGTCCCCCCTATTGACACTCCACACTCTTGAGTGTCAATCACGGTAAGTAAAATTCCTGATCCCGAGAGTCAACCTTCCCTGCATTTATACTAACTAAACATTAACATGCATCCCCCGTTGAAATGCAATGCAATTTACAGGCGAATACAATCATTACAATTCGGTTACAGCATAGAGGGGCTGCCCTCCTTTACTCGGTTTTCACAGTAAAATAAAGGTCCATAGTCAAACACAACTTTAAGTTCAGTAAAAATAAAGGTACATAGTCAAACACATTTTAAGTAACACTCTCACAATACTTGATATTTGCGGTTTACAGCAGGTAAAGTCAAACACAAATTAAACATGGTAGTATGGTGTCACCCCTCCCTGCGCGATTCCCAAGTTTGGCCAAGGAGCGTACAGCACCCTTTGATGCCTGACCTGATGGCCTCTGCGCTTCACTCGGCAAGTAAGTGAAGAATAATCGTGAGTTGACAGATAACTAAAGTGTGGGAAGCGATTCGGATCCAGACTGGGACCTCTATATTTCTGAAAAAGTCCCACCAAGGCGGAATTGTGATCTCGAGAATCTTTTTCCCTATCTCAATGGTTTTCTGTTCCAGAGTGTAGAAGTGTTTTTGTGAGATAATTACAGCTTTTAGCAGAGCGGTAAGATGTTCGGGTAGAGGGGGAATTGCATAGCCAAAATGTACAACATAATTCTGCAGTTTTGTAATGTTTTCCTTCACAGTGAGGTGGACAGTGGAGGGTTCAGGAATGGGGACAATCCGTTCCTGGGCCACTTGAACTGATGCCTCAGGTTTGAAGCAAAAACTGCTGTCACTTACCGGACACCAGAAGCGTCCATGTTGGTAGTGGGGCGCACTGGTGGTGACACAATATGTCCCGCCCCTATGTATGCTACCTGTGGAGGGACGTGGTATTGTGCCATTACCTCCATGGTGCAGTTAAACCCACACTGTGACTTTGAATGGGGACTCCAGTATTACGTGTGCACCCCGGCTCCAGCACCCTGAGAGGTCAGTACCCGTTACATCGTGCTCCCACTTTATGACATAGGGTGGGACTGCGGCGAAACGAATGTGTGCACCTCCCTGAATAACTCCAATGTTCTCCACCCGGTATACCGGCGCGGGTCGGGCTGTCCCACCCATGATCGGCATCCTTAATACTATTCCCATAATACTGTGGTTAGATTTCACACAGTCTACTGGGACAGGGTAGGCTTCAGAGGCTAGGCGAAGTTGGCATGGGCTTAGTGAATTGCTGTACGGGTAGAGGGCTGCAAGGTGCTTGTTCCTGATCCAAGAGGGGACTACACCTTGTTTTGAATCCTCCAGGTTGTTGCCCAACAACCATGCCCCATACAGTATGCACACCTCGTTCTGTGGAGCCTGGTCCGAAGTGTTTCTATCCTCCTGTATAAGTGCATTCACTGTCTGTGCACAATTTCTTTTAAATGGACAGTCATAGCCTGGTCCTCATGTAGTTCTGAACCTACTACGGTGATCTCCTGTTTTAGGATTTTTCTCAATTGGGTCTTTAAACTGCTTATCTGTGTTTGCAGCTCTATGTCATCTAGGCTACTTATTGCAGAGGATCCTGTATTATAGGCAGTAAAAACGTTGTTTATGATTCCCCTTCTAGTTCTCCCCGAGCCCATGGTGTCCCAAGCGTTTAGGGTGTATAGGTCTGCTTTGTCTACATTTCCAAAGTCTAACTCATAAAATTTCTTAAACATATCTCTATGTAGGACCTGGTATAGCAGCTCTGTTTCCTTCGGGCACCATACAGGTACCTGGTTTAAAATTACTGAAGCTACTGCATAATGTACCCCCTGATATAACACCTTTTCTGTCAGTACCAATACTAATCCGTTCCCAGGTCCCTTGGTGGTGATAGGACACCTTTCTATTACTGTGCGTATTGACGGGGTTGTGGGCAGGGGTTTCTTAATGTGGGCTCTTAGTTCGGTGCCGTTAATTGGGAGTGGAGAGTGTGGGACCGCACACCCATGCAGGCTAGAATCCCATCCCATCCCTTCCCCTTCATCTTGCCATTGCCTGGTGAAGGCGATCGATATGCCTGTGGGACAAATATTCTCTGATCCCCACATGCAAACATAAATTCCTTGTTCAGATTCCCACCATTTGTCCCAACACACTTTTACTCCTCCCCGTGTCCCCGTGATGGTGCAGTACGTATCATTACAAAGTCTTTCCCAGTCTGATTCCTGGTCCCATGCATCTTTGCTGAGTTTTCTGAGCCACCACCATCTTCCCAGGGGAATGTTCCCTTTGCAAGTCAACATACACGTTTTCCCTCTGGAACACTGACTCGGGCAGCGATGATCCGTATCCGGGGGCATGGAACTGAGGCCTCCCCATAGGTAAAACCTTCCTGGCTGGAGTAGCGGGTAGAATTAGATCCCAGCCACATTGGCCATCTTCCCTCGTGGGCATAAACAGCGAGTTCTTCCACATCTCGGGGGCCACCCCCGGCGGTTATGATCGGTGCTCTTTCTCCTGAACACCCGTAAATGGGGGATTCTTCCACGTCTCCTCGGTCGCCGCTGCTCATCCTTATCAGGACGAGCAGGAACAGGATCCTTCTCATGTTGTCCTCTTTCCTGTAGGGGCACATAAAACAGATTGTCGAGCCCTGAAAAAGCTCTCTGGCTTGACAAAGGTGATCGAGTTCTAATTTGGGCTCATAGTCTTTAATTGACTGGCTGTCTTATTCAGTTCCTTGTGGACTGATGTCTGCTTTTAACTTTTATCTCACAGCCGTTTTGTTTGTTATCTCACCGGTGCTTTCCTTAATAGTTATACCGGTAGATTCTCCTTACTCCCGAGTGTTACCCAGCCTGTGCCTCTTTTAATAGCTGCACAGGTAGATTCTTTTCCTTACCCCAGTTACTAATACATATATATACTTATCATTACACAGGTAATCAAACAACTTTAAATTACTCACTAAACATTCTTAAATTCATATCGTACTATATATGTACATCTGTCACCCGTCTCCGGGTGGCCAGGTTAATTCCTGCTTTCTTTCTTTCTTCTTCTTCCGCTGGGTGTCCAGCGTGGTAGGTAATAGGTCGGTCTGCACCGCCTAACCCCATGTACCCTGACCGGACGTGGGTTTGAGTCCCACACTATCGGGGGAACATCCCCTCCGGTGTTACAGCACAACATTTCTTTGGGGATGGCTGCCTGGTTCATTTCTTCCCCTGGGGGTTGTTCTGCCTGGTCGAGGGCTATGGGCTGGGGACTCTCAACTGGTGGCTGGTCCACCGCTATCTCTTCTGAGGGTCCCTCGTTTCCCGAGGCTACTGGCTGGGTGTCCCTGCTCGCGGACTGGTTTCTGACCTTAGGTGCCCTTTTGCGGCTGGTCCCTTTCCCGGGGCTGAACAATTCAAATTGGAGCGCTGGTGACCACAGTGGCTTTGGCCATGGTGTGCGGGGAGTCCTTCTTAAGGCTCCGGCTGCTGGGGGTGCGTCCGAGTCCCAAATGATTGGGGGGAACAGCTCCTCCAGTAACACAGTCCACCGCCCCTCTAGGTACAGTCTGTGGGTCTGCCACATCCCCTGTGGGATTTCCACAGTCGGGGGCTGATGGCTGGGGGTCCCTGTCTTTAGTGCAGTTTACAGTTTTTGGCTGTCCCTTATGTTTAGCTGCTGCCCCTGGGTTGAAAAGTTTGCACTGATTTATGTGGAACCACTTTGTTCGGCCGGGCAATTTTATGGCATAGACCATGGGGCTTGCCTTGTTGACAATATGGTACGGTCCCATGTACAGTGCCTCAAAGACCCCTACTCTAGTGTAGTTTCTCACCATAACCTGGTCCCCTACCTCCCCCTAATGGTGCTTGCGGGGTTCTAGCAGCAGTCGGTTCCTCCGATGCTGTTTTCCCATGTTGTTAGCAGCCTGCCAATGAATCTGTAGAAGGTGTTCAAACAGATTCCTGACAAAGCTGTCCCAGTTCGTTCCCTAAGCTGACCTTCTGTGAGTCCCGGGGTTAACACATGGGTGGGGGTTCGCATGGCTCTGCCGGTCATGAGCTCGTACGGGGAGTACCCCGTGCTCTTTGACTGGCTCGCCCAGATCCCCATGAGGACCAGTGGTAGGACCTCTACCCACCCTTTGGGTGAGTCCCCTGTCTCTTTGCACAGTCTTTCTTTGATAGTGCGGTTTAAACACTCCACAGACCCGGATGACTGCGGGTTGTGGGCGACATGCCATTTTCCTTTGATGCCGAGTACCTTAAGGGTCTCCTACATCACCTGCCCGGTGAAGTGACTCCCTTGGTCGGACTCCACGTATTGGGGTAATCCCCATCGAAAGGACACTTCTCTGACCAGGATCCTAGCTGTTCCCAGGGCAGTGGCTGTTCGGCATAGGAAGGCTTCCACCCATTTAGTGAATACATCCACCAATACTAGGCAGTACTTGTAACCTCCCTGGGCAGTGGGTAGGGGCCTGATGTAATCGATTTGGATCGACTGCAAGGGTCCCTCTACCCTCCTGATATGTCCCATAGACACCTTTCTTTTCTGGGGATCGGGGTTGTTGGCCGCGCACACCAGACAGCGAGCACAGAACTCGCGGACGTCTTCCCTGAGTCCTGGCCACCACCTGCCTGTTGCACTCATTGCCAAGTGGTCTCAGGTCCAGGGTGTCCTGTTCCTGGACCCTCGTGGGCCATCTGGAGGAATTCTCTCCGGTGTTGTTGCGTGTTGCGGTACTACCCATTGCTCCCCCTGAACAGCATGCCTTCTTTAATGGCAATTGCTGCGGTGCCGTACGGGCTAGCATGGTGAGGATAGTTTTGAGGACGGGGTCTTGGGTCTGGACCGTTTTTCGGTCCGGGGGCAAAGCTATTCCTGCCTTCCCTGCCATCCCCATCCTGTCCCTGACTACTGCGATGGGTCCCCTGCTTGGCTAACATGTCAGCCTGCTGGTTTCCCTCGCTACGGGGTTCTGTGGTGTATGTAGATATTCCTTTCCTTCCCTATGGCTTTCATGATCTTTTCCAGTCAGGGCTTAATTGCCAGGGGTCTCCCGTATGCGGATGTGTATCCGTGGCGGGACCAAATAGCCAGGTACTCCGTACACCAATTGCATGTGAACATACTGTCCGAGCAAATCACGTATGGGGTAGGGAATTCTTCGGGGTGTGTGACTACGTACACCACTGCAGACAGTTCAGTGTGCTGGGCGCTCATTGTACTGGGGAGTTTAATCGTCAGGGCAATGCCTGCCTCGGGGTCATAAACTTCGCAGCCTGTGAGTCGTTCACCCATAGGTACTGTGCTTGAACCGTCCACATAGATCTCTCGGCCTGTGGGATGTAACACAGCCTGAAAGCTATGTTAATTTCCCATACCCCTTCTACGGAACACTGGTGGGCTGTCCCTGGATAAATCATGTTGGCTGCGAGTCTTGGCTCGCAGAGATCCTTAGGTCCATTTGAGGGAGGAGCAGGGTTCAGCGAGCAGTGCGGGCACTGCTCACTGTCCAGTCCTTGATTCTCCCGTCCAGGAGCATTTAGGTGGATGTATGGTGGGTAAGGAGTGTGATAGGGGACCACCCTATGAAGATCAGTGATCTTTGCACAGTCCAGTGAGTGGCTCGGAGGTGCCGCTCACAGTTGGAGTATCCCTTTTCCACGTCCATGAGTATCCTGGAGGAGTAGACCACTGGTCTCAGCCAGCCGTGCCACTCTTGGAGCAGTACTGCACTCAGACTGTCTCCACTGGCTGCTACCTCCAGGAAAAACTCTTTACCCCCATCAATGGCCCCTAGAGCTGGCGCAGTCTGCAGATCTTTCTTGAGTTGGATAAATGCTGCCTCGCAACCTTTGTCCCATTCCCACTCCACTCCCTTGTGTAGGAGTCAGAGCAGAGGGGCTGCGGTGGCTGCATAATCCTCAATGAAATCTCTGCAGTACCCAGTTAGCCCGAGAAAAGATCTTACTCCTGTTACTGAGTTGGGGGCGGGTAACTTCTGCATTGCTTCCCTTCTAGCTTTGTCTATGGCTCTTTCCTCAGCATGCAAAGCTAGTCCCAGGTGTCATGTATCTTACATTATTATATATAACTGTATCCTAACATGCTATACATGACTGTAATAAGATATGACCTGTAACCACCAGCATACCTTACCACCAGGGGTGCACTTGCAAGAGACAGGTATATAAGGACAGGTCTCAGGCAAGTGAGGCATTCCGGAGCTGTGAAATAAAGGTGCAGGTCCAGAGTGACCTTGATTTCACTACATGCCTCGTGTGAATCTGTACTGAGAGAACAGGACTTTACAGTGGCGACGAGTTACGGGATTACAGAATCCACAGAATGGCGAACAACGGATCAGATGAAAAGTACAATGCGGGAGACCATTGGGAGGACTTTATAGAAAGGCTCCAGCAAAGCTTTGTAACCAAAGACTGGTTAGGCGACGATAAAAGAGCCCATCTCTTGACCAGCTGTGGCTCGAAAACATATGCTTTAATGAAGGATCTGTTGGCACCTGAGAAACCAGTAAGCAAGTCGTTTGAAGAATTGAGCACACTGGTAAGAGATCACCTGAAGCCAGCGAACAGCTTACACATGGCCAGACATAGGGTCTACAACTACAGACGCTGTGTGGGCCAGAGAATATCTGACTTCGTGGCGGAACTTCGGAGGTTGGCTTGTTTATGTGAGTTCTCCGATGAACTGAGGAGAGAAATGCTGAGGGACTTTTTCATTGAAGGAATAGGCCACTCAGGCATATTCCGAAAGCTCATAGAGACCAAGAACCTGACCTTAGAGGCAGCAGCACTGGTTGCACAGACATTCTTGGTAGGGGAAGAAGATTTACAATGCAGGTACGACAACTAACGAAATATCGGAATAAGAAGTTCACAACACTAAACAAGCTGCTACCCCCACACACAGACAAAACCGGGAGAACAGGCTCTCGACAGCAGGCAGAAGCCATCAAGGGCCACAGGAACGGCCGTTCACACCTCATCAACCCACAATGCGAGCAATCAACGACAAACTGAGAGAAGCTCAAGAGAGATCAGCCAGACGCAGCTCATTCTTTGGGAACACTGTGAACAATGGAACAGGTCTGTGCTAGAGGTGTGGGGGTGGGCACTCGTCAAGGGGATGTCGATTTCAGCAGGCTATCTGCAGAAATTGTGAATATACAGGGCATTTGGCCCGCACGTGCAAAAGAATGGCAGCTCGACTGGTATACGAATTGAATGGGTCGGAAAGCGGACCAGAAGATGGTGGGGACAGTACCCGGGACACCGATGTAGAGCGGGTCAACACGATCAATGGCCGCTGCTCCTACAACAGGATGCCTCCTATAATGATGAGGGTCCTACTCAACGGGATATCTGTCAACATGGAGCTGGATACGGGAGCGAGTCAATCTCTCATGGGCACTCAACAATTTGAACAACTGTAGCCGCATAAAAGAGACAGACCAAAACTCACAAGGGTCGACACCAAACTAAGGACCTATTCCAAAGAAATTGTACCAGTCCTCGGCAGCGCCATGCTCTCTGTCACATACAATGGGACAGTGAACCGACTTCGCCTGTGGATTGTCCCCGGAGACCCCCCAGCACTGCTGGGGAGAAGCTGGCTGGCAAAACTAAACTGGAAATGGAATGATGTCCATGCCATGTCATTAGAGGAATGGACCTCCTGCTTAACAGTTATAAAGCGATTTGAACATCTCTTTCAGCCAGGTGTGGGCACTTTCAAAGGGGCCAAAGTCAAAATCTACATCACACAGGATACTGGTCCATCACAAGGCCAGAGCTGTACCCTATCTGATGAGGGAAAAGATTGAACACGAACTAGACAGGCTTCTGCGGGAAGGCATTATATCACCTGTGGAATTTAGCGACTGGGCAAGTCCCATCGTCCCAGTCATGAAGCCTGATAGATCCGTATGAATCTGTGGGGACTACAAATCTACCATAAACAGAGTCTCCCTACAGGACCAGTACCCGCTGCCCAGAGCGGAGGACTTATTTGCCACATTGGCTGGAGGTAAACTTTTCTCAAAATTAGACCTCACATCTGCGTTTATGACGCAAGAATTGACCGAGGAATCCAAGCTACTCACCACCATCAACACACATCGAGGCCTTTTTATGTACAATCGATGCCCATTTGGCATCAGGTCGGCAGCTGCCATATTTCAGCGCAACATGGAGAGTCTGCTCAAGTCCATCCCGGGGACGGTTGTATTTCAAGATGACATATTTATCACGGGCAGGGACACCGACTCCCATCTCCGTAATTTTGAGGAAGTACTAAAGCGGTTGGATCGGGTAGGCCTACGAGTCAAGAAATCCAAGTGCCTGTTTCTCGCACCCAAGGTTGAATTTTTGGGCAGAAGGATTGCCGCTGATGGAATCCGCCCAACAGAGTCCAAAACAGAAGCAATTCGCCTGGCACCCAGGCCCCGGAATGTCTCAGAACTGCGCGTCTTTCTCGGGCCACTCAATTACTTTGGGAACTTTATGCAGAACTTCAGCACACTGCTGGAGTCTCTCCACGTGCTACTCAGGAAGGGGTGCGATTGGTTTTGGGGGGACGCCCAGGAACGCGCCTTCAATAAGACACGCAACCTTCTATGTTCCCAACAGTGTTTTGACTTTCTTTGACCCAGGTAAAAAGCTAGTTCTCACATGCGATGCGTCAGCGTATGGGGTCGGGTGCGTTTTGCAACATGCCAATACTGCGGGAAATTTACAACCCATAGCTTATGCCTCCAGGTCACTTTCGCGTGCGGAGCACGGGTACGGAATGGTAGAGAAGGAGGCGCTCGCGTGCGTGTACGGTGTCAAAAAGATGCACCAAAACCTTTTCGGGGCCAAGTTCACGTTAGAAACTGACCACAAGCCCCTCACGTCCCTCCTATCCGAGAGCAAGGCAATAAACGGCAACGCCTCGGCGCGAATTCAACGGTGGGCACTCATGCTGGCGTCCTACGACTATACCATAAGGCACAGACCAGGCACAGACAACTGTGCCGATGCGCTCAGCAGGCTACCCCTGGCGACCACGGAGGGTCTGACGAACAGGACTGTGAGATAGTCATGGCAATCAATGCCTTTGAGTCCACAGGTTCGCCCATGACGGCTCGCCAAATCAGAGCCTGGACGGCCAGCGACATTATCCTTAGTAAAAAGATGTGTCCTAACCGGTGACTGGGCAGAGGCTCGCGATGCCTGCCCCGAGGAATTAAAACCCTTTCACAGGCGCATGCATGAGCTATCACTACAAGCAGACTGCCTGATGTGGGGCAGCCAAGTAGTCATGTCTCTGCGAGGCAGAGAGGCATTTGTCCGGGAGCTCCACCGCGAGCACCGGAGATCGTTCTCATGAAGGCCATAGCCAGATCCCACATCTGGTGGCCTGGTATTGACGTGAACTTGGAGCTCTGCTTCCGAAAGTGCACCATTTGTGCCCAACTCAGGAATGCCCCCAGGGAGGCTCCACTGAGCCCCTGGCCCTGGCCTACCAAACCGTGGTCGCGGGTGCACGTAGACTATGTGGGCCCATTCATGGGCAAAATGTTCCTCGTAGTTGTAGATGCATTTTCAAAGTGGATCGAATGCACCATTTTAAACTCGAGCACAACCTCCACCACTGTGGAGAGCCTCGCAACTATGTTTGCAACGCACGGAATCCCTGACATATTGGTCAGTGACTATGGTCCGTGCTTCACCAGCGCAGAATTCCAAGACTTTATAATTGACCACGGCATAAATCACGTCAAGACGGCACCGTTCAAGCCGGCCTCCAACGGCCAGGCGGAGAGAGCAATGCAAATCATTAAACAAGGCATGCTTAAAATCCAAGGTCCCACGCTGCAGGGTCGCCTGTCACGACTGCTGCTGGCATACAGATCTCGTCCGCACTCATTGACTGGGATCCCCCCGTGCAACTGTTGATGAAAAGGACTTTAAAAACAAGGCTCTCATTAATCCTCCCAGACATGCACGAAATTGTTGTGGCAAAGCGCCGTAAGCTGACTGAGTACCATGACAGAAATTCGAGGGGGAAATGGAATGAGATAGGGGCCAAAGTGTTTGTACTAAACTATGGCAGGGGTCCCAAATGGCTTGCAGGGACAGTAACGGGCAAGGAAGGAAACAGGCTACTGGTAGTACAAATGGACAATGGCAAAACCTGCCGGAGGCATGTAGACCAAGTCAAAAGCAGATTTACCAACAACACTGCGAACCAGACGCAGACTACAATGTGGAACTCGCACCATACCTGGTGGACAGACAGAGGGAACAACCTGAGGAAAGGGCAATCCCAACAGACAGCCCAGGCGAGTCAACAACAATCACACCAATCGAAACAGACAGCTCAGGCGAGATACCAGCAATCACACCGAAAGAAAAACAGACACCAAGGCAAACAACTGAACCACAACTCAGACGCTCCACGCGAGAGCGTAGACCACCTGAGAGACTGAACCTATAAAGACAATAAGACCTTGGGGGAGGGTGATGTCATGTATCTTACATTATTATATATAACTGTATCCTAACATGCTATACATGACTGTAATAAGATATGACCTGTAACCACCAGCATACCTTACCACCAGGGGTGCACTTGCAAGAGACAGGTATATAAGGACAGGTCTCAGGCAAGTGCAGCATTCCAGAGCTGTGAAATAAAGGTGCAGGTCCAGAGTGTCCTTGACTTCACTACATGCCTCGTGTGAATCTGTACTGAGGGGACAGGACTTTACACCAGGAATTTTACCTCCGTCAGGCCGATCTGTGCCTTCTTGGGGTTTACTTTAAATCCTTCTTTCAGCAGTTCAGCCAGCAGTGAGACATGCTCCTCCCCCTCATCGGTGAACAGGAGCAGGTCGTCTATATACTGCACTAATTGCTGGCGTCTGCTGAAGCTCTTTAAACAGTTGGCCATACACTGATGGAAAATACTGGGGCTGTTGTGGAAGCCCTGAGGGAGACAGTTCCAAGTGTATTGCTGTCCTTTAAAGGTAAAAGCAAACTTGTACTGATCTTCTCTTCTTAAAGGGATGGACCAGAACCCGTTGGAAATATCCAGCACCGTGAAGGTGGTCGTGGAGGCTGGGATACTTCCAATGAGGCCGGCGACAGCAGCAACGGTGGGTGCACAAGCGGGAATGTTACAGTTGAGTGCTCGATAGTCCATCGTGGCTCTCTATGAGTTGTCCGGTTTCTTAACCGGCCACAATGGAGAGTTCACATGGGTAGCTATTGGTCTCAATACCCACTGTTTAACTAAAGAACCCAAGCTTGTTTCCATGTCTGCCTCCGCCTCCCTGGGGGAAGTTGTACTGTGTCTTTGGTCGGGTCATGGGATCTCCATCTATGCTAACCTCGACCCCGTTTATTCTCCCACAGTCGTGTTTGTGAGTGGCAAAAGCTGCAAGGTGTTGCATCATCTATTCTTGGTATTCTATCGGAGTGTTACTGACCAGTAATTCTAGGTCGTAACCCTCCTTTGGCTTCATGGTGCACACCGTCCCTTTACCCTGTTTTCCCGGGATAACCATCACCTCACTCTCCTGTCCCGTACAGACTGACCCCCAAAGACAGTGGTTTCTTAAATCCACTAGGATCCCATGGCCTAGGATGAAGTCAGCCCCCAGGATCCCTCTCCCCTCCTGCTCCCACTTCATCAGGACACAAGTCCACTTAGTGTGGAATGTGCCTAAATGAATGGAGAGCGGAAAGGAGAATGAGCCAGTCTGTTCAGTGCCTACCAAGCTGTAGGGGACCCTGCTAGGCAGAGGTGAGGCGGGTTAGCTGCATAGACAAGGGTGCTTTAGGATTTCAAACTTTCCGGTAGATAGTCCCAAATTAAATTTCCTTTCGAGAAAGCAGGAATGGGGTACTGAAGTTACATGTTCAGCCATGAACTCATTGAATGACGGTGCAGGCTCGAAGGGCCAAATGGCCTACTCCTGCACCTATTTTCTATGTTTCTATGAATGAGCCCAAACACTGGGGGGGTGGGTTCTCGTGAATTTTGCATCCTTCAATGGGACAGTGTAGAGGGAGCTTTACTCTGTATCTAACCCCGTGCTGTAGCTGCCCTGGGAATGTGTGATGGGACAGTGTAGAGGGAGCTTTACTCTGCATCTAACCCGTGCTATACCTTCCCTGGGTGTGTGTGACTGGGCAGTGTAGAGGGAGCTTTACTCTGTATCTAACCCCGTTCTGTACCTGCCCTGGGAGTGTGTGATGGGACAGTGTAGAGGGAGCTTTACTCTATATCTAACCCCGTTCTGTACCTGCCCTGGGAGTGTGTGATGGGACAGTGTAGAGGGAGCTTTATTCTGTATCTAACCCGTGCTATACCTTCCCTGGGAGTGTTTGATGGGACAGTGTAGAAGGAGCTTTATTCTGTATCTAACCCGTGCTATACCTTCCCTGGGAGTGTGTGATGGGACAGTGTAGAGGGAGCTTTACTCTGTATCTAACCCGTGCTATACCTTCCCTGGGAGTGTGTGATGGGACAGTGTAGAGGGAGCTTTATTCTGTATCTAACCCGTGCTATACCTTCCCTGGGAGTGTTTGATGGGACAGTATAGAGGGAGCTGCAGCCTGTGGGGTTTGGGACACACTCGGAGTCGGTATGAATGGTGATTAATTGAGAATCTATGTCCGGGATCAGGTTACCCGATCCGCAGCTGAACTGGACCGAGAGGCCGTCCTAAACAAATCCACTGAGCTCAAGTTCCTCACTGGCTACGAAACAAAGGTGAGAAAGGTGAGTCTTTCAACTGGGCCCCCGGACACTGGCTGATTCTTCCTCCCACCCCACCCCCCGCTATCCCTCCCTATGCTGGTGTCTCTCTATATCACATCATCATCATCATAGGCAGTCCCTCGGAATCGAGGAAGACTTGCTTTCACTCTAAAAATGAGTCCTTAGGTGGTTGAACAGTCTAATACGAGAACCACAGTCGCTGTCACAGGTGGGACAGATAGTCGTTGAAGGAAAGGGTGGGTGGGACAAGTTTACCGTATGCTCCTTCCACTGCCTGCGCTTGATTTTTGCATTCTCTCGGCAATGATAGTCGAGATGCTCAGCGCCCTCCCAGATGCACTTCCTCCACTTAGGGCAGTCTGTGGCCCGGGATTCCTAGGTGCCGGTGGGTTGTTATCAGGGAGGCTTTGAGGGTATCCTTGTTACGTTTCCTCTGCCCACCTTTGGCTCGTTTGCCGTGAAGGTGTTCCGAGTAGAGCGTTTGCTTTGGGAGTCTCGTGTCTGGGGCATGCGAGCAATGTGGCCTGCCCAGCGGAGCTGGTCGAGTGTGGTCAGTGCTTCGATGCTGGGGATGTTGGCCTGGTCGAGGACGCTAATGTTGATGCGTCTGTCCTCCCAGGGGATTTGTAGGATCTTGCGGAAACATTGTTAGTGGTATTTCTCCAGCGACTTGAGGTGTCTACTGTACATGGGCTATGTTTCTGTGCCGTACAGGAAGGCAGCCTTTTAGACCAGCCTTGGTGGCAGACTTGAGGGCCTGGTCTTCAAACACTCTTTTCCTCAGGCGGCCGAAGGTTGCACTGGTGCACTGAAAGCAGTGTTGAATCTCGTCATCAATGCCTGCTCTTGTTGATAAGAGGCTCCCGAGGTATGGGAAATGGTCCACGTTGTCCAGGGTCGCGCTGTGGATCTTGATGACTCGGAGGGGCAGTGCTGTGCGGCGAGGACAGGCTGGTGGAAGACATTTGTCTTACGGATGTTTAGCGTAAGGCCCATGGTTTCGTAGGCCTCAGTAAATACGTTGTCTATGACTTGGAGTTCAGCCTCTGTATGTGCGCAGATGCAGATGTCGTTCGTGTACTGTAGCTCGATGACAGAGGTTGGGGTGGTCTTGGACGTGGCCTGGAGATGACAAAGGTTGAATAGGTTCCCACTGGTTCTGTAGTTTAGTTCCACTCCAGCGGGGAGCTTGTTGACTGTGAGGTGGAGCATGGCGGCGAGGAAGATTGAGAAGAGGGTTGGGGCGATGACGCAGCTCTGTTTGACCCCGGTCCAGACGTGGATTGGGTCTGTAATGGCTCCGTTGGTAAGGATCACGGCCTGCATGTCATCGTGGAGCAGGCGGAGGATGGTGACGAACTTCTGGGGGCATCCGAAACGGAAGAGTACGCTCCATAGACCCTCGCGGTTGGCAGTGTGAAAGGCCTTTATAAGTTTGAAGAAGGCCATGTATAAGGGCTGTTTTTTTTCCTGCAGCTGTCATGCTTAAAAATCATGTCTGTTGTGCCCCGTAGGGGACGAAATCCGCACTGTGACGCCGGGAGGAGCTCCTCAGCCACAGGGTGAAGACGGTTGAGGAGGACTCTAGCGACGACTTTTCCAGTGACTGATAGCAGGGAGATTCCTCTGTAGTTGCCGCAGTCGGACTTGTCCCCTTTTTTAAAGATGGTCATGATAACTGCATCTCTGAGATCTCCCAGCATGCTCTCCTCCCTCCAGATGAGAGAGATGAGGTCATGTATTCGCGCCAACACCGCCTTTCGGCCATACTTCAGTGCCTCAGCGGGGATTCCCGTAGCCTTGTTGTTTATCAGCTGTCTTATGCCTTTTTCTACTTCGTGCAGTGCTGGAGTTTTACTAAGGTGGAGGTGGGTAGCATGCTTCGGGATGGAGTTGAGAACACTCGAGTCAAAGGCAGAGACTCGATTGAGGAGATCTTCGAAGTGCTCCTTCCAGCGGGTCCTAACTGCCTTGGTGTCCTTGATGAGTGTTTCCCTGTTCTTGGCCAGCAGTGGGTTGGGGTCTTGGGTGTTTGGACTGTAGGTGGCCTTGACTGCGATGAAAAATCCTCGCACATCATGGCTGTCGGCCAGCTGCTGAACCTCCTGTGCTTTCTCCATCCACCACCTGTTTTTTAGGTCCCGAGTTTTTTATTGGACCTCGTCCTTAAGCCGTCTGTAATACTGCCTTGCTGCTCCCCAGTTGGGTTGCTGTTTAAGGCTCAGAAATGCCTTGCGCTTGTGAGCTATTAGCTCTTGGATCTCCTAGTCATTCTCACCAAACCAGTCCTGGTATTTCCCGATTGAGTGCCCGAGTGTCTCTTTGCAGGCACAGGTAATGGAGGCCTGGAGGGCAGACCAAGCGCTGTGGGCATTCTGCATCTTGGAGTCATCAAGGCACGCCAGGTTAGCTGTGAGGCGTTGGCTGTATCGGGCTCTCTTAGTTGGGTCTTAAGTGCCCCGGCATTGATTGTTTTACGGCATTGCTTCTGCTGCCCGCGCCATTTTGGGGCAATGCTAATATTGATGATGGATTCGATTAGGAATCGGTATGGGTGGAGCTATGGAAGACCAAAGGGCAGAAAACGCTGGTGGGAGTTGTGTACAGACCACCAAACAGTAGTAATGAGGATGGGGACAGCATCAAACAAGAAATAAGGGATGTGTGCAATAAAGGTACAGCAGTTATCATGGGCGACTTTAATTTACATATAGTTTGGACTAACCAAACTGGTAGCAATGCGGTGGAGGAGGATTTCCTGGAGTGTATTAGGAATGGTTTTCTGGACCAATATGTCGAGGAACCAACTAGAGGGCTGGCCATTCTAGACTGGGTGATGTGTAATGAGAAGGGACTAATTAGCAATTTTGTTGTGCGAGGCCCCTTGGGGAAGAGTGACCATAATATGGTAGAATTCTTTATTAAGATGGAGAGTGACACAGTTAATTCAGAAACTAGGGTCCTGAACTTAAGGAAAGCTAACTTCGACGGCATGAGGCGTGAATTGGCTAGAATAGACTGGCAAATAATACTTAAAGGGTTGATGGTGGATAGGCAATGGCAAACATTTAGAGATCACATGGATGAACTTCAACAAATGTACATCCCTGTCTGGAGTAAAAATAAAACAGGGAAGGTGGCTCAACCGTGGCTAACAAGGGAAATTAAGGATAGTGTTAGATCCAAGGAAGAGGCATATAAATTGTCCAGAAAAAGCAGCAAACCTGAGGACTGGGAGAAATTTAGAATTCAGCAGAGGAGGACAAAGGGTTTAATTCGGAGGTTAAAAATAGAGTACGAGAGGAAACTTGCCAGGAACAAAAAAACTTACTGCAAAAGCTTCTGTAGATATGAGAAGAGAAAAAGATTAGTGAAGACAAACGTAGGTCCCTTGCAGTCGGACTAAGGTGAATTTATAATGGGGAACAAAGAAATGGCAGACCAATTGAACAAATACTTTGGTTCTGTCTTCATGAAGGAAGGCACAAATAACCTTCCGGAAATACTAGGGGACTGAAGGTCTAGTGAGAAGGAGGAACTGAAGGATATCCTTATTAGGCGGGAAATTGTGTTGGAGAAATTGATGGGATTGAAGGCCGATAAATCCCCGGGGCCTGATTGTCTGCATCCCAGAGTACTTAAGGAAGTGACCCTAGAAATAGTGGACGCATTGGTGATCATTTTCCAACAGTCTATCGACTCTGGATCAGTTCCTATGGACTGGAGGGTAGCTAATGTAACACCACTTTTTAAAAAAGGAGAGAGAGAGAAAACGGGTAATTATAGACCGGCTAGCCTGACATCAGTAGTGGGGAAAATGTTGGAATCAATTATTAAGGATGAAATAGCAGCGCATTTGGAAAGCAATGACAGGATTGGTCCAAGTCAGCATGGATTTATGAAAGAGAAATCATGCTTGACAAATCTTCTGGAATTTTTTGAGGATGTAACAAATAGAGTGGACAAGGGAGAACCAGTGGATGTGGTATATTTGGACTTTCAAAAGGACTTTGACAAGATCCCACATAAGAGATTGGTGTGAAAAATCAAAGCACATGGTATTGGGGGTAATGTACTGGCATGGATAGAGAACTGGTTGGCAGACAGGAAGCAGAGAGTCGGGATAAACGGGTCCTTTTCGGAATGGGAGGCAGTGAGTAGTGGAGTGCCGCAGGGCTCAGTGCTGGGACCCCAGCTCTTTACAATATACATTAATGATTTAGATGAAGGAATTGCGTATAATATCTCCAAGTTTGCAGATGACACTAAACTGGGTGGCGGTGTGAGCTGTGAGGAGGACGCTAAGAGACTGCAAGGTGATTTGGACAGGTTCGTTGAGTGGGCAAATGCATGGCAGATGCAGTATAATGTGGATAAATGTGAGGTTATCCACTTTGGTGGCAAAAACAGGAAGGCAGAATATCATCTAAATGGTGGTAGATTAGGAAACGAGACCTGGGTGTCATGGTTCATCAGTCATTGAAAGTTGGCATGCAGGTACAGCAGGTGGTGAAGAAGGCAAATGGCATGTTGGCCTTCATAGCTAGGGGATTTGAGTATAGGAGCAGGAAGTCTTACTGCAATTGTACAGGGCCTTGGTGAGACCACACCTGGAATATTGTGTTCAGTTTTGGTCTCCTAATCTGAGGAAGGACGTTCTTGTTATTGAGGGAGTGCAGCGAAGGTTCACCAGACTGATTCCAGGGATGGCTGGACATATGAGGAGAGACTGGATCAACTGGGCCTTTATTCACTGGAGTTTAGAAGGATGAGAGGGGATCTCATAGAAACGTATAAGATTCTGATGGGACGGGACAGGTTAGATGCGGGAAACATAGAAAACATAGAAACATAGAAACATAGAAAATAGGTGCAGGAGTAGGCCATTCGGCCCTTCTAGCCTGCACCGCCATTCAATGAGTTCATGGCTGAACATGCAACTTCAGTACCCCATTCCTGCTTTCTCACCATACCCCTTGATTTCCCTAGTAGTAAGGACTTCATCTAACTCCTTTTTGAATATATTTAGTGAATTGGCCTCAACAACTTTCTGTGGTAGAGAATTCCACAGGTTCACCACTCTCTGGGTGAAGAAATTCCTCCTCATCTCGGTCCTAAATGGCTTCCCCCTTATCCTTAGACTGTGTCCCCTGGTTCTGGACTTTCCCAACATTGGGAACATTCTTCCTGCATCGAATCTGTCTAACCCCGTCAGAATTTTAAACGTTTCTATGAGGTCCCCTCTCATTCTTCTGAACTCCAGTGAATACAAGCCCAGTTGATCCAGTCTTTCTTGATAGGTCAGTCCCGCCATCCCGGGAATCAGTCTGGTGAACCTTCGCTGCACTCCCTCAATAGCAAGAATGTCCTTCCTCAGATTAGGAGACCAAAACTGTACACAATACTCCAGGTGTGGTCTCACCAAGGCCCTGTACAATTGTAGCAACACCTCCCTGCCCTTGTACTCAAATCCCCTCGCTATGAAGGTCAACATGTCATTTGCTTTCTTAACCGCCTGCTGTACCTGCATGCCAACCTTCAATGACTGATGTACCATGACACTCAGGTCTCTTTGCAACTCCCCTTTTCCTAAGCTGTCACCATTCAGATAATAGTCTGTCTCTCTGTTTTTACCACCAAAGTGGATAACCTCACATTTATCCACATTATACTTCATCTGCCATGCATTTGCCCACTCACCTAACCTATCCAAGTCGCTCTGCAGCCTCATAGAATCCTCCTTGCAGCTCACACTGCCACCCAACTTAGTGTCATCCGCAAATTTGGAGATACTACATTTAATCCCCTCGTCTAAATCATTAATGTACAGTGTAAACAGCTGGGGCCCCAGCACAGAACCTTGCGGTACCCCACTAGTCACTGCCTGCCATTCTGAAAAGTACCCATTTACTCTTACTCTTTGCTTCCTGTCTGACAACCAGTTCTCAATCCATGTCAGCACACTATCCCCAATCCCATGTGCTTTAACTTTGCACATTAATCTCTTGTGTGGGACCTTGTCGAAAGCCTTCTGAAAGTCCAAATAAACCACATCAACTGGTTCTCCCTTGTCCACTCTACTGGAAACATCCTCAAAAAATTCCAGAAGATTTGTCAAGCATGATTTCCCTTTCACAAATCCATGCTGACTTGGACCTATCATATTACCTCTTTCCAAATGCACTGCTATGACATCCTTAATAATTGATTCCATCATTTTACCCACTACCGATGTCAGGCTGTAATTCCCTGTTTTCTCTCTCCCTCCTTTTTTAAAAAGTGGGGTTACATTGGCTACCCTCCACTCCATAGGAACTGATCCAGAGTCAATGGAATGTTGGAAAATGACTGTCAATGCATCCACTATTTCCAAGGCCACCTCCTTAAGTACTCTGGGATGCAGTCCATCAGGCCCTGGGGATTTATCGGCCTTCAATCCCATCAATTTCCCCAACACAATTTCCCGACTAATAAGGATTTCCCTCAGTTCCTCCTCCTTACTAGACCCTCCGACCCCTTTTATATCCGGAAGGTTGTTTGTGTCCTCCTCAGTGAATACCGAACCAAAGTACTTGTTCAATTGGTCCGCCATTTCTTTGTTCCCCGTTATGACTTCCCCTGATTCTGACTGCAGGGGACCTACGTTTGTCTTTACTAACCTTTTTCTCTTTACATATCTATAGAAACTTTTGCAATCCGTCTTAATGTTCCCTGCAAGCTTCTTCTCGTACTCCATTTTCCCTGCCCTAATCAAACCCTTTGTCCTCCTCTGCTGAGTTCTAAATTTCTCCCAGTCCCCGGGTTCGCTGCTATTTCTGTTCCCGATGTTGGGGAAGTACAGAACCAGGGGACACAGTCTTAGGATAAGGGGTAGGCCATGTAGGACTGAGGAGAAACTTCTTCACTCAGAGAGTTGTTAACCTGTGGAATTCCCTGCCGCAGAAAGTTGTTGATGCCAGTGCATTGGATATATTCAAGAGGGAGTTAGATATGGCCCTTATGGCTAAAGGGATCAAGGGGTATGGAGAGAAAGCAGGAAAGGGGTACTGAGGGAATGATCAGCCATGATCTTATTGAATGGTGGTGCAGGCTCGAAGGGCCGAATGGCCTACTCCGCCACCTATTTTCTATGTTTCTATGATTAGGCGGTGGTCCGTCCAACAGTCGTCAGCTGTCATGGCGCAGGGCGCAGGTGATGCGCACATCCTAGCGATCCCTGGCTCGGACTATGACATAATCGAGCAGGTGCCAGTGTTTGGAGCGAGGGTGTTACCACGATGCCTTGTACTTGTCCCTCTGGTGGAACATAGAAACATAGAAACATAGAAAATAGGTGCAGGAGTAGGCCATTCGGCCCTTCTAGCCTGCACCGCCATTCAATGAGTTCATGGCTGAACATGCAACTTCAGTACCCCATTCTGGGCGTTGGTGATGACAAGTTCACGTTCTAGACATTTTATCGGGAGTAGGGTACCGCTGGAGTTGGCTTTCCCTACCCGCCTCCCCAGAGGGCTGTGTCCTTGCCGACCCTGGCGTTGAAGTCACTGAGGAGGATCAGTTTGTCATCCGCAGGGACGCGGGACAGAGATTTTTCGAGGTTGGAGTAAAAACCCTCTTTGGTCTCATCTGTCGCATCGTGTGTTGGGGCGTACACAGTGATGACTGTGGCGCATTGATTCTGGGGTAGGGTGAGTCAGAGAATCATGAGATGTTCATTAATCCCGCAGGGGGTGTCTTTGAGGTGCTCGACCAGCTCATTTTTGACGGCGTAACCGACTCCGTGGAGGCAGTGTTCTTCCTCTGTTTTCCCTTTCCAGAAGAAGGTGTAACCTCCACCTTGTTCCTTGAGCTGACCTTCCGCTGCCCGCCGGGTATCGCTTAGGGCTGCGATGTCGATATCAAAGCGTCAAAGTTCCAGGGCAACTGTGGTAATGCGACGTTCCGGACTGTTGCTTTTGGTGTTGTCCATGAGGTTCCTGATGGTCCAGGTCCCGAACTTCATGTTAAAGGAGTGGAAGATGCCTGCGCTTGTGTTCTTTTAATGTGGGGTGGTCTTGCACACCGGCAACCACAAGGACTTAGCTGAGCAAGGTCTGGGTCCTGTGGCAAGGGAGTCCAAGATGACTGGAGACAATCGGTTGTCTGCCCCAATTTATATCACAGCTTACTCAGTTACTCACCTCACACTGCCTCCCTCCGCTGGTGTCTCTGTATATCACTGCTCACTCAGGGGCCGAAATTCTCCATCCCGATAAGGCCTCATTCAGCCCCTCGAGCCTGTTACATAGAAACAGTAGGAGGCCATTCAACCCCTTGACCCTGTTTCATAGGATCAAGAGATGGCCATTCAGCCTCTCGAGCCTGTTACAGATCACAGCTGATCTGTTTCTCAAATCTATTTTCCCACCTTTGTTCCATATCTCTTATACCCTTAACCAACAAAAATTTATACATTTCAGTCTTGAAAGCTCCAATTGACCTCCCAGTACTGCCCCTCCAAAACTGCAGCGCTCCCTCAGCATTGCCCCTCCGACAGTGCAGCGCTCCCTCAGTACTGCCGCTCCAAAACTGCAGCGCTCCCTCAGCACTGCCCCTCCGACAGTGCAGCGCTCCCTCAGTACTGCCCCTCCCACAATACAGTGCTCCCTCAGTACTGCCCCTCCCACAATACAGTGCTCCCTCAGTACTGCCCCTCCAAAACTGCAGCACTCCCCCAGTATTGCCCCTCCGACAGTGCAGCGCCCCTCAGCACTGCCCCCCCCCGAACAGCGCAGCGCTCCCTGAGTACTGCCCCTCCAGAACTGCAGCACTCCCTCAGCACTGCCCCTCCAACAGTGTGGCACTCGCTGACTACTGCCCCTCCAAAACTGCAGTGCACCCACAGTATTGCCCGTTGACAGTGCAGCGCTCACTCAGCACTGCCCCTCCGACAGTGCAGCACTTCCTCAGTACTGCCCCTCCAAAATTGCCGCGCTCCCTCAATACTGCATCTCCAAAACTGCAGCGCTCCCTCAGTACTGCCGCTTCGACAGTGCAGCACTCTCTCAGTACTGCCCCTCCAACAGTGCAGCACTCCCTCAGAACTGCCTCTCCGACATGTGCAGCTCTCCCTCAGTACTGCGCCTCCTACAGTGCGGCACTCCCTCAGTACTGCCCCTACGACTGTGCAGTGCTCCATCATTAATGCCCCTCCAACAGTGTGACACTCGCTCAGTACTGCCCCTCCAAAACTGCAGCAACCCCACAGTATTGCCCCTCTGACAGTGAAGCACTCCCTCACTACTGCCGCTCTGAGAGTGCAGTGCTCCCTCAGTACTGCCCCTACGACTGTGCAGCGCTCCATCATTAATGCCACTCCAAAAGTGTGGCACTCGCTCAGTACAGCCCCTCCAGAACTGCTGTGCCCCCACAGTATTGCCCGTATGACAGTGCAGCCCTCCCTCAGTACTGCCCCTCCGACAGTGCTGCGCTCCCTCAGTACTGCGCCTCCTACAGTGCGGCACTCCCTGAGTACTGCCCCTCCACAACTGCAGCACTCCCTCAGTACTGCCCCTACGACTGTGCAGCGCTCCATCATTAATGCCCCTCCAACAGTGTGACACTCGCTCAGTACTGCCCCTCCAAAACTGCAGCGCTCCCTCAGTATTGCCTCCAACAGTGCAGCACTCCGTCAGTACTGCCCCTCCGACAGTGCTGCGCTCCCTCAGTACTGCCTCCAACAGTGCAGCACTCCGTCAGTACTGCCCCTCCGACCGTCCAGCACTCCCTCAATACTGCCCCAACGACAGTGCGGAGCTCCCTCAGTCCTGTACCTCCAAAACTGCAGCACTCCCTCAGTACTGCCCCTCCGACAGTACGGCGCTCCCTCAGTACTGCCCCTTCAAAACTGCAGCTCTCCCCCAGTATTGCCCCTCCGACAGTGCAGCGCTCCTTCAGCACTCCCCCCCCGCCAACAGCGCGGAGCTCCCTGAGTACTGTCACTCCAGAACTGCAGCACTCCCTCAGCACTGCCCCTCCGACTGTGCAGCGCTCCCTCAGTAATGCCACTCCAACAGTGTGGCGCTCCCTCAGCACTGCCCCTCCAAAACTGCAGCACTCCCTCAATACTGCCGCTTCGACAGTGCAGCACTCTCTCAGTACTGCCCCTCCAACAGAGCAGCACTCCCTCAGTACTGTCCCTCCAAAATTGCCACGCTCCCTCAGTACTGCCCCTCCAACAGAGCAGCACTCCCTCAGAACTGCCTCTCCGACATGTGCAGCGCTCCCTCAGTACTGCCCCTCCCAAACTGCAGCACTCCCTGATTACTGCCCCTATGATCATGCGGCGCTCCCTCAGTACTGCCCCTCCAAAACTGCAGCGCTCCCTCAGTATTGCCTCCAACAGTGCAGCGCTCCCTCAGCACTGCCCCTCCGACAGTGTAGCGCTCCATCATTACTGCCCCCACCGATAGTGCGCCGCTCCCTGAGTACTGCCCCTCAAGAACTGCAGCACTCCCTCAGTACTGCCCCTCCGACTGTGCGTCGCTCCCTCAGTACTGCCCGTCCAACAGTGCAGCGCTCCCTCAGCACTGCACCTCCGACAGTGCAGCGCTCCCTCAATACTAGCCCTCCGACAGTGCAGCGCACTCTCAGTACTGCCGCTCCGACAGCGCAGCACTCCCTCAGTACTGCCCCTCCAACAGTGCTGCGCTCCCTCAGTACTGCCCCTCCAAAACTGCAGTGCTCCCTCAACACTGCCACTCCGACAGTGCGGCCCTCTCTCAGTACTGCCCCTCCAACAGTGCTGCGCTCCCTCAGTACTGCCTCCAACAGTGCGGCACTCCGTCAGTACTGCCCCTCTGACAGTGCAGCACTGCCCATCCAAAATTGCAACACTCCCTCAATACTGCCCCTCCAAAACTGCAGCACTCTCTCAGTACTGCCCCTCCGACAGTGCAGCACTCCCTCAGAACTGCCCCTCCGACATGTGCAGCGCTCCCTCAGTACTGCCCCTCCAAAACTGCAGCACTCCCCCAATATTGCCCCTTCGACGGTGCAATGACCCCTTCGCACTGCCCCACCGCGAACAATGCGGCACTCCCTGAGTACTGTCCCTCCACAACTGCAGCACTCCCTCAGTACTGCACCTACGACTGTGCAGCGCTCCATCAGTAATGCCCCTCCAACAGTGTGGCACTCGCTCAGTACTGCCCCTCCAAAACGGCAGCGCCCCCACAGTATTGCCCCTCTGACAGTGCAGCACTCCCTCACTACTGCTGCTCCGAGAGTGCAGTGCTCCCTCAATACTGCCCCTCCAAAACTGCAGCGATCCCACAGTATTGCCCCTATGACAGTGCAGCCCTCCCTCTGTACTGCCCCTCCGACAGTGCGGCACTCCCTCAGTAGTGCCTCTCCAAAACTGCAGCCCTCCCTCAGCGCTGCTCCTCCGACAGTGCAGCAGTCGCTCAGTACTGCCCCTGCAAAACTGCAGCCCTCCCTCAGTACTGCCCCAACGACAGTGCGGCACTCCCTCAGTACTTATCCTCCAAAACTGCAGCGCTCCCTCAGTACTGCCCCTCTGACTGTGCGGCGCTCCCTCAGTACTGCCGCTCCAATACTGCAGCACTCCCTCAGTATTGCCTCCAACAGTGCAGCGCTTCCTCAGCACTGCCCCTCCGACAGTGCGGCGCTCCCTCAGTACTGCCTCTCCGACAGTGCAGCACTTCCCTTAGTACTGCCCCTCCGATAGTGCGGCACTCCCTCAGTACTGCCCCTCCAAAGCTGCAGCGCTCCGTCAGAACTGCCCCCCCGATAGTGCGGCGCTCCCTGACTACTGCCCCTCAAGAACTGCAGCACTGCCTCAATACTGCCCATCCAAAACTGCAGGTTCCCAGCATTCCCTCAGTAATGCCCCTCCGACAGTACGGCACTCCCTCAGTACTGCCCCTCCGACAGTGCGGCGTTCCCTCAGTATTGCCCCTCCGACAGTGCAGCGCTCCCTCAGCAGTGCCCCTCCGACAGTGCGGCGCTTCCTCAGTACTTATCCTCCAAAACTGCAGCACCCCCTCAGTACTGCCCCTCCAAAACTGCAGTGCTCCCTCAGTACTGCCCCTCCAACTGTGCAGCACTCCCTCAGTAGTGCCACTAGAAAACTGCAGCGCTCCCTTAGCACTGCCCCTCCGACAGTGCTGCGCTCCCTCAGCACTGCCCCTCCGACAGTGCAGCACCCCCTCAGTACTGCCCCTCCAAAACTGCAGCACTCCCTCAGTACTGTCCCTCCAAAATTGCTGCGCTCCCTCAATAGTGCCCCTCCAAAACTGCAGTGCTCCATCAGTACTGCCCCTCTAACACTGCAGTGCTCCCTCAGTACTGCTCCTCCAACAGAGCAGCACTCCCTCAGCACTGCCTCTCCGACATGTGCAGCGCTCCCTCAGTACTGCGCCTCCTACAGTGCAGCACTCGCTGATTACTGCCCCTCCAAAACTGCAGCACTCCCTCAGTACTGCCCCTCTGGCCATGCGGCGCTCCCTCAGTACTGCCCCTCCACAACTGCGGCGCTCCCTCAGTATTGCCTCCAACAGTGCAGCGCTCCCTCAGCACTGCCCCTCCGACAGTGCGGCGCTCCCTCAGTACTGCCTCTCCGACAGTGCAGCACTTCCCTTAGTACTGCCACTCCGATAGTGCGGCACTCCCTCAGTAATGCCCCTCCGACAGTACGGCACTCCCTCAGTACTGCCCCTCCGACAGTGCGGCGTTCCCTCAGTATTGCCCCTCCGACAGTGCAGCGCTCCCTCAGCAGTGCCCCTCCGACAGTGCGGCGCTTCCTCAGTACTTATCCTCCAAAACTGCAGCACCCCCTCAGTACTGCCCCTCCAAAACTGCAGTGCTCCCTCAGTACTGCCCCTCCAACTGTGCAGCACTCCCTCAGTAGTGCCACTCCAAAACTGCAGCGCTCCCTTAGCACTGCCCCTCCGACAGTGCTGCGCTCCCTCAGCACTGCCCCTCCGACAGTGCAGCACCCCCTCAGTACTGCCCCTCCAAAACTGCAGCACTCCCTCAGTACTGTCCCTCCAAAATTGCTGCGCTCCCTCAATAGTGCCCCTCCAAAACTGCAGTGCTCCATCAGTACTGCCCCTCTAACACTGCAGTGCTCCCTCAGTACTGCTCCTCCAACAGAGCAGCACTCCCTCAGCACTGCCTCTCCGACATGTGCAGCGCTCCCTCAGTACTGCGCCTCCTACAGTGCAGCACTCCCTGATTACTGCCCCTCCAAAACTGCAGCACTCCCTCAGTACTGCCCCTCTGGCCATGCGGCGCTCCCTCAGTACTGCCCCTCCACAACTGCGGCGCTCCCTCAGTATTGCCTCCAACAGTGCAGCGCTCCCTCAGCACTGCCCCTCCGACAGTGCGGCGCTCCCTCAGTACTGCCTCTCCGACAGTGCAGCACTTCCCTTAGTACTGCCACTCCGATAGTGCGGCACTCCCTCAGTACTGTCCCTCCAACAGTGCAGCACTCCCTCAGTACTGCCCCTCCGACAGTGCGGCACTCCCTCAGTACTGCCCCTCTGACAGTGCGGCGCTCCCTCAGTACTGCCCCTCCGACAGTGCAGTGCTCCCTCAGTACTGCCCCTCCGACAGTGCGGCGCTCCCTCAGTACTGCCCCTCCGACAGTGCAGTGCTCCCTCAGTACTGCAGTGGAGTGTCAGCGTAGATTTATGTGCTGGAGTTGCTGGAGTGGGACTTGAACCCAAATGTCCTGGACTTCAGTACATGGAGTACAATTTAGAAGTTTGCGGATGATACAGAACTTGGCAACGTCGCAAATAGTGAGCAGGATAGTAGCAGGCTTCAGGTGGACACAGACAGACTGGTGAAATGGGCAGACATGTAGCAGAAGCAGTTTAATGTCGGTAAATGTGAAATGATGCACTTTGGGAGGAACAACATGGCGAGGCAGTCTATTCTAAATGGTACTATTTCGAGGTGGGGTCCAAGAGCAGAGGGGTCTGGAGCTGCATATTCAAAAAATATTAAAGGTGGCAGGGCAAGTTGAGAAGTTGGTTAAGAAACTGTTTGGGATAATTGACATTGTGTATAGGGGCATTGAATACAAAAACAAGAAAGTTACGCTAAACCTTTATAAATCACTGGTTAGGCCCCAGCTGGAGTATTGTGTCCAATTCTGGGCCCCGCACTTTAGGAAGGATGTCAAGGCCTTGGAGAGGGTGCGGAGGAGATTGACCAGAATGGTTCCAGGGATGAGGGACTTCAGTTATGTGTGGAGACTGGAGAAGCTGGGATTGTTCTCCTCCGAGCAGAGAAGGTTAAGGGGAGATTTAATCGAGGTGTTCAAATAATGAAGGGTTTTGCTCGAGTAGATTGGGAGAAACTGTTTCCAGGAGCAGGAGGGTCGGTAACCAGAGGGACACAGATTGACGATAATCGGCAAAAGAGCCAGAGGGGCAATAGAAGGACCTCGATGTCAAGTCACCTGCAGAACAAGTGCGAGCCAGTTTTTGTGGAATGGAGATAAACGTTAGCTTGATTTGCTGGGAGATAGCCTGCACCCTATTGACGTACACTCCCTGTGGTCTGCAGTACTCTGAGGCAGTAGATGCCAGTCTGATAAATTGATGTTGAGCAGCAATGAAACATCTACATTATCACGTTGAGTGGTCTTCGTAAACCCAGCAAGGACCTACGGTTTTTGAAAGGAATAAAATAACAGGAAGGCTTCTTCTGGCAAAGTCTCTCGCTCCATCTTTGCAAATACTGGTCTCTGGGTTAAGAAGAAAGAACATGCGTTCTATTGCGCCTTTCATGGCCTTTGGAGTTCCCAAGCGATTTACTTTGAAGTGTAGTCACTGTTGTAATGTAGGGAGACCCGCCAGCCAAATTGCACACAGCAAGCTTCCAGAAACAGCAATGAGATAATGACCAGATCGTCTGTTTTCAGTGATGTTGGTTGAGGAATAAATATTGGCCCCAGGGCACTGGGGATAACTCCCCTGCCCTTCTTCCAATAGTGGCCGTGGGATCAATTACATCCACCCGAGAGGGCAGATGGAGGTCTTGGTTTAACGTCTCATCCGAAAGATGGCACCTCCGACGGTGCAGTGGTCCCTCAGTACTGCCCCTCCGACAGTGTAGCGCTCCCTCAGTACTGCCCCTCCGACAGTGCAGCGCTCCGTCAGTACTGCCCCCCACCCCCGATAGTGCGGCGCTCCCTGACTACTGCCCCTCAAGAACTGCAGCACTCCCTCAGCACTGCCCCTCCAACAGTCCGGTGCTCCCTCAGTACTGTCCCTCCAAAACTGCAGCACACTCTCAGTATGGCTCCTCCGACAGTGCGGCGCTCCCCCAGTATTGCCCCACCGACAGTGCTGCACTCCCTCAGTACTGTCCCTCCGACAGTGCGGCGCTCCCTCAGTACTGCCCCTCCGACAGTGCGGCGCTCCCTCAGTACTGCCCCTCCGACAGTGCGGCGTTTCTCAGTACTGTCCCTCCAACAGTGCAGCACTCCCTTAGTACTGCTCCTCCGACAGTGCAGCGCTCCCTCAGTACTGCCCCTCCAACAGTGCGACGCTCCCTCAGTACTGCCCCTCCGACAGTGCGGCGCTCCCTCAGTACTGCCCCTCCGACAGTGCGGCGCTCCCTCAGTACTGCTCCTCCGACAGTGCGGCGCTCCCTCAGTACTGCCCCTCCGACAGTGCAGTGCTCCCTCAGTACTGCAGTGGAGTGTCAGCGTAGGTTTATGTGCTGGAGTTGCTGGAGTGGGACTTGAACCCAAATGTCCTGGACTTAGGTACATGGAGTACAATTTAGAAGTTTGCGGATGATACAGAACTTGTCAACATCGCAAATAGTGAGCAGGATAGTAGCAGGCTTCAGGTGGACACAGACAGACTGGTGAAATGGGCAGACATGTGGCAGAAGCAGTTTAATGTCGGTAAATGTGAAATGATGCACTTTGGGAGGAACAACATGACGAGGCAGTCTATTCTAAATGGTACTATTTCGAGGTGGGGTCCAAGAGCAGAGGAGTCTGGGGCTGCATATTCAAAAAATATTAAAGGTGGCAGGGCAAGTTGAGAAGTTGGTTAAGAAACTGTTTGGGATAATTGACATTGTGTATAGGGGCATTGAATACAAAAACAAGAAAGTTACGCTAAACCTTTATAAATCACTGGTTAGGCACCAGCTGGAGTATTGTGTCCAATTCTTGGCCCCGCACTTTAGGAAGGATGTCAAGGCCTTGGAGAGGGTGCGAAGGAGATTGACCAGAATGGTTCCAGGGATGAGGGACTTTAGTTATGTGTGGAGACTGGAGAAGCTGGGATTGTTCTCCTCCGAGCAGAGAAGGTTAAGGGGAGATTTAATCGAGGTGTTCAAATAATGAAGGGTTTTGCTCGAGTAGATTGGGAGAAACTGTTTCCAGGAGCAGGAGGGTCGGTAACCAGAGGGACACAGATTGACGATAATCGGCAAAAGAGCCAGAGGGGCAATAGAAGGACCTCGATGTCAAGTCACCTGCAGAACAAGTGCGAGCCAGTTTTTGTGGAATGGAGATAAACGTTAGCTTGATTTGCTGGGAGATAGCCTGCACCCTATTGACGTACACTCCCTGTGGTCTGCAGTACTCTGAGGCAGTAGATGCCAGTCTGATAAATTGATGTTGAGCAGCAATGAAACATCTACATTATCACGCTGAGTGGTCTTCGTAAACCCAGCAAGGACCTACGGTTTTTGAAAGGAACAAAATAACAGGAAGGCTTCTTCTGGCAAAGTCTCTCGCTCCATCTTTGCAAATACTGGTCTCTGGGTTAAGAAGAAAGAACAAGCGTTCTATTGCGCCTTTCATGGCCTTTGGAGTTCCCAAGCGATTTACTTTGAAGTGTAGTCACTGTTGTAATGTAGGGAGACCCGCCAGCCAAATTGCACACAGCAAGCTTCCAGAAACAGCAATGAGATAATGACCAGATCGTCTGTTTTCAGTGATGTTGGTTGAGGAATAAATATTGGCCCCAGGGCACTGGGGTTAACTCCCCTGCCCTTCTTCCAATAGTGGCCGTGGGATCAATTACATCCACCCGAGAGGGCAGATGGAGGTCTTGGTTTAACGTCTCATCCGAAAGATGGCACCTCCGACGGTGCAGTGGTCCCTCAGTACTGCCCCTCCGACAGTGTAGCGCTCCCTCAGTACTGCCCCTCCGACAGTGCAGCGCTCCGTCAGTACTGCCCCCCACCCCCCGATAGTGCGGCGCTCCCTGACTACTGCCCCTCAAGAACTGCAGCACTCCCTCAGCACTGCCCCTCCAACAGTCCGGTGCTCCCTCAGTACTGTCCCTCCAAAACTGCAGCACACTCTCAGTATGGCTCCTCCGACAGTGCGGCGCTCCCCCAGTATTGCCCCACCGACAGTGCTGCACTCCCTCAGTACTGTCCCTCCGACAGTGCGGCGCTCCCTCAGTACTGCCCCTCCGACAGTGCGGCGCTCCCTCAGTACTGCCCCTCCGACAGTGCGGCGTTTCTCAGTACTGTCCCTCCAACAGTGCAGCACTCCCTTAGTACTGCTCCTCTGACAGTGCAGCGCTCCCTCAGTACTGCCCCTCCGACAGTGCGACGCTCCCTCAGTACTGCCCCTCCGACAGTGCGGCGCTCCCTCAGTACTGCCCCTCCGACAGTGCGGCGCTCCCTCAGTACTGCCCCTCCGACAGTGCGGCGCTCCCTCAGTACTGCCCCTCCGACAGTGCAGTGCTCCCTCAGTACTGCAGTGGAGTGTCAGCGTAGGTTTATGTGCTGGAGTTGCTGGAGTGGGACTTGAACCCAAATGTCCTGGACTTAGGTACATGGAGTACAATTTAGAAGTTTGCGGATGATACAGAACTTGGCAACATCGCAAATAGTGAGCAGGATAGTAGCAGGCTTCAGGTGGACACAGACAGACTGGTGAAATGGGCAGACATGTGGCAGAAGCAGTTTAATGTCGGTAAATGTGAAATGATGCACTTTGGGAGGAACAACATGACGAGGCAGTCTATTCTAAATGGTACTATTTCGAGGTGGGGTCCAAGAGCAGAGGAGTCTGGGGCTGCATATTCAAAAAATATTAAAGGTGGCAGGGCAAGTTGAGAAGTTGGTTAAGAAACTGTTTGGGATAATTGACATTGTGTATAGGGGCATTGAATGCAAAAACAAGAAAGTTACGCTAAACCTTTATAAATCACTGGTTAGGCACCAGCTGGAGTATTGTGTCCAATTCTTGGCCCCGCACTTTAGGAAGGATGTCAAGGCCTTGGAGAGGGTGCGGAGGAGATTGACCAGAATGGTTCCAGGGATGAGGGACTTTAGTTATGTGTGGAGACTGGAGAAGCTGGGATTGTTCTCCTCCGAGCAGAGAAGGTTAAGGGGAGATTTAATCGAGGTGTTCAAATAATGAAGGGTTTTGCTCGAGTAGATTGGGAGAAACTGTTTCCAGGAGCAGGAGGGTCGGTAACCAGAGGGACACAGATTGACGATAATCGGCAAAAGAGCCAGAGGGGCAATAGAAGGACCTCGATGTCAAGTCACCTGCAGAACAAGTGCGAGCCAGTTTTTGTGGAATGGAGATAAACGTTAGCTTGATTTGCTGGGAGATAGCCTGCACCCTATTGACGTACACTCCCTGTGGTCTGCAGTACTCTGAGGCAGTAGATGCCAGTCTGATAAATTGATGTTGAGCAGCAATGAAACATCTACATTATCACGCTGAGTGGTCTTCGTAAACCCAGCAAGGACCTGCGGTTTTTGAAAGGAATAAAATAACAGGAAGGCTTCTTCTGGCAAAGTCTCTCGCTCCATCTTTGCAAATACTGGTCTCTGGGTTAAGAAGAAAGAACATGCGTTCTATTGCGCCTTTCATGGCCTTTGGAGTTCCCAAGCGATTTACTTTGAAGTGTAGTCACTGTTGTAATGTAGGGAGACCCGCCAGCCAAATTGCACACAGCAAGCTTCCAGAAACAGCAATGAGATAATGACCAGATCGTCTGTTTTCAGTGATGTTGGTTGAGGAATAAATATTGGCCCCAGGGCACTGGGGATAACTCCCCTGCCCTTCTTCCAATAGTGGCCGTGGGATCAATTACATCCACCCGAGAGGGCAGATGGAGGTCTTGGTTTAACGTCTCATCCGAAAGATGGCACCTCCGACGGTGCAGTGGTCCCTCAGTACTGCCCCTCCGACAGTGTAGCGCTCCCTCAGTACTGCCCCTCCGACAGTGTAGCGCTCCGTCAGTACTGTGCCTCTGACAGTGCGGCGCTCCCTCAATACTGCCCCTCCGACAGTGCGACGCTCCCTCAGTACTGCCCCACCGACACTGCGGCACTCCCTCAGTACTGCCCCTCCGACAGTGCGGCACTCCCTCAGTACTGCCCCTCCGACACTGCGGCACTCCCTCAGTACTGCCCCTCCGACAGTGCGGCACTCCCTTAGTACTGCCCCTCCGACAGTGCGGCACTCCCTCAGTACTGCCCCTCCGACAGTGTGGCACTCCCTCAGTAATGGCAATGGGTGTGTCGGATGGATTATGGACTCAAGTCTCTGGAGTGGGACTTGAACCCACGACCTACTGACAAGGATGAGAGAGAGAGAGTGTGATACCACTGAGCCACGGCTGACTCCATCAAGGAAGGATTTGGAATAATAAAGAATACAGCAAGCTGGCAATCAGTGTAGCACCAGCAGAGATGTGAAGGGCTGAATGGCCTCCTTCTGTGCTGTAATCCACTTTGAGGTTATCCACTTTGGTGGTAAAAACAGAGAGACAGACTATTATCTGAATGGTGACAGATTAGGAAAAGGGCAGGTGCAAAGAGACCTGAGTGTCATGGTACATCAGTCATTGAAGGTTGGCATGCAGGTACAGCAGGCGGTTAAGAAAGCAAATGGCATGTTGGCCTTCATAGCGAGGGGATTTGAGTACAAGGGCAGGGAGGTGTTGCTACACCTGGAGTATTGTGTACAGTTTTGGTCTCCTAACCTGAGGAAGGACATTCTTGCTATTGAGGGAGTGCAGCGAAGGTTCACCAGACTGATTCCCGGGATGGTGGGACTGACCTATCAAGAAAGACTGGATCAACTGGGCTTGTATTCACTGGAGTTCAGAAGAATGAGAGGGGACCTCATAGAAACGTTTAAAATTCTGACGGGGTTAGATAGGTTAGATGCAGGAAGAATGTTCCCAATGTTGGGGAAGTCCAGAACCAGGGGACACAGTCTAAGGATAAGGGGGAAGCCATTTAGGACCGAGATGAGGAGGAATTTCTTCACCCAGAGAGTGGTGAACCTGTGGAATTCTCTACCACAGAAAGTTGTTGAGGCCAATTCACTAAATATATTCAAAAAGGAGTTAGATGAAGTCCTTACTACTAGGGGAATCAAGGGGTATGGTGAGAAAGCAGGAATGGGGTACTGAAGTTGCATGTTCAGCCATGAACTCATTGAATGGCGGTGCAGGCTAGAAGGGCCGAATGGCCTACTCCTGCACCTATTTTCTATGTTTCTATGTTTCTATGTAATTTCTAACTTCTTCAGCTTGTGGAGGACTGCCATGGATATAAAACTATATTGAGAGTGGAAGACGACAATTTTAATGCTTATGCAGTTTATTGACCAATATGCAAATAGCCCAGTTATAAAGCATGTACAGAAATCTCTGGAATCTCACCACTTACAATCAACAACAACAATTTGTATTTATGTAGCGCCTTTAACATCGTAAAACGTCCCAAGGCACTTTACAGGAGTGTCATCAAATAGAATTTGACACCGAGCCCCATAAGGCGATATTAGGACAGGTGACCAAATGCTTGGTCAGGGAGGTAGGTTTTAAGGAGCGTCTTAAAGGGGGAGAGAGAGGTAGAGACATTTTGGGAGGGAGTACCAGAGCTTGGGGCCCAGGCAGAAGGCACGGCCACCAGTTGTGGAGCGATTATAATCAGGGATGCACAAGAGGGCAGAATTAGAGGAGCGCAGACATCTCGGAGAGTTGTGGGGCTGAAGGAGAGTACGGAGATAGGGAGAGGATGAGGGCCATGGAAGGGATTTGAAAAGAGACATGAGAATTTTAAAATCAAGGCGTTGCCAGGCCAGGAGCCAATGTAGGTCGGCAAGCAACAGCATAAGGCAATCCCACTGCAGATGGACCAGCTGTTGCCCTAATCTGCTCACTCAACACAGACTAAGGGATTCGGCCTTCAGGGTCAGCTCTGCTCTGTAGGTTCTCTGCGCCACACGGTGTTTCTTTTCAATTAACAATTATACAGTTGCGCCCAACGCGTGCCTGAATTTCCAGTATATGCCTGTGCAAGGGGAGAAAATGGCACCCTGTACCACTGCCCTTCATAAAAAGCATTCCTGGCCCTCACAACATCTTATCACATCCCTTTCGACCTTCTCTGTTTGACTAGGGGGAAATAAACCCCAACGTTTCAGCCTTTCTAGTACTTTCTTTCTCATAGGTCTTCCTTCACAGAACTGCGCCCAATTAATCATTAATTCATTGTTGGCATGTGGGTGATGCTAACACAGGCTCAGCATTTATTCTTCATAAACGGAAGAGCGACTTCAGTGACGTGGAGAGACTGGACAAGCTGGGGTTGTTCTCCTTAGAGCAGGGAAGGTTACGGAGAATTTAACCGAGGTGTTCAAAATCATAGAGGAGTTTTGATGGAGTAGATCGGGAGAAGCTGTTCCCGGGGGCAGGAGGGTCGGTAACCAGAGGGACACAGATTGACGATAATCGGTGATGGAACCAGAGGGGGAGATGGGGAGAATGTTTTTACGCAGTGAGTTGTTGTGATCGGGAACGCGCTGCCTGAAAGGGCGGTGGGAGCAGATTCAATAGTGACTTTCAAACGGGAATTGGATAAATACTTGAAAAGGAGAAACTTGAGTGGTGTAGATAAAGGGCAGGGTGGGCGATGGGACTAATTGGACAGCTCTTTCACAGAGCCGGCAATTGCACGATGGGCTGAATGGCCTCCCACGGCGCTGCAAGATCCCATGCACAGAACGTGCTGACCAATTTCCACTCGCCATCCCTGCCAGATATGCAACGCCAGGGAAATACCAACAAAATAACTCTCCTCTTATTCTTTTACCCAGCATCCCGTGCTCCTTCTCCTCGAGCGACAAGTTGGCGCCAATTGGCTACGGGCCAAAGCAGCGAAGCGACGGTCGGCCTGATCCAAAGCATTTCCTCTATACCACGGCCATAAACGCAAAATTTTTTATCCCGCATGTGTTTTCTCCACGGTAGATACGAACATATCCCTGTCAGGGGAGAAACCAAACATCGTTCCAAGTGAGCCAAACAAGAAAGAAAGACTTGGATTTATACAGCGCCTTTCACGACCACTGTATGTCTCAAAGTACATTTTGGAGTACAACAGTGAAGTACACGATTGAAATGTAGGAAACGTGGCAGCCAATTTGCACACAGCAAGCTCCTGCAAACAGCAATGTGATAATGACCAGATCATCTGCTTTAGTCTTGCTGGTTGAGGGATAAATATTGGCATCAGGACACCGGGGAGAACTCCCCTGCTCTTCTTCCATGAGTGGCCGTGGGATATTTTATGCTCACCTGAGAGGCGGCTGTGGCCTCAGTTTACCATCTCACCCAAAAGATGGCACCTCCGACAGTGCAGTGCTCCCTCAGTACTGCCCCCCGACAGTGCGTCGCTCCCTCAGTAACGCCCCTCCGACAGTGCGGCGCTCCCTCAGTACTGCCCCTCCGACAGTGCGCCGCTCCCTCAGTACTGCCCCTCCGACAGTGTGGCGCTCCCTCAGTACTGCCTCTCCGACAGTGCGCCGCTCCCTCAGTACTGCCCCTCCGACAGTGCAGGCCTCCCTCAGTACTGCCCCTCTGACAGTGCAGCGCTCCCTCAGTACTGCCTCTCCGACAGTGCAGGCCTCCCTCAGTACTGCCCCTCTGACAGTGTGGCGCTCCCTCAGTACTGCCTCTCCGACAGTGCAGGCCTCCCTCAGTACTGCCCCTCTGACAGTGCAGGCCTCACTCAGTACTGCCTCTCCGACAGTGTGGCACTCCCTCAGTACTGCCTCTCCGACAGTGCGCCGCTCCCTCAGTACTGCCTCTCCGACAGTGCAGCGCTCCCTCAGTACTACCCCTCCGACAGTGCAGCGCTCCCTCAGTACTGCCCCTCCGACAGTGCGGCGCTCCCTCAGTACTGCCCCTCCGACAGTGCGGCGCTCCCTCAGTACTACCCCTCCGACAGTGCAGCGCTCCCTCAGTACTGCCCCTCCGACAGTGCAGCGCTCCCTCAGTACTGCCTCTCCGACAGTGCAGGCCTCCCTCAGTACTGCCCCTCCGACAGTGCAGCGCTCCCTCAGTACTACCCCTCCGACAGTGCAGCGCTCCCTCAGTACTGCCCCTCCGACAGTGCGGCGCTCCCTCAGTACTACCTCTCCGACAGTGCAGCGCTCCATCAGTACTGCCCCTCCGACAGTGCAGTGCTCCCTCAGTACTGCCCCTCCGACAGTGCAGTGCTCTATCAATACTGCACCGGAGTGTCAGCTTAGATTTTTGTGCTCTAGTCCCTGGAGTAGAACTTGAATTCACAACCTTCTGACTCAGAGGCGGGAATGCTGCCCACTGAGCGCTGCCACTACAGTGGTGTAATGGGAAAGGCTGCGGGTGAGGATTTGGGGTGGGGCTGTGCGTGTATATTGGGAGAGAACATTATGACTGGAGACCAGAATGCAGCCAAAACGACCAGAATTTCTGTTTCTATGCTTGAGGAACAGACATTCTTCTGCTGAGTTAAGGCTGTTCGCAACACTCCTAGGGAGCTCCTCTCACCAACAACTATTGGCATTTATATAGCACCGTTAACGTAGTAAAATATCCTAAGGCGCTTCACAGGACCGTTATCGAACAAAATGTGACACTGAACCACATAAGGAGATATTAGGGCAGGTGACCAGAAGCTTGGTTAAAGAGAGTTTTAAGGAGGGTGTAAAGGAGGAGAGAGAGAGTCGGAGAAGTTTAGGGAGGAAATTCCAGAGCTTGGGGCCCAGGCAGCTGAAGGCACAGCCACCGATGGTGGAGTAATGGAAATCGGAGGTGTGCAAAGACGCCAGAATTAGAGGAGTGCAGAGATCTCATGGTGGGTGGAGGGCGGGTTGGAGGGCTGGAGAAGGTTACAGAGATAGGGAGGGACGATGCTATGGAGGGATTTGAAAACAAGAATGAGAAACCTCTCCTCCTTTATGATCCTGTTTAAAACCTACCTCTTTGACCAAGCTTTGGCACCTTAAATATAATAGTTAATGTTTCACCAATTGGTTGTTATGGTCAGTTAGAGAGATCAGTGATGCAGTTTAGTTTCTTGTGCTATCTGCACTTTTTATCTCCTTGGGCAAGAGGCTAATAGTACACCCTGTGGCCCAGTATCTCAATTATTCTCGCATATTATCATGGTTATGGTCAAAATGTCAGCCGTGGCTCAGTCAGTACCACTGACCTCTAAGTGTGTAGGCCGTGGGTTTGAGCACCACTTCAGAGACTTGAGCCCCATAATCCAGGCCAACACTCCCAGTGCAGTACTGAGGGAGTGCTGCACTGTCGGAGGGGCAGTACTGAGGGAGCACTGCACTGTCGGAGGGGCAGTACTAGGGAGCGCCGCATTGTCGGAGGGGCAGTACTGAGGGAGTGCTGCACTGTCGGAGAGGCAGTATAGAGGGAGTGCCGCACTGTCAGAGGAGCTGTACTGAGGGAGTGCTGCACTGTTGGAGGTGCTGTCTTTCGCATGAGACTTTAAACCAAGGCCATCTGCTTTCTCTCGGGTGGATATAGAAGATCGCACAGGCATTAGTTTGATGACCATCAGAGGCGTTCTCTGCTCGGTAACCTGAGCCAATATTTATCCCTTAACCAGCATCACTAAAACAGATGATCTGTTCATTATCACCTTGCTGTTTGTGGGAGCTTGCTGTGTGCAAATCGGCTGCCGCATTTCCAAAATTACAACAGCGACAACACTTCAAAAAGTGCTTCATTGGCTTTGAGACCTGAGGTCATGAAAGGCACTATAAAAAGGCAAGTCGTTATTTGTTTCTTTGTTTCTTTCCTTTCTTTCCTCTTTTCTTCAATAGTGGAGCGCGGGCTTGTCTATGGAGGTAGACCTTTCCGTTAGGTGGATGAGAAAACTATCTGGAGTGCACCTGAATAATAATCTGGGATCAGGAGCTGCACAGGTTGGAGGTTTGAGAAGAAGAAGATTAGAGTTCATGAGTATACATTTCAACACACAGATTGCAGGAAGAGTATATGCGACGGTTAATGTAGGATAGGAATATTTATTGTAGTACCGATCAAATAGAGAGAAGATAATTTAGGACTAATGCCACTAAGCTTGGTTAGACCACACTTGGAGCACTGCGTACAGTTCTGGTCGCCATATTATAAAAAGGATATAGAGGCACTGGAGAGGGTGCCGAGAAGATTTACAAGGATGGTACCAGAAATGCGAGGTTATACCTATCAGGAAAGGGTGAACAGGCTGGATCTCTTTTCTCTTGAGACGAGAAGGCTGAGGGGTGACCTAATAGAGGTCTTTAAAATGATGAAAGGTTTGGATAGAGTGGACACAGAGAATGTTTCCACTTGTGGGGAAGAGCATAACTAGAGGCCATCAATATAAGATAGTCACCCAGAAATCCAATGGGGAATTCAGGAGAAACTTCTTTAACCAGAGAGGGGTGAGAATGTGGAACTCGCTGCCACAGGGAGGGGTTGAGGTGAATAGTATCGATGTATTTAAGGGGAGGCTGGACAAACATATGAGGGAGAAGGGAATAGTGGGTTATGCTGATAGATTTAGATGAGGAAAGACAGGAGGAGGCTCAAGTGGAGCATAAACGCCGGCATGGACTGGTTGGGCTGAAGGGCCTGTTTCTGTGCCGTATATCCAGTGTAATCCTGTGTAATGTCCAATGTTTACTCACCTTTTCACCCCAGTCATTTCCCCAGCTGTTCTTCACAATCCAGTATGGAGTATTGGACTCTGTTGAAAACGAGATACTAATTGTTAAATGACCCAACAGAGTACCTTCATCCCAAGGCGCTTCACAGGAGCGTTAGAAGACAAAATTAGCCGCTTAAGGAAACATTAGGATAATGGAGCAAAAGTCTTCAAGTTAAGTCGTAAAGGAGAGGCAGAGAGGTTTAGGGAGGGAATTCCAGAGCTAAGGCAGGATCGCCCGCGGTGGAGCGATTAAAATCTGGGATGCACAAGAGGCCAGAATTGGAGGGGCGCATCATCATAGGCGGGTCCTCGAAACGAGGATGACTTGCTTCCATGCCAAAAAAAGGACGAGTTCACAGGTGTTTCAATGAAGGACCCGAACGACATCCTGAAGGGTGGAAGATGCCTGTGCTTGCATTTTTTTAATGTGGGGTGGCTGTTGCACACCAGCCACCACACGGGCTTGACAGAGCGAGGTCTTGGTCCAGTGGCAGGGATTACCCAAGACGACTGGAGACCAGCTTTGCTGCACGGACCTAGTGCACACACATATCGCAGTGTGGGCTGGGATGCAGAGATCTCGGATGGTTGCAGGGACTGGAGGAGATCACAGAGATGGAGTGCGGGGGGGGGGGGGTGGGGGGCGCGGGTGGGCGAGGGCCAAGGAAGGATTTGGATATGAGGATGAGAATTTTGAAATCGAGGCGTTGCTGAAATGGGAGCCAATGTAGGTTAGCGAGCATGGGATGGGATGTTGAGCGAACGGGACTTGTTGCGAGTTAGGGTATGGGGCTGAAGTTTAAGGAAGGTTTTGGATGAGCTGAAGTTTAAGGAAGTTGGGAGACCGGCCAAGAGAGAGTTGGAGTAGTCTGGAGGTAACGAAAGCATGGATGAGGGCTTCCACATAAATGTAACGTACATAACAAACTGTTGCCGGAATAGTCAAGTACAAGAAATGGCGCATTGAATCTTATTCCTCCAGTGCGTTAACTTAGGATCAATGTTGCTGTGTTGTGCCCCATTTTTATTGCAAGTCATCGTTTTTTGTGTTGCGATGACACAACCTCTTAAATGTTGATGTTCAGAGAGATTTGGGTGTCCTCATGCAAGAGACACAGAAAGCTAGCCTGCAGGTACAGCAAGCAATAAGGAAGGCGAATGGCATGTTGTCCTTTATTGTAAAGGGGTTGGAGTACAAGAGTCAGGAAGTCTTGCTACAACTGTACAGGGCCCTGATGAGACCATACCTGGAGTACTGCGCACAGTTTTGGTCTCCTTATCTAAGGAAGGATATACTTGCCTTGGAGGCAGTGCAACAAAGGTTCACTAGATTGATCCCTGGGATAAGAGGCCAATCCTATGATGGGCTGAATTTTCCTGCCGTTTAGAATGAGAGGTGATCTCATTGAAACGTAGAAGGTTCCGAAGGGGATTGACAGGGGATATATGCTGAGAGGTTGTTTCCCCTGGCTGTAGTGTCTAAAACTAGCAGGCATAGACTCAGGATAAGTGGTTGGCCATTTAGGACTGAGACGAGGAGGAATTTCTTCACTCAGAGGGTGGTGAATCTTTGGAATTCTCTGCCCCAGAGGGCTGTGGAGGCTCAGTCTTTGAATATATTCAAGACTGAGATTGATAGATCTTTGGACTTTAGGGGAAGCAAGGGATATGGGCATCGGGCAGGAAAGTGTAGTTGAGGACAAAGATCAGCCATGATCTCACTGAAAGACGGAGCAGGCTCGAGGGGCCAAATGACCGACTCCTGCTCCTAAGAACATAATGCCAATACTCTAGAGTTTTGAAGAATGAGAGGTGATCTATTGAAACATACAAAATTCTTACAGGTCTTGACAGGGTAGATACAGTGAAGATGTCTTCCCCGGGCTGGAGAGTCTAGAACCAGGGGTCACAGTCTCAGGATAAGGGGTCGGCCATTTAGGACAAAGATGAGGAGGAATTTCTTCACTCAGAGGGTGGTGAATCTTTGGAATTCTCCTCCCTAGAGGGCTGTGGAGACTGTCTTTGAGTATATTCAAGGCAGAGATCGATAAATTTTTGGATATTAAGGGAATAAAGGGATATGGGGATTGGGCGGGAAAGTGAAGTTGATGTCTAAGATCCGCCATGATCTCACTGAATGGCGGAGCAGGCTCGAGGGTCCGAATGGCCGACTCCTGCTCCTAATTCTTATGTTCTTATGCTCCAGTTTATTTCACATGGACACAAGTGAAATTCCACCCTTCATGTTTCGGACCCACCCATGATTACATCCATCGCCAAGATATTCAGCGTTCCTCGAACCATTGCTCTCGCCGCATCCTAAGAGCCACGCTCAACGCCAAGCGACACCATGTGCACGCTGTCAGCAACAGCGACTCATTCTATCTCGGATGCCGGTCCTGGTCCGCAATTCCATTTCATCCTTCGCCTCATCCGGCGCTTTAACAAAAGACTTTTTTTATCCTTTCAGGTGTCAAGGATTACAAGCTGCAATAGCTCTTGGACACCGACGCCCCCATCCAGAGCTTTCTTCCCTTTCACTTTCCTCTGAGCCCATCCCTTCTTACAATCTCACCCCCTGCCGCATTTTCACCATCCTCTCTGACGCTGCCTGCTGTGCTGAGGATTTTCAGCATTTTGTGTATTCTATTATACACGATGGCAAAGATCCTCGTGGCATTTTACTGTTCATGAAGTACTTTTGAAGTGTAGTCACTGTTGTAATGTGGGAAACGCGGCAGCCCACTTGCACACAGCAAGCTCCCACACACAGCAATGTGATAATGACCCAGATCATCTGTTTTAGTGATGTTGGTTGAGGGATAAATATTGACCCCAGGACACCGGGGAGAACTCCCCCCTGCTCTTCTTCAAAATAGTGCCATGGGATCTTTTACGTCCATCTGAAGGATGGCACTCCCTTAGTACTGGCCCTCCAACAGTGCGGCACTCCCTCAGTGCTGCACTGGAGTGTCAGCCTAGATATTTTTTATGTGCTCAAGTCCCTGGAGTGGGACTTGAACCCACAGCCTTCTGATTCAGAGGTGAGTGTGCTACTCACTGAGCCACAGCCGACACATACTCATTGGAAATAGGGTTAGATGCCGCAGGTTGGGAGGAGGCTCATGTGGAGCATAAACGCCGGCACAGACCAGTTGGGCGAAAGGCCTGTTTCTGTGCTGTGGACTCGATGTGGTTCTATGTAATCTCACTTTTCGAAAGGAAGGGTTTTGGTGACATTCACTGTGTATTTGGAACAGGTTGGTGAGAGAATAAATAGGGCTACATACCTATACCATAACCAACAATCAACATGGCATGGTCCAGCTTATTGGCAGGGCAGTTAGATCGCAGAATACCATCTTTGTAATTCGTGAACTGGAGAGAAAAACAACAAGTGGTCACAACTGTGAAAGTCCACAATATCCTCGAACAATATTCTCAGCTATTGCTTTTTATTGTCTGTGACTAAATGCAGACATCAGCTCATGAGCCAAGCTTTCCATGGTTCCATTAACAACAGCATTTATATAGTGCCTTTAACATAGCAAAACGTTCCAAGGCGCTTCACAAAAGCGTTATCGAACAAGATTTGAACCCGAGCCACATGAGATATTAGACAGGTAACCAAAAGCTTGCTCAAAAGTGGTCGGTTTTAATAAGCGTATTAAAGGAGGAGAGAGAGGGGAGGGGAGAGGTTTAGGAAGGGAATTCGAGAACCTAGAACCTAGACATTTGAAGGCACGGCCGCCAATAGTGGAGCGATTAAAATCAGGGATGCTCACAAGGCCAGAATTGGGAAAGGGCAGAGGTCTCGAAGGGTTGTAGAGCTGGAAATGTTAGGAAACATCAAGCTACCATCACAGACATACTTTAGATGCATCAGTCATGGTTCAGTGCGTATCTCTCTCTCTCGCTCTCCTGAATCAGAAGGTTGTGGGTTCGAGCCCCACTCTAGAAACTTATGCAGAAAACCCAGGCCAATACTCCCAGTGCCAGTGCTGAGGGAGCGCTGCACTGTCGGAGGCGACATTAAATCAAGGCCCCGTCTGCCCTCTCAGGTTGATGTAAAAGACCCCACGGCCATTGTTGGAAGACAAGCAGGGGAGTTCTCCCCGGTGTCCTAGGGACCATATTTATCCCTCAATCAACATCACTAAAAATGAATGATCTGGTCATTATCATATTGCTGTTTGTGGGAGCTTGCTGGGCGGAAATACGCTGCCTTGTTTCCTACATTGCAACAGTGACCATACTTCAAAAACAAGACCTTCATTAGCTACTAAGAGCTTTGAGGTGACCTGAGGTAATGAAAGGCACTAAATAAATGCAAGTTTTTTTTTAGGCTCGAGCTCTATGTTACCCCCAATGCTTTCTGACACTAAAGGCAGCTTGTAACTGGGCAGTAAGCCCACGGTCTGATTGTTGGTCTGTGCTGCGTTCAATGATCCCAATGATGTAACAAATAGCCTCAGTGTTTTGGTTAAGGGAGGGAAGAAAACTCATCTAGGTTTCTTGGTCCTCACTGAATAATGTCGTAGAATCTTACAGCACAGAAGGAGACCATTTGTCCCATCGTGCCTGCTCTTTGAAAGAGCGATCCAATTAGTCCCCCACCCCCCCTCAGCGCTGCTCTTTCCCCAAAGCTTTGACATTTTTTTGTTCTAATCAACTACATACCCTTTTGAAAGTTACTACTGAATCTGCTCCCACCGCCCTTTCAGGCAGCGCGTTCCCGATCACAGCAACTCGCTGCGTAAAAACATTCTCCTCCTCTCCCCCTCTGGTTCCATCGCCGATTATCGTCAATCTGTGTCCCTCTGGTTACCCACCCTCCTGCCCCGGGAACAGTTTCTCCCCATCTACTCCGTCAAACCACCCTCATAATTTTGATCACCTTTATTAACTCTCCCCTTAACCTTCTCTGCTCTAAGCAGAACATTTCCAGCTTCTCCAGTCTCTCCATGTAACCGAAGTCCCTCATCCCTGGTACCATTCTGGTCAATCTCAAATTACAGCAGGACACACTCGACTCTGGAACAGATTCAGACAAAACTGTACCTGTGTGCCACATTTACGCACCTGTTCTCCTTTAAAACTGAATAGGGCTACAATTGTTCCATTCTTTGCCACAAACTGTTTCATTACTGAAATTAAAATAAATTGACATCATACAGTCACAGCGTCTGGAAACAACAACAACTTGTATTTATACAGCACTTTTAATGTACTAAAACATCCCAAGGTGTTTCACAGGAGCGTTATCAAACAAAATTTGACACCGAGCCACTTCAGGATTTTCTGTTGTTAAATAAGTTACATTTTATTTGCCAAAAAATTTAAAAATACATTCACGTCAGATGCAATGTTCCCTCATTTTTTGGTGAGTGGTCTCTTTAAATTGATGCGCGACCCGTTTAAATTTTGCGCATGCGCGATTTTACAATGCAAAAGCCGATACCAGGGCTAAATGGGTTAAATTATGAGGACTGGTTGCTTCGAGGCTTGTATTCCCTCGAGATAAGAAGGTCCAGGGGTGATCTGATCAAGGAGTTGAAGATAATTAAAAGAGTTGATAGGGTGGACAGAGAGAAACAATTTCCTCTGGTGGGGGCAGAACCTTAAAATCAGAGCCAGGCCGTTCAGGGGTGATGTCAAGAAGCACTTCTTCACACAAAGGGTGGTGGGAATCTGGAAGTCTCTGCCCAAAAAGCTGTTAAGGCTTGGGTTAATTGAAAATTTCAAAATTGAGATCGATAAATATTGTTAGTGTCATGTATTCAACTGTCATTGTAACCCATGTATAAACTGACCTAAGTTGTACACCGTGAGAACATTGACCACTAGGTGGTGAACTTGTGGGAGACACTCCTAACCTGGACTTTCAGGTATAAAAGGGGAAGCTCCGCCCACCTTCATCACTTCAGTGCTGGCTAATAAAGGTTACTGGTCACAGAGTGATCTTCTCTCAAGCATGGGCCTCGTGTGCATTTATACTATATAGTAAGGACATATTATTGATGACAAGAAACTTGGAGTTAAACCATGGCCACTAGCAGCACAGGTGAGAGGTACTGTGTTGGTGATGATTGGGACGATTTTATTGAGAGACTACAGCAAAGTTTCGTCACCAAGGAATGGTTGGGACAGGATGCAGCCGACAAACGCAGGGCTCATCTCCTGACAGTTTGTGGATCCAGGACGCACTAGCGCCAGAGAAGCCGGCGGACAAGAGCTCAGTAAGTTGATCGGGGAACACCTTAAACCGGCGAGCAGCATGCACATGGCGAGACACCGGTTTTACACGCACCAGCAGCGAGAAGGGCAAAGCGTTCCAGTCTTCGTGGCAGACCTCCAGCGACTGGCGAGCCTATGTAAGTTCCCAGATGCATGCAGAGCGGAGATGCTGCTAGACTTTTTTATTGAGGGAATCGGGCACGCTGGGGTTTTCAGGAAACTGATTGCGACCAAAGATTTGACCCTGGAAACGGCGGCTTTGATGGCCCAGACATTTACCTCAGGAGAAGAAGAGACCAGAATGATGTTTGACAACAATCTTGGCTTAAATGCAGCAAATGGACAGGGAGTCAACATTGTTAATGCGGGACACAGTTCTTCAGGCAGGCAGGGGCAATCGGAAATGCCCGAGCATGTAGTCGAACCCAAAGGGGGAATTCAACAGAGACAAAGGCTAGCTGAACGGCGATTCATGCCATCGCAAGGGACAATGCGGCCAGTAATGGGGCATCAATACCTGTCAATGGTGCGGCTTAAGGACAGTTACAGAGACAGTCAGAGATGATCGACTGGTAATGGACCTTCTGTTTCTAACAACGGCTCATGTTGGAGGTGTGGAGGCAAACACACAGCCAGAGCTTGCAGGTATCAGCAATATACCTGCAGAAACTGCAACGTCAGCGGTCACTTGGCGCGTATGTGCAGGAAGCCTGCAGCCAGGTTGATGTACGAGGAGGACGGGCCCGATGTAAGTCCTACGAGGCCAAATAAACACTGGGGGAAATTGCTGGAGGCTGAAATTCAGCGAGTTCATGTGGAGCACATGTACAGTTCATACACCAGGACACCACCGATAATGATGAAAGTGTTCCTCAATGGCATCCCAGTATCAATGGAGCTAGACACGGGGGCCAGCCAGTCCCTGATGAGTATCAAACAGTTCGACAAGTTGTGGGCATCCAAGGCCAGGAGGCCAAAATTATTGCCGATTGACTCACAGCTACGGACATATACAAAGGAGATCATTCCGGTGCTAGGCAGCGCCACGGTAGTCATAACCCACAAAGGTTCGGAGAACAGATTGCCACTCTGGATTGTCCCGGGGGACGGTCCCGCACTACTGGGGAGGAGTTGGCTTGCTGTCATGAACTGGAAATGGGGCGATGGCAATGCAATTTCTTCTGTGGAGCGAGTATCATGCTCACAGGTCCTGGACAAATTTGACTCATTATTTCAACCCGGTGATTCACATAAACCCGGACGCCAGGCCAGTATACCACAAGGCCAGAGCGGTGCCGTATGTGATGCGGGAAAAGATAGAAAGCGAATTGGACCGCCTGCTGAGGGAAGGCATCATCTCGCCAGTCGAATTCAGTGACTGGGCGAGCCCGATTGTGCCGGTGCTCAAGGTGGATGGGTCAGTCAAGATATGTGGCGATTACAAGGCCACCATCAATCGGGTGTCACTCCAAGACCAGTACCCGCTACCGAGAGCAGAGGACCACTTTGCGACGCTATCCGGTGGCAAACATTTTTCAAAATTGGACCTGACCTCAGCTTACATGACCCAGAAGCTGGCGAGTGAGTCGAAGAAGCTGACCACCATCACGACACACAAGGGGCTGTTTGAATACAACAGATGTCCGTTCGGGATTCGCTCGGCCGCCGTGATCTTTCAACAAAATATGGAAAGCCTCCTGAAGTCGATTCCAAGGATGATGGTTTTTCAAGACGACATCCTCATTACGGGTTGCGATACTGAAGTACACCTCCACAACCTGGAGGAGGTACTACGCAGACTGGACCGGGTAGGGCTGTGACTGAAAAAGGCGAAGTGCATCTTCCTAGCTCCAGAGGTAGAATTCCTGGGGATGAGGGTAGCAGCAGACGGGATCAGACCTACTGCGTCCAAAACGGAAGCGATCCAGAGAGCACCCAGACCCCGCAACACGACGGAGCTGCGTTCGTTCCTGGGGCTCTGGAACTATTTGGTGACTTTCTTCCCAAATTGAGCACGCTGTTAGAGCCGCTACACGTGCTCCTATGCAAAGATCGCAATTGGGTCTGGGGAGGACAGCCAGGAAAGGGCTTTTGATAGAGCACGCAACTTGTTATGCTCCAACAATCTGTTAACGCTACATGACCCATGTAAGAAACTTGTTTTAACGTGCGATGCATCGTCCTATGGGGTCGGGTGTGTGTTGCAGCATGTTAATGCCAATGGTCAGTTACAGCCGGTAGCTTATGCCTCCAGAAGTCTGTCCCAGGCAGAAAGGGGCTACGGGATGGTAGAAAAGGAAGCGTTTGCATGTGTATATGCAGTAAAAAAAATGCACCAGTACTTGTTTGGCAGCAAATTTGAGCTGGAGACAGATCACAAACCCCTAACGTCCCTTTTAGCCGACAACAAGGCCATAAATGCAAATGCATCGGCCCACATACAGAGATGAGCACTCACGTTAGCCGCCTATGACTACACAATTCGGCACAGACCGGGCACTGAAAACTGTGCCGATGCACTCAGCAGGCTCCCACTTGCCACCACCGAGGGAGCAATCGAGCATGCTGCTGAGATGGTCATGGCTGTTGAAGCTTTCGAAAGCGAAGGCTCACCCGTGACAGCCCGTCAGATCAAAGTCTGGACAAATAGAGACCCGCTACTGTCGTTAGTCAAGAAATGTGTCCTGAATGGGAACTGGGCAGCTACGTATGTGGCATGCCGTGAAGAATTCAAACCATTTCACAGGCGCAAGGATGAACTCTCGATTCAGGCCGATTGCCTACTGTGGGGAAACTGAGTAGTCATGCCCCAGATGGGCAGAGAGATGTTTATCAGAGAACTCCACAATGAGCACCCGGGCATTGTCATGGTGAAGGCAATTGCCAGGTCACACTTTTGGTGGCCAGGGATAGATGCAGACCTGGAACTTTGTGTTCGCAGGTGCAACACATGTGCCCAGCTGGGCAATGCGCCCAGGGAAGCCCCCCTTAGCCCCTGGTCCTGGCCCGCAAGCCATGGTCACGCATCCATGTGGACTACGTAGGTCCTTTCATGGGAAAAATGTTTTTGGTTGTAGTAGACGCCCACTCCAAATGGATCGAGTGTGACATTATCAATTCAAGCACATCCTCTGCCACGGTAGAAAGTCTATGGGCAATGTTCGCCGTTCATGGTCTACCGGACGTCTTGGTCAGCGACAATGGCACGTGCTTTACAAGCATTGAATTCCAGGACTTCATGGCAGGAAATGGTATCAACCATGTCAAAACCGGCACTGTTCAAGCCGGCCTCAAACGGCCAGGCAGAACGAGCAGTGCAGATAATCAAACAGGGGATGCTCAGAATCCAAAGAGATTCCCTACAAAGCCGCTTATCACGCCTCCTGTTGGCCAATAGATCCCGACCACACTCGGTCACAGGGGTCCCACCCGCAGAGCTATTAATGAAAAGGACGCTCAAAACCAGGTTATCCCTTATACACCCCACCATGAAAGAAATTGTTAAGAGCAGGCGCAAGTCACAATATGACTACCATGACGGGAATGCGAGGGCGCGATGTATTGATGTCAATGACCCTGTCTTTGTCCTCAACTACGCTGCAGGACCTAAATGGCTCGCAGGCACTGTGGTTGCCAAAGAGGGGAATAGGATTCTGGTAGTTAAACTTACCAATAGACAAATCTGCCGCAAATACGTGGATCAAACAAAAAGGAGATTCAGCAACCCCATAGAAGCAGAGGAAGAACACGATGTAGAGTTCACTCCTCAACAGGTGACCGAACACCGGAACCAAGCGGAGGAGAGCCCAATCACTGTGGGCAGTCCGCACAGGCCTGAGGCATCGCAAACAGCAGACACTCAGGCCAGCGCCCAACAACCGGAGCCCCAACTCAGGCGCTCTACAAGGGAGCTTAAACCACCAGAGAGACTTAACCTGTGATCCGAATAAGACTTTGGGGGGGAGGTGATGTCATGTATTCAACTGTCATTGTAACCCATGTATAAACTGACCTAAGTTGTACACTGTGAGAACATTGACCACTAGGTGGTGAACTTGTGGGAGACACTCCTAACCTGGACATTCAGATATAAAAGGGGAAGCTCCACCCACCTTCATCACTTCAGTGCTGGCTAATAAAGGTTACTGGTCACAGAGTGACCTTCTCTCAAGTATGGGCCTCATGCGCATTTATACTGTATAGTAAGGGTATATTAGTTGGTAAAGGGTTTTAAGGGTTACGGAACCAAGGTGGGTAGATGGAGTTCAGATACAAATCTCATTGAACGGCGGAAGAGGCTCAAGGGGCTGAATGGCCGACTCCTGTTCCTGTGTTGATCCTATCCTATACAAATATGATATTGCTGTATCTGAACTTGGGCAAAGCTAAAAAGTTCTTTTCAAATTGTTATTCAGCTTCAAGCTACATATTATAGCGAATTTTATTTTCTTAAATGGGGCTCATTGCTGACCTTGATTACAATGGGCTGAAGGTTCTATAAATAGACAATATGTTCAGTAAAGGAGGAGGCCATCAGCAGTTATATCAACATGGAGTCTAGAATGCAGTGCCCGAGGATGGAGGTGTGGAAAGTCTCTGATATAAAGAACAAAGGTAGTACAGCGATACCTGGGACTCAATCACACACAGCGATACATGGGCCTCAATCTCACACATCTCACACAGCGATACATGGGCCTCAATATCACACATCTCACACACTATACCTGGCCTCAGTACACCTTTAGGGTAGAACATATCTTGAAATGGAAGTGGAGTTAGGGGACTAGGAATAGACCTGCTTCTCCACCCAGCGCCAGACTTACCAGATTCATCCGGCTTAATCCAAATGCAATGATCGATCCTAGCCACAACTTCTTTATCTTTAAGTTCGCATTTCCCCTCCTTTGCTGTGTACTTATAGTTGTCCTCACTCATGAGTCCTAGACATGATAAAACCTGCTGTAATTTAATTATTTTAAGCCATAGACATTCATTAATTAATTTTGAAAGTTAAGTCACCAGTTATTCTTCACACAGGGGCATGATATTTTTGGTGGGTATAGGATCATGTGATCGTTCCTTATCATTAGACCAGGGCCAATTTCCTTCTGCTTGGCACCCAAAGAATTCTTATCTTCCAGGAGTAAAAGGGAGGTAAAAGGGCACAGACTCTTTGTGTTGCCCATAAACTTGAGGTTATCTGAAACTCTGCTGCCTTGTACCTAACTCACACCAAGTCCCGTTCACCCATCACCCCCTGTACTCACTGACCTACATTGGCTCCTGTACCGACAACACCTCAAATTTAATTTTCTCATCTTCGCTTTTAAATCCCTCCATGGCGCTCGCCTCTTCCCTATCTCTCTAACCTCCTCCAGTCCTACAACCCTCCGGAATCTCGGCCCTCCTCCAATTCTGGACTCTTTTTCATCCCCGATTTTAATTTTAGTTTTAATGCAACACCTGCCCTTTTATGTCCTCCCTTCCCACTGTCTAGGGCCGCAAACACTCCTTCCAGGTGAAACAGCGATTTGCTTGTATTTCTTACAATTTAGTATTCTGTATTCGTTGCTCACGATGCGGTCTCCTCTACACTGGGGAGACCAAACGTAGATTGTGTGATCGCTTTGCGGAACATTTCTGTTCAGTTCACTTTAATTCCTCGCTCCATTCCCACTCTGACCTCTCCATCTTCGGCTTCTTACACTGTTCCAACGAAGCTCAATGTCAGCTCAAGGAACAGCACCACATCTTTCGCTTAGGCACTTTACAGCCTTCTGGACTCAATATCAATTTGAACAATTTCAGAGCATAACCTCTGCCCCTATTTGTTTTCCCTCTACATGGAAGCTGTTGATATTCTGCCATTCCCATTTAACCCTATCGAGACTCATCTTTTGTTTCTTTACTTGTCCCATTACCGTTTCCTTTTTCCTTGCACCATTTCCCTTTTGTCATTGAATCTCTCCTGCCTTCCACCCTATCACAGACCTTCCCTCCCACCTTTCAGGGCCATCGACCTGAAACGGCAACTCTGTTTCTCTCTCGTTAGTAGGAGTTGTGTACAGACCTCCAAACAGTAATAGGGATGTTGGGGAGGGCATCAAACAGGAAATTAGGGGTGCATGCAATAAAGGTGTAGCAGTTATAATGGGTGACTTTAATATGCACATAGATTGGGCTAGCCAAACTGGAAGCAATACGGTGGAGGAGGATTTCCTGGAGTGCATAAGGGATGGTTTTCTAGACCAATATGTTGAGGAACCAACTAGGGGGGAGGCCATCTTAGACTGGGTGTTGTGTAATGAGAGAGGATTAATTAGCAATCTCATTGTGCGAGGCCCCTTGGGGAAGAGTGACCATAATATGGTGGAATTCTGCATTAGGATGGAGAATGAAACAGTAATTTCAGAGACCATGGTCCAGAACTTAAAGAAGGGTAACTTTGAAGGTATGAGGCGTGAATTGGCTAGGATAGATTGGCGAATGATACTTAGGGGGTTGACTGTGGATGGGCAATGGCAGACATTTAGAGACCGCATGGATGAAGTACAACAATTGTACATTCCTGTCTGGCGTAAAAATAAAAAGGGGAAGGTGGCTCAACCGTGGCTATCTAGGGAAATCAGGGATAGTATTAAAGCCAAGGAAGTGGCATACAAATTGGCCAGAAATAGCAGCGAACCTGGGGACTGGGAGAAATTTAGAACTCAGCAGAGGAGGACAAAGGGTTTGATTAGGACAGGGAAAATGGAGTACGAGAAGAAGCTTGCAGGGAACATTAAGGCGGATTGCAAAAGTTTCTATAGGTATGTAAAGAGAAAAAGGTTGGTGAAGACAAACGTAGGTCCCCTGCAGTCAGAATCAGGGGAAGTCATAACGGGGAACAAAGAAATGGCGGATCAATTGAACAAGTACTTTGGTTCGGTATTCACTAAGGAGGATACAAACAACCTTCCGGATATAAAAGGGGTCAGAGGGTCTAGTAAGGAAGAGGAACTGAGGGAAATCTTTATTAGTCGGGAAATTGTGTTGGGGAAATTGATGGGATTGAAGGCAGATAAATCCCCAGGGCCTGATGGCCTGCATCCTAGAGTACTTAAGGAGGTGGCCTTGGAAATAGCGGATGCATTGACAGTCATTTTCCAACATTCCATTGACTCTGGATCAGTTCCTATGGAGTGGAGGGTAGCCAATGTAACCCCACTTTTTAAAAAAGGAGGGAGAGAGAAAACAGGGAATTATAGACCGGTCAGCCTGACCTCAGTAGTGGGTAAAATGATGGAATCAATTATTAAGGATGTCATAGCAGTGCATCTGGAAAATGGTGACATGATAGGTCCAAGTCAGCATGGATTTGTGAAAGGGAAATCATGCTTGACAAATCTTCTGGAATTTTTTGAGGATGTTTCCAGTAAAGTGGACAAAGGAGAACCAGTTGATGTGGTATATTTGGACTTTCAGAAGGCTTTCGACAAGGTCCCACACAAGAGATTAATGTGCAAAGTTAAAGCACATGGGATTGGGGGTAGTGTGCTGACGTGGATTGAGAACTGGTTGTCAGACAGGAAGCAAAGAGTAGGAGTAAACGGGTACTTTTCAGAATGGCAGGCAGTGACTAGTGGAGTGCCGCAAGGTTCTGTGCTGGGGCCCCAGCTGTTTACATTGTACATTAATGATTTAGACGAGGGGATTAAATGCAGTATCTCCAAATTTGCGGATGATACTAAGTTGGGTGGCAGTGTGAGCTGCGAGGAGGATGCTATTAGGCTGCAGAGTGACTTGGATAGGTTAGGTGAGTGGGCAAATGCATGGCAGATGAAGTATAATGTGGATAAATGTGAGGTTATCCACTTTGGTGGTAAAAACAGAGAGACAGACTATTATCTGAATGGTGACAGATTAGGAAAAGGGAAGGTGCAACGAGACCTGGGTGTCATGGTACATCAGTCATTGAAGGTTGGCATGCAGGTACAGCAGGCGGTTAAGAAAGCAAATGGCATGTTGGCCTTCATAGCAAGGGGATTTGAATACAGGGGCAGGGAGGTGTTGCTACAGTTGTACAGGGCCTTGGTGAGGCCACACCTGGAGTATTGTGTACAGTTTTGGTCTCCTAACTTGAGGAAGGACATTCTTGCTATTGAGGGAGTGCAGCGAAGGTTCACCAGACTGATTCCCGGGATGGCGGGACTGACCTATCAAGAAAGATTGGATCAATTGGGCTTGTATTCACTGGAGTTCAGAAGAATGAGAGGGGACCTCATAGAAACGTTTAAAATTCTGACGGGTTTAGACAGGTTAGATGCAGAAAGAATGTTCCCAATGTTGGGGAAGTCCAGAACCAGGGGTCACAGTCTGAGGATAAGGGGTAAGCCATTTAGGACCGAGATGAGGAGAAACTTCTTCACCCAGAGAGTGGTGAACCTGTGGAATTCTCTACCACAGAAAGTAGTTGAGGCCAATTCACTAAATATATTCAAAAGGGAGTTAGATGAAGTCCTTACTACTCGGGGGATCAAGGGTTATGGCGAGAAAGCAGGAAGGGGGTACTGAAGTTTCATGTTCAGCCATGAACTCATTGAATGGCGGTGCAGGCTAGAAGGGCTGAATGGCCTGCTCCTGCACCTATTTTCTATGTTTCTATGTTTCTATGTTTCTATAGATGCTGCTTGACCTGCTGAGTGTTTCCAGCATTTTCTGTTTTTACTCCAGCTTCTCTAGTCTCTCCGCGTAACTGAAGTCCCCCATCCCATAACATAAGAACATAAGAAATAGGAGCAGGAGTCGGCCATTCGGCCCCTCGAGCCTGCTCCGCCATTTAATAAGATCATGGCTGATCTGATCTTGGCCTCAACTCCACTTCCCTGTCCACTCACTTATCGCTCAAAAATCTGTCCATCTCCACCTTAAATATATTCAATGACCCAGCCTCCACAGCTCTCTGAGGTAGAGAATTCCATAGATTTACGACTCTTTGAGAAAATAAATTACTCCTCATCTCAGTCCTCAATGGGTGACCCCTTATTCTGAAACTATACCCCCTAGTTTTGGACTCCCCCACAGGGGGAAACATCCTCTCTGCATCCACCTTGTCAAGCCTCCTCAGTATTTTATATGTTTCAATAAGATCACCTCTCATTCTTCCAAACTCCAATGAGCATAGGCCCAACCTGCTCATCTGTTTTTCATAAGTCAACCCGCTCATCTCAGGAATCAACCCAGTGAACTTTCTCTGAACTGCAAGTATATCCCACCTTAAATACAGAGACCAAAACTGTACGCAGTACTCCAGGTGTGGCCTCACCAATACCCTGTGGTATTGGTGAGTTGTAGCAGGACTTCCCTGCTTTTATACTCGATCCCTCTTGCAATAAAGGCCAACATTCCATTGCCCTTCCTGATCACTTGCTGTACCTGCATGATAACTATTTGTGTTTCATGTACATGGACCCCCAGGAAAGATTGCAACATAAGCTGGTATTGACCTTTTGGTACAGGCCAGTCCTGTGCAGAGCAGTACATAATCCACTGAGCGACCAGGAAGGCTCCGAGGAAGAAATGTCGGAATTGTTACTCACCCAATCTATGAGCATCGGCAAAAGCGACATCGATTGCACCACCACTGCAGTTGTTGATTTGATTTCCACAGTCTATGAGCTCTATAGAAGCAGGATCACATCAGTTGTCTGCACAGATATAGAACCGCATTCTTATCCACCTCACAATGAAATGATGTCCTCAAATAAGTTTTCCTTTTTTTAGAAGGGCAAAGTCCTCAATTATCTGAGCAAAGATCCTCACCCCTACTCAATAGGACATTCTTAACGAATGCTCCCTCTACACTGTTCCATCAAACATTCCCAGGGCAGGTACTCCACGGGGTTTGATACAGAGTAAAGCTCCCTCTACACTGTTCCATCAAACACTCCCAAGGCAGGACAGCACTGGGTTAGATACAGAGTAAATATTCCTTTACACTGTCCCATCAAATACTCCGAAGACAGGTACAGCACGGGGTTAGATACAAAGTAAAGCTCCCTCTACACTGTCCGATTAAACACTCCCAGGTCAGGTACAGCACGGGGTTCGATACAGAGTAAAGCTCCCGCTACACTGTCCTATCACACTCCCAGGGCAGGTACAGCACGGCTTACATACAATGAAAAGCTCACTCTAGACAGTCGCGTCAAACACTTCCAGGGTAGGTATAGCACGGGTTAGATCCCGAGTAAAGCTCCCTCTACACTGTCCCATCAAAACACTCTAAGGGAAGGTACAACACGGTATAGATATAGAGTAAAGCTCCCCCTACACTGTCCCATCAAACACTCCCAGGGCAGATACATCACAGGGTTAGATACAGAGTAAAGCTCCCTCTACACTGTCCCATCAAACACTCCCAGGACAAGTACAGCACGGGGTCAGATCACAAGGAAAGCTACCACTACACGGTACCATCAAACACTCCCAGAGCAGGTACAGCATGGGTTAGATACAGAGTAAAGAGCTCCCTATACACTATCCCATCAGACATTCCCAGGGCAGGTACAGCACGGGTTGGATACAGACGAAAGTTCCCTCTACACTGTCCCATCAAACACTCCCAGGACAGCTACAGAATGGGGTTAGATACAGAGTAAAGCTCCCTCTACACTGTCCCATCAAACACTCCCAGGACAAGTACAGCACGGGGTCAGATCACAAGGAAAGCTCCCACTACACGGTACCATCAAACACTCCCAGAGCAGGTACAGCATGGGTTAGATACAGAGTAAAGAGCTCCCTATACACTATCCCATCAGACATTCCCAGGGCAGGTACAGCACGGGTTGGATACAGACGAAAGTTCCCTCTACACTGTCCCATCAAACACTCCCAGGACAGCTACAGAATGGGGTTAGATACAGAGGAAAGTTCCCTCTACACTGTCCCATCCAACACTCCCAGGGCAGGTACAGCATGGGTTGGATACAGAGTAAAGCTTCCTCTACACTGTTCCATCAAACACTCCATTGCAGGTACAGCACGGGTTGAGATACAGAGTAAAGCTCCCTCCACACTGTCCCATCAAACACTCCCAGGTCAGGTACAGCATGGATTAGATACAGAGTAAAGCTCCCTCTACACTGTCCCATCACACACTCCGAGGGCAGGTACATAATCTGAATGGTGGCAGATTAGGAAAAGGGGAGTTGCAACGAGACCTGGGTGTCATGGTTCATCAGTCACTGAAAGTGGGCATGCAGGTACAGTAGGCGGTAAGGAAGGCAAATGATATGTTGGCCTTAATAGCTAGTGGACTTGAGTATAGGAGCAGGGAGGTCTTACTGTAGTTGTACAGGGCCTTAGTAAGGCCTCACCTGGAACATTGTGTTCAGTTTTGCTCACCTAATCTGAGAAAGGACGTTCTTGCTATTGAGGGAGTGCAGCGAAGGTTCACTAGACTGATTCCAGGGATGGCTGGACCATCATATGAGGAGAGACTGGATCAACTGGGCCTTTATTCACTGGAGTTTAGCAGGATGAGAGGGGATCTCATAGAAACGTATAAGATTCTGACGGGACTGGACAGTTAGATGCGGGAAGAATGTTCCCGATGTTGGGGATGTCCAGAACCAGGGGACATAGCCTTAGGATAAGGGGTAGGCCATTTAGGACTGAGGTGAGGAGAAACTTCTTCACTCAGCGAGTTGTTAACCTGTGGAATTCCCTGCCGCAGAGAGTTGTTGATGCAAGTTCATTGGATACATTTAAGAGGGAGTTAGATATGGCCCTTACGGCTAAGGGGATCAAGGGATATGGAAAAAAAGCAGGAAGGGTACTGAAGGAATGATCAGCCATGATCTTATTGAATGACGGTGCAGGCTCAAAAGGCCGATTGGCCTACTCCTGCACTTATTTTCTCTGTTTCTATATTTCTACAGCACGAGGTTAGATACAGAGTAAAGCTCCCTCTACACTGTCCCATCAAATACTCCTAGGGCAGGTACAGTGATTAGATACAGAGTAAAGCTCCCTCTACACTGTCCCATCAAACATTCCCAGGGTAGGTACTGCACGTGGTTAGATACAGAGTAAAACTCCCTCAACACTGTCCCATTCAACACTCCCAGGACAGGTACAGCATGGGTTGGATACAGAGTAAAGCTCCCTCTACACTGTCCCATCAAACACTCCCAGGGCAGGTACAGCACACGTTCGATACAGAGTAAAGCTCCCTCTGCGCTGACCCATCACACACTCCGAGGGCAGGTACATTTTCTGAATGGCGGCAGATTAGGAAAAGGGGAGGTGCAACGAGACCTGGGTGTCATGGTTCATCAGTCACTGAAAGTGGGCATGCAGGTACAGTAGGCGGTAAGGAAGGCAAATGGTATGTTGGCCTTAATAGCTAGTCGATTTGAGTATAGGAGCAGGGAGGTCTTACTGTAGTTGTACAGGGCCTTAGTGAGGCCTCACCTGGAACATTGTGTTCAGTTTTGCTCACCTAATCTGAGGAAGGACGTTCTTGCTATTGAGGGAGTGCAGCGAAGGTTCATTAGACTGATTCCAGGGATGGCTGGACTATCATATGAGGAGAGACTGGATCAACTGGGCCTTTATTCACTGGAGTTTAGCAGGATGAGAGGGGATCTCATAGAAACGTATAAGATTCTGACGGGACTGGACAGTTAGATGCGGGAAGAATGTTCCCGATGTTGGGGAAGTCCAGAACCAGGGGGCATAGCCTTAGGATAAGGGGTAGGCTATTTAGGACTGAGGTGAGGAGAAACTTCTTCACTCAGCGAGTTGTTAACCTGTGGAATTCCCTGCCGCAGAGAGTTGTTGATGCAAGTTCATTGGATACATTTAAGAGGGAGTTAGATATGGCCCTTACGGCTAAGGGAGTCAAGGGATATGGAGAAAAAGCAGGAAAGGTACTGAAGGAATGATCAGCCATGATCTTATTGAATGACGGTGCAGGCTCAAAAGGCCGAATGGCCTACTCCTGCACTTATTTTCTCTGTTTCTATATTTCTACAGCACGAGGTTAGATACAGAGTAAAGCTCCCTCTACACTGTCCAATCAAACACTCCCAAGGTAGGACTGCATGGGGTTAGATACAGAATAAATGTCCCTGTACACTGTCCCATCAAATACTCCCAGGGCAGGTACAGTGATTAGATACAGAGTAAAGCTCCCTCTACACTGTCCCATCAAACATTCCCAGGGTAGGTACTGCACGTGGTTAGATACAGAGTAAAACTCCCTCAACACTGTCCCATCAAACACTCCCAGGACAGGTACAGCATGGGGTTAGATACAGAGTAAAGCTCCCTCAACACTGTCCCATCAAACATTCCCAGGGCAGGTACAGCACGGTGTTAGATACAGAGTAAAGCTCCCTCTACACTGTCCCATCAAACACTCCCAGGGCAGGTACAGGGGGTTAGATACAGAGTAAAGCTCCCTCAACACTGTCCCATCCAACACTCCCAGGACAGGTACAGCATGGGTTGGATACAGAGTAAAGCTCCCTCTACACTGTCCCATCAAACACTCCCAGGGCAGGTACAGCACACGTTCGATACAGAGTAAAGCTCCCTCTGCACTGTCCCATCACACACTCCGAGGGCAGGTACATTTTCTGAATGGCGGCAGATTAGGAAAAGGGGAGGTGCATCGAGACCTGGGTGTCATGGTTCATCAGTCACTGAAAGTGGGCATGCAGGTACAGCAGGCGGTAAGGAAGGCAAATGTTATGTTGGCCTTCATAGCTAATGGATTTGAGTATAGGAGCAGGGAGGTCTGACTGCAGTTGTACAGGGCCTTAGTGAGGCCTCACCTGGAACATTGTGTTCAGTTTTGCTCACCTAATCTGAGGAAGGACGTTCTTGCTATTGAGGGAGTGCAGCGAAGGTTCACTAGACTGATTCCAGGGATGGCTGGACTATCATATGAGGAGAGACTGGATCAACTGGGCCTTTATTCACTGGAGTTTAGCAGGATGAGAGGGGATCTCATAGAAACGTATAAGATTCTGACGGGACTGGACAGTTAGATGTGGGAAGAATGTTCCCGATGTTGGGGAAGTCCAGAACCAAGGGACATAGACTTAGGATAAGGGATAGGCCATTTAGGACTGAGGTGAGGAGAAACTTCTTCACTCAGCGAGTTGTTAACCTGTGGAATTCCCTGCCGCAGAGAGTTGTTGATGCAAGTTCATTGGATATATTTAAGAGGGAGTTAGATATGGCCCTTACGGCTAAAGGGATCAAGGGATATGGAGAAAAAGCAGGAAAGGTACTGAAGGAATAATCAGCCATGATCTTATTGAATGACGGTGCAGGCTCAAAGGGCCGAATGGCCTACTTCAGCACCTATTTTCTCTGTTTCTATGTTTCTACAGCACGAGGTTAGATACAGAGTAAAGCTCCCTCTACATTGTCCCATCAAACACACCCAGGGCATGTACAGCGTGGGTTAGATACAGAGTAAAGCTCCCTCTACACGGTTCCATCAATCATTTCCAGGGCAGGACAGCACGGGGTTAGATACAGAGTAAATCTCCCTCTACACTGTCCCATCACACACTCCCAGGGCAGATACAGCACGGGGTTAGATACAGAGTAAATCTCCCTCTACACTGTCCCATCACACACTCCCAGGGCAGATACAGCACGGGGTTAGATACAGAGTAAAGCTCCCTCTACACTGTCCCATCAAACACTCCCATGGCAGGTACAGCGTGGGTTAGATATAGAGTAAAACTCCCTCTACACTGTCCCCATCAAACACTCCCAGGGCAGGTACAGCTCGGTGTTAGATACAGAGTAAAGCTCCCTCTACACTGTCCCATCAAACACTCCCAGGGCAGGTACAGGGGGTTAGATACAGAGTAAAGCTCCCTCTACACTGTCCCATCAAACATACCCAGGGCAGGTACAACGTGGGTTAGATACAGAGTAAATCTCCTTCTACACTGCTCCATCAAACACTTCCAAGGCAAGTACAGCACGGGGTTAGATACAGAGTAAAGCTCCCGTTTCACTCTCCCATCACATACACCCAGGGCAGCTTCAGCGTGGGTTAGAAACAGATTAAAGCTTCCCCTACACTGTCCCATCAAACACTCCAGGGCAGGCACAGCACGGTGTTAGATCCGGAGCAAAGATCCCTCTATACTATCCCATCAAACACTCTCAGGGCAGGTACAGCACAGGTTGGATACAGAGTAAAGCTTCCTCTGCACTGTTCCATCAAACACTCCCAGCGCAGGTATAGCACGGGGTTAGATACAGAGTAAAGCTCCCTCTACACTGTGCCATCAAACACTCCCAGGGCAGGTACAGCACGGGTAAGATACAGAGTAAAGCTCCTTCTACACTGTCCCATCACACACTCCCAGGGCTTGTACAGCACGGGGTTAGATCCAGAGTAAAACTCACTCTACACTGTCCCATCAAACCCTCCCAGGGCAGGTAAAGCACGGGGTTAGATACAGAGTAAAGCTCCCTCTACACTGTCCCATCAAACACTCCCAGGGCAGGACATGCACAGGGTTAGATACATAGAAACATAGAAAATAGGTGCAGGAGTAGGCCATTCGGCCCTTCGAGCCTGCACCGCCATTCAATGGGTTCATGGCTGAACATGCAACTTCAGTACCCCATTCCTTCTTTCTCGCCATACCCCTTGATCCCCCTAGTAGTAAGGACTACATCTAACTCCTTTTTGAATATATTTTGTGAATTGTCCTCAACAACTTTCTATGGTAGAGAATTCCACAGGTTCACCACTCTCTGTGTGAAGAAGTTTCTCCTCATCTCGGTCCTAAATGGCTTACCCCTTATCCTTAGACTGTGACCCCTGGTTCTGGACTTCCCCAACATTGGGAACATTCTTCCTGCATCTAACCTGTCTAAACCCATCAGAATTTTAAACGTTTCTATGAGATCCTCTCTCATTCTTCTGAACTCCAGTGAATACAAGCCCAGTTGATCCAGTGTTTCTTGATAGGTCAGTCCCGCCATCCCGGGAATCAGACTGGTGAACCTTCGCTGCACTCCCTCAATAGCAAGAATGTCCTTCCTCAAGTTAGGAGACCAAAACTGTACACAATACTCCAGGTGTGGCCTCACCAAGGCCCTGTACAACTGTAGCAACACCTTCAGTGAAGGAGCAGGGTTGGGAATAGACATGCTCAGCCACAGCACGTTGGTGCTTTAAGGGGTTCAGTGACCGTGTTGCTGCAATCGAATCCAAATTTAATACAAACTAGTGGATCTAGTCTGGGATCTGGAGTGTGCGCAAGATGTTTGGCTGCCTGGTTCACCGGTCCTGCCTGCCCACTGCGTGGGAATTCAAATAATTTTGGCTGTTTGTAAATGTAGCGGAGTGCCTGAAGTTCTGCTCCTGGTGCATTGTGCTGGCACATAAATAGGAGCAGGAGTAGGCCCTACAGCCCCTCAAGCCTGGTTTCACAGCAGCTGCTGCAGTCACCACGCCATTTGCAACACGAAGCAGAGATGGGCTTTATACAGAACCCAGGGGAAAATCAACGTCTCCATCAAATTTGGCCATCTTGCCGTGATCGCTTCCTGGGCAGCAGCAGGAAAGTGTTGGTGCAGAGTCTTGAAGTAGCTCCTGCACTGCTTGTTGGCATTTACAGCACGGGGTTAGATGCAGAGTAAAGCTCGTTCTATACTGTGCCATCAAACACACCCAGGACAGGTACAGCACGTGTTGGATACAGAGCAAAGCTCCCTCTACACTGTCCCATCAAACACTCCCAGGGGAGGTACAGCACGGGGTTAGATACAGAGTAAAGCTCCAACTACAGTATCCCATCAAACAGTCCCAGGGCCGGTGCAGCACGGGGTTAGATAGAGAGTGAAGCTCCCTCTGCATTGTCCAATCTAACACTCCCAGGGCAGGTAGAGCACGGGTTAGATACAGAGCAAAGCTCCTGCTGCACTGTTCCATCAAACAGTCCCATGGCAGGTACAGGAGGTTAGATACAGAGTAAAGATCCCTCTACACTGTCCCATCAAACACTCCCAGGGCAGGTAAAGCACGGGGTTAGATACTGAGTAAAGCTCCCTCTACACTGTCCCATCAAACACTCCTGGGGCAGGTACAGCACGGGGTTAGATACAGAGTAAAGCTCCCTCTACACTGTCCCATCAAACACTCCCAGGGCAGGTAAAGCACGGGGTTAGATACTGAGTAAAGCTCCCTCTACACTGTCCCATCAAACACTCCCAGGGCAGGTACAGCACGGTTTTAGATACAGAGTAAAGCTCCCTCTACACTGTCCCATCAAACACTCACGTGGCAGGTACAGCATGGGGTTAGATCCAGTGTAAAGCTCTCCCTACACTGTCCCATCAAACACTCCAGGGCAGGTACAATATGGGTTAGATGCAGCGTAAAGCTCCCTCTACACTGTCCCATCACACACTCCCAGCGCAGGTATAGCACGGGGTTAGATACAGAGTAAAGCTCCCTCTACACTGTCCCATCAAACACTCCCAGGGCAGGCACAGCACGAGGTTAGATGCAGAGTAAAGCTCCCTCTACACTGTCCCATCAGCACTCCCAGGGCACGTACATGGAGTTAGATACAGAGTACAGCTCCCTCTGCACTGTCCCATCAAATACTCCCAGGTCACGTACAGGGAGTTAGATGCAGAGTAAAGCTCCCTCTACACTGTCCCATCAGCACTCCCAGGGCACGTACATGGAGTTAGATACAGAGTACAGCTCCCTCTACACTGTCCCATCAAATACTCCCAGGTCACGTACAGGGAGTTAGATACAGAGTAAAGCTCCCTCTACACTCTTCCATCAAACACTCCCAGGGCAGGTACAGCACCGGGGTTAGATGCAGAGTAAAGCTCCCTCTACACTGTCCCATCAAACACTCCCAGGGCAGGTACAGCATGGGTTAGATACAGAGTAAAGCTCCCTCTACACTGTTCCATCAAAAACTCCCAGGGTAGGTACAGCACAGGATAAAATACAGAGTAAAGCTCTCTCTACACTGTCGCATCAAACACTCCCAGGGCAGGTACAGCATGGGGTAGATAGAAAGTAAAGCTCCTTCTACACTGTCCCATCAAACACTCCCAGGGCAGGCACAGCACGGGGTTAGATACAGAGTGAAACATTGCACGGCGCTTCACAGAAGCACTATTGGAATAAATTTAGCACCAAGCTGCATAAAAAGATATTCATGCAGACGACCAAACACTTAGTCAAAGAGGTATGTATTAAGGAAGGTCTTTCAACCAGAGAGAGTTGTGGAGAGGTTTAGTTCATGAAAGGCGCTGTATAAATTTAATGTCCTTTTCTTTAACAACGTTGGCACTGTATTTCATGACTGTTAAAGTCCGAGAGACTTCCCTTTTGGCTTTCTTATGAAATCCAAAGGGGCTACAAGGGGATAATTTGCGAAGTTTAAACTGGCGGTGTTGAGCCTGGCAATTGTCAGTGCATATCGGGAGATCACAGTCCCTGTGCTCTGTCTTTCCAGTGATGCTAGCTGTCTTTGTGTCTGGCTATCTTTTGGCTATATTCTCTGGAGTTTAGAAAAATGAGAGATGATCTCATTAAAACATACAAGGGGATTGACAGGGTAGATGTTGGGAGACTGTTCCCCCGGGCTGGGGAGTCTGGAACTAGAGGATCACAGTCTCAGGATAAGGGGTTGGCCACTTCGGACTGAGATGAGGAGAAACGTCTTCACTCAGAGTGTTGTGAATTTTTTGGAATTCTCTTCCCTCAGAGAGCTGTGGATGTTGAATTGTTGATCTGAAATTGATAGATTTTTGGACTCAAGAGATATGGGGATCGGGCGGGAAAGTGGAGTCGAGGCTGAAGATCAGCCATGATCTTATTGAATGACGAAGCAGGCTCGAGGAACCATGTGACTTACTCCTGCTCCTAATTCTTATGTTCTTACCTTAACTCCCTCTTTAGCTCATTCTTTAACCAGGATCTCAAAACGCTTTCAACATTCCTTCGCTGCTATAAACCTACAAGACTTTTAAAAATCCCTTCATTCACCTCATTCTCTCTTTCTATACTCGCTTGCGGCGGTCTTACACAGCTGGGTTTCACTGGAATTCCCAGGTTCAAGCGCCACTTGTAGGATTCAGCGCGCTGCGCAGGTACCCAGTCTGCATGGAACAATTGACCTACCTTGTTCGGCGAGCGAAATCAGCTTGCCCTTATTTTTGATATGCCACTGGGATTCGATGTTTCCAACCACAGCAAATGCCCAGCAGGATTTGCAGTGCAACTGCAAGAAAGGAAGAAAGGGAGGATTTCTGTCCTATACGACAACAACTTGGAACTAAACACATCGCCTTTAACGGAGTTACAAAATGTCCCAGAGCACTTCACAGGAACCATTACGGAATCCTAGAATCATAGCATGGAAGAAGGCCATTCGGACCATCGAGCAGGTGCCAACTCTCATCTAGCCCACTCCCCCGCCCTTTCTCCGTAGGCCTGCAAATTTTTTTTCTTCAGGTTCTTATCCAACTCCCTTTTGAAAGCCGCGATTGAGTCTGCCTCCACTACCCTCTCAAGCCGTGCATTTCTGATCCCAACCACTCGCTGCATAAAAAAGGTTTTCCTCGTGTCGTCTTTGGACCTTCTGCCAATCGCCTTAAATGTGTGTCCTCTGGTGCTCGACCCTTCCGCCAATGGGAACAGTTTCTCTCTATGTTCTCTGTCTGGACCCCTCATGACTTTGAGCACCTTGATCGAATATCCTCTCACCTTCTCTGCTCCAAGGAGAACGTTATCAACCAAATTTGACACCGAGCCACCTAGGGAGATTTGGGGGTAACTTGAACCCCCAGAAATGGGTGGATTTGAGTCGAGTGCAAAGTCTCAAACCCAACCCACACTGAGGTGTGTCAGGGGGCAGGCCGCTCTCAGGAGGCAGGTCGGAGGCAATGAAAGCTTTTAAGGAGGCTGCTTGCTCTCATTTTAGCAAGCTCTTTTTTTGCAAGCCATTTCGGCCGGGATTCCCGAGGCTCGTAAAACCGGGAGACAAGAAGGGCCACACCCATGAGGCGAGTCCCTTTACAGAACTGCTTGCAGGCAAGGAGGAGCTGGAGTCTTTCCCGCAGTACTGAAGGAGTGCCACATTGTGTTTCAGATGCAAATGTTAGACCGAGGCCCGTCTGCTTAAACGGATGGGCGTGAAAAATCCCACGGCACCACTCAAAGAAGAGCAGAGTGTTCTCCTAACAACAATCATCGCCTGATACTGTAATTATCCGGTTACCATGCATTGTTTACAGGCTTTTAATACAAAGCTTGATGTGACCATTATTTCTTAATTCATCTCATTTTCTTTTTCTTTCTTTCTAACCTCATTGCTGGTCTGCGCTGTTATCTTTGGCCCTTTGCTGGGATCTCAAATGTACTCTGTCCACGGATAGAGATTCAGGATATTGGAACATAGCAACAGGAGGAGGCCACTCAGCCCCTCGAGCCTGCTCCGCCATTTAATCAGATCACGACTGCTCTGCACCTCAACTCCATTTTCCCGCCTTAGCTCCCTATCCCGCAATACCCTTACCGAACAAAAATCTCTCCACCTCAGTCCAGAAAGATGCAATTGATCCCCAGCATCCACAGCATTTTTGGGAAGAGTTCCAGATTTCACTCCCCTTTGTGTGAAGAAGTGCTTCTTGACATCACCCCTGAACGCCTGGCTCTGATTTTAAGGTTCTGCCCCCCTTGTTCTGGACTCCCCCCACCAGAGGAAATAGTTTTTCTCTATCTATCCTATCCTATCGAATCCTTCAATCATCTTAAACACCTCAACCCCTCTAACCTTGAGGGAATACAAGCCTAGCTTATGCAACCTGTGCTTGTAATTTAATCCTTAGAGACCAGGTATCATTCTGGTGAATCTGTGTTGCATCCCGTCCAAGGCTAATATATCCTTCCTGAGGCCCAGAACTGAATGCAGTTACTCCAGATGTGGTCTGACCAGAGCTTTATATAAACTGGAATATCACTTCCTCCCCTTTGTATTCCAGCCTACTCTGGATAAAGGGCAATATTCCATTCGCCTTTTTGATTATTTGTTGTACCTGTCCACTAGCCTTTAGTGATTTCTGTACATGGACCCCTAAATCTCTTCGCTTCTCCACAGTTTCTATGTTCTCGCCATTTAGAAATGACACTGACTGATCTTTCATTTTGCTTTCGTATCAGTATTTGATTCACTGCCACTCCTCTTCCAAGGATGCACACCTTGAAGAGGTTCTGCTCTTCAACTTGTCCCATTGCCAGCTCTTCTCTACCCCAGAGTACTATGGATGCTCAGTCGTTGAGTATATTCAAGGCTGAGATCGATAGATTTTGTACTCGAGGGGAATCAAGGGATCAAGCGGAAAGGTGGAGCTAAGGTAGAAGATCAGCAGTGATCTTATTGAATGGCAGACCAGGCTCAAGGGGCTGAATGACCAACTCCTGCTCCTAATTCTTACGTTCCTATGAAGGTAGTTGGCTGGTGGTGGTACCTGGTTTTGTAGTGACTGGTCTTTTACCGGCGTAACTGCCCCGCTTTCCCTCCAGTCCTTTTTGTCTGGAACATCACTCAAGTTTGCGGTCATATTTTTACAAATGTTAATGCTCGAGTCTGGCATTAAGCTTCCGCTCTTCAATTCATCCACTGAGGGAAAACCAAAAAACAATTTCCTGCTGAATACTTTGCGAACGTGAAGGTCTTCTGACGGTGTTGATTGAGGTTCTTGTTTTTCCAGAACCCGCTGCCAATTGCTATATCGTGGAATCCTGCCTGAAAACCAACAGCTTTCTAAGCTGAAGGTATGGGCTTTGCCCATGGCATGTCAGATGTGCCTCGGTCGGGATCACTCTCACTCTCTTACCCCTGAGTCGCTAGGTCGTGGGTTCGAGCCTCACTCCAGAAACTTGAGCCCCACAATCCAGGCCAAATGTCCCAGTGTCAGTGCGGAGGGAGCGCCGCACTGTTGGAGGTACCATCTTTCGGGTGAGACGTTAAACCGAGGCCCCGACTGCACTCTCAAGTGGACGTAAAAGATCCCAGGCCCACTATTGGAAGAAGAGTGGGGGTGTTCTCCCTGATAGTTTCTAAGTGTCAGCTGTGGCTCAGTGGGTAACACACTCGCCTATGAGCTAGAAGGTTGTGGGTTCAGGTCTCACTCCAGGGACTTGAGCACAAAAATCTAGGCTGACACTCCCAGTGCAGTACTGAGGGAGTGCCGTGCTATCTTTCAGATGAGACGTTAAACCGAGGTTACATCTGCTCTCACAAGTGGACTTAAAAGATCCCATGGCACTATTTCAAAGAAGAGCAAGGGAGTTGTCTCTCATGTCCTGGCCAATATTTATCCCTCAATCAACATTACAGAAAAACTGATTATCTGGTCATTGCTGTTTGTGGGAGCTTGCTGTGCGCAGACTGGCTGCTGCTTTCCAACATTATAGTGACTACACTCCAAAGCGCTTTGAGACGTCCGGTGGTCGACAAAGGCTCTATATAAATACAAGTCTTTCTTTCTTACATTATCTGAGGAGTTGCGAATGGAACTGAACACCGTGCAATCATCAGCAAACATCTCCACTTCTGACCTTTTGATGGAGGGAAGGTCATCGATGAAGCAGCTGAAGATGGTTGGGACTGCCCTGAGGAACTCCTGCAGCGATTTCCTGGGGCTAGGATGATTGGCCTCCGACAACCACAACCATCTTCCTTTGTACTAGTTATGACTCCAGCCAGTGGAGAGTTTACCCCTGATTCCCATTGACTTCAATTTTACCAGGGCTCCTTGATGCCACACTCGGTGTAGTGCTGCCTTGATGTCAAGGTCAGTCACTCTCACCTCACCTCATCATCATTAACATCACAAATAGAACCAATATAATTCATATCTCATGTCGCTAATTGCACCATAGTATCACTAATAGTGGTAATAGGCTATTACATCATCATCATAGGCAGACCCTCGGAATCGAGGAAGACTTGCTTCCACTCTTAACATGAGTTCTCAGATGACTGTACAGTCCAATACGAGAACCACAGACTCTGTCAAAGGTGGGACAGACAGTGGTTGAAGGGAAGGGTGGGCAGGGAGCCTGGTTTGCTGCAAGCTCCTTCCGCTGCCTGCGCTTAATTTCTGCACGCTCTCGACGACGATACTCAAGGAGTTCAGCGCCCTCCAGGATGCACTTCCTCCACTTAGGGTGGTCTTTGGCCAGGGATTCCCAGGTGTCAGTGGAGATATCGCATTTTATCAGGGAGGCTTTGAGGGTGTCTTTGTAACGTTTCCGCTGCCCACCCTTGGCTCGTTTGCCATGGACGAGTTCCAAGTAGAGCACCTGCTTTGGGAGTCTCGTGTCTGGCATGCGAACTATGTGGCCCACCCAGCAGAGCTGTTCAAGTGTGGTAAGTGCTTCGATGCTGGGGATGTTGGCCTGGTCGAGGACGCTAATGTTGATGCATCTGTCCTCCCAGGGGATTTGTAGGATCTTGCGGAAACATCGTTGGTGGTATTTCTCCAGCAACTTGAGCTGTCTGCCATACATGGTCCATGTCTCTGAGCCATACAGGAGGGTGGGTATTACTACAGCCCTGTAGACCAGGAGCTTGGTGACAGTTTTGAGGGCCTGGTCTTCAAACACTCTTTTCCTCAGGCGGCCGAAGGCTGCACTGGCGCACTGGAGGCAGTGTTGGATCTCGTCATCAATGCCTGCTCTTGTTGATAGGAGGCTCCCGAGATAAGGGAAGTGGTCCACGTTGTCCATGGCCGCGTTGTGGATCTTGATGACTGGGGGGCAGTGCTGTGTGGCGAGGACAGGCTGGTGGAGGACCTTTGTCTTCCTGATGTTTAACGTAAGGCCCATGCTTTCGTACGCCTCAGTAAATACGTCGACTATGTCCTGGAGTTCAGCCTCTGTGTTTGCGTAGATGCAGGCGTCGTCCGCATGCCGTAGCTCGACATAGAATTACATCGGGTGTACAGCACAGAAAATAGTTATTTGGCCCAACAACGAATTTGTGCCGGTGTTTATGCTCCGCACGAGCCTCCTCCCACCCCTCTTCATCTCACCCCATCAACATAACCTATCCCTTTACTATTTTTATTAATGATTTAGATTCAGGGATTGGTGGCACAATTTGCAAATTTGCAGATGATACCAAAATCTGTGCGAGTGCTAGAACTATTGAAGAGGCTCACCTGATTCAGTGTTGGGAGACCGGGCTCAAGACTGGAAAATGATGTATAACTTAGATAAGCGCAGTGTTATGCATGTGGGCAGGTCAAATGCTTAACATTCATACACCCTCCAGGGAAAAGCATTAAAGATGGTGGAGATAGAAAGATATTTGGGCATTCGAGTGCATACATCCTTAAAGGTACACGAGCAATGCCGTGCATCGATAGCTGGAGTAAATAGGGTGGTGGGGTGTATCCGTAGGACAATTGAGTATAAGACGAGACGTACTGCTTTGTCCTTGTACAAGACCTTAGTCAGGCCGCACTGGGAATACTGGGTCCGGTTTTGGTCTCCTCACATGGTGGGTAATATAGAGGCTCGGGAAAGGGTGCAGAAGAGGAGTCACTAGACTTATTCCAAGTCTAAAGCATCTTAGTTATCGAGATAGGCTAAAAGAGTTGGGACTCTTTACCTTAGAGCAGCGTACACTTAGGGACAATCTGATTGAGGTTTATAAGATAATGAAGGGAATAGAGTGTTCCAGCTGACCGTTTATTTTAATTAAATAGGTTTGGCAGGACCAAGGGGCACAGATTTAAGTTGTATAAGGCTAGATCTAGGTTACATGTCAGGAGGTGGTTCTTTTCCCAGAGAATAGTAGACCCCTGGAACAAGCTGTCCTTTCATGTGGTGGATGCAGACTCGCTGAATTCCTTCAAGCGAAAGCTGGATTGTTTCTGGCTGCGGCGGAGATTAAATCTTACAGAAGATAGGGAATTTAATGGCCAGAGTGATCTCCTGGACTAGTTTCAATCGCCTAGATGGGTCGGAGAGGAATTTCCCAGATTTTGTTTCCCAAATTGGCCTGGGTTTTTAATGTTTTCTTTGCCTCTCCCAGGAGATCACATGGTTTCGGGTGGGTAGAGTGCATAAGCTGTGATACATAAGGTATCACAATTGAGTGGGATAGGCTCGATGGACCAAATGGTCTTTACCTGTCTGTCATTTTATGTATGTTTGTATGTCCTTTCTCCCTCATGCTTATCTAGCTTACCCTTAAATGCATCTATGTGATGCGCCTCAACTACTCCTTGTGGTAATGAGTTCCACATTCTCATCACTCTCTGGATAAATAAGTTTCTCCTGAATTCCTTACTGGAATTTTTAAAATTAATTCACTGGATGTGAGCATCGCTGGCAAGGCCCAGCATTTATTACCCATCTGTAATCGCCCTTGAGAAGGTGGTGGTGAGCTGCCTTCTTGAACCGTGTGGTGAAGGTGCTCCCACAGTGCTGTTGGGGAGGGAGTTCCAGGATTGTGACCCAGCGACGATGGAGGAACGGCCGATATATTTCCAAGTCGGGATGGTGTGTAACTTTTGCGTCTGGTGTTCCCTTGTCCTTCTAGTTGGTGGAGGTCGCGGGTTTGGGAGGTGCTGCCGAAGAAGCCTTGGCGAGTTGCTGCAGTGCATCTTGTAGATGGTACACACTGCAGCCACGGTGCTCAGAGGAAGCTTGTGAGGAGCATTAACACTGCATGAATCTGTTGGGCCGAATGGCTTGTTTCTGTGCTGTGCACGTGATGTAATAGCTTATTACTGTCATTGGTAATCCGATGGCAATTAGTAATAAGAGTAACATCACTAGTATAACTTACCGCGAATAGTCAAGGACACCAAGGCAGTGAGGGCCCGCTGGAAGGAGCACTTCGAAGATCACCTCAATCGGGACTCTGCCTTTGACTTGAGTGTTCTCGACTCCATTCCACAGCTTGCTTCCCGTCACCACCTCAGTGAAACCCCAACACTGCACGAGGTAGAAAAAGCTATAAGGCAGCTTAAAAAACAAGGCTACGGGAGCGGACGGAATCCCTGCTGAGGCATTGAAGTATGGTGGAGAGGCACTGCTGGCGCGAATACATAACCTCATCTCTCTCATCTGGAGGGAGGAGAGCATGCCGGGAGATCTCAGAGATGCAGTGATTGTGACCATCTTTAAAAAAGGAGACAAGTCCAACTGCGGCAACTACAAAGGAATCTCCCTGCTATCAGCCACTGGGAAAGACGTTGCTAGAGTCCTCCTCAACAGTCTTCTCCCTGTGGCTGAGGAGCTCCTCCCGGAATCACAGTGCGGATTTCGGCCCCTATGGGGCATAACGGACATGATTTTTGCAGTGCGACAGCTGCAGGAAAAATGCAGGGAACTGCGCCAGCCCTTATACATGGCCTTCTCCGACCTTACAAAGGCCTTTGACACTGTCAACCGCGAGGGTCTATGGAGCGTCCTCCTCTGCTTCGGTTGCCCCCAAAAGTACGTCACCATCTTCCGCCTGCTCCATGACGTGATCCTTACCAACTGATCCATCACAGACCCAATCCATGTCCGGACCGGGGTCAAGCAGGGCTGCGTCATCGCCCTAACCCTCTTCTCAATCTTCCTCGCTGCCATGTCCACCTCACAAGTCGACAAGCTCCCTGCTGGAGTGGAACTAAACTACAGAACCAGTGGGAATCTGTTCAACCTTCGCTGTCTCCAGGTCAGATCCAAGACCAACCCAACCTCTGTCGTCGAGCAACAGTACGTGGACGACGCCTGCGTCTGCGCATACACAGAGGCTGAACTCCAGGATATGGTCGATGTATTTACTGAGGCATTTGAAAGCATGGGCCTTATACTAAACATCAGTAAGACAAAGGTCCTCTACCAGCCTGTCTTCACCACACAGCACTGCCCCCCCCCAGTCATCAAGATCCTCAGTGCGGCCCTGGACAACGTTGACCACTTCCCTTATCTCGGGAGCCTCCTATCAACAAGAGCAGACATTGACAACGCGATCCAACATCACCTCCAGTGCCCCAGTGCAGTCTTCGGCCGCTTGAGGAAAAGAGTGTTCGAAGACCAGGCCCTCAAAACTGTCACCAAGCTCATTGTCTATAGTAATACCCGCCCTCCTGTATGGTTCAGAAACATGGACCATGTACGGCAGACAACTCAAGAAATACCACCAACGATGTCTCCGCAAGATCCTACAAATTCCCTGGGAGGACAGACGCACCAACGTTAGTGTCCTCGACCAGGCCAACATCCCCAGCATTGAAGCACTGACCACACCTGATCAGCTCCGTTGGGCAGGCCACATTGTCCGCATGCCAAACACGAGACTACCAAAGCAAGCGCTCTACACAGAACTCCTTCACGGCAAACGAGCCAAAGGTGGCCAGAGGAAACGTTACAGGGAGACCCTAAAAGCCTCCCTGATAAAAATGCAACATCCCCACTGACACCGGGGAGTGCCTGGCCAAAGACCGCCCTAAGTGGAGGAAGTGCATCCGGGAGGGCGCTGAGCTCCGCGAGCCTCGTCGCCGAGAGCATGCAGAAACCAAGCGAGGAAGCGGAAGGAGCGTGCGGCAAACCAGTCCCACCCTCCCCTTCTCTCAACGACTATCTGTTCCACCTGTGACAGGGACTGTGGTTCTCGTTTTGGACAGTATAGCCACCTAAGAACTGATGTTAAGAGTGGAAGCAAGTCTTCCTCGATTCTGAGGGACTGCCTATGAAACTTACCATGAATAGCGGCACCAACCATCACAACTGCAAAAAACTCCAAATGGGAATAAAGCAGAAAGTTGAATGATCCCTCACGTGTTGGAGGCTAGTGTAAGTGGTTCTGGTACCTGACAGGTCACTGAATTTGGTGACACCGTACTTTGCTGTCCCTTTCTCCTCTTCCTGCAGCTTTCTGGCATTCTCCATATTCTCCGCAAAGATCTTGAAACGACGAATCTCTTCTAAATAGACATGAAAATTTGTTCGGGAGGGTCAGTATTTTACATCTGGCCAAGTTGCAGTGGAAGGTGGTGGCAGAGATTGGGATAGACAGAGTTAAGAACATTATCTTTAGCAACAGCGCATCTCTGTCAGCCGTGGCTCAGTTGGTATCTCCCGCTCTCGCCTCTGAGTTTAGATGTTCGTGGGTTCAAGCCCCACTTCAGAGACTAGAGCCCCATAATCCAGACTGACACTCCCAGTGCAGTACTGTCGGAGCACCGCACTGTTGGAGGGGCAGTACTGAGGGAGCGCTGCACTGTCGGAGGGGCAGTACTGAGGGAGTGCTGCACTGTCGGAGGGACAGTACTGAGGGAGCGTCACACAGTCGAAGGGAGCACCGCACTGTTGGAGGGGCAGTACTGAGGGAGCGCTGCACTGTCGGAGGGGCAGTACTGAGGGAGTGCTGCACTGTCGGAGGGACAGTACTGAGGGAGTGCTGCACTGTCGGAGAGACAGTACTGAGGGAGCGTCACACAGTCGAAGGGAGCACCGTACTGTCGGAGGGGCAGTGCTGAGGGAGCGCCGCACTGTCAGAGGGGCAGTACTGAGGGAGCCCCACACTGTCAGAGGGGCAATACTGAGGGAGCGCCACACTGTCGGAGGGGCAGTACTGAGGGAGTGCCACACTGTCGGAGGGGCAGTACTGAGGGAGCGCCGCACTGTCGGAGGGGCAGTACTGAGGGAGCGCCGCACTGCCGGAGGGGCAGTACTGAGGGAGCGCCGCACTGTCGGAGCTGCCGTCTTTCAGACGAGATAGCACCGAGGTGCCGTCTGCTCTCTCATGTGGGCATACAAGATCCCACGGTAGCATTGGAAGACCATCAGGGAGTTCTCCGTGTTGTCCTGGGCTAATATTTATCCTTCAACCAACATCACTAAAACAGATGATTTGGTCATTGTCACATTGCTGTGCACAAAATGGTAGCCATCTTTGCTACATTACAACAGTGACCACACTTCAAAAATACTGTAAAGACGTTGGAACATCCTGTGGTCATGAAAGGGACTGTATAAATGCAAGTATTTTTTTAAGTTGCATTTAAAAGCAACCTCTGTCCTGATATCTTATGTGGTTCGGTGTCAAATTTTGTCTGATAACGCTCCTGTGAAACGTCTTGGGATGTTTTACTACTTTAAAGGCGCTATATAAATGCAAGTTCTTGTTACTGTTTTTCTTTTTACAATCAACCTTTGCCAGTGGACACTCTTTCAACTGTTGGGTAATACCCATTACCCACATCTCACACTATCTACACAATTGGCCCAAGTTTCACTCAAAGAAATAAATACTTGCATTTCTATAGCGTCTTTCACGGCTTCAGGATGTCCCAAAGAGCTTTACAGCCAATGAAATACTTTTTGAAGGGTAGTTGCTGTTGTAATGTGGGAAACACGGCAGCCAATTTGAGCACAGCAAGCTCCCACAAACAGCAAAGTGATAATGACCCCGATCATCTGTTAGGTAGCCCTGTCTGACCTGCTTTCTATCAGAGGGACAGTACTGAGGGAGCAGTGAGCCAGCACTTCTTCACACAAAGGAACTCTCTCCTCCTCAAAGCTGTCGAGGCTGGTGGTCAGTTGAAAATTTCAAAACTGAGGTTGGATTCTTGTCGGGTAAGGGTATTAAGGGTTACAGAACCAAGGCGGGTAGATGGAGTTAAGATACAGATCAGTCGCGATCTGATTGTTGGTTGAGGGATAAATATTGGGTCCAGGACACCGGGGAGAGCTCCCCAGCTCCTCTTCAAATAGTGGCCGTGGGATCTTTTATGTCCACCTGAGTGGGAAGATGGGGCCTCGGTTTAACTTCTCATCTGAAAGGCGGCACCTCCGACAGTGCGCGCTCCCGGAGTACTGCACTGGGTGTGACAGCCTAGATTTTAGTACTCAGGTCTCTGGAATTGGGCTCGAACCCACAACCTTCTGACTCAAGGAGAGAGTGCTACCAACTGAGCCACGGCTGACACACGATAATCAAACATATTATTTTAGTTGCGAACTTGAGTCAGGGTCTACTAATGATACCTATTAGACAAAAGGGTTAAATTACGAGGGCAGGTTGCACAGACTGGGCTTGTATTCCCATGAGTATATAAGATTACGGGCTAATTTAATCGAGGTGTTTAAGCTGATTAAAGGATTCGATAGGGTCGATAGACAGAAACTATTTCGTCTGATGGCGGGGGGGTGGGGGGAGTCCAGAACAAGGGGGCAGAATCTTAAAATTAGAGCCAGGCCGTTCAGGCCAAGCCAGCTCTTCTTCACACAAAGGGTAGAAGAAATCTATAACTCCTCCTAAAAGCTGATGAGGCTGGGGGGTCAGTTGAAAGTTTCAAAACTGAGATTGGATTCTTGTTGGGTAAGGGTATTAAGGGTTACGGAACCAAGACAGGTAGATGGAGTTAAGATGCAGATCAGTCGTGATCTGATTGAATGGCGGAAGAGGCTCAAGGGGCTGAATGGCCCCTACTGTTCCTTTGATCCTAAAGTCACAGCAGCAAACACAATATGAAGTCAAATCACCTCAGGGCCAGAGCCCAACTCTTACCTTCCTGATCGTTGTAGACCTTGTTGTAGGTTTTCATGAAACCACGAAACATCAATGCTACCTTGCTCTGAAAAAGCAAATGGAAACGATTTATAAAGGGAGATTTAACCGAGGTGCACCCCCACAGTAAATAACTTGCAAAGATTTCACACTTCAACGATGACCAATTGGGCAAGGATCTGGAGGTTATCTGGTTCCTCTGGAAGAATACTTCAGCAAGGAGTCAGCTGCCGAGAAGAGAGGGTAAAACTGATTGACAGATTAAAGAAAACTCAGGAAGAGGAGGAGGCCACTCAGCCCCTCGAGCCTGTTCTGCCATTCAATGAGATCGTGGCTAATCGGCGACCAAACTCCATCTACCCGCCTTTGCCCCATATTCCTTAATACCTTTGGTTCACAAAAAATTTACCAATCTCAGATTTCAACTTAACAATTGACCCAGCAGCAATTGCCGTTTGTGGAAGAGAGTTTCAAATTTCTACCACCCTTTATGTATAGAACTTCACTCCTGAAAGGTCTGGCTCTAATCTTTAGACTGTGGCCCTCGTCCTAGACTCCCCAACCAGCGGCAATAGTTTCTATCTACCAAATCTGTTCCCCTTAATACCTTGAAAAATTCAATCAGATCACCCCTTAACCTTCTAAATTCCAGGGAATATAGCCCTAATTTGTGTAATCTCTCTTTGTAATTTAACCATTGAGGTCCAGCTATCGTTCTGGTAAACCTACGCTGCACTCTCTCCAAGGCCAATATTAAGATGTGGCACCCAGAACTGCTCACAGTGCTCCAGCTGTGTTCTAACCAGAGCTTTGTACAGTTGCAGCATTAACTTCTATCCCATGTATTGTAGTCCACGAGATACAAAGGCCAGCATTTCATTAGCCTTTTTGATTATCTTCTGTACCTGTTCATGACATTTTAACGATTGCCTTAGATCCGTATGCCTCAAGACCCATACCCGACACAAATATAGCGGCATCAGTCAAAACATCAGCCAGTTGCCTGTGGTGAGACAGATTGTGAGGAAGTTGATAGCTGTGATCTAGCCCCTGACCTCAAACTGAGCACCATCACTCGGTGTTGTGTGTATGGACAACACTTACCCCATCTAAAGCCTTGGTGTGACATTGCTCCCCATCTGCACAGAGATATCCCTCCGAGCGTGCCAAGGCCGAGACCAGGAGAACACACAAGAAACACTCCATCACTGTGCGTGGTCTGAAGGTACGATTCAAGATACTAGAACCAAGACTTCTTATAAAGGATGCACTGATTACTGGCAGCCTGCTGATTCGCTGAACCAAATGTAAGATATTGTGAACTGATAAAGAGAAGTTACAACGGACTTGCTGAATCAGAATATTTTGTTTGAATCCCAGTGAGGCAGTGAGTTCTACTTCTCACCACTCTCTGGGTGAAGATGTTTCTCCTGAATTCCTGACTGGATTTATCTCATATTGTTGGCCCCTAGTTCTGGTCTTTCCTACAACAGCAAGAACAGCTTGCATTTACATAGCGCCTTTAAAATGTCCCAAGGCACTTTACAGGAGCGTTATCAGACAAAATTTGACACTATGCGAGTTAGGGACACGAGGCAGCCGAGTTTTGGATGACCCCAAATTTACGTAGGGTAGAACGTGCCAGGAGTGCCACATACTACGTGGATAATAAGTCGAAGTGGAGGAAGAGGAGGTGGAGGAGGATGTGGTGGAGGAAGCCCAGGAACAGGAAGATTATTCATTCCCGGGATGTGGGTGTCGCTGGCAAGGCCGGCATTTATTGCCCATCCCTAATTGCCCCTTGAGAAGGTGGTAGTGAGCCGCCTTCTTGAACTGCTGCAGTCCGTGTGGTGAAGGTGCTCACACAGTGCTGTTAGGGAGGGAGTTCCAGGGTTTTGACCCAGCGACGATGAAGGAACGGCCGATATATTTCCATGCCAGGATGATGTGTAGCTTGGAGGTGGTGGTGTTCCCATGCGCCTGCTGCCCTTGTCCTTCTAGGTGTTAGACGTTGTGGGTTTGGGGGGAGCAGCCGATGAAGCCTTGGCGAGTTGCTGCAGTGCACCTTGTAGATGGTGCACACTGCAGCCACGGTGCGCCGGTGGTGGAGGGAGTGAATGTTTAAGGTAGTGGATGGGGTGCTAATCAAGATAGCAGCTTTGTCCTGGATGGTGTCGAGCTTCATGAGTGTTGTTGGAGCTGCATTCATCCAGGCAAGTGGAGAGTATTCCATCACACTCCTGACTTACATAAGAACATAAGAAATAGGAGCAGGAGTAGGCCTTATAGCCCCTCGAGCCTTCTCCGCCATTCAATACGATCATGGCTGATCTGATCATGGACTACACTCCACTTCCCCGCCCGCTCCCCATAACCCCTTATTCCCTTATCGTTTAAGAAACTGTCTATTTCTGTCTTAAATTTATTCAATGTCCCAGCTTCCACAACTCTCTGAGACAGCAAATTCCACAGCTTTACAACCCTCTGAGAGAAGAAATTTCTCCTCATCTCTGTTTTAAATGGGTGGCCCCTTATTCTAAGATAATGCCCTCTAGTTCTAGTCTCCCCCATCAAAGGAAACATCCTCTCTGCTCCCTCATAATTTTATACGTTTCGATAAGATCACCTCTCATTCTTCTGAACTCCAATGAGTAGAGGCCCAACCTACTCAACCTTTCCTCATAAGTCAACCCCCTCATCCCCGGAATCAACCTAGTGAACCTTCTGTGAACTGCCTCCAAAGCAAGTATATCCTTTCTTAAATATGGAAACCAAAACTGCATGCAGTATTGCAGGTGTGGCCTCCTGTATAGCTGCAGCAAGACTTCCCTGCTTTTATACTCCATCCCCTTTGCAATAAAGGCCAAGATTCCATTGGCCTTCCTGATCACTTGCTGTACCTGCATACTATCCTTTTGTGTTTAATGCACAAGTACCCCCAGGTCCCGCTGTACTGCAGCACTTTGCAATCTTTCTCCATTTAAATAATAACTTGCTCTTGGATTTTTTTTCTGCCAAAGTGCATGACCTCACACTTTCCAACATTGTACTCCATCTGCCAAATTTTTGCTCACTCACTTAGCCTGTCTTATGTCCTTTTGCAGATTTTTTTGTGTCCTCCTCACACATTGCTTTTCCTCCCATCTTTGTATTGTCAGCAAACTTGGCAACGTTACACTCAGTCCCTTCTTCCAAGTCGTTAATATAGATTGTAAATAGTTGGGGTCCCAGCACTGATCCCTGCGGCACCCCACTAATTGCTGGTTGCCAACCAGAGAATGAACTATTTATCCCGACTCTATGTTTTCTGTTAGTTAGCCAATCCTCTATCTATGCTAATATATTTTGTGCAGTAACCTTTTATGTGGCACTTTGTCAAATGCCTTCTGGAAGTCCAAATACACCACATCCACTGGTTCCCCTTTACCCACCCTGTTCGTTACATTCTCAAAGAATTCCAGCAAATTTGTCAAACATGACTTCCCCTTCATAAATCCATGCTGACTCTGCCTGACCGAATTTTGGTTTTCCAAATGTCCTGCTACTGCTTCTTTAATAATGGGCTCCAACATTTTCCCAACCACAGATGTTAGGCTAACTGGTCTACAGTTTCCTGCTTTTTGTCTGCCTCCTTTTTTAAATAGGGGTGTTACATTTGCAGTTTTCCAATCTGCTGGGACCTCCCCAGAATCCAGGGAATTTTGGTAAATTAAAACCAATGCATCCACAATCCCTGCCAATACTTCTCTTAACACCCTAGGATGCAAGCCATCAGATCCAGGGGATTTATCTGCCTTTAGTCCTATTATCTTACTGAGTACCACCTCCTTGGTGATTATGATTGTGTTAAGTTCCTCCTCCTCTATAGCCCCTTGACTATCCACTGTTGGAATATTGTTAGTGTCCTCTACATTAAAGACTGATACAGAATATTTGTTCAGAGTTTCTGCCACCTCCATGTTCCCCATTACTAATTCCCCGGTCTCATCCTCTAAGGGACCAACATTTACTTTAGCCACTCTTTTTTCCTTTTTATATACCTATAGAAACTCTTGTTATCTGTTTTTATATTTGGTGCTAGTTTACTTTCAAAGTCTATCTTCCCTTTCTTAATCATTTTTTTAGTCATTCTTTGCTGGCTTTTAAAAGCTTCCCAGTCTTCTGATCTCCCACCAGTTTTGGCCACTTTCTATGCCCTTGTTTTTAATTGGATACCGTCCTTTATTTCTTTAGTTAGCCACAGATGGCTATCTTTTCTCCTACACTCTTTCCTTCTCACTGGAATATATTTTTCTTGAGAGTTGTGAAATATCTCCTTAAATGTACACCACTGTTCATCAACCGTCCTACACTTTAATCTATTTTCCCAGTCCACTTTCCCCAACTCTGCCCGCATAGCTTTGTAGTCTCCTTTATTTAAGCTTAGTATATTGGTTAGGGATCCAACTTTCTCACCCTCCATCTGAATTTGAAATTCAATCATGTTATGATCACTTATTCCAAGGGGATCCTTTACGAGGAGATTGTTTATTAATCCTGTCCATTACACAGGACCAGATTTAAGATAGCCTGCCCCCTGGTTGGTTCCGTTGTCTTGTGCCTTGTAGATGATGGAAAGGCTTTTGGGAGTCAGGAGGTGAGACACTCGCTGCAGAATACACAGTGTCTGAGCTGCTCTTGTGGCTACAGTATTTATGTAGCTGGTCCAGTTAAGCTTCTGGTCAATGGTGACCCCCCCCCCGCCCCCCCGATGTTGATGGGGGATTCAGCGATGGTAATGCTGTTGAATGTCAAGGGGCGGTGGTTCGAATCTGTAACGGACCATTACATCGTCCTCTTTCCCATAACACAAAAATAAAACCATCTGAAAATGCACATTCCAATCCAAATTTATAAATTAAATCATGACATAATGAATACAAAAATAAACTAATTGCCCTGCGCATTCTATTAGTGCCTCTTTTGTGTGCCTTTGCCTGTCCTAGTGCTCCTATGAGGTCGTGGGCCACCCCGACCTGTGTGAGAACACCACTGCAGGTCGGGGCTATAAATAGAGCTGGAGCACTGGGCCTTGGAACATCGCGGGCGGAGGTTTGGCAAATGAGGGTACTGGGGCCCAGAAGAGCCGAGAGCCCAGGGGCAGCACGGGTCAGCCCACACTGCGATATGTGTGCATATTAGGTCTGTGCAGCAGGGCAGGTCTCCAGTCATCTTGGTTAATCCTTGCCACTGGATAAAAGCCTAGCTCTGTCAAGCCCGTGTGGTGGCTGGTGTGCAACAGTCACCACACGTTAAAAAAATCCACGCACAGGCATCTTCCACCCCCTCAACTGGAGTTCAGGACTGGAACATCGGGTCCTTCATTGAAACATCTGTGAATGCTTGTAAAAGCAAGTCATCCTCGTTCAAGGGACCGCCTGTGATGATGATGATGAGGTGCTACCCCAGTGCCTGCAGCATGGCTGCTGACCTTCAGTGGGGGAGACTGCAGATGGCCTTGCAAGGGGGACCTCGAGCAGCTCTGGGCCCAGAAGGCCCAGCTTCAGACTGCAGCACCTCGGCATAGGCAGCAGCAGTCTGGGCTGGCTGGCAACAGCAAGGGCGCTGGAGGAGTGGCAGGGGTGGGAGTGGGAATACTGTCATCCTGAGAGAGGACAGCAGGTTCGTGCTCCACGGAGCCACTGCCACTCCCCCGGGAGTGTAATCATTGTAATTTGTTGGAGGACAGATCGCTGGACTGCTGTGACACCCTGCTAGCCCCTTTGCACACTGTAATCCACAGCCATGATGGCAGCAGTCTGAGATTTACATGGCAACAAGCTGAGCTTGCATGACTTCAGCCTGAGCTTCCACTGCAGCACTCAGACGTTGGGTGGCTGTTGCTTATGCTGCAATGGAAGTTGGGACATCGGCCGTCAGACATTGCACCATGGTGGGTTCCACAGTTGTGTGCTGATGGATGGCTCCAAGCTCTGTGCAAAACCCTGTGCCAACTTGGTGCCAGACTCCTCCATGCTATTTGATGTTGCACACAGGCTTTCTGGCATGCTTCTCAGTGCACCAAGCATCTGGGTGTGTACAGCCCTCTACTGTAGCCTGGCCCATTGAAGTCCTCATCTGAGTCCTCGGCAGCAGAGCTACTGTGCGACCTCGCCCTCTGGCGAGCTGTCACCTGCACCATCCTTGCCCCCTGCCCTAGCATCAGCGCACTTACGCACGGTATCTCACCACGTGCAGATTCCCTCCTCGATCCTATCCTCTAAAATACACGCAGTATCAGTCTCTGAGTGTGAGATCGAGCGACGGTGTCTCTTCATCATCACTGTCTTCTTCCTCTTCCTCCTTTGACTGGTAAGATTCCAGGTCTTGGGTGTCTGAAATTAAAAAGTTACAAGGGTTGGGTTGTGGTGTGCGGAGAGGAGAAAGTAAGAAGTGGGTGCACCCACCATTGGTGGCTGTGCCTTCTGTTGCCTGGGCCCCAAGCTCTGGAACTCCCTCCCTAAACCTCCCTACCTCTTTTTCCTCCTTCAAGACGCTCCTTAAAACATACCTCTTAGACCAAGCTTTTGGTCACCTGCGCTAATTTCTACTTATGCATGATACTCCTGTCACGTTTCGCTACGTGAAAGATGCTATATAAATATAAGTTGTTGTTGTTCAATAGTAGGGTTGAGTCCTGATTGATAGTTTGTTCAATTCTCTACACCCCCCATCACAGTGGATGAGAAAATAATGGAATGCTGGTCTTTATATCTTGAGGACTAGATTACAAGGGGACAGTGGCAGCATGGAAATGGAATTGGCCAAGTGACAGCAAGCAGAGAGTAGTGGTGAATGTTGTTTTTCGGACTGACGGAAGGTATACAGTGGTGTTCCCCAGGGGTCGGATCTAGGATCACTGCTTTTCTGGATATATATTAATGACTTGGACGTGGGTATTCAGGGCACAATTTCAAAATCTGCAGATGACACAAAACTTGGAAGTACAGTGAACAGGAGGAGGATGATGATAGACTTCAAGAGGACATAGACAGGCTGGTGAAATGGGCGGACACGTGGCAAATGAAATTTAATGCAGGAAAGTGTGAAGTGATACATTTACGTAGAATGAGGAGAGGACATATGGGGCTGAATTTTGGGTTCTGCTCATTTTAGGGCGGTAATGTTTGCGCCCAGGAACAGTTTACGCCTCAGTCAGCAAAATTGGGCAGCTGGGCCCTGAGTGTGGGGTGGAGCGCTAAAGGAGGCGTTCCACACCTTTCGTAGGGCACTAGGCTGGCTGAGCAAGTGAAAATCTCGAGCTCAACAGCCAGCCTCGGAGCACTCCAAAAGTAGTCTGGGGAGAAAAGAAACACACTAAGGGCTGGATTTTCTGCTTTTGTGATTTCGGGGCGGTAATGGCGTGGGGTGGTTCTGGTTCCGCCTGGGAAAAGTTTGCGCCCACGTCTGAAAAATGCGGCAAAAAAGAGGTTCGATAATTGTGGAGTGCAAAATCGAGCGTTACACAAGGTTTTTGCCCCCCCAGACGAAAATCACGGCAGTAAAAAAGTTTCAAAATTCACCCATGCGCAGACATGTTTCGATTTTCCCGGGCGTAGGCAGTGCTTCAGGGTGAGGCGCTTTGCTTGGCGCATGCGCTGATGACCCGGTCCACTTCAGACACAGCGGGAGAAATGGCACAGCAAGAGAGCAGGCAGCGTGCATGGCGATTCTCTCCAGTGGCTGCTGGGACGTTAGTGCAAGCCATCGAGAGGAGTTGGCCTGCACTCCATCTGGTGGGTGGAAGGATGCCTGTGTCCAGTGTCTTTAGGAGAAATTGGAGGGAGATTGCCCAGGAGGTCCCAGTGGCCGACACGGTAGCCAGAAATGGCACGCAATGCCGCAAGGAGTTAAACGATCTCATGAGGGTCGTCCGGGTGAGTACTCTTCCCATTTATGTAGGCAAGCCATGCAATATCACTGTCTCACACTGTAAAGTCCTTACTCTACAGAATGAAACCACACGAGGCACATTCTGGGGACAAGGTCACTCTGTGACCATAACTCTTTATTCACAGGACTCCAAAGACGATGACCCTGTGTGGTACCTCCATTTTTATACCTGTGTGATCAGGTAAGGAGTGTCTCCCACAACTTCACCCCTTGTGGTCAAGGTGTGCATCTAGGTTGAGTGTATACAGTAATACAGTGGTGTTACATTGTGGTTACATACATGACATCATATTCCCCCCCCCCACCCCCCGCCCTAAAGTCTTATTGGGATCATAGGTTTAGTCTTTCAGGTGGTCTTCGCTCCCTCGTGGAGCGCCGCAGTCGCGGCTCTGGTTGTTGACACTGACGCGAGTGTCTGTCACCTGTGGTGATTCCGGCCTGTCCGGGCTGACCGCAGGGACTGTGCATTCTTCTGATTGCTCTTGTTGCTCGTTCACTGGCGGTGTTGTGAGCTCCGTCTCATGGTCTTCTTCAGGTTCCTCCGTGTCATTGCTGAACCTTTTTTTTACTTGGTCCAGATGCTTACGGCATATCTGACCATTGTTGAGTTTTACCATGATGACCCTATTCCCCCCTTTGTCAATTACAGTACCCTCAAGCCATTTGGGCCCCATGGCGTGATTGAGGATGAATACAGGATCATTTATTTCTATACATCTCCCCCTCGAATTACAGTCATGGTACTCGTTTTGTGACTTGCGCTTGCCCTCAACTATGTCGGTCAGGACTGGGTGAATGAGGGACAACCGAGTTTTGAGTGTCCATTTCATTAGTAGCTCTGCGGGTGGGACCCCCGTGAGCGAGTGTAGTCGGGATCTATAGGCCAGCTGGAGACGCGATAGGCGGCATTGTAGGAAGGGTCCTTAAATCCTGAGCATACCTTGCTTAGTGATTTGGACCGCACGTGCCGCCTGGCCATTGGAGGCCAGCTTGAACGGCGCAGTCCTGGCGTGGTTGATGCCATTGCCCGACATAAACTCTCGGAATTCGTAGCTTGTGAAACGGGGCCATTATCACAAACCAGGATGTCCAGCAAGCCATGGGTTGCAAAGATCGCACGTAGGCTTTCCATGGTGGTGAATGACGTGTATGAATTCAGAATGATGCACTCGATCCATTTCGAGTACGCATCAACTACAATAAGGAACATCTTACCCATGAACGGGCCCACGTAGTCAACATGAATGCGTGACCATGGCCTGGTGGGCCAGGGCCACGGACTGAGCGGGGCCTCCCTGGGGGTATTACCCAGCTGGGCACACGTCGTGCACCTGCGAACACAGTGTTCCAGGTCTGAATCAATTCCAGGCCAGCAAACGTGTGACCGGGCAATGGCCTTACATAAGAACATAAGAACATAAGAATTGGGAACAGGAGTAGGCCATCTAGCCCCTCGAGCCTGCTCCGCCATTCAAAAAGATCATGGCTGATCTGGCCGTGGACTCAGCTCCACTTACCCGCCTGCTCCCCATAACCCTTAATTCCCTTATTGGTTAAAAATCTACCTATCTGTGATTTGAATACATTCATTGAGCTAGCCTCAACTGCTTCCTTGGGCAGAGAATTCTACAGATTCACAACCCTCTGGGAGAAGAAATTCTTTCTCAACTCGGTTCTAAATTGGCTCCCCCGTATTTTGAGGCTGTGCCCCCTAGTTCTAGTCTTCCCGACCAGTGGAAACAACCTCTCTGCCTCTATCTTGTCTATTCTTTTCATTATTTTGAATGTATCTATAAGATCACCCCTCATCCTTCTGAATTCCAACGAGTAAAGACCCAGTCTACTCAATCTATCATCATAAGGTAACCCCCTCATCTCCGGAATCAGCCTAGTGAATCGTCTTTGTACCCCCTCCAAGGCTAGTATATCATTCCTTAAGTAAGGTGACCAAAACTGCACGCAGTACCCCAGGTGCGGCCTCACCAATACCCTATACAGTTGCAGCAGGACCTCCCTGCTTTTGTACTCCATCCCTCTTGCAATGAAGGCCAACATTCCATTTGCCTTCCTGATTACCTGCTGCACCTGCAAACTAACTTTTTGGAATTCATGCACAAGGACCCCCAGGTCCCTCTGCACCGCAGCATGTTGTAATTTCTCCCCATTCAAATAATATTCCCTTTTACTGTTTTTTTTTCTAAGGTGGATGACCTCACATATTCCGACATTGTATTCCATCTGCCAAACCTTAGCCCATTCACTTAACCTATCTAAATCTCTTTGCAGCCTCTCTGTGTCCTCTACACAACCCGCTTTCCCACTAATCTTAGTGTCATCTGCAAATTTTGTTACACTACACTCTGTCCCCTCTTCCAGGTCATCTATGTATATTGTAAACAGTTGTGGTCCCAGCACCGATCCCTGTGGCACACCACTAACCACCGATTTCCAACCCGAAAAGAACCCATTTATCCCGATTCTCTGCTTTCTGTTAGCCAGCCAATTCTTGATCCATGCTAATACATTTCCTCTGACTCCGTGTACCTTTATCTTCTGCAGTAACCTTTTGTGTAGCACCTTATCGAATACCCTTTGGAAATCTAAATACATCACATCCATCAGTACACCTCTATCCACCATGCTCGTTATATCCTCAAAGAATTCCAGTAAATTAGTTAAACATGATTTCCCCTTCATGAATCCATGTTGCGTCTGCTTGATTGCACTATTCCTATCTAGATGTCCCGCTATTTCTTCCTTAATGATAGCTTCACGCATTTTCCCCACTACAGATGTTAAACTAACCGCCCTATAGTTACCTGCCTTTTGTCTGCACCATTTTTTTTAAACAGAGGCGTTACATTAGCTGCTTTCCAATCCGCTGGTATCTCCCCAGAGTCCAGAGAATTTTGGTAGATTATAACGAATGCATCTGCTATAACTTCCGCCATCTCTTTTAATACCCTGGGATGCATTTCATCAGGACCAGGGGACTTGTCTACCTGGAGTCCCATTAGCCTGTCCAGCACTACCTCCCTAGTGATAGTGATCATCTCAAGGTCCTCCCTTCCCACATTCCCGTGACCAGCAATTTTTGGCATGGTTTTTGTGTCTTCCACTGTGAAGACCGAAGCAAAATAATTGTTTAAGGTCTCAGCCATTTCCACATTTCCCATTATTAAAACCCCCTTCTCATCTTCTAAGGGACCAACATTTACTTTAGTCACTCTCTTCCGTTTTATATATTGGTAAAAGCTTTTACTATCTGTTTTTATGTTTTGCGTAAGTTTACTTTAGTAATCTATCTTTCCTTTCTTTATTGCTTTCTCAGTCATTCTTTGCTGTCGTTTAAAATTTTCCCAATCTTCTAGTTTCCCACTAACATTGGCCACCTTATACGCATTGGTTTTTAATTTGATACTCTCCTTTATTTCCTTGGTTATCCCCGGCTGGTTATCTCTTCTCTTACCGCCCTTCTTTTTCACTGGAATATATTTTTGTTGAGCACTATGAAAGAGCTCCTTAAAAGTCCTCCACTGTTCCTCAATTGTGCCACCGTTTAGTCTGTGTTCCCAGTCTACTTTAGCCAAATCTGCCCTCATCCCACTGTAGTCCCCTTTGTTTAAGCATCAGTACAATGCCTGGGTGCTCGCTGTGGAGTTCCCTGATGAATGCCTCCCTGCCCTTCTGGGGCATAACTACCCGGCTGCCCCATAGTAGGCAGTCGGCTTGGATGGAGAGCTCATCCATCCGTCTGTGGAAAGGTCTGACCTCCTCAGGGCATGCTCCGTGTGCGGGCGCCCAATCCCCAGTCAGGACACATTTCTTAATCAGGGATAGGAGGGGATCTCTGATTGTCCAGATTTTGATCTGGCGGGCTGTGATGAGGGAGCCTGCGCTGTCAAAGGTATCGACAGCTCTTTGCCCCCTCAGTGGTGGCTCGTGGAAGCCTGCTGAGTGCGTCAGCGCAATTTTTAGTACCGGGCCGGTGCCGGATGGAGTAGTCATAAGCAGCCAGCGTGAGAGCCCATCGCTGTATGCGAGCTGATGCATTGGCATTGATAGCCTTGCTGTCTGACAATAGGGATGTTAATGGCTTGTGCTCCGTCTCTAATTCAAACTTCCTACCAAAGAGGTACTGATGCATTTTTTTTTACACCATAGACACATGCAAGCACTTCCTTCTCGACCATCCCATATCCCCGTTCTGCTTGAGAGAGCGACCTGGAGGCATAAGCCACAGGTTGTAATTGACCCTCAGCATTGTCCTGCTGCAACATGCAACCAACCTCATAGGACGATGCATCACATGTCAGAACTAAACGTTTACAGGGGTCATACAGGGTCAACAACTTGTTTGAACAAAGTAGGTTTCGTGCCCGATCAAAAGCCCGTTCCTGACAGTCCCCCCAAAACCAATCGCAACCCTTACGCAGGAGTACGTGTAGCGGCTCCAACAACGTGCTCAAGTTCGGCAGAAAGTTCCCGAAATAGTTCAACAGGCCCAGGAATGAACGCAACTCCGATGTGTTGCCGGGCCTGGGTGCTCGTCGAATCGCCTCTGTTTTGGATGCGGTGGGCCGAATCCCATCTGCAGCAACCCTCCTGCCCAGAAACTCAACCTCGGGAGCTAAGAACACACATTTAGACTTCTTGAGTCGCAGGCCTACCCGGTCCAGTCGGCGTAGCACCTCCTCCAGGTTGTGGAGGTGTTCCTCGGTGTCTCGACCCTTGATGAGGATGTCGTCCTGGAATATGATCATTCCAGGAATGGATTTAAGCAGGCTTTCCATGTTTCGTTGAAAAATCGCGGCCGCTGATCGAATGCCAAATGTGCACCTGTTATAAACGAATAGTCCCTTGTGCGTGGTGATGATGGTCAGTAGTTTGGGTTCGTCGGCCAGTTTCTGGGTCATATAGGCTGAAGTGAGGTCCAACTTGGTGAACAGCTTGCCACCTGCCAGCGTGGCGAAGAGGTCCTCCGCTCTTGGGAGCGGGTATTGATCTTGTAGGGACACCCGATTGATGGTGGCCTTGTAGTCGCCACAGATCCTGACAGAGCCATCCGCTTTTAGGACGGGAACGATGGGGCTCGCCCAGTCACTGAATTCAACAGGTGGGGTGATGCCCTCTCTCAACAGCCTATCCAATTCGCTCTCGATCTTTTCCCGCATCACATACGGCACCACTCTGGCTTTATGGTGCACTGGCCTGGCGTCTGGGGTGATGTGTATCACTACTTTAGTGCCTTTGAAAGTCCCGACGCCAGGTTGGAATAGTGAATCGAATTGTTGTAGGACTTGTGAGCACGAACTTCGCTCCACAGATGACATTGCGTGAACATCCCCCATTTCCAGTTCATCTCGGCTAACCAGCTCCTCCCCAACAGTGCAGGACCATTGACCGGGACAATCCAGAGCAGCAGCCGATTTACTAACCCGTTGTGTGTGACAACCAACATTGCACTGCCTAGCACTGGAATGATTTCTTTAGTGTAAGTCCGTAATTGTGTCTCAATACGTGCTAATTTGGGTCTACTGGCTTTAAGTGCCCATAGCTTCTCAAATTGCTGAACGCCCATGAGTGACTGGCTAGCCCCTGTGTCCAGCTCCATGCGTACAGGGATACCATTTAATAAAACCCTCATCATCATTGGTGGCGTTTTGGTGAATGAACTGTGAATATTCGCCACATGGACCCGCTGAACCTCGGCGTCCATCGATTTGCCCAAAAGTCATCCTGCCTCAAAGAACCCTCTTCTGGTCCATCCGCCTCATATATTAGTCTGGTTGCAGACTTCCTGCACATTCGAGCTAAGTAACCACTGAGATTGCAGTTCCTGCAGACAAACTGTTGAAATCTGCAAGATCTAGCTGAGTGTTTTCCCCCACACCTCCAGCATGAGTTAAAGTTTCCATTGTTGGGAAAAAAGGGACTATGGCCAGGCATTCCGCGCTGACTGTCCCTTTGACTGCTCTTGAGTACCCTATTAGTGGGTGTCAATGGCCCCATCCTGGGCCGCATTGTCCACTGTGATGGCGTGAATGTCCGTTCAGCCTGCCATTGTCTCTGTTGAAGTCCTACTCTGGGGTCTATTGCTGCCTGGGGAGTGCCGGACTGCCCCTGCCTGCCTGCGGAGTTCTGAGTTGCATTGATGATGTTGACTCCCTGATCCATCGCCGCGTTAGAGGCAGAATTGCGCGCGTATATTATTTTCATCTCTTCCTCCCCCGCCATGAAAGTTTGAGCCATCAACGCCGTCGCTTCCAAGGTTAAATCCTTGGTCTCAATTAATTTGCGGAAAATTCCCGTATGACCGATGCCCTCGATAAAGAAGTCCCTTAGCATCTCCCCCCTGCAAGCGTCTGTGAACTTACAGAGGTTGGCCAAACGCCGGAGGTCCGCTACGAAGTCCGGTATGCTCTGTCCTTCATGACATTGGTGGGTGTAGAATCTGTGTCGGGCCATATGTATGCTGCTTGCCGGTTTGAGGTGCTCCCCGATCAATTTGTAAGTTCTTCAAAGGTTTTGTCCGCCGGTTTTTCAGGTGCTAGTAAGTCCTTCATGAGCGCATAAGTCTTTGGTCCGCGGCTGGTTAAAAGATGAGCCCTTTGCTTGTCGGCCGCTGCATCCCCCAGCCAGTCTTTCATAACGAAGCTTTGCTGAAGCCTCTCGACAAAACTGTCCCAGTCTTCCCCAACACAGTACCGTTCCTCTGTGCTACTGGTGGCCGTTCTCGTGGGTCATGAATTCCCGTTTCTCGTCGCCAATGTAAAGTCCTTATTCTACAGCATGAAACCACACGAGGCACATTCTGGGGACAAGGTCACTCTGTGACCTTAACTTTTTATTCACAGGACTCCAAAGACGATGACCCTGCATGGGACCTCCCTTTTTATACCTGTGTGATCACGTAAGGAGTGTCTCCCACACGTTCACCCCCTTGTGGTCAAGGTGTGCATCTACGTTGAGTGTATACAGTAATACAGTGGTGTTACATTGTGGTTACATACATGACACACACAATGTTAAGTCTTTGATGCAGCTGGCCCTTCTCAGTATGTTATAGGCCATGGTATGGGGTGTTGGAATTCAGCAGAAAGCTGAAGGCTCACTTCTCCAGCCATTCCCTCTGCATTCAGGCTGCACGTACCCTCTTGTCCCCTAATCATTGTCAACCCTCCTCACACTCCATTTCCACTGTTGATATGCATTGTCCAAACTTCACCCTGAAAAACATCTTTGCAAAACCACAGATTAAAATGAACACATTTGCACATTCACACAGTTGCAGATATTGAACTATGGAAGTCACATGAGGCACAAGTGGAGGTGGACCCTTACTGAATCCTTCTTCTTGCTCTTATTGCAGGCCAGGCTTTCCCATAATAGAAGAGAGCAACGTCGGACCGGAGGCGGACTGCTGGAGCTCACAGAAGTCAAGCGAGTGTCAGCCCTCATGGGCACCCCAGTTAGCGCAGTGGCCAAGGGCGCTGCCAAGCCCCCTTCGGGTAGTGACGTTATGTGAATGGCACTTGCAACTGATGTGACTTCCTTGACCCCTAATATCAAGTGGACTAGCCCCTTTACATATACATGTCCAATGCCACCTTCCTGTTATCACCCTGTCCCCTCCCCTGCTGCGAACCACACGCCTGCTGCTTTGTGGTTACAGATGGCCAGCCAGAAGCGTGGCAGCCTTCCTGTGATCCATCCACATCTGGCCACGGGGCAGATGATGAAGAAGGGGATGATAGTCTTCTGCCTGAGCGTCAGAGCCAACCAATCACACTGTGTGGGGACACAACGTCGGGGGACGAAGGCAACTGCGAGGGGTTTGTGGACTCTGAGGCTGCTGGCCCTCGTAGCCTACAGCAACACCGAGCGGGAGGGGAAGCTCGGAGGTCAGCTCCCCGGATGGTGAGTCGGCACAGTAGTCCTGCTAAAGAACAGGCAGACGTGGACCTGGAGTCAGTGGCAATGTCCAGGAAAAACATAGATATGCACCGCGAGCTCTTGGGTGCTTTGGGTAGGGTACACCAGAGCATAGTCGCACTTGCTGTGAGTGTGACAGAGGCCGCCTCACGCATTGCATGCACATCTGAGGACTCCAGCGAGGCCATCCTTTCCCGTTCACTGAGTCAGATGGGCTGCAGCAGCATTCCACAGATTGTGGCGCGTGCCATGGATAACGTTGCAGCAGAGATCGCTTTGCAGGAACAAGCTATGCTCCAGCTTGGTGATGTCATGCGGTCACTGACTGCTGCCATCCTCTCTGTATTCCCCACTGTGCAACGGGGAAGTGACGGTGCCGAAACAGGCCAGAAGGTTGTGGTGACACATCGTGCTATGGATGCGGAGGCCCAGTCCCGTGTGAGTGGCATTCCGGCTCCCACCACTGACTCTCCCACCATGCACCTAACGAGGTCCACACCCGAGCCATCAGAGACTGTTGCCGCCGATGCTGAGGCGCAGCAGTCCGCAGCCGGGCCTTCCAGGCCCAGAGCTGGTCCAGGGCGTCCTCCTAGGCTGTCTGCACTGTCTGGCCCCTTACACAGCAGCCCTCAAGCAGCCTTGCTGTAAACACTGAGGCCTCATTGAGGAGGTGCAGCAGATGTGGCAGGGGGTATAAAGGGTAGGGTAAGTCAGAGTAATCTGCCAGGCAAGGTTGTGCAGTTGTCCTATTTTTTGTTCATTTCCCTTGTAAATAATTTAATTGATTTAAGGAACTGCATTGTTGTTCAGAGCCTTGCAACATAACGTTGTATATTGTATGAGTTTCTTTTGGTGGGGGGAGTTTTTGTGACTTTGTTGCAGTAAAAGTTAGGATTCATCCTTTGCCCTTGATGCCTTCTGTATTATTCCAACGTTCACTGGAGATGTGCCTTTACGAGGGTACATAGTGTGTCCAGTATTAGCTCCATCCCTCAATTTCTTCCATTTAAGAGAACTGGTCCATTATGAGCTGGCAACATGTGACTCCAGCAGCATCTCCACGCTGCCTCCCCCGTGGATGGTGTGGCTATCCAATGGGGGCCTCGCCAAGCTCCTCTTCGCCATCCTCCTCCTCCTGAGCTGGGCCTGCAATCCCCACTGTCAGTGCCTGGCCCCTTATGTTGGCCGAGTTGTGCAATATGCAGCACACCACAATGAATTTGGAAACCTGTTCAGGGGAATATTGAAGGTTGCCTCCAGAACGGTCCAGGCACCGGTTTCCTGCAGGAGATGGCATATCTCTTTCAGCACTTCCTTTCAGAAGCACAACCTTTTCACACACTGCTCCTCAGAGAGCTGGAGGTATCAGCTTTGGTGCCTATAAACCTGTGTGGGGTAAGCGCTCCGTCCCAGAAGTCTTCGGCCTTTCCTCATCCGTGGCCCAACATGGCCAAGAGCCCTTGTTGTATCCTGACGACGCCTATCAATAGCATGGAGGATGAAATGCTGGTGAACTAGTAATGCCCCCATTAAATTCTTTCAGTAAAGATATAAGGACACTGTAATGGCAGATAAAATTATCACTTTCAAGACAGAGCTTCACGCAGCGAGCTGTGCGCAAATGTTGCAGTCAATGTGACCTGTGATGTAGGAGCCTCCTCCCTCAAATTACACACGCCGTGGGAACACTTGGCTTTTCATGCGTTTCCTGGGGCGGGTGTATAATGGGGCGGGTAGGGTCTAATTTTGCATCCGGGGCGCTAGCAAAGCGTTGCACACCAATTGACGTCATGATCTCACTGATACTAGTGGCGGGGCGGTAAGTTTTTGCTCCGCCACAAACAGCCGAATTTGCCAACTGGGCAGTAAAAGCTGGACGCCTGCCGTTACGTTTAAAAACACCCTTTACCACCCCTCCAGGGTGCTACCAGAGGCACAAGGGAGCTGCCCCTTCTCTGTGTGTTCTAGGCCATGGTGTGGGTTGTTGAAGCCACCTGAAAGCTGGAGGCTCACTTCACCAGCCATGCCCTCTGCATTCAGGCGGCATGGACCCTCTTGTCCACTAATCATTGTTACCCCTCCTCGCAATCCCCTTCCACTGTTGATATGCATTGCCCAATCGTCACCCTGAGCCCAAATGCTATTTGGCTCTCACCTCCTCCCAGTTATTCAACATGCTCAGACAGCAGCCATACAGATTGTCCTGAACACATTTGCACTTCCAGACAGTGGCAGCTATTCTATTATGGAAGGCACATGTGGCACAAGAGGAACTGCACTTACTCAAACCTTCTTATTCTTATTACAGGCAAAGTTAGTGTCATGTATCTCACATTACTCTATATAACTGTATGTTACCATGCTATACATGACTATAAGTGGATATGACCTGTAAAAATATGCATACCTTACCACCAGGGGTGCACTTGCAGGAGACACTCCATACCTGTCCCACTGAGGTATATAAAGGGAGGTCTCAGGCAAGTGCAGCACTGGAGAGCTGGAATTAAAGGTGCAGGTCTCAGTGACCTTGACTTCAGCATGTGTCTTGTGTAAGTCAGTGCATTAGAGTCAGGACTTAACAGTGGCGACGAGTTACGGGATCACAGAATCCACAGAATGGCTACAAAAAGCTCAGATGAGAAATACAATGCTGGAGACATTTGGGAGGACTTTATAGAAAGGCTCCAGAAAAGCTTTGTGACCAAAGACTGGCTGGGTGACGATAAGGCAGACAAGAGAAGAGCCCATCGCTTAACCAATTGTGGCTCAAAAACATACGCTTTAATGAAAGACCTGCTGGCACCCGAGAAATCAGCAAGCCAGACGTTTGAGGAGTTGAGCACACTGGTGAGAGACTACCTGAAGCCAGCGAGCAGCCTACACATGGCCAGACACAGGTTCTACAACTACAGACGATGTGTGGGCCAAAGCATACCCGACTTCGTGGCGGAACTTCGGAGGCTGGTTAGTTCATGTGAGTTCTCCGATGAACTAAGGTGAGAAGTACTGAGAGACTTTTTTATTGAAGGTATAGGCCATGCAGGCATATTCTGAAAGCTTATAGAGACTAAGAACTTGACTCTAGAGGCAGCAGCACTGGTCACACAGACGTTCTTGGCAGGCGAAGAAGAAACAAGGCTGATCTATACTTCGGGTACGACAACTAACGAAACATCGGAACAAGGGGTTCACATTGTGAAACAAACCGCTACCTCCACACACAGACAAAGGCAGGAAAGCAGACCTTCAACAGCAGACAGTGGCGCCAGAAGCCATCAAAATCAAGAGCCACATGAATGGCCGATCACACCTCATCAACCCACAATGCGAGCAATCAACAACAGATTGAGAGAAGCTCAAGGGAGATCAGCCAGACACAGCTCATCCTTCGGAAACAATGGAAATGGTCTGTGTTGGAGATGTGGAGGAAGGCACTCAACCAGGGTGTGTCGATTTCAGCATGCCATTTGCAGAAACTGCAACTATACAGGGCATCAGGCTCGCATGTGCAGAAAAACAGCAGCTCAGCTGGTATATGAATCGGAAGGGTCGGAAAGCAGACCAGAAGACTGTTGGAACAGTGCACGGGACGCCGAGGTACAGCGGGTCAACACGATCAATGTCCACTGTTCTTACACCAAGACGCCTCCAATTATGATGAGGGTTCTATTCAATGGGATACCCGTCAACATGGAACTGGACACGGGGGCCAGTCAATCTCTCATGAGCATTCAACAATTTGAACAGCTGTGGCCGCACAAAAGCAACAGACCAAAACTCACAAAGATCGACACCAAACTAAGGACCGATACTAAAGAAATCGCCCCAGTCCTTGGCAGCACCATGCTCTTGGTCACACACAAAGGGACGGTGAACCGACTTTCCCTGTGGATTGTCCCCGGGTATCTCCCAGTCCTGTTGGGGAGACGCTAGCTGGCAGAACTTAATTGGAAATGGGGTGATGTTCACGCCATGTCGTCAGAGGAATGGACCTCCTGCTCAACAGTTCTAAGCCGTTTTGAACATCTCTTTCAGCCAGGTGTGGGCACCTTCAAAGGGGCTAAAGTTAGAATCTACATCACACAGGATGCCAGACCAGTCCATCACAAGGCTAGAGCTGTGCCTTATGTGATGAGGGAAAAGATTGAAAACGAACTGGACCGGCTTCTGCGGGAAGGCATAATTTCTCCCGTGGAATTCAGCGACTGGGCAAGCCCCATCGTCCCCGTCATGAAGCCTGATGGATCCGTGCGAACAAGTCTACCATAAACAGAGTCTCCCTACAGGACCAATACCCGCTGCCCAGAGCGGAGGACCTATTTGCCACGTTGGCTGGAAGAAAGCTTTTCTCGAAACTTGACCTCACATCTGCGTATATGACCCAAGAACTGACTGAAGAGTCTAAGCTACTCACCACCATCAACACACATCGAGGCCTTTTTGTGTACAATCGATGCCCATTCGGCATCAGGTTGGCAGCTGTTATATTCCAGCGCAACATGGAGAGTCTGCTCAAGTCCATCCCGGGGACAGTTGTGTTTCAAGATGACATACTCATCATGGGCAGGGACACCGACTCTCATCTCCGCAATCTTGAACAAGTACTAAGTCGATTGGATCGGGGAGGCCTAAGAGTTAAGAAATCCAAGTGTCTGTTCCTCGCGCCTGAGGTTGAATTTTTGGGCAGAAGGATTGCCGCTGATGGAATCCGCCCAACCAAATCCAAAACCAAAATGATTCGCCTGGCAGCCAGGCCCCGGAACTGCGCGCCTTTCTCGGGCTACTCAATTACTTTGGAAACTTTATGCAGAACTTGAGCAGGCTGCTGGAACCTCTCCACCTGCTACTCAGAAAGGGGTGCGATTGGTTTTGGGGGGACGCCCAAGAACGTGCCTTCAATAAGGCACGCAACCTTCTATGTTCTAAGAGTGTTTTAGCCTTTTTTGACCCAGGTAAAAAGTAATCCTTACATGTGATGCGTCAGCGTATGGGGTCGGGTGCATTTTACAGCACGTCAATGATGCGGATAAATTGCAGCCCGTTGCTTATGCCTCCAGGTCACTTTCGCGGGCGGAACGCGGGTACGGTATGGTTGAGAAGGAGGCGCTCGCGTGCGTGTACGGTGTCAAAAAGATGCACCAATACCTTTTCGGGGCCAAGTTTGCATTAGAAACCGACCACAAACCGCTCACATCCCTACTATCCGAGTGCAAGGCAATCAACGCCAACGCCTCAGCGCGCATTCAGCGGTGGGCACTCAAGCTGGCGGCTTACGACTACACGATAAGGCACAGACCAGGCACAGACAACTGTGCCGACGCGCTTAGCAGGCTACCCCTGGCGACCACAGGAGGGTCCGACAAACAGAACTGTGAGATGGTCATGGCAATCAATGCCTTTGAATCTACAGGTTCGCCCATGACAGCTCGCTAAATCAGAGCCTGGACGACCAGCGACCCCACGTTATCTCTCGTAAAAAGATGTGTTTTAACCGGTGACTGGGCAGAGGCTCGCGATGCCTGCCCCAAGGAGGTCAAACCCTTCCATAGGCGCATGCATGAACTCTCACTACAGGCAGACTGCCTGATGTGGGGCAGCCGAGTAGTTATGCCCTTACGAGGCAGGGAGGCGTTTGTCCGGGAGCTCCATCGCGAGCACCCGGGGATCGTCCTTATGAAGGCCATAGCCAGATCCCACGTCTGGTGGCCTGGCATTGATGCGGACTTGGAGCTCTGCGTCCGGCGGTGCACCATTTGTGCCCAACTCAGTAATGCCCCCAGGGAGGCCCCCCTAAGCCCCTGGCCCTGACCCACCAAACCGTGGTCGCGGGTGCATGTAGACTATGCAGGCCCATTCATGGGCAAAATGTTCTTCGTTGTCGTTGATGCATTTTCAAAGTGGATCGAGTGCACCATTTTAAACCCGAGCACCACCTCCATGACTGTGGAGCGCCTTTGAACCATGTTTGCAACACATGGCATTCCTGACATATTGGTCAGTGATAATGGTCCATGCTTCACCAGCGCAGAATTTCACGATTTTATTGTTGACCACGGTATAAATCACGTTAAGACGGCACCTTTCAAGCCGGCCTCCAATGGCCAGGCGGAGCGAGCAGTGCAGATCATTAAACAAGGCATGCTCAGAATCTAAGGTCCCATGCTGCAGAGCCGCCTGTTGCGACTGCTGCTGGCATACAGATCTCGTCCGCATTCGTTGACTGGGGTTCCCCCCGCGCAACTATTGATGAAACAGACCTTAAAGTCCAGGCTCTCGTTAATCCTCCCAGACATGCATGAAATTGTTGAGGCTAAGCGTCAAAAGCTAACTGAGTACCATGACCGAAATTCGAGGGGGAGGTGGAATGAGATAGGGGACAAAGTGTTTGTGCTAATCTATGGCCGGGGTCCCAAGTGGCTTGCAGGGACAGTAACAGACAAAGAGGGAAACAGGCCACTGGTTGTACAAATGGACAATGGCCAAACCTGCCGGAAGCATGTAGACCAAGTAAAAAGTAGATTCACTGATAACACTGCAGAACCAGAGGCAGATTACAATGTGGAACTCACACCACACCTGGTGGACAGACAGGTGGAACAACCTGAGGAAAGGGCAGTCTCAACAGACAGCCCAGGCGAGATACCAACAATCACAGCGAACGAAACAGACAGCCCAAGCGAGATACCAGCAATCACACCAAACGAAACACTGGATCCAAGGCAAACAACTGAACCACAACTAAGACGCTCCACGCGAGAGCGCAGACCACCTGAGAGACTGAACCTATAAAGGCAATAAGACCTTGGGGGAGGGTGATGTCATGTATCTCATATTACTGTATATAACTGTATCTTACCATGCTATACATGACTGTAACTGGATATGACCTGTAAAAATATGCATACCTTACCACCAGGGGTGCACTTGCAGGAGACACTCCATACCTGTCCCACTGAGGTATATAAAGGGAAGTCTCAGGCAAGTGCAGCACTGGAGAGCTGTGAATTAAAGGTGCAGGTCCTGAGTGACCTTGACTTCATCATGTGTCTCGTGTAAGTCAGTGCATTAGAGTCAGGACTTAACAGTTAGCACATAACCAGCGGGAGCAGCAACGGACTGGAAGCAGACAGCATGATCTGCAAGATCTGACCGAAGTAGAGCAGTTAGTGTCGGCCCTCATGGGCACCCCAATTCGCACGGAGGCCGGCAGTGAGGCCGAGCTTCCTACGGTTAATGACATTCTGTGAATGGCATTTGTAATTGATGTGACTTTCTTGCCCCCTACTATCAAGTGGCCTAGCCCTATTACATATACATGTCTTATCTGCCTGCCCACTCCCCTGTTGCTAACCACACATCTGTGGCTTTGTGCTTACAGACGACCAGTCAAAAGCCCAGCAGCCTTTCCATGAGCCGTGACATCTAGGCACTGCGGAGATTACAAGGGAGGGAACAAGTGTGTTCCCTGAGCATGAGACACCATCAGTCCCACTGTGTGGGATACAACATCGGGGGAGGAGGCTGATTTTGAGGGTTTTAATGCTCTGAGGCTCCTGGCACAGTGGTCTACAACAACGGCCAGCAGGAGGGGAAGCTCGGAGGCCAGCTCTCTGGAGGGTGAGTCGGCACAGTATTCCTGCTCTGAGACAGGCTGGCGTGGATCTGAACTTGGTGGCTATGTCCAGGGAGAACACGGAAATACACCGCAAGCTCATGAGTACATTGGGTAGGGTCCCGTAGAGCATAGGCGCACTTTCTGTGAGTGTGGCGGAGACAGCCTCACGTATTATCCATGCATCTGAGGACTCCAGCGAGGCCATCCTTGCCCGCTCACAGCAGCGATACTGGAGTCGCAGAGAGGTTGGCGCGTGCCATGGGTGACGTAGCAGCAGCGATCACATCACAGGTACAAGCCATGCGATCAATGACTGCTGCCATCCTCTCTGTCCAACGGGGAAGTGATGGTGCCAAAGCAGGCCAGTAAGCTGTGGTGACACATCGTGCTACGGATGATGAGGCTCTGCCCCGTGTGAGTGGCCGTGGTCCCCAAAAAATGGAAGGTGCTGTCCTTCCTCAAGATGACAGCATTCCAGCTCTCACCACTGCCACTCTGACCTTGCACCTAACACGGTCCACACCAGTGCCATCAGAAACTGATGCTGTCGATGCTGAGGAGTCTGCAGCCGGGCCTTCCAGGCCCAAAGCTGGTCCAGGGCGTCCTTGTCAACCGTCTGCACTACCTGGCCCACTCATACAGCAGCCCTCAAGCAGCCTTTCCGTAGGCACTATGGCCCTCATTGAAAAGGAGCAATAGGTGTGGGAGGGGGGACATGGGTGGTGGGGCAAAGCTCAGGCCAAGTCGGACTAAGGTCTAGGACCACGTTGGGGAGATACAATTGTTAATTCTGCCTGTAAATAGTTATGGTAAAATGCTGCTCTTGATTGTTGTTGAGTTGGTTGCAACAGGATGTTGTATATTGTGTTTTTTTTGGGGAGAGGTGGGTGGGGGGTGGGGGGGTGGTGTTTGTTTGCTTGTTCCAGTGAAATGTTACTTTGACCATTTGCCATTGGCGTCTTGTGTATCATTCCAAAGTTCACCGTAGATGTACCATTATGGTGGCATACAGCGTGGCCAGTATAAGTTCCACCCCTCAGCTTCCTCCATTCAAGAGCATCGATCCATTGTGAGCTGCCGACATGCGGCTCTTGGTCCGACAGCATCTCCATGCTGCCCCCACCGCGCATGGTGTGGCTATCCATTTGGGGCCTCGCCAGGCACCTGTTCATCATCCTCCTCCTCCTGAGGTGGGCCTGCAATCCCCACTGGCAATGCCAGGCCCCTTATGATGGCCAAGTTGTGTAGCATGCGGCACACCACAATGAATTCCAAGGCCTGTTGAGGGGAGTATTGAAGGCTGCCTCCAGAGTGGTCCAGGCATCGGAAACACTGCTTGAGCACCCCAATTGTCTGCTCGATGATGTTGCGGGTGGCCGCATGGCTCTTATTGTAGCGATGCTCCGCTTCTGTGGTGGGGTCGCGGAGAGGGATCATTAATCAGGTGGCTAGTCCGTAGCATTTGTCCCCGAGCAGCTAGCCGCGCCATTCCCATGGTGGCCGAAACAATCGTGAAACAGTGCTCTCACGCAGACTGATAACGGACATTCACTGCGAGGATGCGCTGTGTGTGGTCATAAACCAGTTGCGCGTTTAAGGAGCGGTTTCTGAATACGTCCGAGTTGTAGAATGGTGCTCGCAAGGCCACATGTGTGCAGTGAATGACTCCTTGAACCCTCGGAGAACCTGCAATTCTGCCAAACCCACATACCCGCTCGTTCTGGCTCTCCCTGCTCATTGGGAACGTTATGAAGTCCACTCTGCGGGCGTCGAGCCTTTGTGACATGGTGAATGCAGCGATGGGCAGCGTATTTAGAGATGCTGCGTATGTCCCCTGCTGCAGCCTGGAAGGAGCCGGAGGCATCGAAAACCAGCACCACAGTCACCTTCACTGCGACGGGCAGCACAGCCGTGTTGGCGCTGCAAGGCTGAAGGTCTGCCTGCAGTAGATGACATATCTCTGTCAGCACTTCCTTTTGGAAGCACGGCCTTCTCACACACTGATCCTCAGAGAGCTGGAGGTGTGAGTGTTGGTACCTGTAACCTGTGGTGGGTAAGCCATCCTCCCCAGATGTCTCAGGCTTCTCCTCATCTGTGGGCCGACTTGGCCAAGAAACATAGAAACATAGAAAATAGGTGCAGGAGTAGGCCATTCGGCCCTTCTAGCCTGCACCGCCATTCAATGAGTTCATGGCTGAACATTCAACTTCAGTACCCCATTCCTGCTTTCTCGCCATACCCCTTGATCCCCCTAGCAGTAAGGACCTCATCTAACTCCTTTTTGAATATATTTAGTGAATTGGCCTCAACAACTTTCTGTGGTAGAGAATTCCACAGGTTCACCACTCTCTGGGTGAAGAAGTTCCTCCGCATCTCGGTCCTAAATGGCTTACCCCTTATCCTTAGACTGTGACCCCTGGTTCTGGACTTCCCCAACATTGGGAACATTCTTCCTGCATCTAACCTGTCTAACCCCGTCAGAATTTTATATGTTTCTATGAGGTCCCCTCTCATTCTTCTGAACTCCAGTGAATACAAGCCCAGTTGATCCAGTCTTTCTTGATAGGTCAGTCCCGCCATCCCGGGAATCAGTCTGGTGAACCTTCGCTGCACTCCCTCAATAGCAAGAATGTCCTTCCTCAGGTTAGGAGACCAAAACTGTACACAATACTCCAGGTGTGGCCTCACCAATGCCCTGTACAACTGTAGCAACACCTCCCTGCCCCTGTACTCAAATCCCCTTGCTATGAAGGCCAACATGCCATTTGCTTTCTTAACCGCCTGCTGCACCTGCATGCCAACCTTCAATGACTGATGTACCATGACACCCAGGTCTCTTTGCACCTCCCCTTTTCCTAATCTGTCACCATTCAGATAATAGTCTGTCTCTCTGTTTTTACCACCAAAGTGGATAACCTCACATTTATCCACATTATACTTCATCTGCCATGCATTTGCCCACTCACCTAACCTATCCAAGTCGCTCTGCATCCTCCTCGCAGCTCACACTGCCACCCAACTTAGTGTCATCCGCAAATTTGGAGATACTACATTTAATCCCCTCATCTAAATCATTAATGTACAGTGTAAACAGCTGGGGCCCCAGCACAGAACCTTGCGGTACCCCACTAGTCACTGCCTGCCATTCTGAAAAGTACCCATTTACTCCTACTCTTTGCTTCCTGTCTGACAACCAGTTCTCAATCCATGTCAGTACACTACCCCCAATCCCATGTGCTCTAACTTTGCACATCAATCTCTTGTGTGGGACCTTGTCGAACGCCTTCTGAAAGTCCAAATATACCACATCAACTGGTTCTCCCTTATCCACTCTACTGGAAACATCCTCAAAAAATTCCAGAAGATTTGTCAAGCACGATTTCCCTTTCACAAATCCATGCTGACTTGGACCTATCATGTCACCTCTTTCCAAATGCACTGCTATGACATCCTTAATAATTGATTCCATCATTTTACCCACTACCGATGTCAGGCTGACCGGTCTATAATTCCCTGTTTTCTCTCTCCCTCCTTTTTTAAAAAGTGGGGTTACATTGGCTACCCTCCACTCCATAGGAACTGATCCAGAGTCAATGGAATGTTGGAAAATGACTGTCAACGCATCCACTATTTCCAAGGCCACCTCCTTAAGTACTCTGGGATGCAGTCCATCAGGCCCTGGGGATTTATCGGCCTTCAATCCCATCAATTTCCCCAACACAATTTCCCGGCTAATAAGGATTTCCCTCAGTTCCTCCTCCTTACTAGACCCCCCGACCCCTTTTATAACCGGAAGGTTGTTCGTGTCCTCCTTCGTGAATACCGAACCAAAGTACTTGTTCAATTGGTCCGCCATTTCTTTGTTCCCCGTTATGACTTCCCCTGATTCTGACTGCAGGGGACCTACATTTGTCTTTACTAACCTTTTTCTCTTTACATATCTATAGAAACTTTTGCAATCCGTCTTAATGTTCCCTGCAAGCTTCTTCTCATACTCCATTTTCCCTGCCCTAATCAAACCCTTTGTCCTCCTCTGCTGAGTTCTAAATTTCTCCCAGTCCCCAGGTTCGCTGCTATTTCTGGCCAATTTGTATGCCACTTCCTTGGCTTTAATACTATCCCTGATTTCCCTTGATAGCCACGGTTGAGCCACCTTCCCTTTTTTATTTCTATGCCAGACAGGAATGTACTATCTATCTTGACGCCGCCTAACAATAGTATGGAGCATGAACATTATGAAGTCCACTCTAGTAATGCCCCCATTAAATTCTTTCACTGACGTTGTAAGGACCCTGCAATGGCGGATAAACAGACCGTTTTAACTTCTGAGTTTCGCGCAGCGTGCTGTGCGCAAATGTTGCAGTCAATGTGACCACCAATTTATGATCCTCCTCCCTCAATTTAAAGACACGGCAAATAGCGCCTACTCGACCGTGGAACCGCCTGGTTTTTCAGGTGTCACTTGGGGCTGACGTTTAATGCGACGTTAGCACCTAATTTTGCAACCAGGGCGTCAGCATAACGTTGCACGACGATTAACGTCATGGTCTCATTGAAACTACAGGGCAGGGGGTAAGTTTATGCGCGCTGCAAACCCTGAGCCGAATTTGCTGGCCGGGCGGTAAAAGCAGCCCATCTGCCATTAGGCCTTTAGACAACCTCCAGGGCCGTAACATAGGCGCAAGAGAGCCAAGAATCCAGCCCCTTGACACACTCCTGAGGATCACTATAAGTATTGATACATTCCTGGGCAACCCCTGTAAATATTGACACATTCCCAGGTAACCCCTGTAAATACTGGCACACACCCGGGGACCACTGATAGTATTGACACATTCCCGGGGAACTCCTGTAAATATTGATACTCCCAGGGAACCCCTGTAAATATTGGTACACTCACAAGGAACCCCTGTAAATATTGACATACTCCCAAGGAACCCCTGCAAATATTGACACACTCCCGAGGAACCCCTGTAAATATTGGTACACTCCTAGGGAACCCCTGTAAATATTAACTCTCGCCCAGTGACCCCATCTAAATACTGACACACGCCCAGGGACCTCCTGTAAATACTGATATTACACCGGGGACACCCTATAAATACTGACACACTCCCAGGGTTCCCCTATAAATACTGACACACTCCCGGGGTTCCCCTATAAATACTGACACACTCCAGGGTTCCCCTATAAATACTGACACACTCCCGGGGTTCCCCTATAAATAGTGACACACTCCCAGGGTTCCCCTATAAATACTGACACACTCCCGGGGTTCCCCTATAAATACTGACACACTCCCGGGGTTCCCCTATAAATACTGACACACTCCTGGAGTTCCCCTATAAATACTGACACACTCCCTGGGGACCCCCTGTAAATACTGACACACTCCCGGCATTCCCCTATAAATACTGACACACTCCCAGGGTTCCCGTATAAATACTGACACACTCCCGGGGACTACCTGCAAATATTGACACACTCCCAGGGGCCCCCAGTAATTAATGACACACTTCCGGGGAACCCCTATGAAAATCGACACACCTGGGGACTCCTTGTTAATACTGATACACTCCCAGGGACCCTTTGTAAATATTGACACTCTCCCGGGGATCGCCTGTAAATACTGATACTCCTAGGAATCCCCTGTAAATACTTGACTGAAGCAGGCCCCGAGGTTTATTAAACCCTGAAAAATTTGATGTTCCCGTCAAGCCGAAGGACATGTCACTTACAGAGATTCTAACCAAGTTAGAACAGCGCTACAGTCCTGAGCCCCCCAGAAAACGCTGAACATTATCGTTTTGGAACACAAAATCAGTTAAATGATGAGAGTATTAGAGAGTACATTGTAGCTTTAAAGAAACTATTCATTCACTGTCATTTTGGAAATTTTCAGGACCGAGCATTGCATGACCACTTTATTTGTGGGATGAAAAATGAAGCAATCAGAAGAAAGTTGTTGACAACCCCTAACTTGACTTTTAATTTAGCTTGTCAGGCAGGTATGTTGATGCTCCCGAGAGTTTCGCACCATTTCCAGTCATTAGACAACTGAGGTGAATCGTCTGCAGGTTAAAAGTAAAAGGCGGTTGGCCTCAGCAACTGGCCACGATAACAATCGTGCTATTGGTGCCTGGGACAACACATTGCTCAGTTGTTCATATGGGAAGGCAGAGTATTTCTTCTGCAAGAAAACAGGGCAGTTTGTGACTGAAGAATGTTCAATGCTAGATGTAGAAATCACCAGAGACTAATAGCATTGAAGAGAAGCAACAGGATGAGGAGGTTCTGGAGATACACGTCATCAGGAGCATAAGGGTATTTAACAATAATTCATGATGTATCATCATCCAAGTGAACATTGCAGGAACCAGGATACCCATGGAAATCGACATTGGTGCATCCGTGAGCGTAGTACCGGAATTGCTATATCTTGACAAGTTGAGTGATTTTCCACTGGAGAAATCGAAGATTGAGCTGCGAGGCTACTCAGGAGAGCAAATTCATGGGGCAGGGCATATCATCGTACCAATGAAATGCAAGGACCAGTTTCAGAGCTTGCCTCTCTTAGTAGTGGCAGGAGACAAGCCTGCCTTAATAGGTAGAAATAGGTTGGCATCACTGAAGCTGGATTGGAATTAGATTTTTCGTGTTGAAACCAGATTTGCATTGAAGGATGATGTCATCAAGCAGCATCCGAAGGTGTTCCACAAAACAGGCAGTCCGATCCAAGGCTTCAAGGCGAGTGTCAGGGTACAGAAGGACGCTGGACCAGTTTGCTGCAAGCCACGTCCCGTACCATGCGCACTCAAGGAGAAAGTTGAGCAAGAACTCAAAAGATTAGAAACAGAACATTATCTCTAAGGTAGATCTAAGTAATAGGGCTACACCCATTGCTGTTGTACCTAAGTCAGATGGTAATGCTGATGCTATGTCCAGGTTGCCATCCCCATCACAAGCTACACCCAATAGGGAAGAAGTGTTCTATTTTTCATACATTGATGATCTGCCAGTCACAGCTGAAGAAATTGGTAGAGCAACCAAACATGACTCAGTTATAAGAACATAACCATAACCCTTAACTCCCTTTTCATTGAAAAATCTGTCTATCTCCACCTTAAATATATTCAATGACCCAGCCTCCACAGCTATGTAAAAGGTGTATGATTATGAGCAAATGGCTGGCCAAACCAGGTATCAGAGAAAGATATTCATCCATACTTCTTTCGTAGAAATTAATTTTCAGTGGATAAAGATTGAATCATGTGGGGTACAAGAGTAGTTATCCCAAATAAGCTCAGGTTCAAATTATTAGGAGATCTTCATGATCAGCACCTGGGAATGTGCTTGACCAAGAGTTTTGCATGGAGTTACTTATGGTCACCAGGTCTAGCTAAAGATACAGAGTACATCATTAGTCAGTGTAAAACATGTCAATCGGTAAGCAAGAAACCACCATCAGTACCATTACAGCCATGGAAATAGCCTCCCAGGGTTACACGTAGATTTTGCTCAGCTAGAAGGACAGCAATTGTTCATTGCGATTGATAGCCATTCGAAGTGGTGGAGGCCTTTCCAATGTGGAAAATAACAACAATTAATCATGAGACAATTTGCGAAGATTGTTTTCTTCATATGGCCTCCCAGAAGAAATTGTGTCTGATAATGGGCCACAGTTTTGTTCAGAAGAATTTGTACAGTTCATGAGCAGAAATGGTGTGAAATATACCAAGGTTCCACCGTACCACCCTGCTTCAAATGGTGCAGCAGAGCGCACAGTACAAATTGTAAAGCATGCCCTTATCAAGCAAATGTTGGATCCAAATCCAAAGAAATGGCAGTTGTCGTTGGACCACAAACTAGCAAATTTTCTAATTACTTATCGTAATACTCCTCATCGTAATACAACTACTGGTAGAACATCAGCAGAGTTGTTTCTCAAAGAACAGCCATGAACCAGGTTCTCGTTGTTAATGCCAAACTTGGCACAGCCAGTAGAAGAGAAACAATTAAAACAGAAAGAGAATTATGATAGAGGTAGAGTAAGAGAGAGAAGTGTGAAATGAATCAGAAGGTGAGAGTGAAGAACCATCACCATAAATGGTGAAAGTGGTTACCAGGAATAGTGAAGATATGTGGCCCTCGCACATATTTGGTCAAGATGTTTGATCATGGAATGGTTAAGGGGCGAAATTGCACCAGCCGAAAACACGGCGCACCTAACCTGTTTCAACTGCTATCACCGTCGCGGTAGATGTGGTGGCCTCTTGCGGGAAATTCCGCTCTTTGGCGTTGTGCGCTCTGATGATACACTTAGGACGGATCAGCATCAGCGGAGTGGTAGTGGGGGGAGCGGGTCACAGGCGGGATACCGCAGGAGGGCAATTTTCAAAATGGCGGCCATTCCATGAAAAATTGGTGGCCGTTCCACTCTGTAGCCGCCGATTGCCGATTTTGGCCCCTAGGTTTGGTAACATTGACCATATTTTTCCCACAGATGTGGAAGGAGTGGAAAGTTGGAATGATTCAATTTTTTCTGCTGAGTCAGATAGTCTTGTTATATCATCATAGGCAGTGCCTTGGAATCGAGGGAGACTTGCTTCCACTCTAAAGATGAGTCCTTAGGTGGCTGAACAGTCCAATACGGGAACCACAGTCCCTGTCACAGGTGGGACAGATAGTCGTTGAGGGAAAGGGTGGGACTGGTTTGCCGCACGCTCCTTCCGCTGCCTGCGCTTGGTTTCTGCACGCTCTCGGCGACGAGACTCGAGGTGCTCAGCGCCTTCCCGGATGCACTTCCTCCACTTAGGGCAGTCTTTGGCCAGGGACTCCCGTGGGATGCCAGTGGGGATGTTGCACTTTATCAGGGAGGCTTTGAGAGTGTACTTGAAACGTTTCCTCTGCCCACCTTTGGCTTGTTTGCCGTGAAGGAGTTCCGAGTAGAGCGCTCGCTTTGGGAGTCTCGTGTCAGGCATGCGAACTATGTGGCCTGCCCAACGGAGCTGGTCGAGTGTGGTCAGTGCTTCGATGCTGGGGGTGTTGGCCTGGTCAAGGACACTAGCGTTGGTGCATCTGTCCTCCCGGGGGATTTGCAGGATCTTGCGGAGACATCGTTGGTGGTACAAGTAGAGTAACAGTAGCAAATCCTACATCAGATGTACTAAGAACAAGTCCAAGAGAAAGTGATAAGTCTGAGTCCGAGTCAGGCAAACAAACAGTCTGATGTTGTAGAGAGTCCAAATGTAAATCAAGGGTTGCCCTTGGAGAAAAACTCTCCTCAGCCTCAGCCTAGAATGAATCTAAGTTCAACACCATGTTTGGAATATTCTGTTCAAGACCCCCTGTAAAGACAGACACACTCCCGAGGACTCCCTATAAATACTTACAAAGTCACAGGACCCCCTGGGAAATACTGACACACTCCCTGGGACACCCTCTAAACACTTCAGGGATACCCTGTAAATACTATCACACTTCCGGGGACCCCCTGTAAATATTGACACATTCCCAGGAACCCTGTAAATACTGACACACTCACGGGGACCCCCTGTAAATACTGACATACTCCCATGGACCCCCTGTAAATACTGACACACTCTCGAGGACCACTTGTAAACACTGACACACTCCTGGGGAACCCCTGTAAATCCAGATACACTCCTAGGATGCCCTGTAAATACTAACACACTCCCAGGACCCCCTGTAAATACTGACACACTCCTGGGGACAACCCTGTAAATATTGACACACTCTCGAGGACCACTTGTAAACACTGACACACTCCTGGGGAACCCCTGTAAATCCAGATACACTCCTAGGATGCCCTGTAAATACTGACACACTCCCAGGACCCCCTGTAAATACTGACACACTCCTGGGGACCCCCTTTAAACACAGACACCCCCATGGACCCCCTGTAAATACAGACACACTCCCAGAGAGGCCCTGCAAATATTGAAACACTCCTGCGGACTCCCTGTAAATACTGACACAATCCCGGGAACTCCCTATAAATACTGACACACTCTCGAGGACCACTTGTAAACACTGACACACTCCTAGGGAACCCCTGTAAACACAGACACCCACAGGGATCCTCTGTAATTATAGACACACTCCCGGAGAGGCCCTGTAAATACTGAAACACTCCTGGGGACCCCTGTAAATACTGACACAATCCTGGGGACTCCCTATAAATACTGACAAAGTCACAGCAACCCCTGGAAATACTGACACATTCCCGGGGACGCCCTGTAAATGTTGATACACTCCCGGGAACCACTGTAAGTACTGACATACTTCAGGGCCGCTGATTTCCGGCAGTAACAGGCCTTAAGGAAAGGGACAATTTTGGCCCCCATATCTTTTGTTGTATATAACCATGCAAATTATGTCTGATGATTATTTTATGATAACTTCTTCATTAAGGATGATAAGTGTAATAGAGATCTCCACCTAGTGGATTACTGCTCCATCTAGTGGACGATTGTGGAAATGTAACTGCTGATGTAAATACAATAAAAGTCATGCAATCTATTTCAGCCATCTTATAAAGTGTGTTTGTTAGTGATGTCGTAAAGAATATGTCACACCGGGGACAGCCTGTAAGTACAGACACACTCCCGGAAAGGCCCTGTAAATACTGACAAAATCCCAGGGAACCCCTGTAAATATTGATACACTTCCAGTGACCCCCTATAAATCCTGACACACTTCCAGAATCCCCCTGTAAATATTAACACACACCCAGGGACCACTTGTGAACACTGACACAATCCTGGGGACCCCCTGTAAATACAAAGTCCCAGAGACGCCCTGTAAATACTGACACATTCCTGGGGACCACCCCTGTAAATATTGACACCCCCAAGGGACCCCCTGTAAATACTGACACACTCCCGGGGACTCCCTGTAAATACTGGCAAACTCCCGGGATGCTCAGTAAAATACTGACACACTCCCAGGGAACCCCTGTAAATACTGACACACTCATGGGGACCCCCTGTAAATACTGGCAAACTCCCGGGATGCTCAGTAAAATACTGACACACTCCCAGGGACCCCCTGTAAATACTGACACACTCCCGGGGACTCCCTGTAAATACTGGCAAACTCCCGGGATGCTCAGTAAAATACTGACACACTCCCAGGGAACCCCTGTAAATATTGATACACTTTCAGTGACCCCCTCTAAATCCTGACACACTCCTAGGGTCCCCCTGTAAATATTGACACACTCTCAGGGACTCCCTGTACATACTGATATTCCTCAGAACACCCTGCAAATACTGACACACTCCCATGGACCCACTGTAAATATTGACACACTCCCGTGGACCATTTATAAACACTGACATACTCCTGGGGACCCCATGTAAATAGTGACACACTCCCTGGAACTCCCTGGAACTCCCTGACACACTCCTGGGGACTCCTTGTAAATACTGACATTCCCAGGGACCCCCTGTAAATACTGACACACTCCCGGGGACTCCCTGTAAATACTGGCACACTCGGACGGCCGTCCTGTAAATACTGACAGTAATCTCCTGCTGGGGATACCCTGATCATTCTGAACAGGACGCTCCATTTATATCACATTCGAACATCGCCAAGCTTCCAGAATGCTTCACATTCGCGAATGTAGAAAGTGGCTAAATATTTCACTGCCATTTAATACACTATATAGTAAGAGGAATGTCAGTATCAGTGTAGGCAGGGAGATAGAAGGAGCAGGACGGTGAGTTTGTGATTCATGAGGAATATAAAAAGAACGTGAAGTGGTGGAATTTTTAAAATTCACCACCTTAGGACGTCCCAAAGTGCTTCAGAGGCAATGAAGTACTTTTTGAAGTGTAGTCACTGTTGTAGGAAGTGCAGCCGCGAATTTCCACACAGCAAGCTCCCATAACAGCAATGTAATAATGACCTGACCATCTGTTTTTTAGTGATGATGGTTGAGGGATAAATATTGGCACCGGACACTGGGGAGAACTCCTGCTCTTCTTTAAATAGTGGCCATGGGATGTTATAGACCTGAGAGTGAAGATAGGGCCTCGGTTTAATGTCTCATCTGAAAGACAGCAGCTCCAACAGTGCAGCGCTCCTTCAGTACTGCCCCTGCGACACTGCGGCGCTCCCTCAGTACAGCCCCTCCGACAGTGCAGCGCTCCCTCAGTACTGCCCCTTTGACAGTGCAAAGCTCCTTTAGTACTGCCCCTCCGACAGTGCGGCGCTCCCTCAGTACTGCCCCTCCGACAGTGCAGCGCTCCCTCAGTACTGCCCCTCCGACAGTGCGGCGCTCCCTCAGTACTGCCCCTCCGACAGTGCAGCGCTCCCTCAGTACTGCCCCTCCGACAGTGCGGCGCTCCCTCAGTACTGCCCCTCCGACAGTGCAGCGCTCCCTCAGTACTGCCCCTTTGACAGTGCAAAGCTCCCTCAGTACTGCCCCTCCGACAGTGCAAAGCTCCCTCAGTACTGCCCCTCTGACAGTGCGCCGCTCCCTCAGTACTGCCCCTCTGACAGTGCGGCGCTCCCTCAGTACTGCTTCTCTGACAGTGCGGCGCTCTGTCAGTACTGCCCCTTTGACAGTGCAAAGCTTCCTCCGTACTGCCCCTCCGACAGTGCGGCGCTCTCTTAGTACTGCCTCACCGACAGTGCAACGCTCCCTTACTACTGCCACTGGGCATGTCAGCCTGGATTATGGGCTCAAGTCTCTGGAGTGGGGCTTTTACCCATGACCTTCTAACTCAGAGGCAAGAAAGAGAGTGATTCTACTGAGCCATGGCTGTCACGTATAACAACCAAATTGGATAAAAAGAGACACGGAAGGCTGTGATGAAGGCAGAAAGGAATTGCTCTCCAAATATATGAGCAATATTCAAGCTCACGGTGGGGGGGCACGGGGAGGCAGAGAGTTTTCAACAGTTAAAGGAACGTTTGACTCAAAAAAACAAGGTTTTATCTTTTTCGATTTGAGAGTGAAGCAAGGCACAGATGGGTTTGCGGTTTTCATGTTGAGTTACCCTGCCCTTGCTGATTAATGATAAAAATAAACAGGCCAATCAAATCTGATTGTATGTTCCGGTGTAAAACACACAGAATTCTGTTGAAATCGGTGGTTACGATATACTCGCTTCAGTTCTGCATTACAAGGTACATTATTCTAAAACCTTAGACTGCTAGCAGATCCCGGGCATTAATAACACAGCAATTAAACTCCTCAGATATCAGGAACACTAGTGCAGGAATACTAACCCTACATTAACATAGTGTCAGCCGTGGCTCAGTGATAGCACTCTCACCTCAGGTGGATGTAAAAGATCCCATGCCCACTATTGGAAGAAGAGCAGGGAGAGTTCTCCCTGGTGTCCAGGGGCCAATGTTTATCCTTCAACCAACATTACTAAAAACATGATCTGGTCATTATCATCTTTGTGGGAGCTTGCTGTGCGCAAATTGGCTGCCACCTTTCCTACATTACAACAGTGAATACATTTCAAAAGTACTTCATTGGCTGTGAAGCACTTTGGGACGCCCTGAGGTTGTGAAAGGCGCTATAGAAATGCAAGTCTTTCTTTTATCTGACTAATACACGAAGCTCGAACCGAAAGTACATCACAGAGTGAGCTGGGAGTGAGTTGCTAAGAGAGCCATCACATATAATGTGCAAGTAATATAACATTTAAAGTACAACAAACAAATTGAGTATAGAATCGGCTTGAACCCACAAACTTCTCACTGAGAGGCGAGACTGCTCCCACTGAGACATGGCTGACACTGTTAGAATGATTGAACTACAACTTTCATTTATATAGCATCTTCAACGTAGTGAAACGTTCCAAGGCCTTCCGACAGTGCAGCACTCCCTCAGTACTGCTCATCCGACAGTGCGGCACTCCCTCAATATGCCCCTCCGACAGTGCGGCGCTCCCTCAGTACTGCCCCTCCGAAAGTGCGGCGCTCCCTCAGTACTGTCCCTCCGGCAGTGCGGCGCTCCCTCAGTACTGCCCCTCCGACAGTGCAGCGCTTCCTCAGTACTGACCCTCTGGCAGTGCGGCGCTCCCTCAGTACTGACCCTCTGACAGTGCGGCGCTCCCTCAGTACTGCCTCTCCGACAGTGCGGCGCTCCCTCAGTACTGCCCCTCCGACAGTGCGGCGCTCCCTCAGTACTGCCCCTCTGACAATGCGGCGCTCCCTCAGTACTGTCCCTCCGACAGTGTGGCGCTCCATCAGTACTGACCCTCAGACAGTGCAGTGCTCCTTCAGTACTGCACTGGGACTGTCAGCGTGGATTATGGGCTCAAATCTCTGGAGTGGGGCTCGAACCCGCGACGTTTTAACTCAGAGACTGCTACTCACTGACCATGGCTGACACTGTTCGAAAGGTTGAACAAAAACTTGCATTTATATAACGCCTTAACGTCTAAAACGGTCAAATGCGCTTCACAGGGGCATTATTGAACAAAATTTGACACCGAGCCACATAAGGAGATATTAGGACAGGTACCCAAATACTTGGTCAAAGAGGTAGGTTTTAAGGAACCTCTTAAAGGAGCAGAGGCGGAGAGGTTTAGGGATGGAATTCCAGAGCTTAAGGTACAGGCAGCTGAAGGCACAGCCGCCAAGGGTTGAGTGACTATAAGAACATAAGAAATAGGAGCAGGAGTAGGCCATATGGCCCCTCAAGCCTGCTCCGCCATTTAATATGATCTTGGCTGATCTGATCATGGACTCAGGTCCACTTCCCTGCCCGCTCCCCATAACCCCTTGTTCCCTATCGGTCAAGAAACTGTCTATCTCTGCCTTAAATGTATTCGATTTCCCAGCTTCCACAGCTCTCTGAGGCAGCAAATTGCACAGATTTACAACCCTCTGAGAGGAGAAATTCCTCCTCATCTCAGTTTTAAATGGGCGGCCCCTTATTCTAAGATTATGCCCCCACGTTCTAGTCTCCCCCATCAGTGGAAACATCTTCTCTGCATCCACCTTGTCAAGCCCCCTCATAATCTTATATGTTTCAATAAGATCACCTCTCATTCTTTTGAATTCCAATGAGTAGAGGCCCAACCTACTCAACCTTTCCTCATAAGTGTAGGGGGTGGTGTGTGAGGTCAGGTTCACCTCTGACCTTCTGAGCGGTTCAAATCGCTCCCATTCCCTGGCTTCTGGACTTTGGATTTATTTGGGGGATCTGTCAAAGTGCAAGAGACAACTGGTTTGGTGCAAAGAACTTCAACTTTATTAAGGACAAGAAATACAATGTCAAACTTGTAATCATTCAAATAAAGAACACTATATCACACATTCAAAGGGCTTACAGAAATAATACACCTCCCACCTCCCAATGCCTAACTCAGACTAAGTCAAACTGCAGGGCAAGCAGGGACTATGCGCACCAATCCTTTATTGTCAGTTGGCGGTGGTTCGCGATTTCGGGGTTCACTGGACTCTACAGGTTCTGCTTGCCGTACCCCGAACGTCGTAGAAGACTTCTCACTGCGTAGTCTTCAGTTGGGTGGTGTCCGCTGATGCGGTAGGGCGCGTATTGGACTTATGGGGTGAGTACCCACTTTCTTTTATTTGCAGTAGGTTTCAAAAGTCTCTTTAGTTAATGCGTCACCTGTTGGTAGTCAGGACTAGATTGTGGAGTGGAAACTTTCGATTCTTCGGTTTCTTCTTTGAGGAGTTTGGTTTCAGAGTTGGTCGATCGCGGTGTTTTCGATGGTACCACGTTGGCTGTGGTCGGTTGCTGCCGCGATGGCAATGTCCGGAGTTACTGGGGTTGCCTTTTCTGTCGTGGTGATGTTCTTCCTCCTTCTCCGATCGCAGGGCAGTGTGGCCCCGGGATTGACGTCGAGGCTGGAGAGGTTTGTTAAAACTGCTGCGGTGGTTTCTCTCCCTTCTTGATGCTCTATGATGCTATGCTGCTGTGTGCATACCTTCTGCTAAGCATTGCACATCTTCGTTTAAACAGGGCCCCAGTTATACTTTGGGAGCTGTTCTAATCTTTGCGCCAAATCAGTCCCGATTCTTTGTTTAATTTTTGGCGGGCTTGATATCTCTGTCATATTTTGGCGGAGCCATTAATGTTAACCTGTCTCGGATGTGTTGATCTTTTAAATTTGTTTCTTTATGGGGAAAAATTAGCTTTGGTATTTGCAATGTCTGCCTAGGCCTGAATTTTCCATGCGGGCTGGATGTGCCATTGTCATTATGTATATGCTGGATGGGTTTTCTGCTCAGGGTGATGGCTGGCTATCTCTGAGTTGATTGTTGCTATGTTAATGTCTCCCAGGGAGAAGGGTTTTCGAGTTTACACAATTCCCCAGACAATTTATTTAGCTTCAATGCCCCTGACAGTTTCAATGCTCAAAACTGGTTTCTTTGAGGGATAGGTATCCTTTAGTTCTCAGCCCTTTCCACACGGACCCAATCTGCCTTGTAAAAATCCCAAATTCGATTAAAACTCGTAGTTTCTTCCATGTGCACTTTAGGATCTCAAACCTTACATAAGTCAACCCCCTCATCTCTGGACTCAACCTAGTGAACCTTCTCTGAAGTGCCTCCAAAGCAAGTATATCCTTTCGTAAATATGGAAACCAAAACTGCACGCAGTATTCCAGGTGTGGCCTCACCAATACTCTGTATAACTGTAGCAAGACTTCCCTGCTTTTATACTCCATCTCCCCTTTGCAATAAAGGTCAAGATTCCATTAGTCTTCCTGTTCACTTGCTGTACCTGCATACTAACCTTTTGTGTTTCATGCACAAGTACCCCCAGGTCCCGCTGTACTGCAGCACTTTGCAATTTTTTTTCATTTAAATAATAACTTGCTCTTTGATTATTTCTGCTAAAGTGCATGACCTCACACTTTCCAATATTATACTCCACCTGACAAATCTTTGCCCACTCACTTAGCCTGTCTCTGTCCTTTTGCAGATTTTTTGTGTCCTCCTCACACATTGCTTTTCCTCCCATCTTTGTATCGTCAGCAAACGTGGCTACGTTACACTCAGTCCCTTCTTCCAAATCGTTAATATAGATTGTAAATAGTTGGGGTCCCAGCACTGATCCCTGCAGCACCCCACTAGTTACTGATTGCCAACCAGAGAATGAACCATTTATCCCTACGCTCTGTTTTCTGTCAGTTCGCCAATCCTCTATCCATGCTGATATATTACCCCCAACCCTGCAAACTTTTATCTTGTGCAGTAACCTTTTGTGTGGCACCTTGTCAAATCCTTTCTGGAGTCCAAATATACCACATTCGCTGGTTCCCCTTTATCCATCCTGTGCGTTGCATCCTCAAAGAATTCCAGCAAATTTGTCAAACATGACTTCCCCTTCATAAAACCATGCTGACTCTGCCTGACCGAATTTTGCTTTTCCAAATGTCCTGCTACTGCTTCTTTAATAATGGACTCCAACATTTTCCCAACCACAGATGTTCGGCAAACTGGTCTATAGTTTCCTTAATTATAATTAGGGGTGCTCAAGAGGCCAGAATTGGAGGTTCGCAGAGATCTTGGAGCGTTGTAGAACCGGAGGAAGTGACAGAGATAGGGAGGGGAAAGGCCATGGAGGGATTTGAAAACAAGGATGAGAATTTTTAAATGGTGGCGGCACTGGGCCGGGAGCCAATCTCAACATTGTTAAACTCCGTACATTTATTTATTTCTAATCGAGCAAAATATCCCAGCATTCAAATTGCTTTTCTTATTGCTTAACAGTTTCACGACATTAACTTAACACTCACTCTCAGGACACTGGCTTCTAGGCCGGCAATGCATCAAATTTAAAATTCTCCCACTCCAGAGACTTGAGTCCATAATCCAGGCCACACTCCCAGTGCAGTACGAAGGGGACACCACAGTGTCAGAGGGGCAGTACTGAGGGACCGCCATATTGTCAGAGGGGCAGTACTGAGGGAGCGCCATACTGTCAGAGGGGCAGTACTGAGGGAGCCCCACACTGTCGGAGGGGCAGTACTGAGGGAGTGTCAGAGGGGCAGTACTGAGGGAGCCCCGTACTGTCGGAGGGGCAGTACTGAGGGAGTGCCACACTGTCAGAGGGGCAGTACTGAGGGAGTGCCACACTGTCAGAGGGGCAGTACTGAGGGAGCCCCGTACTGTCGGAGGGGCAGTACTGAGGGAGTGGCGCACTGTCGGAGGGGCAGTACTGAGGGAGCGCCATACTGTCGGAGGGGCGGTACTGAGGGAGTGCCATACTGTCGGAGGGGCAGTACTGAGGGAGCCCCGCACTGTCGGAGGGGCAGTACTGAGGGAGCGCCATACTGTCAGAGGGACAGTACTGAGGGAGCGCCATACTGTCGGAGGGGCAGTACTGAGGGAGCGCCATACTGTCGGAGGGGCAGTACTGAGGGAGCGCCATACTGTCGGAGGGGCAGTACTGAGGGAGTGCCATACTGTCGGAGGGGCAGTACTGAGGGAGCGCCATACTGTCGGAGTACTGAGGGAGCACCGCACTGTCAGAGGGACAGTACTGAGGGAGCGCTGCACTGTCGGAGGGGCTTGGGGGATGTTTTACTACATTAAAGGTGCTATATAAATGCAGTGTCAGCCATGGCTCAGTGGTAGCAGTCTCGACTCTGAATGAGCAGGTTGTGGGTTCAAGCGGATTTTAGACTCAGGTGGTTTTTCCGTTGGAGGTTTCTTAGGACGCTAATGGCGACAGGGGGTAAATTTTGCGCTCAATAAAAGTTTGTGCCTCTGTCCGGGAACCTCGCCCAAAACTCAAATACTGTAATGTATGTAGCACTCAGGTCACTGGCTCCACACAGTCTGGTGTTGTAGTAACTGCTGTGACCTTGTTCCTTTATTGTGTAACTCCAGAGTGCCCCTCAGGTGTGGTGGGCAGCCTTTTATACTCTGTCTCGCAGACACTTCCGGGTCTCCCACCACAGTGCCCCTTGTGGCGCACCATTGCAACTATACATTCAATGTACATGGACAAAACATAACATCTCACTCCCCCCCACCCCCCCACCACCCCCAGTTCCACAAGCAAGTTGCCAGTAACCTCGGCCTTCTTCATCCTGGTTGATTTGTGAGTGAGTCCATGACCATCCACTTCCCTCTTCCCCCCCCATATAGAGATTTTGCTTGTGATCCGGTGCAAACATGTGGTATTTGCAGTCCTTACATGGGTGATACAAGTACACAAACATAATCTCCAGTAGAAAGCAGGTACACAGAAAGAGGGAAGTAGATGGTCATGGACTCACTCACAAATCAACCAGGACAAACAAGGCCGAGGTTACCGGCAATTTGCTTGTGGAACTGAGGGGGGGAAGTGAAATGTTATGTATTGTCCATGTACATTTGTGTGAGACATATAGATGCGTTGAAGAGTTAAATCAACAGGTTGCAGGTACACTGAACAGTTATTAAATCCCAGCTCCACTGGGTGAGGTGCGGTGGCGGCAAACTGCCCCTTTTTGCCCGAGGTAATGGGCTGCGCTGAGACCGGGTATGGCAACTAGTGCGTTGCCTCTGTTCTCAGAAAACAGTTGCCTTTGCGGCTTGTCTGCAGCCGCTGAACAACTGCATAAATCACATAAAATCAGAAATCGCATTCATCCATTCGTCATGTTAGTCACAGATCCATTTACCCTTTTAACTGTGCATTGTGATATTAACTCTTTTCACCAATCATATCAATCATTTTAATCACAGTAATCATTTTAGCATCAAAATATTAACTCTTGTCATAAATCACGTCATCATACAAATCACAGTAATCATTTTGACTCACTCTTGCTCTCACAAAAGTCTCTTTGTGGGGACCGCCAACAGTGTAAGGCCCCTTTAAGACTCCCGGGTACATTTCCCTTTTAAGACGCCGTTTTGTTTTTTCCACGAGGTTTCCACTGGGCGCTGCCATTTTAGGTGCTCTGCTGGTGTCTGCCTGCCTCTCTCTGCAGAACTCTGCTGCCACAAGGCTCGCCGCCATCTTGAACTTAAGGAGAGCATCCTCACGGCCAGGCACAAATTCTACCGCCACTGCAGACCTGAGGGCCAGGATGTCACAAAATATGCTGCGGACATCAGGAGACTTGCGGCGCCGTGCGATTTTGGCACACCCCTTGACGAGGCGTTGCGAGACGTCTTTGTTATGGGGATTGGCCGTGAGGGTCTCCTTCACAAGCTGCTATCTACTGAACCTACAGTCAACCCGATCAATTAGCGACCCCGATCAATGTATCTGTTATGTTTTGTCCATGTACATTAAATGTATAGTTACAATGGTGCGCCACAAGGGGCACTGTGGTGGGAGACCCGGAAGTACCTGCGAGACAGAGTATAAAAGGCTACCCACCACACCTGAGGGGCACTCTGGAGTTACACAATAAAGGACCAAGGTCACAGCAGTTACTACAACACCAGACTGTGTGGAGTCAGTGATTTGAGTGCTACATACATTATAAATGTATGTAGTCTCCTGATGTCCGCAGCATATTTTGTGACATCCTGGCCCTCAGGTCTGCAGTGGCGGTAGAATTTGTGCCTGGCCGTGAGGATGCTCTCCTTCGGTTTCAATTGGTTACGAATGAATTCAATCAGCTGCTCATATGACTTGTCCCTCGCGCTCGCGGGTGCCAGCAAATCCCTGACGAGACGGTAAACCTCATCGCCACAACTGAACAGCAATATCACCCTACGCTTCTCTATCAGTGCGTTCGTGTTTCCTGTCAGGTCGTTTGCTATAAAATAGTACTCGAGCCTTTCCATAAAGGCATCCCAGTCATTACCCTCTGTGAAATCCTTTAGCGTGCCCAAAGTAGCCATGGTTGCGTGAAGAGCTCGTCCGTGTCCTCGTCGCCAATTTATAATGTATGTAGCACTCAAATCACTGACTCCACACAGTCTGGTGTTGTAGTAACTGCTGTGACCTTGGTCCTTTATTGTGTAACTCCAGAGTGCCCCTCAGGTGTGGTGGGTAGCCTTTTATACTCTGTCTCGCAGGTACTTCCGGGTCTCCCACCACAGTGCCCCTTGTGGCGCACCATTGTAACTATACATTTAATGTACATGGACAAAACATAACAGATACATTGATCGGGGTCGCTAAACCAGGCATTACACCCATTTGCTTGGCCACCCCAACCGAAAACCGTCACACAAACAAAACTTTACTTGCGCATGTGCAGAGGCCCGCTATAGTTCCCGAGCCCAACCGAATGTTTAGGGAATGGCACTTTGGGCTAGATTTTTCCATTATTTTGGTATACAAAATGGCCACTTTTAACGCTGAAATGAGGTGTAACGCCCAGATATCGCCCATTTAGCCACAAAATGAAAACTGATGCCCATTTTTCGGATTCTTATTGCCGAGCGTTACTTTAGCCATGTACGTAACGCCAGGAAAAAAATAATACTGCCTGCCCACTTTTTGGGGGCGGAATCATCAGATTGGGCGAAGCCAACGGCCATAATATCGCCCAGCGTTACTTTCAGCACGCCGAGATTCAATAATACCGACCGTCCACTTTTTTTTGTTGTAAAGATCACATTTGCCGAAACTAACGCCCAGTATATCGCCCAGCATCACTTTCAACACCTCGCACACATCTCTCCCACAATATCATTCGCCGAAAAAAACGCTCTGGAAAAGTTGCACTGTTCTGAACTAACCACAGCTGTGTGGACGTCATTTTTCAAATCGCAGGTCGCTTCACTGAAAAGGCTGCTTCAACTTCGGGGGATTTTGGATTGGCTCTGGAGCTCGTCTCAGGTGAAGTGACTATCTGAACAGACATCTTTTCATACTGTGAACGATTGGGTTTTACTGCAGGTGTCTTTTAGTGTGGAAATTTATTGCTTGTGAACAATCGGCAGTGTACTTTTATTGGAATGGGGCCAGCCATTTCTCAGCCTGCATCGATTACTACGCAGATGCTGCAGAGTGCAAATGGCACAACGTCTAATCCACAACATTATGTGCCCAGTCTAAGACGTGCCAGACTGAGGAGGAGGTCCAGACCATACACACACCACACTTACAGGGAGAAGCGGTCTTACCTCGACTTATCCAAGAACACCTGCCTTCGGAGACTGCGCTTCCACGAAGTGGTTATCAGTGAAATATGCCAGCTCATCAGGGGAGATCTGCAGCTTGCCAGCACCTTCAGGACATCACTGTCCGTTGAGGTCAAGGTCACCACGGTACTGTCATTCTACACGTCCGGTTCCTTTCAGGCCTCCACAGTCAACATATCCCCTCTGTCTCAGCGTGCCACACATTGCTGCATTAGACAGGCCACGGAGACCCTGTACGCGCGTAGGATGGACTTTACCAGCTTCCCCATGACCACGGAGGCTCAGACTGATGGGGCTGGAGCATTCTGTCGCATTGCTAAGTTCCCCAAGGTGCAGGGAGCAATACAGTGTACTCACATCGCCATGCGGGCACCTTCTCAGGACCCAGAGGTTTTTCACAACCGAAAAGGATTTCACTCCCTGAAGGTCCAACTAGTTGTCGACCACAGCCAGATAATTATGGCAGTGAATACCAAATATCCGGGCAGCGTCGTCTCTGACATGTTTACCAGTCAGCGACAAGGACAATGCTGGATGCTTGGTTACAAACGATATGGCCTCGCCATCTGGCTGATGACCCCCTGCGTGACACCCACACCGAGGCTGAAAAGCGATACAACGAGAGCCAGAGTCACAAGCAATGTGATCCAGAAAAAAATTAGTGTGCTTAAGCAGCACTTCAGATGTCTGGACCACTCAGGAGGGAAGCTACAATACAACCCTGAGCAAGTAGCTCAATTCATGGTGGTGTGCTCCATGCTGCATAACCTGGCTATCAGGAGGGGACAAGAATTGCCAGAAGGGACTGATGGTCCACCTCAGGAGAGAGAGGAAGAGGAGGACAAGGGGCTGGACGCTGACCTCGGGCTAGACAATCAGGCTGACTATGCAACCATGCTCACGCCCCCCTCCAGACCGCAGGAAAGAGCTCGTGGTGGCTACGTAGCTGCAAGACTCTTACGTCAGGAGCTCATAAATGAGCGACTTGCCTGAAAGAACGTGGCTGTTATCGACAAAGCTGACACACTGCTGTGTGTGTGCAACTCAGGCATCAATGGTATGACACACCTTGGTGCCAGTTAAAGTTTAAGTAGGTTCAAGTTAAGTGTAATTATACCCTTTCATGTTAATGTGTGCAATGATCCAGCTATCTGAGACAATGCGTAACAAGTTATGTTGAATAAAAAACATTTAATACGACCATTGGTCTGAAATCATAAGTATCACAGGAAAAAACACCCCACCCCCACCCCACTTTTTCAAACATTGACATTAATCAAATGGTCGACATGTCCAGCAACACAGAACACAAATGCAAACCAACAGGGTGGCCCCCTCCCCCCATACATTTCAACAAATTGCATACACTGAGATGGAGATATAGCAAAGCCATCACCTGCAGACATGCACCTCACTTTCCTTCCCCCCCTCAACTTCCTCTCCCCACCTCTACCCCTTCCCCTCCTTGCTCCACGCCGCCTGGCCGAGGAGCTTCTCAGGCGGTGCCTCATTGCGGGGGATGAAGGCAGAGCCGGTGGTTGCACGGATACGGGAGCCGGGGGGGTTACCAAGGTGGGAACATTCTCAGATCCAAAAGCAGGATCTTGCTCCTGCCTCTCATGTGTCGTTGGCACCGGGGTTGCGGAACCTAGGGGTGGAGTGCCGCACTCTGGGACCACTGGGAGGCCTGTGCCACGAGTGTTCCTGGCTATCGCCTCCAGGGCCCTCGCCATCCGTGGAACATACTCCGTCATGGTGCCGGAGATGCTGGCCAGCTGTCGGGATATGCCCCCTTCTGGCCTCTGTGGTCTTGCCTTGTGACGTGCTGCTGGCTGAGCTGCAAAACACAAATGAGGTTATTAGAGGAGAAGGGGGTGCTAGGGTCACAAGGTGAGTCCAGCGCTACACACAGCATATGCACCACAAAAGCACCACTGCTGTCAAAATCATCACAGACATCACATTTCATGACTATCAACACATCCTGCATTGCAATGATTCTCATGAGGCCAGTATTATTTATAGGACAATTTTAGAAATCATCTATCATATATGATTGTTCAGATATGAGTGGGTGTGGCAACTATTGACTTTACATCACACAATGGTGTATACGTGGCATCACTTCAGGGTCTGCAGCTGCCTGCATGGCTGTCCGGGGGTTGCTCCCCACTAGCACAAGCACCCGCTCCTCAATGTCAGTGAAGTCGCTGGTGACTGGTGGCTCCCCACCCGTTCGCCTCTGCTGGGACCTATTCGTCAAGAGCTTCTTCTGTAAAAGGTAACATGACGACATGGCTTGAGATCATTGTGTGATATCATTGCTAGGTAATGTCACAGAGACTGATAACACAAATCCGACAGATGTAATCATGATTATTATGATAATTATCATTCTTTACCTAAAGACATGCACCGTGACCGCAGGCTTTGAGTACAACATTCCCGGTAAAAGTGGAAGACCTCACATCTGCTGATAGTCACTCATGACTCTTACAAATCAAATTATATAAATACATAAGTACATGTAAATAAATGTAATACTTACTCTTGCGGATCCCACAAGGTCGTTCCATCGCTTTCGGCATTGTTTGCCCTCACACACCTCATTGGTCACCGACGAGACCACCTCTGCTATCTCGGCCCATATCTTCTGGTAGGCCTTTGGGGTGGGCTTCCCACGCTCTCCCTGTGTCAAATCACCCCAGCGTGACTGGACGTCCTGCAGGAGGGAGGCATGAGCCTCTTCCGAGAACCTCCTCGCCCCTTTTGCGCCCTCCAATGTGCTCCTCTCCCAGCTCACTGCTCTCGCCAGCGTCAGTCTCCACAGCGTGCTGTGTCACCTCCTCCACTCCCTCCATTATAGGGACCAAATTCGGGAAAATATCTGGCTGGTAACAACTAAGTTTTTTTGCACAATTTGCTATAAAGCTCGAAACTCGCCCTCCTTCCTCCCAAAGCAGCCACACCACACCCACACACGCCTTCACTCCCTCTCAGCTCCCTCTCTCTGTCTTCTCTTATGCACATGTAATGATGACCTCCTGAATCGCGAGAATCGAGCGTTGCCATACCATTGCGAAGGACGGCAACACCTTACGGCAGAAGGTCGGAGAGATTTAACGCTAACGTCCATTTCAGATCGCTCGCGGTAACGCCCAATTTTTAAAATGGAGACTAGGGGCTTTGAAAATGGGTGACAAGCCGGCGATCTGAAACCCCATTTTTATTGCCCATGCCAGAAATAACGCCCATTTTTGGGAGATCTGCACAAAAATGTAAAATCTAGTCCTCTAAGTTTGCGCATGCGCAGTTCCACCTATCCACTTTGAGCAAAGCGGGAAAATGGAGGAGCACGTAGGATGCCAAAGAGCATGCCGCTTCTGAGCCACGGACGCTGAGGCACTAATACAGGCTAGAGAGGAGGTGGCCTGCCTTGAATCTTGCTGGAGGAAGGAGGCCCGTGCCAAGAGTGTTTCGGAGGCTATGGAGGGAGATAGCACAGGAGGTGTCTGCGACGGTGCCTCGAACTGCAACCCAATGTCACAAGAAGTTTACCAACCTCACGAGGGTCGACAGGGTGAGTAACCTTTACATTAATGCATCACTGCCATGTTTGCAAGATCACTGTCTCAGACAATGAAAAGTCTTTGACAGAGCTGCCCTTTCTCTATGTCTTGCAGGCCATGGTGTGGGTTGGTGAAGCCACCTGAAAGCTGGAAGCTCAGTTCACCAGCTATGCCCTGCACATTCAGCCGGCGCAGACTCTCTTGTCACCTATTCATTCTCACCCTCCTTGCACTCCCCTGTGACTCCTGATATGCATTTATCAAACGTCACCCTGAGCCGCAATCCTCGGTGGCGCTCACCTTCTCCCAGTCTTCCCACATGCTCAGTGCAATGCCACATCGATTATAATTCACATCTTGACACTTGCAGACAGTCGCAGCTACTCTACGATGGAAGACACATGTGCCACACGATGAGCTGCAGACTCACTCCTCACACCTCCTTGTTTTTATTGCAGGCGAAATTGGCCGGAGAAGCAGCGCACCGGAGGTGGGGCACCTGATCTGCAAGATCTCACAGGTCGAGGAGCGAGTGTCTGCCCTCCTGAGCACACCAGTTGGCACGGTGGCGAGGCACAGCCCCCCATGGAGAGTGGCAGTATGTGAATGATATTTGCGACATCTGTGAGTTCCGTGACCCACTGATATCAAATGGCTATCCCCTTTACATTTACATGTCCAATGCCACCTTCCTCTTATCTCCCTGCGCCCTCCCCTGCGGCTGACCGCACGTCTGTTGCTTTGAAGCAAATACATTACACTCAGGAAGCCCCCAATCCTGCCAGTCCCACATGCCCGCCCATTCTGGCTCTCCATGCTCATTGGGAACGTTATGAAGTCCATTCTGCAGTCCAAGTCAATATTGGCCCAGGACACTGGGGAGAACTCCCCTGCTCTTCTTAATATAATGGGCAAGGGACCTTTCATGTCAACCTGAGACGAGAGTGCTATCACTGAGCCACGACTGACACTATGTTAATGTAGGGTTACTATTCCTGCACTAGCGTTCCTGATATATGAGGAGTTTAATAGCTGTGTTATTAATGCCCGGGATCTGCTAGCAGTCTCAGGTTTAAGAATAATGTACCTTGTAATGCAGAAGTGAAGGGAGTATATCGCAACCAGAATTCTGTGTGTGTTTAACACCGGGACACACAATTTGATTTTATTGCGCGGTTTATTTTTATCATTAATCAGCAAGGGCAAGATATTTCAACGTAAAAACCGCAAACTGTAACGGTAGCATAGTGACAACGTTATTGGACGAGTAATCCATGAGGTCTGGGCTAATGATCCTGGAAACATGAGTTCAAATCCCACCATGGCAGCTGGGAAATTTAAATTCAGTTAATTAAATAAATCCAGAATAAAAAGCTATAGGGGGTGAAATTAGGGTCATATGCGCAAATTACTTTGCGACCGGGTGCGGCGTCACGAACGACTCCCGCTAAATTCGGCGGGTGTTTAGCGGGGACACTACAGTGTGGCCTCGCTATTCCCATCGTGTCAATCACAGATCAGGCCATCTCTGATCACGTCATCATATTGTTCTCCCCCCACATACCCCTTCCACCCTCCCCAACCCTACCTCCTTCTGTGACCGCCCCTCAAAAAAACTCTCTCCCGACTCTCTACAACTGCACTTCTGATCTCCCAACTGTCCAGCCTTTGGCCCTTCACTCACCATGACATCTCTGCAGCTACCAATCTGCTCAATCACAACCTCAACATCACCTTTGATGCCCCAGTCCCTGCTAAAACAATAGCTCTCACCCTGTCCGTTCCCCCTGGTACAGCCCTGATCTTCGCTCTCTGAAGTCCAAGGGATGCAGACTTCCAACAGTTAAGGCGGACAACTGGTTTCGCCATTCACCGCCAGATCTGGATGGACCACATAAACCAGATCTGGATGGACTACATGGACCACATAATTCTGGAATGTAAAGCTAAACCCCAGCTTCTATTCTCCGCTGCTAAACTTCTTTTAAAACCCCTCTCCCCAGTCTCCACCCTCACCTCTGACAATAAGTGTGAGGAGCTCATGGACATCTTTGTCTCTAAAATTGTGACCATCCGTTAGGCTGCCTCTTCCCTTCCTTCCCCGAGCCCACCGGGCCAAGCTTCCTCTAAGGAAGGCCCCTGCCCGAGCCCTGACCTCACACCTTTCTCCAGTTTCTCTCAGATCTCCCCTCATCACCATTACGAGCTCATCCTGTCCATGAGACCAACTTCCTGCTGCCTTGACCCTATTCCCACCAAACTGCTGACCACCCAACTTCCTTTTCTGGCTCCCATGTTAGCTGACACTGTTAACGGTTCACTCTCCTCAGGTACTGTCCCCCTCCCCCTCAAATCTGCTGTCATCACCCCTCTCCTCAGATAACCAACCCTCGACCCCTCCGTCCTTGCAAACTACCGCCCCAACTCCAACCTCCCTTTCCTCTCCAAAGTCCTTAAACATGTTGTCGTCCCCCAAATCCGTGACCATCTTTCCCGCAATTCCATCTTCGAATCCCTCGATTCCGGTTTCCGCGCCTGCCACAGTACCAAAACTTCCTTCTTGACTTGTCTGCAGCCTTTGACACGGTTGACCACTCTCTCCTTCTCCAACGCCTCTCCACCATCGTCCAGCTGGGTGGGACTGCACGCGCCTGGTTCCATTCTTATCTCTCTAATCGTCGCCAGAGAATCACCAGCAATGGTTTCTCTTCCCGCCCCCGCATCGTTACCTCTGGTGTCCCCCAAGGATCTATCCTTAGCCCCCACCTATTTCTCATCTACATGTTGCTCCTTGACAACATCATCCGAAAACACAGCATCAGCTTCTACATGTACGCTGATGACACCCAGCTCTACCTCACCAACACTTCTCTCGACCCCGCCACAGTCTCTAAATTGTCAGTTTGTCCGACATCCAGTTCTGGATGAGCAGAAATTTTCTCCAATTAAATATTGGGAAGACCGAAGCCTTTGATTTTGGTGCCCACCAAAAACTGCCTTGGTTAGCCACCGATTCCATCCCTCTCCCCAACTTCTGACTGAGGTTGAAACAGACTATTCCCAACCTTGGTGTTATAATTGACGCTGAAATGAGCACCCGACCACATATCCATAGTGTAACATTGCCCCTCTGCGCCCCTGCCTCAGCTCATCTGCTGCTAAAGCCCTCATCCATGCTTTTGTTACCTCTAGACTTGACTATTCCAAAGCACTCCTGACTGGCCTCCCACATTCTACCCTATGTAAAGTAGGGATAATCCAAAACTCGGCTGCCCATGTCCGAACTTGCATCAAGTCCCGCTCACCCATCACCCGCTGTGATCGCTGACCTACATTGGCTTCCGGTCCAGCAACGCCTCGATTTCAAAATTCTCATCCTTAAGTTCAAGTCCTCCATGGCCTCAACCCTCGCTATCTCTGTAATCTCTGCCAGCCCCACAACCCCGCCCCCCCTCCGCACTGAGATGTCTGCGCTCCTCTAATTCTGCCCTCTTTAGCATCCCTGATTATAATCGCTCAACCATTAGTGGCCGTGCCTTCTGTTGCCTGGGCCCTAAGCTCTGGAACTCCCGGCCTAAACCTCTCCGACTCTCTCTCTCCCTTACCTCCTTCAAGACGCTACTTAAAACATACCTCTCTGATCAAGCTTTTGTACACCTGTGCTCATTTCTACTTATGCGGCTTGGTGTCAAATTTTTATATCTCATAATACTCCTGTGAAGCATCTTGGGACTCTCAAAGAGCCTGCACAGGCACGCTGGGCCGAATGGCCTCCTGCTGTGCTGTAAGATTCTATGAGTCTAACTCACAATTCTGCGTTTCAGAGAGATTGCAAAGATAAAACCGACAACACCCAGTTCTGTGTGCAGGAAAACTTAGATTGTATCGCTCAGCGCTCGCTGTAAACCTCTCAACCTGTACCTCCCGAGCACAGGGCCACAGTTCTCCCCTCTACCCCCTCAAAACTTCCGACAATCAGGGGTGCACACTCAACCCAAAGAAAGCAAGAAAGAAAGACTGACTTGCATTTATATATGACCTTGCCTTTCATGAACTCAGGCCGTCCCAAAGCGCTTTACAGCTGATGAAGTACTTTTTGAGGTGTAGTCACTGTTGTAATATAGGAAACTCTTCCTCAGTACTGTCCCTCCGACAATGTAATGCTCCCTCAGCACTGCTCCTCTGACAGTGCAGCGTTCCCACAGGACGGGCCTTCCGACAGTGTGGCACCCCTCAGTACTGCCCCTCCAACAGTGCAGCACTCCCTCATGAAGGAGGTGCAAAATTCACAAGAACCCCCTTAGTGTTTGGACTCATTCGAAAGGAAATTTAATTTGGGACTATCTACCGAAAAGTTTGGAACTCTAAAGTGCTAATGGAAGAAACGACGAACTTTAATAGAATTTTGTATTTTTAAAACACAAATTCAAGGCCTAAGGAACTAGCAGGAGACAGTCTGATTGAGTGAGGCTACCTGGGTGTGAGGACTAAGTTAACCTGTCTGGAGGAATGAGTATTCGAGAATCCTTCTCGACAAGAGACATTAACATCACAAGATCATCCAGACTTAGCTTCCCATCAACATGGGTCTGGAAAACCATTTCAGCATATCCATCACAAAGAGGCCCAATCCAGCCTGTATGCGAAAACTAAGCACAAAAGGACGTTGCAATTACCAAACTAATATTTCCATCAAGAAACAGTTTTCGAACATCAACTCATCCAAAACATGTAAACTTTTAACGAGCCTGCCAAAATATTACAAAGAGCCAAGCCCGCCAAATTTTTCAAAGGATTCTGAACAGATTGGGCGCCAAGATTAGAAGCACTGAAATCATATAACTGGCCCGTTTCCAACAGAGGGTATGACATACTTGGCTATACAACCGAGACCATACTTGTGTCATCAAGACAAGGAGAGAAACCAACGCGATAGTTGTAAACTAACTTCTCCAGCCTCGAAGTCCTGGAGTCCTGAAGGAAGGAAGAACATCACCATCGTGGCAGCCACCGACCACAACCAACATGATGTCAACGGAAAACCACCGCGATCGACCAAACTCGAACCAAAACTCCAAACGGGACAAAACAGAAGAATCGAAAAGTTTCCACTCTACAATCTAATCCTGACCTACCAACGGGTAAAACATTACCTAAAAGACTGTAGAAACCTATTTCTAACAAAGAAAACAGGGTACTTACCCCATAGATCCAAAACACACCTTACCGCATCAGCGGACTCAACCCAATTGAAGATTGCGCAGCAAGAAGTCTTCTCCGACGTTCAGGGTACGGCAAGCAGACCCTACTGCATCCAGCGAACCCCAAAACCGCGATCTACCGCTAACGGTCAAAAAGGATTGGTAAGCATAGTCCCTGCCTGTCCTGGAGTCCAACCTAGCTAGAATTACGTATTGGTGGGACGTGTAATTCTACTGTGACCCCCTTTCAATGTAATGTTTTGTTCTCTATTAGAATCATCATAAACTATTGTAACCCCCTCTGAGTGTGTAAGGTATTGTTCTTTAATAAGTTTGAATAAGTTTTGACATTGTACTTTCTTACTAGAGTAATTATAAATTTGTAATTTATTGACTGTAATAAAATCAAAGTTCTTTTGCATCAAACCAGAGTCCTTTGCACTTTCTCACCTCCCCCAAATAAATCCAGAGTCTAGAACCCAAGGGAGTGGGAGCGATTCGAACCGCTCAAGTTGGTCAGAAGGGAACCTGACCCCCTCATAGAGACCACCCCCTTGCACCCAGTGGTGCCCCTCTGACAGTGCGGCACTCCCTCAGTACTGCCCCTCTGACAGTGCGGCACTCCCTCAGTACTGCCCCTCCAACAATGTGGCGCTCCCTCAGTACTGTCCCTCCGATAGTGCGGCGCTCCCTCAGTACTGTCCCTCTGACAGTGCGGCACTCCCTCAGTACTGCCCCTCTGACAGTGCGGCACTCCCTCAGTACTGCCCCTCTGACAGTGCGGCACTCGCTCAGTACTGTCCCTCCGATAGTGCGGCGCTCCCTCAGTACTGTCCCTCAGTACTGCCTCTCCAACAGTGTGTCACTCTCTGAGTAGTATCCCAGGAGTGTTGGTCTGGATCATGTGTTCAAGTCTCTGGAGTGGGACTTGAACACACAACCTTCTGACTCAGAGGCGAGAGAATACCGACTAAGCCACAGATGACACTGTGGGAAGTGCGGCAGCCAATATGCGCACAGCAAGCTCCCACAAACAGCAATGTGATAATGACCAGATAAACCGTCTTTGTTATGTCGATTGAGGGATAAATATTGGCCTGAACACTGGGGATAACTCCCCTGCTCTTTTTCGAAATAGTGCCATGGGATTTTTTACGTCTACCTGAGAGAACAGACAGGGCCTCGGTTTAACGTCTCATCCGAAAGACAGCACCTCAGCACTGCACAGTGATTTTTGCACGCAAGGCTCTGGATTTGGAAATGAATCCACAACCTTCTGACTCAGAATCGAGTGTGCTACCCACTGAGCCATTGCTGACACATTATATTAATGCACCAATGCCATGATTTCACACTCACTGTCTCACACAATGTAGTCTTTGCCGTACCTGCCCCTTCCCTATGTGCTCCAGGTATGAGTTGGTCAAGCCACCTGAAAAGTTCACCAGCCATGCCCTGTGCATGCAAGCGCGGTGCCCCTTCTTGTTCCCGACTCAGTCTCACCCCTCCTCGCCCTACCCTTTCATTCTTGATATGCTTTTGGCAAACGTCACCCTGAACCGCAATCCTAGGTGGCTCTCACCTCATCCCACGCTTCCCACATGCTGTGTGCGTAGCAATGCAGATTATTATGGAGATCTTTACACCTCAGACACTCGGAGCTACTCTACTCTGGAAGGCACATGTGCCACATGATGAACTGCACACACACTCACACTTGTTCTTTTTCTTATTGCAGGCAAAATTGACACAGAACCGCCGGGAGCAGCAGCACCGGAGATGGCGAGCCTGATCTACAATAACTCACTCAGGTCGAGGAGCAACTGTCTGCCCTCCTGGGCACACCTATGGAGAGTTGCTGTATGTGAATGGCGTTTGCGACTTCTTTGAGTTTCGTGATCCACTGATATCAAATGGCCAACTCCCTTTACATATACATGTCCAATGCCACCTTCCTCTTTTCTCCCTGCGCCCTCCCCTGCGTCTGACCGCACGTCTGTTGCTTTATGCTGACAGATGATCAGCCAGAAGCGGGGCGGCCTGCCCCTGATGCTTCTACATCGTGCGACGGGGGAGATGACGAGGGAGGGGACGACAGTTTGAACACAGAACGGGACACTCTGTCAGTCCCACTGAGAGGGGACACCACATCGTTGGAGGAGCCTAATTTTATGGGGTTTGAGAAGTCTGAGGCTCCTGGCCCCAGTGGCTTACAGCAACGCCCAGTGGGAGGAGAAGCTCGGAGGCCAGCTCCCCAGAGGGTGATTGACCCAGGAGTCCTGCTAACAGACAGGCAGAGGTGGACCTGGACTTGGTGGCTCTATCGACGGAGACCAGCCAAATGTACTTCGTGATTATTGGCAGGAACTTGCAGACTGCTGCGTTTCAGGCTCAGTGTGCTCTGAGTCAGTCTCAGTGTAATGCCATGCAATCACTGACTGCTGTCTCCTCTCTGTGTTGCCCACAGCCCGACGGGGAAGTGATAGTGCAGAAGCAGGCCGGCAAGTTGTGCTCACACATCGTGCTCAGGATGCTGAGGCTCTGCCCCGTGCAAGTGGTAGTGGGACCCTGGAAATGGAAGGTGCTGTCCTTCCTCAAGAAGACAGTATGCCGCCTTTGCACCTGAGCCATTACAGACTGGTGTTCCTCCTGGTGTGCCTGGCCATTCGGGGCTTCGCCATGCTCCTGTTTCTCGTTCTCCTCCTCCCGATGTGAGGCTGCAGGTCTCATATCTCTCTCAGCACTTTCTCGCGGAAGCGCATCCTTCGCGCACACAGCTCCTCAGAGAGCTGGAGGTATGAGCGTTGCTGCCTGCAAACTAGTGGTGGGGTAAGGCCTCCTGTCCTGTGGCCTCTCCTCATTCGTGGCCCTGCATGGCCAACAGCTCTTGTATCTTCACGCAGCCTAACCAGAGCATGGAGTAGGCATGCTAGAGAACTAGTAATGCACCCATTAAATTATTTCATTCAAGCTGTAAATACCCTGTAATGGCAGATCATTGTTCAGATTTAAAGTCAGGGGCTCCTTGAACCCTCGGTGTAATGTGTGCACCGGTGAGTGTGCTCACAGATTTGGAGAACTGTTGCATTGTGAGTTGCTTAGCCAGTCACGTGATGTTCACAAGACTCAACAAAATCTGAGCCAGTTGGGTTCAGGGATCCACGATGAGGCAGGTGAATGTGAGCCTGGTGGATGAACTGGTAATGTGTAGTCTGATTCTTAAATCTATTTCTCAATAGCAATGTGTTCCTATGCATACTTCAGCAAGAACCCATGAAGCAAATACATTACATTCAGGAAGCCTGGGATCCTGCCAGTCCCACATGCCCACCCATTCTGGCTCTCTCTGCTCATTGGTAACATTATAAAGTCTATTCTGTAGTCCCAAGTCAAGATTGGCCCAGGATGCCGGGAGAACTCCCCTGCTCTTCTTAAAATAATAGGCCTGGGATCTTTCATGTCAACCTGAGGTGAGAGTGCTATCACTGAGCCACGACTGACACTATGTTAATGTAGGGTTAGTATTCCTGAACTAGCGTTCCTGATATCTGAGGAGTTTAATAGCTGTGTTATTAATGCCCGAGATCTGCTAGCAGTCTAAGGTTTAAGAATAATGTACCTCGTAATGCAGAAGTGAAGGGAGTATATCGCAACCAGAATTCTGTGTGTGTTTTACACCGGGACACACAATCTGATTTTATTGGGCTGCTTATTTTTATCACTAATCAGCAAGGGCAAGATATTTCAACGTAAAAACCGCAAACTGTAACGGTTGCATAGTGACAACGTTATTAGATGAGTAATCCATGAGGTCTGGGCTAATGATGCTGGAAACATGAGTTCAAATCCCACCATGGCAGCTGGGAAATTTAAATTCAGTTAATTAAATAAATCCAGAATAAAAAGCTATAGGGGGTGAAATTAGGGTCATATGCGCAAATGACTTTGCGACCGGGTGCGGCGTCGCTAACGACTCCCGCTAAATTCGGCGGGAGTTTAGCGGGGACATTACAGCGTGGCCTTGCTACTCCCATCGTGTCAATCGCAGATCAGTCCATCTCTGACCACTCCTCTCCTCCCACATACCCCTTCCACCCTCCCCAACCCTACCTCCTTCTGTGACCGCCGCTCGAAAAAACTCTCTCCCGACACTCTACAACTGCACTTATGATCTCCCAAATGTCCAGCCTTTGGCCCTCCGATCTGTTCAATCACACCCTCACCACTACCTTTGATGCCCGAGTCCCTGTTAAAACAATAGCTCTCACCCTGTCCGTTCCCCCTGGTACAGCCCTGATCTTCGCTCTCTTAAGTCCAAGGATGCAGACTTCAATGGATATGGCGGACAACTGCTTTAGCCATTCACCGCCAGATCTGGCTGAACCATATAAACCACTCTCGGGTCCTGTTCTCATCTCCCAAAATCGCACACTATTCCAGAATCATTCTGGAATGTAAAGCTAAACCCCAGCTTCTATTCGCCACTGCTAACCGTCTTTTAAAACCCCTCTCCCCAGTCTCCAACCTCAACTCTGACAATAAGTGTGAGGAGCTCATGTGCATCATTGTCTCTAAAATTGTGACCATCCGTTCTGCTCCTCTGACAGTGCGGCGCTCCCTCAGTAATGTCCCTCCGACAGTGCGGCACTCCCTCAGTACTGACCCTCTGACAGTGCGGCGCTCCCTCAGTACTGTCCCTCCGACAGTGCGACACTCCCTCAGTACTGTCCCTCTGACAGTGCGACACTCCCTCAGTAATGTCCCTCCGACAGTGCGGCACTCCCTCAGTACTGAACCTCTGACAGTGCGGCGCTCCCTCAGTACTGTCCCTCCGACAGTGCGACACTCCCTCAGTACTGTCCCTCCGACAGTGCGGCGCTCCCTCAGTACTGCCCTACCGACAGTGCGGCGCTCCCTCAGTACTGCCCCTCTGACAGTGAGGCACTCCCTCAGTACTGTCCCTCTGACAGTACGACACTCCCTCAGTACTGCCCCTCCGACAGTGCGGCACTCCCTCAGTACTGTCCCTCTGACAGTGCGGAGCTCCCTCAGTACTGTCCCTCCGACAGTGCGTCACTCTCTGAGTACTACACCGGGAGTGTCGGTCTGGATCATGTGCTCAAGTCTCTGGAGTGGGTCTTGAACACACAACCTTCTGACAGAGGCGAGAGAGAGACACTGACTAAGCCACAGGTGACACTGTGGGAAGCGCGGCAGCCAATATGCGCACAGCAAGCTCCCACAAACAGCAATGTGATAATGGCCAGATAAAGTGTCTGTGTTATGTCGATTGAGGGATAAATATTAGCCTGAACACTGGGGATAACTCTCTTGCTGCTCTTCGAAATAGTGCCAAGGGATTTTTTACGTCCACCTGAGAGAGCAGATAGGGCCTCCTTTTAACGTCTCATCCGAAAGACAGCACCTCAGCACTGCACAGGGATTTTTGCACTCAAGGCTCTGGAGTGGGAATTGAATCCACAACCTTCTGACTCAGAATCGAGTGTGCTACCCACTGAGCCATTGCTGACACATTATATTAATGCACCAATGCCATGATTTCACACTCACTGTCTCACACAATGTAGCCTTTGCCGTACCTGCCCCTTCCCTATGTGTTCCAGGTATAGGTTGGTCAAGCCACCTGAAAAGTGAAGTCTCAGTTCACCAGCCATGCCCTGAGCATACAAGCGCCGCGACCCTTCTTGTTCCCTACTCAGTCTCACCCCTCCTCGCCCTACCCTTTCATTCTTGATATGCTTTTGGCAAACGTCACTCTGAGACTGCAATCCTACGTGGCTCTCACCTCATCCCACCCTTCCCACATGCTGTGAGCGTAACAATGCATATTATTATGGACATCTTTACACTTTCAGACACTCGGAGCTACTCTACTATGGAAGGCACATGTGCCACATTGTTGAGTATGGAAGAACTCCACAAGACTGAGTACTGTGAGCTAAAACTGATGTGACCTTAGTCTCTTTAATACAACTCCAGAGTGCCTAAGCAGCATGGCAGACAACCTTTTATACTCCCTTGCACGAGGTGTGCAGGTGATCCTTGGGCCTCCAACAGTTGCACCCTAAGGTGGCAAGTCTTACACAGTTACAATGTTTACATACATAACATCACTCCCCCCCAAAGTCGTTGATACAAATGATTTACAAGTTGAGACGATCCAGTGCACTACGCTCACTGGTTGATCGTCTGAGTTCAAACTCTGGCGTGTGTGAGTTGGTCGGACTATTGCTGCACTGCGGCACGGCTGGTCTGACAGGAGTGTTGGGAATGGTGGGTTCATCCTCTTGATTGACAGCGAGGTCGATTGCTGGTTGTGTGTGTGTTGGTGGATCGATGATGGTGATTTCCTCTTCAGGTTGTTCCTGGTTGTCAGTGAACCGCAGTTTGGTCTGATCCAAATGCTTTCTGCACGTTTGTCCATTCAATAGTTTGACGATAAACACTCTATTCCCCTCCTTGGCCGAGACAGTGCCAGTGACCCCTTTAGGACCATGACCTTAATTCAGGACAAACACAGGGTCGTTAACATCAATGTCACGTGATACAGCCGCGCGATCGTGGTCCATGTTTTGTCAGTGACGTTGGGTTTCCACATGATCATTTGGATCCGGGTGGATTAGGGAGAGCCCGGTTTTGAGTGCTATCTTCATTAACAATTCTGCAGGGGGAACCCCAGTGAGCGAGTGGGGTTGCGCCCAGTAGCTGAACAGAACCCGAGATAAGCGGGTTTGCAAGTCGCCTTCCAACAAGCATTTCAAGCTCTGCTTGATTGTTTGCACTGCTCGTTGCACTTGACCGTTGGATACAGGCTTAAACGGGGCAGACCTGACGTGCTTGATGCCATTGTGGGTCATAAATCTGTTGAATTTCGAGCTGGTGAAACATGGTCCATTGTCACTGACAAGGACGTCGGGAAAGCCATGGGTGGTGAACATAGCCTGGAGGCTTTCAATGGTGGCAGTGAATGTGCTGGATGACATGATTATGCATTCAATCCATTTCGAGTAAGCGTCCACTACAACTAAAAACATCTTTCCTAGAAAGAGGCCAGCAAAATCTACGTGGATCCTGGACCACGGTTTGGAGGGTCATGACCACAGACTCAATGGAGCCTCCCTTAGTGCATTGCTCAATTGTGAGCACGTGTTGCACCGGTGTACACATGTCTCTCAGTCCGAGTCAATGCCGGGCCACCAAACATGCGACCTGGCTATAGCCTTCATCATGACTATGCCTGGGTGGGAATTGTATAGCTCGCGTATAAATGTTTCCCTGCCTTTTTTTTGGCAAAACCACACGATTACCACATAAGAGACAATCCGACTCGATGGACATTTCATCTTTCCGTCGGTGAAACAACTTAATTTCATTTTGCATTTCCCCGGGAACGGCCGACCAGCTCCCATTGAGCAGCTTTTTACAAGTGATAGCACAGGATCCTGGCTGGTCCAGGTCCTGATCTGGCGAGCAGTGACGGGTGACCCCTCGCTCTCAAAAGCATCCATGACCAGAAGCAAGTCTGCGGGCTGCGCCATTTCCACCCCGGGAATGGGCAATGGTAGTCGACTGAGGGCATCAGCACAGTTCTCCGTGCCTGGCCTGTGGTGGATAACATAATCATAGGCGGACAATGTTAGTGCCCATCTTTGGATACGGGACGAAGCATTGGTGTTTATCCCTTTGCTTTCTGAAAACAGCGAAATGAGCGGATTGTGGTCAGTTTCAAGCTCAAACCGAAGTCGACATACTGGTGCATTTTCTTAACCACATATATGCATGCTAACGCCTTTCTCGACCATACTGTAGGCTCTTTCAGCTTTAGACAGATTTCTAGACGCTTATGCAACCGGTTGAAGTTTACCTACTACATTGGTTTGCTGTAACACACAACCAACCCTATACGAAGATGCATCACAAGCTAGCACTAATCGTTTACACGGGTCATACAGTACAAGTAACTTATTGGAGCAAAGTAGGTTTCTAGCCTTTTCAAAGGCTGTCTCTTGAGATTTACCCCAAACCCAGTCGTCACCCTTACGTAGCAACATGTGCAACGGTTCTAGCAAAGTGCTTAACCCGGGTAGAAAGTTATCAAAATAGTTGAGGAGTCCCAGGAACGAACACAGCTCTGCCATATTCTGTGGTCTGGGTGCATTCTTGATGGCCTCTGTCTTTGAATCCGTGGGTCTGATTATGTCCTTAGATGCTCTAACAATGATTCCACGAGGCAGGGTGTTGTCCTTGAACTGTAGGGACCTTAGTCCTTTATTAGTTAACTCCAGAATGAGGATCACAATCTGGTGGTCTGCCTTTTATACGAGGCCAGGCACACCTGTACCAGTAACCTATGAGTCTCCCACTGCTGTGCCCTCTGGTGGCACACCTTGATATAGTACCAACAGTGGCCATGTAAGATACATGACATCACTCCCCCCTGAACTCTCAGTGCAAATTGCCTCTGCATTAACTGTGCTCTGGGCTTAGCTCTATATGGGTTCTGTCTGGTCGACCTCTGGCGGGCCGGCTCAACCTTGGGTGGGCAGTTGGTGCAGTAGCGTGCTGGAGGTTGCTGTTTGTGTGTGTGTTCCTGACCACTCCATTTCCCTCCCCCACCCGCCCCCCCCTGCCCCCCCGACGTTGGTGTGGAGGGGGCTCCTGACATTCGTGTACATTCAAGTTCAGGTAAGTGGGTTTTGCATTTTTTTGTGTGCGGTTCCGTGGTGCGACAAGAACGTTAGATGCCTTGTCGATGCGGTGACCGGAGCGTGAGGACAAGCTAGTTCTGGAGCTGCTGGGTGGCGTCCCTGCAGTCTGGTGCCGACTCAGTGCCCAGTGCTGGCAGTGGGAAGCCGGTTGGCTCGCGTAGCCTGCTCTCAGGGCTGTTGCCGTGGTCCCTAGCGTCAGGCAGGTTCACAGATGTCTGTGACCCCCACCGCCGACCTTACTTTACGTCCTGGGTCCCAGCTGATCCCTGAGGAGCTGTCGTCTAGCAGTGCACAGGGAACCGCTGACTCGCTGGCCTGAGCGTCGCTTGGTTTGAGATGGTGCTTGTTTCCTCTGGGGAAACAGTGGCGGGTGACCCTACTTCTAAGCGTATGGCCTTGGTGCAGTCTGCTCCTTCAGGCTTGTGGCAGTAGGTGCCATCGGTTGCCTGAGAGACGGAGCCGACCCAAGGCATGATATCACCACCGTTGCCGTTGCCCTGCTGAGGTCACTTGCTTCGCAGCTCGTGTATGTTGGCTGCTTATGGCCACACTTCGTGGTACATGACCCTGGTCGCTGGGACAGCATTGGGTAGCTCGCTGGACCTGTGTGTACCCGATGGGTGTCTGCCCGCTACATTAGTTGCGTGCAGATGGACAATCTGGGGGTCCGATCACGATCGCGCAATTTTCCTCGCTGGTTGCATATGCACAGTTCAAATCATCAATTGGACATTGTACATAATCGCGCGACATTTCCTCGCTGGTTGCATGTATACAATTCCGATTTTCAGTTATGCATTTTACATGGTCAGTTACACACTTTACATAATCTGTTGCACCTTTAGCCTCTAACTTACAATTCTTGTTACATTGCTTAAATGTTTGAAACTGTCCCTTTAATTGTAGTTGGTTGCAGGCCTCCTTTACGAGAGCCTTGCTTGCGTTACCCCAATCCGCTTCTCCGTTTGGTGCCACGTGTTTCTCCATCAGAGCTGCACTTCGTGGTCTGGCCGCCGCCATCTTTGTCTTCAGCGCAGCACCTCGTGGTTCGGGCGCCATCTTTTCTTCGTCCACGGTGTCGACTGCGGTGATCCGCTTCTCCCCGGGTTCTGCCTCCGCAGTTGGGAAGTCGCTGCTGGATCCGATTTTCTCCCTCCTGAGTCCTGCCACTGGAGCCTGGAAGGTGCATCCGGGTCGTCTCAGCTGGATCATCTCCACGCAGTCGTGCTGAGCGGTCTATGTCTTGGGTACCGTGCTGGTCAGCTCACTGTTGCCGGGTCCACCCTCAGGTGAGGGCTTGCTTTGCCTCTGAGCGCAGAGGGCTTCGATCGCTGGAGGGTTGAAGTTTTCCCACTTCCAATGGATCTTCTCCATTCACCTTCTGCCGAGCAGCGTTGGTCCATCACCTGCAACAATCCACAGAGGTAACTTGCGCACCGCGCCATCATGGAGTACCTTTACATTCACACTACCAACTACTGGGATGATTTCATTGGTGTAGATGCGCAGTTTTGCCTGAACCGGGGCCAACTCGGGTCATTCAGCCGGATTGTCCCATAACCTCTCAAAGGCTCCTTGATTCATCACTGACTGGCTCGCCCCCGTGTCCACTTCCATGAAGACTTGACTTCCCTCGATCTCGACTTCCATCTTCAGCGGGGAGCACTCGGTGGTGCAGGTAAACATGCTGTGTACCTCCCCATGGGACTGGGCTGCCTCTCTGTCGAACAATTAATAATCCACGTTGGATTCATGGCCATCTGCGGACTCCTCATCTACACAGTGAGTTCTATTTCTCTTACACATTCGCTGGAGGTGGCCCTTTGTGCTGCAGCCTTTGCAAACAGTCTTTAAATCGGCACTGGTGAGCACTGTGATTCCCTCCGCAACGCCAGCATGGTGGTACTCGATGAACCCCCCTCGGCGGACTCTGAGTTGAGGGACTCGGGGCCTGTTCTAATTTCCCTGGGGGGATTCGCGCTCTACAGTCCAGCTCCTTAACGGCGCCACTCTGTGCACAGTACCTGCCGGGTTTGAGTCCAGAGGGTGAGACATCTGCTTAGAGCCGCAGGTCGAGGTCATGAACGGCTGGCTCGCAGAGATGGCCTGCTGCAGTGTGACTGTGGTATCTGCCGACAGTAGCTTGTGAAGAAGGCATTCATGGCCAATTCCAATGACAAAAATGTCCCACGGCGCTTCGTTGAGGTGGGTGCGGAACTCGCACGGTGCCACCAGCCTCCTGAAGTCTGCAGCGTGCTTCGCAACTTCCTAGCCTTCGGGCCATCGGCGGGTATAGAACCGGTGTCTGGCTGTGAGGATGCTCTCTTTGGGCTTGAGTTGCTCCTGGATCAGGGTTACGAGCTCCTTGAACGACTTGGTCGTTGTCTTCGCTGGTGCCAGCAAGTCCCTGACGAGGCCATAGACGTTGGTCCCACAACTGGTGAGCAGGATAGCGTGGCACTTTTCAGCCAGTGCGGCCGGGTCATTTCCTGCCAGGTTGTTGGCTGTGAAAAAGTGTTCTAGCCTCTCCACAAAGGCGCCACAATCATCACCGTCAGCGAACTGCTGCAACGTACCAAGGGTAGCCATTTCCACGTGAAAGTTCGTAATCTCGTCGCCAGTTATTGTGTCCTTAGATGCTCTAACAATGATTCCACGAGGCAGGGTGTTGTACTTGAACTGTAGTGACCTTAGTCCTTTGTTAGTTAACTCCAGAGTGAGGATCACACCTGGTGGCCAGCCTTTTATTTTAGGCCAGGCACACCTGTACCAGTAACCTATGAGTCTCCCACTGCTGTGCCCTCTGGTGGCACCCCTTGATATAGTACCAACAGTGGCCATGTAAGACACATGACAGGTCTGATGCCATCTGCCGCAATCTTTCTCTCCAAAAATCCGATCTCTGGCGCCAAGAAAACACAATTGGAGTGTTTCAGCCTGAGTCCCACTCTATCTAGTCGACTTAGAACCTCTTCCAGGTTGTGCAGCTATTCGGTGGTATCACGACTGGTGATCAGGATGTCGTCTTGAAACACATCGGTGCGCGGAACTTAATTGCAGTTGACTCTCCATGTTCCTCTGGAAGATGGCAGAATCGCAAAAGGGCACCTGTGGTATATAAACAGTCCTTTGTGCGTATTGATGCACATCAAACTTTTCGAAGATTCAGCCAGCTCCTGTGTCATGTAGGCAGAGGTTAGGTCCAACTTGGTGAACGACTTCCCCCCTGCTAACGTTGCGAACAGGTCATCCGCCTTGGGTAGCGGGTACTGGTCTTGTAACGAGACTCGGTTGATCGTTACCATGTAGTCTCCGCAGATTCTGACCGTGCCACCGCTTTTCAACACCGGAACAATCGGACTGGCCCACTCGTTGAACTTGACTGGCGATATGATTCCCTCTCGTTGAAGTCTGTCCAGTTCAATCTCGACTTTCTCCCTCATCATATCTGGATCCGCTCGAGCCTTGTGATGAACGGGCCTTGCATTGGGGACTAGGTAGATCTACACCTTGGCGCCTGTGAAGTTGCCATGCCTGGGTCAAATAGCGACGGAAACTTGCTCAACACTTGGTCGCACAAGGCATCATCCACTGAAGATAGTGCTTTGATGTCGTCCCAGTTCCATCGAATCTTTCCCAGCCAGTTGCTGCCGAATAGCGTTGGGCCATCGCCTGGTACAATCCACAGTGATAAATCATGCACAACTCCTCTCTTGTTTGTTCTGCGTGATCCGCGCCGGATCAATTATCCTCTGCCGACCCTGCCACGTGGTGAGTCGCGGCACTCTTGCACATTCGCTGGAGGTGCCCCATTGTTTCGCAGCCTTTGCACACGTAGTGCTTGAATCGACATTGATCGGCTCGATGATTACCCCCGCAGCACCAACATCATGCTAACGGATTTGCATTCACTCCCGATGGCGGACTCTGAGTCATCCCAGGTCTTGCAGCTGCAGACGTGTAGGCTCTGTCATGTGTAGTTCTGCCTGCTAGCAACGTTATTTTATGCACAGTACTTGCCGGTGAACTTCAATGCTGGGGAGATATCTGTCTGGTATTATTGCTCGTGGATATGAATGTCTGGGCTGTTGTGAAGGCGTTGCTCAGGTCTCGGGATTCGGTGGACAGCAGCGTGCGAAGAATGACCTCGTGGCCGATGCCAAGCACAAAAAAGTCCCGCAACATTCCCCCCAAAATTCAGCAAATTCACAAGTTCCCGCAAGGCGTCTCAGGTCGGCGACATAACTTGCCATGTCCTGGCCCTCGGAGCGGTGGTGCGTGTAGAAGCAATACCTGGCCATTAAGACATTCTCCTTCGGCTTGAGGTGGTTCCAAACCAGCGTACACAACTCTGTATCTGTCTTCTCCGTTGGTTTCTCCGGTGCTAGCAGATTTTTGATGAGGCCGTATATTGTGGACCCACACAAAGTGAGGAGAATTGCCCTGCGCTTGATCACTTTATCGTCCCCATCCAGCTCGTTGGCCACGAAGTACTGGTCGAGATGCTCAACGAAGGCTTCCCAATTATCGCACTGCACAAATCTCTTTAAAACACCAACGGCAACCATGACCGCATGAAAGATCGTAATCTGTTACTCGTCGCCAATTGTTAAGTATGGGAGAACTCCGCAAGACAGAGTAATGTGAGCTAAAACTGATGTGACCTTCGTGTCTTTCATACAACTCCAGGGTGTCTAAGCAGCATGGTAGACAACCTTTTATACTCCCTTGCACGATGTGTGCAGGTGACCCTTGGGCCTCTAACAGTTGCCCTCTCTGGTGGCAAGTCTTGCAGTTACATCAGTTTTAGCACATGTTTACATACATAACACACATGATGAGCTGCACACTCACTCACACCTTGTTCTTTTTCTTATTGCAGACGAAATTGATACATAACCACCGGGAGCAGCAGCACACCGGAGATGGCGAGCCTGATCTACATTATCTCACTCAGGTCGAGGAGCAACTGTCTGCCCTCCTGGACACACCTATGGAGAGTGGCGGTATGTGAATGGTGTTTGCAACTTCTGTGAGTTCAGTGACACACTGATATCAATTGGCCTACCCCCTTTACATATACCTGTCCAATGCCATCTTCCTCTTATCTCCCTGCGCCCTCCCCTGCGTCTGACCGCATGTCTGTTGCTTTGTGCTGACAGATGATCAGCTAGAAGCGCGGCGGCCTGCCCCTGATGCTTCTACATCGTGCGACGGGGGAGATGACGAGGGAGGGCACGACAGTTTGATCACTGAATAGGACACTCTATCAGTCCCACTGAGTGGGGACATTGTTGGAGGAACCTAAATTTATGGAGTTTGAGAAGTCTGAGGCTCCTGGCCCCAGTGGCCTACAGCAACGCCCAGCGGGTGGAGAAGCTCGGAGGCCAGCTCCCCAGAGGGTGATTGACCCAGGAGTCCTGCTAACAGACAGGCAGAGGTGGACCTGGACTTGGTGGTTCTGTCGAAGGAGACCACCCAAATGTACTTCGTGATGTGATGCTGTCAGTGATTGCTGGCAGGAACTTGCAGACTGCTGCGTTTCAGGCTCAGTGTGCTCTGAGTCAGTCTCAGTGTAATGCCAGGCAATCACTGACTGCTGTCTCCTCTCTGTGTTTCCCACAGCCCAACGGGGAAGTGACGGTGCCGGTGCTCACACATCGTGCTCAGGATGCTGAGGCTCTGCCCCGTGTGAGTGGTAGTGGGACCCTGGAAATGGAAGGTGCTGTCCTTCCTCAAGAAGACAACATTCCAGCTCCCACCACTGCCACTCCGCCTTTGCTGGAGTTCAGAAGAGTTAGAAACGTTTAAAATTCTGATGGGTTTGGACAGGTTGGATGCAGGAAGAATGTTCCCGATGTTGGGGAAGTCCAGAACCAGGGGTCACAGTCTAAGGATAAGGGGTAAGCCATTTAGGACCGAGATGAGGAGAAACTTCTTCACCCAGAGAGTGGTGAACCTATGGAATTCTCTACCACAGAAAGTAGTTGAGGCCAATTCACTAAATATATTCAAAAGGGAGTTAGATGAAGTCCTTACTACTCGGGGGATCAAGGGGTATGGCGAGAAAGCAGGAATGGCGGTGCAGGCTAGAAGGGCTGAATGGCCTGCTCCTGCATCTATTTTCTATGTTTCTATGTTTCTATGCACCTGAGCCATTACAGACTGGTGCTCCTCCTGGTGTGCCTGGCCATTCGGGGCTTCGCCATGCTCCTCTACCTCGTTCTCCTCCTCCCGATGTGAGGCTGCAGGTCTCATATCTCTCTCAGCACTTCCTCTCGGAAGTGTATCTTTCGCACACACTGCTCCTCAGAGAGCTGGAGGTATGAGCTTTGCTGCCTGCAAACTAGTGGGGGGGTAAGGCCTCCTGTCCTGCGGCCTCTTCTCATTCGTTGCCCTGCATGGCAAACAGCCCTTGTATCTTCATGCAGCCTAACCAGAGCATGGAGTAGGCGTGCTGGTGAACTAGTAATGCACCCATTAAATTATTTCACTCAAGCTGTAAATACCCTGTAATGGCAGATCATTGTTCAGATTTAAAGTCAGGGGCTCTTTGAACCCTCGGTGTCATGTATGCACCGGTGAGTGTGCTCACAGGTTTGGAGAGCTGTTGCATTGTGAGTTGCTTAGCCAGTCACATGATGTTCACAAAATTCAATAAAATCCCAGCCAATTGGGTTCAGGGATCCACATTGGGGCAGGTGGATGTGAGCCTGGTGGATGAACTGGTAATGTGTAGTCTTATTGTAAAACCTTTGCTAATAAACCAACGAGTTCCCAAAAGCAATGTGTTTCTCTGAATTATTCAGCAAAGATCCCATGAAGCAAATACATTACACTCAGGAAGCCTGGGATCCTGCCAGTCCTACTTGCCCGCCCATTCTGGCTCTCCCTGCTCATTGGGAACATTATGAAGTCCATTCTGTAGTCCCAAGTCAATATTGGCCCAGGACACCGGGGAGAACTCCCCTGCTCTTCTGATGTTGACCTGAGACGAGAGTGCTATCACTGAGCCAAGACTGACACTATGTTAATGTAGGGTTAGTATTCCTGCACTAGCGTTCCTGATATCTGAGGAGTTTAATAGCTGTGTTATTAATTCCCGGGATCGGCTAGCAGTCTAAGGTTTAAGAATAATGTACCTCGTAATGCAGAAGTGAAGCGAGTATATCGCAACCAGAATTCTGTGTGTGTTTAACACCGGGACACACAATCTGATTTTATTGCGCGGTTTATTTTTATCATTAATTAGCAAGGACAAGATATTTCAACGTAAAAACCGCAAACTGTAACGATAGCATAGTGGCAACGTTATTGGATGAGTAATCCATGAGGTCGAATGATCCTGGAAACATGAGTTCAAATCCCACCATGGCAGCTGGGGAATTTAAATTCAGTTAATTAAATAAATCCAGAATAAAAAGCTATAGGGGGTGAAATTCGGGTCATATGCGCAAATGACTTTGCGACCAGTTGCGGCGTTGCTAACGACTCCCGCTAAATTCGGCGGGAGTTCAGTGAGGGCAATACAGCCTGGCCTCGCTATTCCCATCATGTCAATCACAGATCAGGCCATCTCTGATCACTTCATCGTATTGTTCACCCCCCACATACCACTTTCACCCTCCCCAACCCTACCTCCTTCTGTGACCGCCCCTCATAAAAACTCTCTCCTGACTCGCGACAACTGCACTTCTGATCTCCCAACTGCCCAGCCGTTGGCCCTCCACTCACCATGACATCTCTGCAGCTACCAATCTGCTCAATCACAACCTCAACATCACCTTTGATGCCCTAGTCCCTGTTAAAACAATAGCTCTCATATTGTCCGTTCCCCCTGGTACAGCCCTGATCTTCGCTCTCTTAAGTCCAAGGGATGCAGACTTCAACGGATATGGCGGACAGCTGCTTTAGCCATTCACCGCCAGATCTGGATGGACCACATAAACCACTCTCGGGTCCTGCTCTCATCTGCCAAAATCGCACACTATTCCAGAATCGCTCTTGAATGTAAAGATAACCCAAGCTTCTATTTTCCGCTTCTAACCATCTTTTAAAACCCCTCCCCCCAGTCTCCATCATCAACTCTGACAGTAAGTGTGAGGAGCTCATGGACATCTTTGTCTCTAAAATTGTGACCATCCGTTCTGCTTCCTCAGTACTGCCCCTCCGACACTGCGGCGCACCCTCAGTACTGCCCCTCTGACAGTGCGGCGTTCCCTCAGCACTGACCCTCCGACAGTGCGACACTCCCTCAGCACTGCCCCTCCGATAGTGCGACACTCCCTCAGCACTGCCCCTTCGACAGTGCGACACTCCCTCAGCACTGCCCCTTCGACAGTGCGACACTCCCTCAGCACTGCCCCTTCGACAGTGCGACACTCCCTCAGTACTGTCCCTCCGACAGTGCGACACTCCCTCAGTACTGTCCCTCCGACAGTGCAACACTCCCTCAGTACTGTCCCTCCGACAGTGCGGCGCTCCCTCAGTACCGCCCCTCCGACAGTGCGACACTCCCTCAGCACTGCCCCTCCGACAGTGCGACACTCCCTCACTACTGTCCCTCCGACAGTGCGGCGCTCCCTCAGTACTGTCCCTCCGACAGTGCGACACTCCCTCAGTACTGTCCCTCCGACAGTGCGACACTCCCTCAGTACTGTCCCTCCGACAGTGCGGCGCTCCCTCAGCACTGCCCCTTCGATAGTGCGACACTCCCTCAGCACTGCCCCTCCGACAGTGCGACACTCCCTCAGTACTGTCCCTCCGACAGTGCGACACTCCCTCAGTACTGTCCCTCCGACAATGCGACACTCCCTCAGTACTGTCCCTCCGACAGTGCGGCGTTCTCTGAGTACTACACCGGGAGTGTCGGTCTGGATCATGTGCTCAAGTCTCTGGAGTGGGACTTGAACACACAACCTTCTGACAGAGGTGAGAGAGAGATACTGACTAAGCCACAGGTGACACTGTGGGAAGCGCGGCAGCCAATATGCACACAGCAAGCTCCCACAAACAGCAATGTGATAATGAACAGATAAAGTGTCTGTGTTATGTCGATTGAGGGATAAATATTCGCCTGAACACTGGGGATAACTCCCCGATCTTTGTCGAAATAGTGCCAAGGGATTTTTTACATCCACCTGAGAGAGCAGATAGGGCCTCGGTTTGACGTCTCATCCGAAAGACAGCACCTCAGCACTGCACAGGGATTTTAGCACTCAAGGCTCTGGAGTGGGACTTGAACCCACAACCTTCTGACTCAGAATCGAGTGTGCTACCCACTGAGCCATTGCTGACACATTATATTAATGTACCAATGCCATGATTTCACACTCACTGTCTCACACAATGTAGTCTTTGCCGTACCTGCCCCTTCCCTATGTGTTCCAGGTGTGGGTTGGTCAAGCCACCTGAAAAGTGGAGTCTCAGTTCACCAGCCATGCCCTGAGCATACAAGCGCCGCGACCCTTCTTGTTCCCTACTCAGTCTCACCCCTCCTCGCCCTACCCTTTCATTCTTGATATGCTTTTGGCAAACGTCACCCTGAGACTGCAATCCTATGTGGCTCGCACCTCATCCCACCCTTCCCACATGCTGTGTGCGTAACAATGCAGATTATTATGGACATCTTTACACCTCATACACTTGGAGCTACTCTACTATGGAAGGCACACGTGCCATATTGTTGAGTACAGAAGAACTCCACAAGACTGAGTACTGTGAGCTAAAACTGATGTGACCTTAGTCTCTTTAATACAACTCCAGAGTGCCTAAGCAGCATGGCAGACAACCTTTTATACTCCCTTGCACGAGGTGTGCAGGTGACCCTTGGGCCTCCAACAGTTGCACCCTAAGGTGGCAAGTCTTACACAGTTACAATGTTTACATACATAACATCACTCCCCCCCCAAAGTCTTTGATACAAATTATTTACAAGTTGAGACGATCCGGGGTCCTACGCTTTCTGGTTGATTGTCTGAGTTCAAACTCTGGCGTGTGTGAGTTGGTCGGACTATTGCTGCACTGCGGCACGGCTGGTCTGACAGGAGTGTTGGGAATGGTGGGTTCATCCTCTTGATTGACAGCGAGGTCGATTGCTGGTTGTGTGTGTGTTGGTGGATCGATGATGGTGATGTCCTCTTCAGGTTGTTCCTGGTTGTCAGTGAACCGCAGTTTGGTCTGATCCAAATGCTTTCTGCACATTTTTCCATTCAATAGTTTGACGATAAACACTCTGTTCCCCTCCTTGGCCAAGACAGTGCCAGTGACCCCTTTAGGACCATGACCGTAATTCAGGACAAACACAGGGTCGTTAACATCAATGTCAGGTGGTCCATGTTTTGCCGATGATGCCGGATTTCCACATGATCATTTGGATCCGGGTGGACTAGGGAGAGCCCGGTTTTGAGTGCTATCTTCATTAACAATTCTGCAGGGGGAACCCCAGTGAGTGAGTGGGTTTGCGTCCGGTAGCTGAGCAGAACCCGAGATAAGCGGGTCTGCAAGGAGCCTTGCGTCAAGCGTTTCAAGCTCTGCTTGATTGTTTGCACTGCTCGTTGCACTTGACCGTTGGATACAGGCTTAAACGGGGCAGACCCGATGTGCTTGATGCCATTGTGGGTCATAAATCTGTTGAATTCCGAGCTGGTGAAACATGGTCCATTGTCACTGACAAGGTCGACGGAAAAGCCATGGGTGGCGATCATAGCCTGGAGGCTTTCAATGGTGGCAGTGAATGTGCTGGATGACATGATTATGCATTCAATCCATTTCGAGTAAGCGTCCACTACAACTAAAAACATCTTTTCTAGAAAGGGGCCAGCAAAATCTACTTGGATCCTGGACCACGGTTTGGAGGGTCATGACCACAGACTCAATGAAGCCTCGCTTAGTGCATTGCTCAATTGTGAGCACGTGTTGCACTGGTGTACACATGTCTCTCAGTCCAAGTCAATGCCGGGCCACCAAACATGCGACCTGGCTATAGGCTTCAGCATGACTATGCCTGGGTGGGAATTGTGTAGCTCACGTATAAACGTTCCCCTGCCTTTTTTTGGCAACACCACGCAGTTACCGCATAAGAGACAATCCGACTGGATGGACATTTCATCTTTGCGTTGGTGAAATGGCTTAATTTCATTTTGCATTTCCCCGGGCACGGCCGACCAGCTCCCATTGAGCAGCTTTTTACAAGTGATAGCACAGGATCCTGGCTGGTCCAGGTCCTGATCTGGCGAGCAGTGACGGGTGACTCCTCGCTCTCAAAAGCATCCATGACCAGAAGCAAGTCTGCGGGCTGTGCTATTTCCACCCCGGGAGTGGGCAATGGCAGCCGACTGAGGTCATCAGCACAGTTCTCCGTGCCTGGTCTGTGGCGGATAACATAGTCATAGGCGGACAATGTTAGTGCCCATCTTTGGATACGGGACGAAGCATTGGTGTTTATCCCTTTGCTTTCTGAAAACAGCGAAATGAGCGGATTGTGGTCGGTTTCAAGCTCAAACCGAAGTCCAAATAGGTATTGGTGCATTTTCTTAACCCCATATACACATGTTAACATCTTTCTCAACCATACTGTAGGCTCTTTCAGCCTTAGACAGACTTCTCGACACGTATGCAACCGGTTGAAGTTTGCCTGATACATTGGCTTGCTGTAACACACAGCCGACCCCGTACGAAGATGCATCACAAGCTAGCACTAATCGTTTACACGGGTCATACAGTACAAATAACTTATTAGAGCAAAGTAGGTTTCTGGCCTTCTCACAGGCTGTCTTTTGAGATTTATCCCAAACCCAGTCGTCACCCTTACGTAGCAACATGTGCAACGGTTCCAGCAAAGTGCTTAACCCGGGTACAAAGTTACCAAAATAGGTGAGGAGTCCCAGGAACGAACACAGCTCCGTCACATTCTGTGGTCTGGGTGCATTCTTGATGGCCTCTGTCTTTGAATCCGTAAGTCTTATTGTGTCCTTAGATTCTCCAACAATGACTCCACGAGGCAGGGTGTTGTACTTGAACTGTAGGGACCTTAGTCCTTTATTAGTTAACTCCAGAATGAGGATCACAATCTGGTGGTCTGCCTTTTATACGAGGCCAGGCACACCTGTACCAGTAACCTATGAGTCTCCCACTGCTGTGCCCTCTGGTGGCACACCTTGATATAGTACCAACAGTGGCCATGTAAGATTCATGACATCACTCCCCCCTGAACTCTCAGTGCAAATTGCCTCTGCATTAACTATGCTCTGGGCTTAGCTCTATATGGGTTCTACCTGGTCGACCTCTGGCGGGCCGGCTCAACCTTCGGTGGGCAGTTGGTGCAGTTGCGTGCTGGTGGTTGCTGTGTGTGTGTGTGTTCCTGACCACTCCATTCTCCCCCACTCCCATGTTGGTGTGGAGGGGGCTCCTGACATTCGTGTACATTCAAGTTCAGGTAAGTGGGTTTTGCATTTTTTTGTGTGCGGTTCCGTGGTGCGACAAGAACGTTAGATGCCTTGTCGATGCGGTGACCGGAGCGTGAGGACAAGCTAGTTCTGGAGCTGCTGGGTGGCGTCCCTGCAGTCTGGTGCCGACTCAGTGCCCAGTGCTGGCAGTGGGAAGCCGGTTGGATCGCAGCGCATGCTCTCAGGGCTGTTGCCGTGGTCCCTAGCGTCAGGCAGGTTCACAGATGTCTGTGACCCCCACCGCCGACCTTACTTTACGTCCTGGGTCCCAGCTGATCCCTGAGGAGCTGTCGTCTAGCAGTGCACAGGGAACCGCTGACTCGCTGGCCTGAGCGTCGCTTGGTTTGAGATGGTGCTTGTTTCCTCTGGGGAAACAGTGGCGGGTGACCCTACTTCTAAGCGTATGGCCTTGGTGCAGTCTGCTCCTTCAGGCTTGTGGCAGTAGGTGCCATCGGTTGCCTGAGAGACGGAGCCGACCCAAGGCATGATATCACCACCGTTGCCGTTGCCCTGCTGAGGTCACTTGCTTCGCAGCTCGTGTAGGTTGGCTGCTTATGGCCACACTTCGTGGTACATGACCCTGGTCGCTGGGACAGCATTGGGTAGCTCGCTGGACCTGTGTGTACCCGATGGGTGTCTGCCCGCTACATTAGTTGCGTGCAGATGGACAATCTGGGGGTCCGATCACGATCGCGCAATTTTCCTCGCTGGTTGCATATGCACAGTTCAAATCATCAATTGGACATAGTACATAATCGCGCGGCATTTCCTCGCTGGTTGCATGTATACAATTCCGATTTTCAGTTATGCATTTTACATGGTCAGTTACACACTTTACATAATCTGTTGCACCTTTAGCCTCTAACTTACAATTCTTGTTACATTGCTTAAATGTTTGAAACTGTCCCTTTAATTGTAGTGGGTTACAGGCCTCCTTTAAGAGCCTTGCTTGCGTTACCCCAATCCGCTTCTCCGTTTGGTGCCACGTGTTGCTCCATCAGAGCTGCACTTCGTGGTCTGGCCGCCGCCATCTTTGTCTTCAGCGCAGCACCTCGTGGTTCGGGCGCCATCTTTTCTTCGTCCACGCTGTCGACTGTGGTGATCCGCTTCTCCCCGGGTTCTGCCTCCGCAGTTGCGAAGTCGCTGCTGGATCCGATTTTCTCCCTCCTGAGTCCTGCCACTGGAGCCTGGAAGGTGCATCCGGGTCGTCTCAGCTGGATCATCTCCACGCAGTCGTGCTGAGCGGTCTATGTCTTGGGTACCGTGCTGGTCAGCTCACTGTTGCCGGGTCCACCCTCAGGTGAGGGCTTGCTTTGCCTCTGAGCGCAGAGGGCTACGATCGCTGGAGGGTTGAAGTTTTCCCACTTCCAATGGATCGTGTCCATTCACCTTCTGCCGAGCAGCGTTGGTCCATCACCTGCAACAATCCACAGAGGTAACTTGTGCACCGCGCCATCATGGAGTACCTTTACATTCACACTACCAACTACTGGGATGATTTCATTGGTGTAGATGCGCAGTTTTGCCCGGACCGGGGCCAACTCGGGTCATTCAGCCGGATTGTCCCATAACCTCTCAAAGACTCCTTGATTCATCACTGACTGGCTCGCCCCCGTGTCCACTTCCATGAAGACTGGACTTCCCTCGATCTCGACTTCCATCTTCAGCGGGGAGCACTCGGTGGTGCAGGTAAACATGCTGTGTCCCTCCCCATGGGACTGGGCTGACTCTCTGTCGAACAATTAATAATCCACGTTGGATTCATGGCCATCTGCGGACTCCTCATCGATACAGTGAGTTCTATTTCTCTTACACATTCGCTGGAGGTGGCCCTTTGTGCTGCAGCCTTTGCAAACAGTCTTTAAATCGGCACTGGTGAGCACTGTGATTCCCTCCGCAACGCCAGCATGTTGGTACTCGATGAACCCCCCTCGGCGGACTCGGAGTTGAGGGACCCGGGGCCTGTTCTCTTTTCCCTGGGGGGATTCGCGCTCTACAGTCCAGCTCCTTAACGGCGCCACTCTGTGCACAGTACCTGCCGGGTTTGAGTCCAGAGGGTGAGACATCTGCTTAGAGCCGCAGGTCGAGGTCATGAACGGCTGGCTCGCAGAGATGGCCTGCTGCAGTGTGACTGTGGTATCTGCTAGCAGTAGTTTGTGAAGGAGGCCCTCATGGTCAATTCCAATGACAAAAATGTCCCGCAGCGCTTTGTTGAAGTGGGTGCGGAACTCGCATGGTGCCACCAGCCTCCTGAAGCCTGCGGCATACTTCGCGACTTTTAGCCTTCGGGCCGAAGGTGGGTATAGAACTGGTGTCTGGCTGTGAAGATGCTCTCCTTGGGCTTGAGTTGCTCCTAGATCAGGGTTACGAGCTCCTTGAATGACTTGGTCGTTGTCTTCGCTGGTACCAGCAAGTCCCTGATGAGGCCATAGACGTTAGACCCACAACTGGTGAGCAGGATAGCATGGCACTTATCAGCCAGTGCGGCCGGGTCATTTCCTGCCAGGTCGTTGGCTGTGAAAAAGTGTTCTAGCCTCTCCGCAAAGACGCCACAATCATCACCGTCAGCGAACTGCTGCAACGTACCAAGGGTAGCCATTTCCACGTGAAAGTTCGTAATCTCATTGCCAGTTATTGTGTCCTTAGATGCTCTAACAATGATTCCACGAGGCAGGGTGTTGGACTTGAACTGTTGTGACCTTAGTCCTTTATTATTTAACTCCAGAATGAGGATCACACCTGGTGGCCAGCCTTTTATTTTAGGCCAGGCACACCTGTACCAGTAACCTATGAGTCTCCCATTGCTGTGCCCTCTGGTGGCACCCCTTGATATAGTACCAACAGTGGCCATGTAAGACACATGACAGGTCTGATGCCATCTGCCGCAATCTTTCTCTCCAAAAATCCGATCTCTGGCGCCAGGAAAACAGACTTGAAGTGTTACAGCCTGAGTCCCACTCTGTCTCGTCGACTTAGAACCTCTTCCAGGTTGTGCAGGTGTTTAATGGTATCACGACTGGTGATCAGGATATCGTCTTGAAACACATCGGTGCGCGGAACTGATTTCAGCAGACTCTCCAAGTTCCTCTGGAAGATGGCAGAATCCCAAAAGGGCACCTGTGGTATATAAACAGTCCTTTGTGTGTGCTGATGCACGTCAAACTTTTCGAAGATTCTGCCAGCTCCTGCGTCATGTAGGCAGGGGTTAGGTCCAACTTGGTGAACGACTTCCCCCCCCGCTAACGTTGCGAACAGGTCATCCGCCTTGGGTAGCGGGTACTGGTCTTGTAACGAGACTCGGTTGATCGTTACCATATAGTCTCCGCAGATTCTGACCGTGCCACCGCTTTTCAACACCGGAACAATCGGACTGGCCCACTCGTTGAACTTGACTGGCGATATGATTCCCTCTCGTTGAAGTCTGTCCAGTTCGATCTCGATTTTCTCCCTCATCATATCTGGAACCGCTCGAGCCTTGTGATGAACGGGCCTTGCATCGGGGACTAGATGGATCTGCACCTTGGCGCCTGTGAAGTTGCCATGCCTGGTTCAAATAGCGACGGAAACTTGGGCGCACGAGGCATCATCCACTGAAGATCGTGCTTTGATGTCGTCCCAGTTCCATCAAACCTTTCCCAGCCAGTTGCTGCCAAATAGCGTTGGGCCATCGCCTGGTACAATCCACAGTGATAAATCATGCACAGCTCCATCGTACCATACCTTAACTGCCGCACTGCCAATGACTGGTATGAACTCGTTGGTGTAGGTGCGCAGCTTTATCTGAATCGGGCTTAGTTTGGACATTTGTACCTTGTTGCCCCACAGTTTCTCAAAAGCCTTCTGGCTCATAATTGACTGACTTCCCCCGTGTCCAACTCCATTGATACCGGAATACCGTTCAATTTGACTTTCAGCATGACAGGAGGGCTCTTGGTGGTGAAGGTGTGTACCCCATACACTTCTTCCTCGGGTTGAGTTGCCTCTCTTGTTTGTTCTACGTTATCCACGCCGGATCGATCATCCTCTACTGACTCTGCCACGTGGTGAGTCGCGGCACTCTTGCACATTCGCTGGAGGTGCCCCATTGTTTCGCTGCCTTTGCACACGTAGTGCTTGAATCGACATTGATCGGCTCGATGATTACCCCCACAGCGCCAACATGGTGCTAATGGATTTGCATTCACTCCTCATGGCGGACTCTGAGTCATACTAGGTCACAGAGAGGCTGCAAAGAGATTTAGATAGGTTAAGCAAATGGGCTAAGGTTTGGCAGATGGAATACAATGTCGGAAAGTGTGAGGTCATCCACCTTGGGAAAAAAAACAGTAAAAGGGAATATTATTTGAATGGGGAGAAATTACAACATGCTGTGGTGCAGAGGGACCTGGGGGTCCTTGTGCATGAATCCCAAAAAGTTAGTTTCAGGTGCAACAGGTAATCAGGAAGGCGAATGGAACGTTGGCCTTCATTGCGAGAGGGATGGAGTACAAAAGCAGGGAGGTCCTGCTGCAACTGTACAGGGTATTGGTGAGGCCGCACCTGGAATACTGCGTGCAGTTTTGGTCACCTTACTTAAGGAAGGATATACTAGCTTTGGAGGGGGTACAGAGACGATTCACTAGGCTGATTCCGGAGATGAGGGGGTTACCTTATGATGATAGATTGAGTAGACTGGGTCTTTACTCGTTGGAGTTCAGAAGGATGAGGGGTGATCTTATAGAAACATTTAAAATAATGAAAGGGATAGACAAGATAGAGGCAGAGAGGTTGTTTCCACTGGTCGGGGAGACTGGAACTAGGGGGCACAGCCTCAAAATACGGGGGAGCCAATTGAAAACCGAGTTGAGAAGGAATTTCTTCTCCCAGAGGGCTGTGAATCTGTGGAATTCTCTGCCCAAGGAAGCAGTTGAGGCTAGCTCATTGAATGTATTCAAGTCACAGATAGATAGATTTTTAACCAATAAGGGAATTAAGGGTTACGGGGAGCGGGCGGGTAAGTGGAGCTGAGTCCACGGCCAGATCAGCCATGATCTTATTGAATGGCGGAGCAGGCTCGAGGGGCTAGATGTCCTACTCCTGTTCCTAATTCTTTATGTTCTTATGTAAAAAAGGCGAAATATCGCCGAAATAACGGGCGCAAGGCTGGCCAATTTCAGAGTATACGACCTAGAAATACGATGCATTTGCGCTGCCCGTTAGCACACCCGGGGGCGCTAATGGGGCTCAAATGTGTTGGTGCCCGGGTGCAGCACTGACAATGACTCCTGCCATACTGGGAGTTTAGCGACGGCGCTACAGCACTGTGACCTGAATTGTCTGCGCCCGGATATTGTGACGTCATCACCGCGCACATCGCCCGCTTAGCGCCCCAGCCCCAATAATGACTTTCTTCCCTTGCAGCAGCGCCGGGCGAAAACACCGGCAACTGCAGGAGGCGCAGATCAGACAGCCGGCTGCTACCGGGGCGATGTTTAAAGGCGAGGTGGCCAAAGTAAGTAAAAAAAAAACGTGCCTTGATTTTTGCTGAGTTCCTCCATTTTCTCCGCAGGGTCCTGCCCGCAATCGCTCAGCCCGGCCCTCTGCTTGAGAGCCAGGCTGATTACACGGGTCCACCACTCCCTTGGTGTTCCAGGTAGCTGCAGAGCCTGCAGCAATGGCCCTTCCCTTTAAGGCCCAGTGTGCAGCACTGAATTGTGCACCCTGTTAGTACTCCAAGAAGGAAATGGAGCTTGATTTAGGGCTTCACTTCCTTCCGGGAGTGCTAAAGCAAATGTTTTGCGTTTCTCGCTGCTCAAAAGTTACTGCCACCAAACAGGGCGACGATCAACTTCAGCCCCTGTGTGCAAATAAATGGTTTCGTAGAGGGCACTGGAAATTGCCTCCTTAAAACCCACCCATTCATGCAAGATTTTTGTCACCAACCTCCTCTCCCCACCAGCACCCCCAGCAACCCCCCCGCCCTCCTCCCCCGCTTACATAATATTAGATAGAATCTACAGCACAGAAACAGGGCATTCTGCCCAACTTTTTTCTACATTGACGGCACTATATCAATGCAAATTGTTGTTGCTATTGATGCACTTTCCATACCTCGGGATCCTACTATCAGCAAGGGCAGACATTGGCGACGAGGTTCAACGCCACCTCCAGTGCGCCAGTGCAGCCTTCGGCCGCCTGAGGAAGAGAGTGTTCGAAGACCAGGCCCTCAAATCTAGCACCAAGCTCATGGTCTACAGGGCTGTAGTAATACCCGCCCTCCTGTATGGCTCAGAGACATGGACCATATACAGTGAACACCTCAAATCTCTGAAGAAATACCGCCGACGATGTCTCCGCAGAATCCTGCAAATCCCCTGGGAGGACAGACGCACCAACGTCAGCGTCCTCGACCCAGGCCAACATCCCCAGCATCGAAGCATTGATCACAATCGACCAGCTCCGTTGGGCGGGCCACATTGTTCGCATGCCTGGCACAAAACTTCCAAAGCAAGCGCTCTACTCGGAACTCTTACAAGGCAAGCAAGCCCCAGGTGGGCAGAGGAAACGTTTCAAGGACGCCCTCAAAGCCTCCTTGAAAAAATGCAACATCCCCACCGACACCTGGGAGTCCCTGGCTAAAGACCACCTTAAGTGGAGGAAGAGCATCCGGGAGGGCGCTGAGCACCTCGAGTCTCGTCGCCGAGAGCATGCAGAAAGCAAGCGCAGGCAGCGGAAGGAGCGTGCGGCAAACCAGTCCCACCCTCCCCTTCCCTCAACCACTCTCTGTCCCACCTGTGACAGGGACTGTAATTCCCGTATTGGACTGTTCAGCCACCTGAGAACTCACTGTTCTCAGGTGGCTGAACAGTCCAATACGGGAATTACAGAGATGGAAGCAAGTTTTCCTCGATCTCGAGGGACTGTCTATGATGATGATGATGATGTTGAGCATCTCTTACCTGTGACCTCAGGATCTATGGAACCACCCTAATATGGGGTTAATGCCTGAAAGAGATGGGTGGAGTGGGGAGGCGGACTTGGTGCGTGGGGGTGGTGGAGAGGGCGTTGTAGATAAAGATGACAGGCAACATAAAATGACTGGATTACATTGTTCCCGTGTCAACAAAACAGTTCAGTAATAGACACTGGCTACTTAGAAATATTGGGCCAAAAATTGCAGCTTCCGAGAACCGTCAATATTTGGCAACCCATCTATATATGGATAATTATGTGCAAGCAGATTTATTGTCACGTAATCAGTAATAAGCAAGGAAACATCTTACACTACATCCTTGCAATAGTTTCCATGAGGTGACAATAACATTTAAGTGATATTTTCTGCATTCAGTACTCCTATCCCAGTATACAGGCTACGATCTCTGACAGCCATACATTTACCTATGTCATCCCACTGACTAACAATAAAAGACAAGAAAAAATGCAAACTGTCCTGAACAAATGACTATTTATATGTTCCCTGATTATTTTCAATGAACAAAAAAACTATCAACTTGATCTATTCGCAACACACACTCAACCCATAAAACATCAGATTTGGATGACTTTGGCCTTTCATCTTTAGGGCACAGGTTCAATTCTTACCCAATCGCAGCACCTCTGAATCCTGAGGGGTCTCACAGAAACATATAAAATTCTGACGGACTGGTCATGTTAGATGCAGGAAGAATGTTCCCGATGTTGGGGAAGTCCAGAACCAGGGGACACAGTCTAAGGATAAGGGGTAAGCCATTTAGGACTGAGATGAGGAGAAACTTCTTCACTCAGAGAGTTGTTAACCTGTGGAATTCTCTACCGCAGAGAGTTGTTGATGCCAGTTCATTGGATATATTCATGAGGGAGTTAGAGATGGCCCTTATGGCTAAAGGGATCTAGGGGCATGGAGAGAAAGCAGGAAAGGGATACTGAGGTGAATGATCAGCCATGATCTTATTGAATGGTGGTGCAGGCTCGAAGGGCCGAATGGCCTACTCCTGCACCTATTTTCTATGTTTTTTTTTTGCAGCTGCAGACGTGTAGGCTCTGCCATGTGCAGTTCTGCCTGCTAGCAACGTTAATTAATGCAAAGTACTTGCTGGTGAGCTTCAAGGCTGGGAAGATATCGGTCTGGTATTATTGCTCGTGGATATGATTGCCTGGGCAATATTGATGGCCTTGCTCAGGTCTCGGGATTCGGTGGACAGCAGCGTGCGAAGAATGACCTCATGGCCGATGCCAAGCACAAAAAAGTTCCACAGCATTTCCCCCAAAAACCCAGCAAATTCGCAAGTTACTGCAAGGCGCCTCAGGTCGGCGACATAAATCGCCACGTCCTGGCCCTCGGAGCGGTGGTGCGTGTAGAAGCGATACCTGGCCATTAAGATACTCTCCTTCGGCTTGAGGTGGTTCCAAACCAGCGTACACAACTCTGTATATGTCTTCTCCGCTGGTTTCTCCAGTGCTAGCAGATTACTGATGAGGCCGTATATTGTGGACCCACACACAGTGAGGAGAATTGCCCTGCGCTTGATCGCTTTATCGTCCCCATCCAGCTCGTTGGCCACGAAGTACTGGTCGAGATGCTCAAGGAAGGCTTCCCAATTATCACCCTCCACAAATCTCTCTAAAATACGAACGGCAGCCATGACCATGTGAAAGTTCGTAATCTGTTACTCGTCGCCAATTGTTAAGTAAGGAAGAATTCCCCAAGACTGAGAATTGTGAGCTAAAACTGATGTGACCTTAGTGTCTTTAATACAACTCCAGAGTGCCTAAGCAGCCTGGCAGACAACCTTTTATACTCCCTTGCACGAGGTGTGCAGGTGACCCTTGGGCCTCTAACAGTTGCGCCCTCTGGTGGCAAGTCTTACAGTTACAATGTTTACATACATAACACACATGATTAGCTGTACACACATCTTGTTCTTTTTCTTATTGCAGACGAAATTGATACATAACCTCCGGGAGCAGCAGCACACCACAGATGGTGAGCCTGATCTACAATAACTCACTCAGGTCGAGGAGCAAACCCTCCTGGGCACACCTATGGAGAGTGACGGTATGTGAATGGTGTTTGCAACTTCTGTGACCCACTGATGTCAATTGGTATACCCTCTTTACATATACATGTCCAATGCCACCTTCCTCTTTTCTCCCTGCGCCCTCCCCTGCGTCTGACCACATGTCTGTTGCTTTGTGCTGACAGATGATCAGCCAGAAGCGCGGCGGCCTGCCCCTGATGCTTCTACATCGGGCGACGGGGGAGATGACGAGGGAGGGGACGACAGTTTGAACACAGAACGGGACACTCTGTCAGTCCCAGCGAGTGGGGACACCACATCGTTGGAGGAACCTAAATTTATGGGGTTTGAGAAGTCTGAGGCTCCTGGCCCCAGTGGCCTACAGCAATGCCCAGCGGGAGGGGAAGCTCGGAGGCCAGCTCCCCAGAGGGCGATTGACTCAGGAGTCCTGCTAACAGACAGGCAGAGGTGGACCTGGACTTGGTGGTTCTGTCGACAAAAACCACCCAAATGTACTTCGTGATGTGATGCTGTCAGTGATTGCTGGCAGGAACTCGCAGACTGCTGCGTTTCAGGCTCAGTGTGCTCTGAGTTAGTCTCAGTGTAATGCCAGGCAATCACTGACTGCTGTCTCCTCTCTGTGTTGCCCACAGCCCAACGGGGAAGTGACGGTGCCGAAGCAGGCCGGCAAGTTGTGCTCACACATCGTGCTCAGGATGCTGAGGGTCTGCCCCGTGTGAGTGGTAGTGGGACCCTGGAAATGGAAGGTGCTGTCCTTCCTCAAGAAGACAGCATTCCAGCTCCCACCACTGCCACTCCGCCTTTGCACCTGAGCCATTACAGACTGGTGCTCCTCCTGGTGTGCCTGGCCATTCGGGGCTTCGCCATGCTCCTGTACCTCGTTCTCCTCCTCCCGATGTGAGGCTGCAGGTCTCATATCTCTCTCAGCACTTCCTCTCGGAAGTGCATCCTTCGCACACACTGCTCCTCAGAGAGTTGGAGGTATGAGCTTTGCTGCCTGCAAACTAGTGGGGGGGTAAGGCCTCCTGTCCTGCGGCCTCTCCTCATTCATGGCCCTGCATGGCCAACAGCCCTTGTATCTTCATGCAGCCTAACCAGAGCATGGACTAGGCGTGCTGGAGAACTAGTAATGCACCCATTAAATTATTTCACTCAAGCTGTAAATACCCTGTAATGGCATATCATTGTTCAGATTTAAAGTCAGGGGCTTCTTGAACCCTCGGTGTAATGTATGCACTGGTGAGTGTGCTCACAGGTTTGGAGAGATATTGCATTGTGAGTTGCTTAGCCAGTCACGTGATGTTTATGTAGTATATGTAGCACACAAATCACTGACTCCACACGGTCTGGTGTAAATCTAACTGCTGTGACCTTCGTCCTTTATTGTTCAGCTCCAGTGTGCCTCTCAGGTGTGGTGGTCAGCCTTTTATAGTGCCTGTTGCAGGTACTTCCAGGTTTCCCACCACAGCGCCCTCTGTGGTGTAGCATTGTGCTTACATTACATTTTTTTTTGGAAATTCGTAGCCAATCGTTCCAATTCTTTGTCAAATCACAAACGCCAGAGGTCACCTTGGACCCATTCAAGGATCACTCTGCGCCAATGCTCTTCGCCAAAAGGCCTAGAGCCACTGCATCGTTCCTGGAAGTACTGCAATACCAGGTTCGTGCCATGGAGGTGGATGGGTCAGGCCCCCCACACACCTCCGTGGAGGTGGATGGGTCAAGCCACCCCACCCACCTCCTATTTCCAAAAAAGCAAGCATATACCTTCCTGATCCAGGGAGAACCACCTTGGGGTTATGGTGGTTACTCCCCTGTCAGGTCAGTTACGCATGATCTTAGCCAAAAGGCCGAGAAGCGATTAAGGTACCAGGACGATACACACATCAATACATAACATCACACTTGTCCAACGGAAGGCAGGTAGGCATAGACAGTGCGTTAGTATGGTACATGTTATTTGGTACATTAACTAGTTATTGACTAGTAACGTTAGCCCTTATCATTAATTGTACTTCATATCCATTATTTTACACAAATACAGTGGCTATTCAGCATTAAAAAATTAATTCTTATTATAAATTCGCCATCTCACATTAACATAGCTCATTTTAGACTCGCTCTGCCTTCCAGAAGTCCTTTGTGGGGACCACCACCTGGTAAGGCCGTTTTAAGACTCCCGGGTGCATTTCCTTTTTAAAGCGCCATCTTTGATGCAGGAGGATTCCACGAGGCTTCTCCTTGGGCGCCACCATCTTTGATGCTCTGGACCGAGGCCGCTGCCATCTTGTTCTCCGCCGCTCCGGATGCCCTCCGCCGCCGCCGCCGCAGCCTCCGCTGCCACCTGACATGCCGCCTCTCCTGCGGCCGTCGTCGTCGCTCTCCGGCGGCCACCATAGCCGCCTCCCCCGTGGCCTCCCCTGCGGCCTCCCCTGCGGCCGCCGTGGCCGCCGACCTCCAGCTGCTGCCGCCGCGCGACTCGTGGCCGCCGACCTCCAGCTGCTGCCGCTGCCCGACTCTCCCTCTGCGTGGGCCCCTCCGATCCGCCGGCCATCCTGGATTCCCTCGCACCCCACCCCCACTAGGCCCCTCTGTGCAGGGCTGCTTGCCTGTGGGGGCTGAGGCTGCAGGATCTCTGTGTGAGGTCCAGGGCTGGGGCTTGCCTGTGGGTGGATTGAGGCTGCAGCTCCAGCTCAGTCGGCGCTGCTCTCTGGGGACCCGGGGTGATACACACATCAATACATAACATCACAGTTTACAAGACTCAATAAAACCCCAGCTAGTTGGGTTCAGGGATCCACGATGGGGCAGGTGGTTGTGAGCCTGGTGGATGAACTGGTAATGTGTAGTCTGATTGTAAAACCTTTGCTAATAAATCAAAGTGTTCTAAATAGCAATGTGTTCCTATGAATACTTCAGCAAAGAACCCATGAAGCAAATACATTACATTCAGGAAGCCTGGGATCCTGCCAGTGCCACATCCCCGCCCATTCTGGCTCTCCCTGCTCATTGGGAACATTATGAAGTCCATTCTGTAGTCCAGTCAATATTGGCTCAGGACACCGGGGAGAACTCCCCTGCTCTTCTTAAAATAATGGCCAAGGGATCTTTCATGTCGACCTGAGGTGAGAGTGCTATCACTGAGCCACGACTGACACTATGTTAATGTAGGGTTAGTATTCCTGCACTAGCGTTCCTGATATATGAGGAGTTTAATAGCTGTGTTATTAATTCCCGGGATCGGCTAGCAGTGTAAGGTTTAAGAATAATGTACCTCATAATGCAGAAGTGAAGCGAGTATATCGCAACCAGAATTCTGTGTGTGTTTAACACCGGGACACACAATCTGATTTTATTGCGCGGTTTATTTTTATCATTAATCAGCAAGGGCAAGATATTTCAACGTAAAAACCGCAAACTGTAACGGTAGCATAGTGGCAACGTTATTGGACGAGTAATCCATGAGGTCTGGGCTAATGATCCTGGAAACATGAGTTCAAATCCCACCATGGCAGCTGGGGAATTTAAATTCAGTTAATTAAATAAATCCAGAATAAAAACCTATAGGGAGTGAAATTAGGGTCATATGCGCAAATGACTGCAACTGGGTGCATTATTGCTAACGACTCCTGTTAAAGTCGGCGGGAGTTTAGCGGGGGCGCTACATCCTGGCCTCGCTACTCCCATCGTGTCAATCGCAGAAAAGGCCATCTCTGACCACTTCATCGTAGCGCTCTCCTCCCACATACCCTCGTCCCTGTTAAAACAATAGCTCTCACCCTGGCCATTCCCCCTGATCCTTGCTCTCTTAAGGGATGCAGACTTCATCGGATATGGTGGACAACTGGTTTAGCCATTCACCACCAGATCTGGCTTGACCTCATAAATCACTATCGGGTCCTGCTCTCATCTCCCAAAATCGCACACTATTCCAGAATCGTTCTGGAATGTAAAGATAAACCCCAGCTTCTATTCTCCACTGCTAACCATCTTTTAAAACCCCTCTCCCCAGTCTCGACCCTCACCTCTGACAATAAGTGTGAGGAGCTCATGGACTTCTTTGTCTTTAAGACTGTGACCATCCATTCAGCCGTCTCTGCTCTTCCTTCAACTAGCTAACCGGGCCGAACTTCCTCTAAGGTAGCCCCCTGCTCTAGCACTCACCTCACATCCTTCTCCAGTTTTCTCCGATTTCCCCTCACAACCTTTCCGAGCTCATCCTGTCCATGAGACCCACTTCCTGCTCGCTTGACTCTATTTCCATAAACTGCAGACCACCCAACTTCCTTTTCTGGCTCACGTTAGCTGACATTGTTAACGGTTTTCTCTCCTCAGATACTGTCCCCCTACCCCTCAAATCTGTCGTCATGACTGTTCTCCTCAAAAAACCAACCCTCGACCCCTGAGTCCTTGCACACTACCGTGCCCTCTCCAACCTCCCTTTCCTCTCCAAAGTCCTTGAATGTGTTATCACCTCCCAAATCCGTGCCCATCTTTCCCGCAATTCCACGTTTAAATCCCTCCAATCCAGTTTCCGCGCCTGCCACAGTACCGAAACGGCTCTCATCAAAGTCACAAATGACATCCTTTGTGACTGTGACAAAGGCAAACTATCCCTCCTCGTCCTTCTTGACTTGTCTGCAGTCTTTGCCACGGTTGATCACTCTATCCTTCTCCAACGACTTTCCAACATTGTCCATCTGGGTGGGACTGCACGCACCTGGTTGCATTCTTATCTATCTAATCGTAGCCAGGGAATCACTTGTAACAGCTTCTCTTCTCGCCCCCGCATCTTTACCTCTGGTGTCCCCCAAGGATCTATCCTTGGCCCACTCCTATTTCTCATCGACATGTAGCCCCTTGGCGACATCGTCCAAAAACACGACGTCAGTTTCTACATGTACGCTGATGACACCCAGCTCTACCTCACCAACACTTCTCTCCACCCCTCCTCGGTCTCTAAATTGTCAGACTGCTTGTCCCACATTCCGTTCTGGATAAGCAGAAATGTTCTCCAATTAAATATTGGGAAGACCGGAGCCTTTATCTTCGGTCCCCGCCACAAACTCCATTACCTAGCCACTGATTCCATCCCTCTCCCAACTTCTGTCTGAGGCTGAACCAGACTATTTCGCAACCTTGGTGTCATATTTGACCCTGAAATGAGCTTCCGACCACATATCCGCAGCGTAACATTGCCCGTCTCCGCCCTTGCCTCAGCTCGTTCGCTGCTGAAGCCTTCATCCGTTCCTTTGTTACCTCTAGCCTTGACTATTCCAAAGCATTCCTGGTTGGCCTGCTGCAGTCTACGTAAACTAGAGGTGATCCAAAACTCGGCTGGCCCGTGTCCCAACTCGCACCAAGTCCTGCTTGTTATGGATGTAAACCTTTAAAACCATGTCTCACCACCAGAGGGCTTATCCCCTGGAATCCCAAGGGATTCCACAATCCCTTGGGAGCACCTGTATATAAGGAGACCTCACAGGCTGGAGAGGCACTCTGAGATCTGTAATAAAGGACTACAGTCACACCTTACTTTGAGCTTGCAGTATCTAGTCTGACTATTTAAGATGTAACACCACTCACTCATTATCCCCTGTGCTCACTGGCCTACATTGGCTTCCGGTTACGCCCAGCCTAGACTTCAAAATTCTCATCCTTGTTTACAAATCCCTCCATGGCCTTGCCCCTTGCTATCTCTGAAATCTCCTCCAGCCCCACAACCCCTTGAGATGTCTACACTACTCTAATTCTTCCCTTTTGAGCATCCCTGATTATAATCGCACAACCATTGGTGTCCGTGCCTTCTGGTGTCTGGGCCTCAAGCTCTAGAACTCCATGCCCAAACCTCTCCACCTCTCTACCTCCCTTTCTTCCTTCAAGACACTCCTTAAAACATACCTCGTTGACCTTTGGTCACCTGTGCTAATCTCTACTTATACGGCTCGGTGTCAAATTTTGAGAAGCGCCTTGGGATGTTTCACTATATTAAAGGCGCTATACAAATATAAGCTGTTGTTATTGTTGATTATGGGGAAAAGGCTGGGGAGTGGGACCAACTGGAATAGGTCGCTCAAAGAGTCAGCACAGGCACAATGGGCCGAATGGCCTCTGCTGCGCTGTAAGATTCTAAGGGCCCGAACTTGGTCAGAGATAAGGCGCATCCATTTCTCGGCGGTCCCCGAGCAGAATTTCAGTTTTTGCCGCCCAGTGCCGCTGGGACCAGTCGGGCGGGAGTTTCGCCGCAGTTCTGTCAGTGGCAGTGTTGGGAGTGGGTGACGGCAGGCGGGAGCAGGCCGCGGCAGTGGGCAGTAGGCAGTAGGTGCAGGCCTCTCGACTCGACAAACATCGGAGGCCGTGCACCGCGCAGGAGCGAGATTTGCAATTTTTTTTGTAGTTTCTTGTGGCCGATGGCATCACTTTTGCTGCGATTGGGGCTGATGGCACAGCTGCGCGGGCGCATAAAAGCTGTGCACTCACTTGTGCCTGCCAGTTGCAGAGAGGTCATTTTTGGAGAGAAACAAAATCATCATCAGCCATCCATCTAGGAAAGTTATAATGAGTGCAAAAAAAAGCTTCCAAGAAGTCTGATGGAGCCCAGAGCTCCCTGGTTTAATGAGGAGGAGCTGGAGGAACTTGTATGTGAGGTGGAGCGCCATTATAAAGCCCTCACCCGGGATGGTCGTGGCAAGCCTCCATCACCCCAATATAGACGCCTTTGGAGGGAGATTGGTGAGGCTGTGTCCTCAGTGGGCAACATTGTGCGGGACGCAGACCTGTGTCGGAAACGATGGAACAATGTGGTGGCATCAGCAAGAGAGAGTAAACATTTATTGTTGCACTCCCGTACTACCCCAAATGGTTCTGTGTCTGTGTGTGTGTGTGTGTGTGTGTGTGTGTTGCATGAGCAAAACGAGTAAAGGCTACAACTTAACTTTCTGCAGGAAAAGATCAGCCAACACATCAAGCCTGAGTGGCACGGGATGTCATCAAGTTGACCAGCCTAGAGGAGCGTGCCGAGGCGTTGGTGGGTGACCCCCCCACCCACCGTGCCACCACAAAGGGTGCTGCAGATCCCGTGCTAGAGCATGGTAAGCTTATACTAATCTCCGGTCTGCAGTTACGCTCACGTCATGCAAGGTCATGCAATGTTAAGTCAAATGCCTTTTAACGCACTGTGTGTCGGCCATTAATAGTGTGTTCACGTAGCGATGGAAGTCCTTGAAGTAAGAATGAAAAATGTTACGGATCACATGTCAGCTTGAGCAACCCCAACCCCCAGCTATACACCTAAATGTTGTCCTCTACTTGCAGATGTTGATTCAGACAGCACCTAGCAATACGCCCCCATCCACCTCTGTCACCCAAAAGCAGTGTGTGACACCAACGTCTCCCACCTCGACGTTGTCAGCAGCCAACAGACCAGCTCCTTCCTCCACCCCTCCCTCAAGATCACCCATATCCACCGCATCCACCTCTGCCACCCAGAGACACAAAGACCAGGAGGGAGAGGCGGGAGAAGTGCCAGTCTTCAAACCACTTGAGTTCGAGGAGCTGCAAGAGGAGGACTCCAGCCTCCTGACATGTGTGTCACCTGTTCAGCCAACATCGGTGTTGGGGTCCGACTTTTTCGGCTTCGAATCGGATGACGCAGGAACAAGTGGTGGGAGATGCAGAGGCCGTGCCGGAAAAACCATCAAGCCGCAAGCACCCAGGATGATGCAACAAGCCAATGAGGATGCAGGGCGGCTCACAGCAATTCAGGAAATGGTCCAGCTGTCGAGGATGAGCGTTGATCTAGCTTGAGATGTGCTGCAGACCATGGCTGGGATAGCTGCCATCATCGACACCTTTGGTGAGCAACACCGACTCTGTAGAGGCCATGCGGCAATCGATGCTTTCGGGACATGTCATGCAACCCTCTGAGACCACACCATCGAGGCTGACTGATCCCGAGCAGCCGGAGGATGAGAGTCAGACTAGCGCAGATCCAGATACGCAATCCGAGATGCCAGAGGAGGAAGTGTCTGGACTGTGTACTCCTTCATAACCAAGAGTAAACCAATTTTGATTAATGTGAAGTTGAACGGGATACCGATATCAATGAAACTGGACACGGGCGCGAGTCAATCGATCATGAATGAGAGGGCATTTAATAAGCTGTGGGATACTACGACTGTGAGGCCCAGGCTGAGACCTGTTAACGCCAAGCTGCGCATGTACACCAAAGAACTGATAAAGGTGATTGGCAGTGCACAAATTAATATGTCATATAACGGTGCGGTTCATGTGTTACCGCTGTGGATTGTTCCAGGCAACGGCCCAATGCTGCTCGGCAGGAGCTGGTTGGAGAAAATCAGATACAACTGGAACGACATAAAGGCGTTGTCATTGGAGGAAGATACATGTGCCCAAGTATTGAGCAAGCTCCCTTCGCTGTTCGAACCAGGTATCGGCAACTTCACGGGAGCCAAGGTGCAGATCCACTGTTGACTGTAATACTGGCCAAATCTTTCAGAAAACTTTTTTTTTCGGGCGGTACCTTGGCAGCTGTGGACGGTACTCTGACCAAGTTCGGGCCCTTAGATTCTAACTCGCAATTCTGCGTTTCAGAGAGATTGCAAGGATAAAACCGACAACGCCCAGTTGTGTGTGCAGTAAATCTTAGATTGTATCGTTCAGCGCTGGCTGTAAACCTCTCAACCTGCACTGCCCTAGCACAGGGCAACAGTTTCCCCCTCTACCCCCTCAAACTGCTGACAATCAGGGGCGCACACTCAAGCGCTCCATCTCTCGCCTCCCTCTCCGCTCTGTGTCCTTGAACGTGTCACGGTTGCCCTGCTCCATGGGCACTTCTCCACGCACAGCTCTCCGCTTCCACCGTATTTGGTCTGGCTTCCACCCTGCACACCCTTGGGGAGGGAAGGCAGGATAGAAAGAAAGAAGGAAAGTAAGAAGGATGGAAAGAAGGAAGGAAAGAAAGGAAAGAAAGATGGAAAGAAAAAAGGAACAAAAGTCTTGCATTTTAATAGCGCCTTTCATGACGTCCCAAAGCGCTTGACAGCTAATGAAGTAGTTTTTGGAGTGTAGTCATTGTTGTAATGTAGGAAATGCGGCAGCCAATTTGCACACAGCAAGCTTCTTCAAACAGCAATGTGATAATAACTAGATCATCTGTTTTAGTGACGTTGGTTGAGGGATACATATTAGCCAGAACACCAAGGAGAACTCCCCTGCTCTTCTTCCAGTAGTGTCCGTGGGATATTTTACATTCATCTGAATGTTCATGCGATCTTTTATGTCCGCCTAAGAGAGAGCAGATTGGGCCTCAGCTTAACGCCTCATCCAAAAGATGACACCTCTGACAGTGCAGCGCTCCCTCAGTACTGCCACTCCGACAGTGCAGCACTCCCTCAGTACTGCCCCTCCGACAGTGCAGCACTCCCTCAGTACTGCCACTCCGACTGTGCAGCACTCCCTCAGTACTGCCCCTCCGACAGTGCAGCGCTCCTTCAGTACATTTGTTCAGCCATGAACTCATTGAATGGCGGTGCAGGCTAGAAGGGCCGAATGGCCTACTCCTGCACCTATTTTCTATGTTTCTATATATTGCACGGGGAGTGCTGGGCTGGATTATCGGCTCAAGTGTCTGGAGTGTGGCTCGAACCCATGACCTTCTGACTGAGAGGCACTAGACATACCCACTGAGCCACAGCTGACACTGTACAACTCCGGCGACATCGTGTATGTGGGGCCAGAAGGCAGATCGACCCAGTCCATCCAATGAGACACTGTGCAAATGGGGCCTATAAAGACAGGCTTGGTTACTGACAGAGTCCGACTCAGAAAGACATAAATGCAGAAATAGTCAGCACTACAGTTTAAAATCATTCCTCTTCTACATGTTTGCTGGTTTATAAGGATCGCTGAGAAAGTTAATGGAGCCATTTTATTCCGACTCAGCGTGAATTTGTTAAAATGACTTCCTCTCATAGCAACCAGCAAACTGACAATCTGATAGGGTGCAGCATGGCTCCAGTGAGATCGAGCTAACCTTCATCTTAGTTGAAAAACAATCAGGCCCATGTTTAAGCTGCATGTTATCTGAAGTTGGCAGGGTACTTTTTATTCTTTTGCTGCCCACGAGCTCATACTCTGAGTGTAGATGTTCAAGCCCTGGAACACTTGAGTGAAGAAGCAGTGTGTCCATTGACACCGCTGTGTCAGCCAATGAGTTGCATTGTGGCAGCCGTTAGCGTTCCACCTCCTTCCTCCTCTGGTTCCCAACAACACGGTTCCGAGTAAGCACGAGACACTTGATGGTGGAATACGTGGACCAGACTATCAAGAAACGGCTGAGCGCACTGGATACAGCAAAGGCTACTGCCCCCGACAGCATCCCGGCTATCGTGCTGAAGACTGTCATGTATTTCTTTGCACAGTCACTTTTCATGTCAGAAGACAAACTATGCTTTCTCTCATGACACTTCAAAATCATTCTGTTTGTAAAAGAAAGCCTGTTGCTCCAAGATACAAAGAAGTACGAAAGTTAATCCTTTAGCTATCCAGTGTTTAACATTAGCCAATGAGATAAGAACATAAGTATTATATATGTAAACTTGTATTTACTCTGTACAACCACCAGAGGGCTCATCCCCTGGAGTCCCAAGGGATCCCATAATCCCTTGGGAGCACAGGTATTTAAGGGGTCTTTACAGGTTGGAGAGGCACTCTGGAGACCGGTAATAAAAGACTACGATTACACTTTACTTTGAGCTCACAGTGTTCAGTCTGACTCTTTCTCCATACACAACAACTGGCGACGAGATACAGATAGCAAACCCAAAGATGCAGAGAACTGTGGGCATCCTGGAGAAATTTTCGGAGGGAGATGATTGGGAAACTTTTGTGGAGCAACTCGACCAATAATTCGTGACCAACGAGCTCGATGGGGAAGAGAGCTCTGCCAAACGAAGAGCAATCCTCCTCACCATCTAAGGGGCACCAACGTATGGCCTCATGAAGAATCTGCTCATTCCAGCGAAACCCACGGAGAAATCGTGCGACAATTTGTGCACACTAGTCCGAGAACATTTGGACCCGAAGGAAAGCGTTCTGATGGCGAGGTACCAGTTCTACAGCAACAAAAGGTCTGAAGGCAAGGAAGTGGTGAGTTATGTCGCCGACCTAAGACGCCTTGCACGACATTGCGAATTTGAAGGACATTTGGAGCATATGCTCAGAGACTTTGTCGTACTTGGCATTGGCCACGAAACCATACTTCGCAAACTTTTGACTGGAGAGACCCCAACCTTGAGTGAGGCCACAGCGATAGCCCAGGCGTTCATTGTCACCAGTGACAATATGAAGCAAATCTCTCAGCACACAAGTGCTGCTACAAGTACAGTAAACAAAATGATGTTATTTTTGAATCATAACGTACAGGGCAAGTCACACATACCTGCAGTTACACGTCCGCAGATGTCTCAGAGTCCACCATCAAGGGTGATGAATGCAAGGCCATTAACACCTTGTTGGCGCTGCAGGGGTGATCATCATTTCCATTCATGCCGATTCAAAGAGTACATTTGCAAGGGCTGTGCAACAATGGGACACCTCCAACAAGTGTGTAGGCGAGCTGCAAAGCCTGTTAAACCTGCAAACCACCATGTTGCAGAGGAGGACAGATCCACGGAGGATCACGACAAACCAGAGCCTCAGATCGAGGAGACAGAGGTACATGGGGTGCACACTGTTGTGTATCTGTAAAGCATGCACTCCCATCTTCCGCCACCGGGGAGTGCATCCCCTGAAGTCCCAAGGGATCCCAGCATCTCTTGGAAGCACTGTACATAAGCCGGCCACTAAGGCCTGTTCCTGACTCTGGAGTATCTTAATAAAGACTGAGGTCACTATTACTTTAACCTCCCTGTATGCAGTCTCATCTGTGTTAGGAACACAGTAACTGGCGACGAATATACGAATCCAACGCAAAGATGCAGCAAACTGTGGGCATCCTGGAGAAGTTCTCGGAGGGTGAGGACTGGGAAGCCTATGTCGAATGGCTAGACTAGTACTTTGTAGCCAAGGAGCTGGATGGAGAAGGAAGCGCTGCAAAAAGGAGAGCGGTCCTCCTCACGGTCTGCGGGGCACCGACTTACAGCCTCATGAAGAATCTTCTGGCTCCGGTGAAACCCACAGATAAGTCGTATGAGGAGCTGTGTACACTGGTTTGGGAGCATCTTAACCCGAGGGAGATGGTGCTGATGGCGAGGTATCGGTTCTACACGTGCCAGCGATCTGAAGGTCAGGAAGTGGTGAGCTACGTCGCCGAGCTCAGGCGACTTACAGGACAATGTGAGTTTGATGGCTACCTGGAGCAGATGCTCAGAGACTTTTTTGTACTGGGCATTGGCCACAAGACCATCCTACGAAAACTGTTGACTGTAGAGACACCGACTCTCAGTAAGGCCATTGGAGAGCACAGGCGTTTATGTCCATCAGTGATAACACCAAATAAATCTCTCAGCACACAAGTGCTAGCAATGTTCATAAATTAACTGGAACTGTGCGAGCAGAAATGTACAGGGCAGAAAGCACAAGTCTGCAACTGCCAGCAGGCCTCAGGTGACCCAGATGACTCAAGAGTCTGCAACAAAGGATGAATGCAAGGCAAATCACACCTTGTTTGCGTTGTGGAGGCTTCCATTCAGCCTATTCATGCCACTTCAAAGAGTATGTTTGCAAGAGCTGTGGAACAATGGGGCACCTCCAACGAGTTTGCAGACGAGCTGCAAGCTCTGCAAAACCTGCTAACCACCACGTGGAAGAGGAAGACCGGTCCATGGTGGATCAAATCAATTTTGAGCCACAGAGAGAGGACGCAGATGCTGAAGTACATTGGGTGCACACATTTTCGACGAAATGTCCACCTATAATGCTAAACGTAAAATTGAATGGCTTACCCATAGCCATGGAACTGGACACTGGCACAAGTCAATCCATCATGAGTAAAAAGATGTTTGAGAGACAAGGCACTCAGATCAGCCCTGAGCCCCATCCACATGAAACTGAGAACGTACACCAAAGAGTTTATCACTGTCCTGGGCAGCGCCATGATCAAGATCACCTACGAGGGCACGGTGCACGAACTGCCACTCTGGATTGTCCCGGGCAACGGCCCCACACTGCTTGGAAGGAGCTGGCTGGGCAAAATCCGCTGGAACTGGGATGACATCCGAGCTCTATCACATGTTGATGAGGCCTCATGTACCCAGGTTCTTAACAAATTTCCTTCCCTTTTTGAACCAGGCATTGGAAATTTTTCCGGAGCGAAGGTGCGGATCCACTTGGTCCCAGAGGCATGACCCATTCATCACAAGGCGCGAGCGGTACCTCACATGATGAGGGAGAGAGTGGAAATCGAGCTGGACAGGCTGCAACGCGAGGGCATCATCTCCCCAGCGGAATTCAGCAAGTGGGCCAGCCCGATTGTTCCAGTACTCAAACGTGATGGCACAGTCAGGATTTGCGGCGATTATAAAGTAACTATTAATCATTTCTCACTACAGGACCAATTCCCGCTACCTAAGGCAGACGACCTATTTGCCATGCTGGCAGGAGGCAAGAAGTTCACCAAGCTCGACCTGACTTCGGCCTACTGGAGGAGTCTTCGAAGGGCCTCACCTGCATCAACACGCACAAGGGGCTGTTCATCGACAACAGATGCCCGTTTGGAATTCGGTCGGCTGCAGCGATCTCCCAGAGAAACATGGAGAGCCTACTTAAGTCGGTACCATGCACGGTGGTCTTTCAGGACGACATATTGGTCACGGGTCGGGACACCGTCGAGCACCTACAAAACCTGGAGGAGGTCCTCCAGCGACTGGATCGCGTAGGGCTGCGGCTGAAGAGGTTGAAATGCGTCTTCATGGTAACAGAAGTGGAAATTTTGGGGAGAAAGATCACGGCGGATGGCATTCGGCCCACAGACGCCAAGACAGAGGCTATCAGGAACGCGCCCAGGCCATAGAACGTCATGGAGCTGCGGTCGTTCCTGGGACTCCTCAACTATTTTGGTAACTTCCTACCGGGATTAAGCACCCTCTTAGAGCCCCTACATGTGTTATTGCATAAAGGTGAGAACTGGGTATAGGGAAAAAAACAAGTAATTGCTTTTGAGAAAGCCTGAAACATTTTATGCTCCAACAAGCTGCTTGTACTGTATAATCCGTGTAAAAGACTTGTGCTAGCATGTGACGCGTTGTCGTATGGAGTCGGGTGTGTATTACAACAAGCTAACGTTGCGGGGAAGTTACAACCTGTCGGCTATGCCTCCGGGAGTTTGTCTAAGGCCGAGAGGGCCTACAGCATGATTGAGAAAGAGGCATTAGCGTGTGTGTTCGGGGTAAAGAAAATGCATCAGTACCTGTTGGGCCTCAAATTTGAGCTGGAAACTGATCACAAGCTCCTCACATCCCTGTTCACTGAAAACAAGGGGATAAATACTAATGCCTCAGCCAGCATACAATGGTGGGCACTTGCGCTATCAGCGTATAACTATACCATCGGCCACAGGCCAGGCACCGAGAACTGTGCGGATGCTCTCAGTCGGCTACCATTGCCCACCACAGGGGTGGAAATGGCTCAGCCTGCAAAATTGTTGATGGTGGCGCAGCCCGCAGACTTGTTGATGGTCATGGAAGCATTTGAAAATGATAAATCACCTGTCACGGCCCGCCAGATTAGGACTTGGACCAGCCAAGATCCTCTGCTGTCCCTAGTAAAAAACTGTGTACTGCATGGGAGCTGGGCCAGCATCCCCGTTGAAATGCAAGAGCTAATCAAGCCGTTCCAGCGGCGAAAGGACGAGCTGTCCATTCAGGCAGACTGCCTGTTGTGGGGTAACCGCGTAGTGCTACCCAAAAAGGGCAGGGAGACGTTCATCTCGGATCTCCACAGCACACACCCGGGTATAGTAATGATGAAAGCGATAGCCAGATCCCACGTGTGGTGGCCCGGTATCGACTCTGACTTAGAGTCCTGTGTATGGCAATGTAGCGAGTGTGTTCAGTTGAGCAACGCGCCCAGAGAGGCACCACTAAGTTTGTGGTCCTGGCCCTCCAGACCAAGGTCAAGGATCCATGTCGACTATGGGGGCCCGTTTCTCGGTAAGATGTTCCTGGTGGTGGTGGATGCTTTTTCAAAATGGATTGAATGTGAAATAATGTCGGGAAGCACCGCCACCATTGAAAGCCTGAGGGCCATGTTTGCCACCCACGGCCTGCCTGACATACTGGTCAGTGACAAGGGGCCATGTTTCACCAGTGCCGAATTTAAAGAATTCATGACCTGCAATGGGATCAAACATGTCACCTCGGCCCCGTTTAAACCAGCCTCCAATGAGCAGGCAGAGCGGGCAGTACAAACCATCAAACAGAGCCTTAAACGAGTCACAGAGGGCTCACTCCAAACCCGCCTGTCCCGAGAACTGCTTAGCTACTGCACGAGACCCCACTCGCTCACAGGGGTGCCCCCGGCCGAGCTACTCATGAAAAGGACACTTAAAACCAGAATCTCGCTGGTTCACCCCAACCTGTATGATCAGGTAGAGAGCAGGCGGCAGCAACAAAATGTAAACGATGGTCGCGCCACTGTGTCACGGGAAATTGATCTGAATGACCCGGTGTATGTGCCAAACTATGGACATGGTCCCAAGTGGATCGTGGGCACGGTGATAGCTGAAGGAGAGAGTAGGGTGTTTGTAGTCAAACTAGACAATGGAAAAATTTGCAGAAAGCACCTGGACCAAACGAGGCTGTGGTTCACAGACTGCCCTGAACAACCCACAGCAGACACCACCTTTTTCGAGCCCACAACACACACCCAAAGGATCAACGACACCAGGGAATCGAACCCATCACGCTCAACAGCCCAGCAAGGCCAGGCTCACCCAGCCCTGCAGGGCCAACAACACGCCAGCCCAGCGAGGGCACAGCCAACACACCAGAACAGACATTTGTACCGAGGCAGTCCACCAGGGAAAGAAAGGCTCCCGAGCGCCTCACCTTGTAAATAGTTTTCACTTTGACGTTGGGAGAGTGGGGGGGAAGTGATGTTGTGTATCTGTAAAGCATGCACTCCCATGTTCCGCCACCAGGGAGTGCATCCCCTGAAGTTCCAAGGGATCGCAGCATCCCTTAGGATCACTGTATATAAGCCGGCCCCTAAGGCCTGTTCCTCACTCTGGAGTGTCTTAATAAAGACTGAGGTCACTGTCACTTTAACCTCCCAGTGTGCAGTCTCATCTGTGTTAGGAACACAATACACACAGTCACCACGAATTGTCCCCCGATAATGCTGAATGTTGAACTAAATGGACTCCCGGTGTCAATGGAGCTCGACTTGGGCGCGAGCCAGTCCATCATGGGCAAAAAGACTTTCGAAAGGTTGTGGTGCAACAAGGCCTCTAGGCCAGTCTTAACTCCAGTTCTCACGAAACTAAGAACTTACACGAAAGAACTGATACCTGTAATCGGCAGTGCTACCGTAAAGGTCTCCTACAATGGAGCGGTGCACAAGCTACCACTCTGGGTAGTACTGGGCGAAGGTCCCACGCTGCTCGGCAGGAGCTAGCTGAGAAAGATACGCTGGAGCTGGGACGACGTCCGAGCGCTATCGCCCGCTGACGATACTTCGTGTGCCCAGGTCTTCAACAAATTTCCTTCGAACCAGGCATCGGGAAATTCCAAGGAGCAAAAGTGCAGATCTACCTAGTTCCGAGGGCGCGGCCCATCCATCACAAGGCAAGAGCAGTGTTCAGTATGACTCTTTCTCCGTACACAACAATAAGAACATAAGAAATAGGAGAAGGAGTCGGCCATTTGGCCCCTCGAACCTGCTCCGCCATTCAATAAGATCATGGCTGATCTGATCATGGACTCAGCTCCACTTCCCCGCCCGCTCCCCATAACCCCTTATCCCCTTATCGTTTAAGAAACTGTCTATTTCTGTCTTAAATTTAGCCAATGTCCCAGCTCCCACAGCTCTCTGAGGCAGCGAATTCCACAGATTTACAACCCTCTGAGAGAAGAAATTTCTCCTCATCTCAGTTTTAAATGGGCGTCCCCTTATTCTCAGATCATGCCCTCTCGTTCTAGTCTCCCCTATCAGTGGAAACATCCTCTCTGCAGCCACCTTGTCAAGCCCCCTCATAATCTTATACGTTTCGATAAGATCACCTCTCATTCTTCTGAATTCCAATCAGTAGAGGCCCAACCTACTCAACCTTTCCTCATAAGTCAACCCACTCATCCCCAGAATCAACCTAGTGAACCTTCTCTGAACAGCCTCCAAAGCAAGTATATCCTTTCGTAAATATGTAAATCAAAACTGCACGCAGTACTCCAGGTGTGGCCTCACCAATACCCTGTATAACTGTAGCAAGACTTCCCTGCTTTTATACTCCATCCCCCTTTGCAATAAAGGCCAAGATACCATTGGCCTTCCTGATCACTTGCTGTACCTGCATACTAACCTTTTGTGTTTCATGCACAAGTACCCCCAGGTCCCGCTGTACTGCGGCACTTTGCAATCTTTCTCCATTTAAATATTAACTTGCTCTTTGATTTTTTTTCTGCCAAAGTGCATGACCTCACACTTTCCAACATTATACTCCATCTGCCAAATTTTTGCCCACTCACTTAGCCTATCTATGTCCTTTTGCAGATTTTTCGTGTCCTCCTCACGCATTGCTTTTCCTCCCATCTTTGTATCGTCAGCAAACTTGGCTACGTTACACTCAGTCCCTTCTTCCAAGTCATTAATATAGATTGTAAATAGTTGGTGTCCCAGCACTGATCCTTGCAGCACCCCACTAGTTACTGGTTGCCAACCAGAGAATTAACCATTTATCCCGACTTTCTGTTTTCTGTTAGTTAGCCAATCCTCTATCCATGCTAACATATTACCCCCAAACCCCGTGAACTTTTATCTTGTGTAGTAACCTTTTATGTGGCACCTTTAGAAGTCCAAATACACCACATCCACTGGTTCCCCTTTATCCAACCTGTTCGTTACATCCTCGAAGAACTCCAGCAAATTTGTCAAACATGACTTCCCCTTCATAAATCCATGCTGACTCTGCCTGACCGAAATTTTGCTTTTCCAAATGTCCTGCTGCTGCTTCTTTAATAATGGGCTCCAACATTTTCCCAACCACAGATGTTAGGCTAACTGGTCTACAGTTTCCTGCTTTTTATCTGCCTCCTTTTTTAAATAGGGGCGTCACATTTGCAGTTTTCCAATCTGCTGGGACCTCCCCAGAATCCAGGGAATTTTGGTAAATTACAACCAATGCATCCACAAATGTTGCCGCTACTTCTCTTAAGACCCTAGGATGCAAGCCATCAGGTCCAGGGTATTTATCTGCCTTTAGTCCTATTATCTTACTGAGTACCACCTCCTTACTGATGTGATTGTGTTAAGTTCCTCCCCCCCCTATAGCCCCTTGACTATCCACTGTTGGAATATTGTTAGTGTCCTCTACTGTAAAGACTGATACAACATATTTGTTCAGAATTTCTGCCATCTCCATGTTCCCCGGTCTCGACCTCGAAGGGACCAACATTTACTTTCGCCACTCTTTTCCTTTTTATATACCTATAGAAACTCTTGCTATCTGTTTTTATATTTTGTGTTAGTTTACTTTCATTGTCTATCTTCCCTTTTTTAATCATTTTTTAGTCGTTCTTTGCTGGCTTTTAAATGCTTCCCAGTCTTCTGTCCTCCCACTAGTTTTGGCCACTTTGTATGCCTTGTTTTTAATTGTATACCGTCCTTAATTTCCTTAGTTAGCCACGGACGCACTGTATCAGCCAATGGGATGCACCGTGTCAGCCAATGAGATGCAGTGTATTAGCCAATGGGATGCACTTTGTCAGCCAATGCGATTAACCATGTCAGCCAATGTTGCGTTGTTTCAGCCAATGGGATGCACGGTGTCAGCCAATGAGTTGCGTTGTTTCAGCCAATGGGATGCACTGTGTCAACCAATGGGATGCACTGTGTCAGCCAATGAGATGCATTGTTTCAGCCAATGGGATGCACCGTGTCAGCCAATGGGATGCACTGTGTCAGCCAATGAGATGCACCGTGTCAGCCACTGGGATGCACCGTGTCAGCCACTGGGATGCACTGTCTCAGCCAATGAGTTGAGTTGTTTCAACCAATGAGTTGGAAGCAGGGTGGGACTCGCAGCAAACAGTCTATTTTTCAGAAAACAATCTATTTCAACAGCGAACAATCTAGAGTCTATTTAAACAGTCTCCACAGACTACAGCAAACGGACCTCACCGACCGAAACTGGAGCAAAGTCTCCCAATAAAAGCATGGATATTTCTCCAGCAAAATGATGTGTGTAAAATCAATCCCACTCATGCCATGGGATCTTTAACGTCCATCTGAGAGGGCAGACAGGGCCTTAGTTTAACGTCTCATCTGAAAGATGGCATCTCCAACAGTGCAGCACTCCTTCAGTACTGCCCCCTGACAGTGCGGCACTCCCTCAGTACTACCCCAGCGACAGTGCACCGCTCCCTCAGTACTGCCCCTCCCACAGTGCAGCACTCCCTCAGTACTGCCCCTCCAACAGTACAGCACTTCCTCAGTACTGCACTGGAATATCAGCCTATATTTTTGCATTCAAGTCTTGAACCCACAACTTTCTGGCTCAGAGACGAGACTGAGACCCACTGAGCCACGGCTGATAATTAGGTAATGCGGTCTCTAGCTGTGATTGACGAGGGAATTATCCAAACATCTCCATTCTGGCTGGGGCTTGTAGTGTCACTATATCTAGCCGTCTAGAATAGGAACAGAGGAACAGGAGTAGGCCATTCAGGCCCTCGAGAATAACAAGGAGATGGGACAAATCCCGCCGGAACGGTTAGTGTGCTGAATGCACTCAATTTTCCAGCGGTCAGCTCACTTCCAGTGCTCCTGGGGGGCTGGCCTATTAAGGGAAAGGAAAGGGGTGCCCACTTCAACATCATAGGCAGTCCCTCGGAATCGAGGAGGACTTGCTTCCACTCCCAAAGTTCTTTGATGGCTGAACAGTCCGATATGAGAGCCACAGACCCTGTTACAGGAGGGACAGACATTCGTCGAGGGAAGGCATCGGTGGGGCTGGTTTGCCGCGCGCTCCTTCCGCTGCCAGCGCTTGGCCTTTTCATGTTCTTTGCGTGACTCGAAGAGCTCAACGCTCTCCCGGATGTACTTTCTCCACCTCGGGCGGTCTTCGGCCAGGTGTCAGTAGTGATGTCGCACTTGACCAGGGAGGCTTTGAGGGTGTCCTTATAACGTTTCCGCTATCCTCCTTCAGCTCGTTTACCGTGAAGGAGCTCCGCATAAAGCATTTGCTTAGGGAGTCTCGTATCTGGCATGTGAACTATGTGGCCTGCCCAGCGAAGATGATCAAGTGTGGTCAGTGCTTCAATACTGGGGATGTTAGCCTGGTCGAGGACACTGATGTTGGTGTGCCTGTCCTCCCAGGGGATTTGCAGGATTTTGCGGAGACATCGTTGGTGATATATCTCCAGCGACTTGAGGTGCCTTCTATACATCGTCTATGCCTCAGATCCATACAGGAGGGCGGGTATTACTACAGCCCTGTAGACCATGAGCTTGGTGGTAGATTTGAGGGCCTGGTCTTCAAACACTCTTTTCCTCAGACGGCCGAAGGCTGCACTGGCGCACTGGAGGCAATGCTGAATCTCCTCATCAATGTCTGCCTTTGTTGATAAGAGGCTCCCGCGATATGGGAAATGGTCCATGTTGTCCAGGGCCGCACCGTGGATCTTGATGATTGGAGGGCAGTGCTGTGCGGCTGTGACAGGCTGGTGGAGGACCTTTGTCTTACGGATGTTAAGCGTAAGGGCCATACTTTCATATGCCTCAGTGAATACATTGACTATATCCTGGAGTTCAGCCTCTGAATGTGCGCGGACGCAGGCATCGTCCGTATACTGCAGCTCAATGACAGAGGTTGGCGTGATCTTGGACCTGGCCTGGAGGCGGCGTAGGTTAAACAGCTTCCCACTGGTTCTGTAGTTTAGTTCCACTCCAGCGGGGAGCTTGTTGACTGTGAGGTGGAGCATGGCGGCGAGGAAGATTGAGAAGAGGGTTGGAGCGATGACGCAGCCCTGTTTGACCCCGATCCGGACATGAATTGGGTCTGTAATGGATCTGTTGGTAAGGATCACGGCCTGCATGTCATCGTGAAGCAGGCGAAGGATGTTGACAAACTTTTGGGGGCATCCTAAACGGAGAAGGACGCTCCTTAGACCCTCACGGTTGACAGTGTCAAAGGCCTTTTTAAGATCGAAGAAGGCCATGTATAAGGGCTGGCACTGCTCCTTGCATTTTTCCTGCAACTGTCGCGCTGCAAAGATCATGTCTGTTGTGCCCCGTAGGGGACGAAATCCGCACTGTGATTCCGGGAGGAGCTCCTCGGCCACAGGGAGAAGACGATTGAGGAGAACTCGAGCGACAACTTTCCCTGTGGCTGATAACAGGGAGATTCCCCTGTAGTTACCGCAGTCGGACTTGTCCCCTTTTTTAAAGATGGTCACAATCACTGCATGTCTCAGATCTCCCGGCATGCTCTCCTCCCTCCAGATGAGAGAGATGAGGTCGTGTATCCACGCCAACAGCGCCTCTCCGCCATATTTTAGCGCCTCAGCAGGGATTCCATCTGCACCGGTAGCCTTGTTATTCCTGAGCTGTTTTATGCTTTGCCTACCTTGTGCAGCGTTGGAGTTTCACTGAGGTGGTGGAGGGTCACATGCTGCGGGATGGAGTCGAGAACACTCGAGTCAAAGGCAACATCTCGATTGAGGAGATCTTCAAAGTGCTCCTCCCAGTGGGCCCTGACAGCCTCGGTGTCCTTGATGAGTGTTTCCCCATTCTTGGCCAGGAGTGGGGTGGGGCCTTGGGAGTTTGGACCGTAGGTGGCCTTGACTGCAGCGAAGAATCCTCGTATATCGTGGCTGTCGACCAGTTGTTGTATCTCCTGTGCTTTCTCCATCCACCACCTGTTCTTTAGGTCCCGGGTTTTTTGTTGGACCTGAGCCTTGAGCCGTTCGTAATGTTGTTTTGCAGCTCTCGAGTTGGGTTGTTGCTTGAGGCTCAGAAATGCTTTGCGCTTGCAATCTATTAGTTCTTCGATCTCCTGATCATTTTCATCAAACCAGTCCTGGTGTTTGCTGGTTGAGTGACTAAGTGTCGCTTCACAGGCACTGGTTATAGAGGCCTGGAGGGCAGACCAAGCACTGTGGGCATTCAGCATCTCAGGGTCATCAAGGCACGCCAGATTGGCTGTGAGGCGCTGGCTGTATAGGGCTCTCTTAGTTGGGTCTCTAAGTGCTCCGGCATTAACTTTTTTCCTGACTGCTTCTGCTGTCCCCTCTGTTTTGGGGCTATGTTGATGTCGATGATGGATCGGATTAGGCGATGGTCTGTCCAGCAGTTGTCAGCTCCTGTCATGGCGCGGGTGATGCGCACATCCTTGCGATCCCTGGCTCGGTTGATGACATAGTCGAGCAGGTGCCAGTGTTTGGAGCGAGGATGTTGCCACAATGCCTTGTATTTGTCCCTCTGGCGGAACAAGGTGTTGGTGATGAGGAGTTCATGTTCTAGACATTTTGTCAGGAGCAGGGTACCGCTGGAGTTGGCTTTCCCTACCCCATCTCTGCCAATCACGCCTCCCCAGAGGGCTGTGTCTTTGCCGACCCTGGCATTAAAATCACCCAGGAGGATCAATTTGTTGCCCGTGGGGACAAGGGACAAGGATGTCTCGAGGTTGGAATAAAAACCCTCTTTAACCTCATCCATTGCATCCAGTATAGGGGCGTACGCACTGATGACTGTGGCACATTGGTTCCGAGATAGGGTAATACGAAGAGTCATGAGGCGTTCGTTAACCCCACAGGGGGAGTCTTTGAGGCGGTCGACCAGCTCATTCTTGACGGCAAAACCGACTCCATGAAGGCGGTGTCCTGTTTCTGGTTTCCCTTTCTAGAAGAAAGTGTAACCTCCACCATGTTCCTTCAACTGGCCTTTCTCTCCCCGCCGGGTCTCGCTTAGGGCAGCGATGTCAATGTCAAAACATCTGAGTTCCCGGGCAACTATGGCGGTGCGGCATTCTGGCCTATTGCTGATGGGATTGTCCATGAGGGTCCTGACGGTCCGGGTCCAGAACTTCATACTGACGAAGTGGAAGATGCCTGTGCGTGAGTTCTTTTAACGTGGGGTGGCCGCTGCACACCGGAAACCACACGGGCTTAGCTGAACAAGGTCTTGGTCCAGTGGTAAGAGGGTCCAAGACAACTGGAGACCAGGCACAGCTCGATAAACCTAACTGCCTACGGCGAAGTGTTGGCCGCAAGCTCGTCGCCAAGTAGCGCCATTGATGGTAGATGGCCCGAGGCGAGGTTGGGGGGCAGACATTAGGAAAGTGATTTCCAAAGTTATTTTAAAAGTTAAAAGTTGATAGAAACTTTTGAAATAAATTGGGAATCTAAGAGTTGTTAAAAAGTCTAAAATGTAAATCAATAATAGGTTATAAAAGTTTCCCCAGTTTAAAAAGTTTCTAAATGTTGTTAAAAAGTCAAGAATGTAGATCAATAATAGATGTTTAAAAGTATTTCGATTAAAAGTCTAAAATGTGCATTTTAAAAGTTCTCCCAAATTGTTTAAAAAGTTTTAAAGTTGATTAAAAGTTTAAAAATGAATTAAAAGTTGGTTAGGAGTTTAAGACGTTGGGTTGAACGCCGCTGCTGTGGTCCCTTCGGCCGGTTCAGCGCCGGCCTGAAGTCCCTTTGGCCAATTAAACGCCGGCCTGGAGTCCCTTTGGCCAATTAAACGCCGGCCTGGAGTCCCTTTGGCCAATTAAACGCCGGCCTGGAGTCCCTTTGGCCAATTAAACGCCGGCCTGGAGTCCCTTTGGCCAATTAAACGCCGGCCTGGAGTCCCTTTGGCCGGTTCCACGTCCCCCCAATCTGTCATCACAATGAACACCTGGTGAGTGACCACAGGGACAGGGGTGGGCACTTAAAGGTAAGTGACTGCGTATCGAGGCAAACATCCTTCCAATCTTTGGATCGCCTTTGAGGGCATTTCAAGCCAATGGCAGCTTTTGCCAGAGCTCTCCTAACTCGCACCGAGTCCCATTCACCCATCACCCCCTGCGCTCTATCAATCTCAGCCTTGAATATACGCAACAACTGGACATCTACAGCCCTCTGGGTAGAGAATTCCAAAGATTTACAATCCTTTCAGTGAAGACATTTCTCCTAATCTCTGTACTAAATGGCCGACCCCTTATCCTGAGACTGTGTGACCCCTGGTTCTAGACTCTCCAACCAGGAGAAACATCCTCCCTGCATCTACCCTGTCAATCCCCCTCAGAATCTGATACATTTCAATGTGATCATCTCTCATTCTTCTAAACTCTGGGAAATATAGGCCCGATCTACTCAATCCCTCCTCATAGGACAATCCCCCATCACAGGAATCAATCTGGTGAACCTTTGTTGCACTCCCTCTGTTATATCTGTAAACTTATACAGCCACCATAGGGCTCATCTCCTGCAGTCCCAAGGGATCCCACAATCCCTTGGAAGCAGAGGTACTTAAGGAGGCCTCACAGGCTGGAGAGGTACGCTGGAGACCTGCAATAAAAGACTACAGTCACACTTTACTTTGAGTTCACAGTATCCAGTCAGACTCTTTATTCATACATAACACCCTCTAAGGCAAGTATATCCTTCCTTGCGTTGGGAGACCTGAGATGTAGTCGAACTCCCAGTGACCTCACTGCTCTTTTGCACCTCATGTTCATTGCAGGCTCAAAGCGCTTTACAGCCAATGAGGTACTTTTGGAGTGTAGTCACTGTTGTAATGTGGGAAAGGTCAGCAGGTCACCTTGCCTCTAATTCTTAAGCTGTGACCTACTTCTCAATCCCCCAAAACAAACATGGGTTTGCCAATGTTCGTGAACACAGTGTCCCTTTAAGGCTACGATAAGACAATTTAACCGTGCAATGATTGCAAAATCCCGATCTACCACATGCTAAACAGCTCTTCGATCTGGCCATCCTGCCTGCCAATGACACAACGCGACCACCAGTGCATCAGATAAGAGAGCAACGCATGCGCTAAACGGAGGGAAGAGGAGAGTTTGAAGATAAAGTAAAAAAGGCCTCACAAACTCGTACGGACCCAATAAATATCTAAAATGGCAGCAAAGGTTTGCCAGGCGCACTGTCTGTTGCCGCACTGAATTACAGGCCCCACATATTAGAATGATACAGAAAAGACAGATTTGCATTTCTACAGTGCCTTTCATGACATCACTTCAGTGTGATAATGGTCACATCATCAGTTTGTTCAGTGATGTTGATTGAGGGATAAATATTGGCCCCAGGACACCAGGGAGAACTCCCCTGCTCTTCTTCCAATAGTGCCCTGGGATCTTTTACATCCACCCGAGAGAGCTGACCGGGCCCTCGGTTTAACCCCTCGTCCGAAAGATGGCACCTCCGACAGTGCGGCACTCCCTCAGTACTGTCCCTCCGACAGTGCGGCGCTCCCTCAGTACTGCCCCTCTAACAGTGCGTCGCTCCCTCAGTACTTCCCCTCCGACATTGCGGCGCTCCCTCAGTACTGCCCCTCCGACAGTGCAACTTCTCCCTCAGTACTGCCCCTCCCACAGTGCAGCACACTCTCAGCACTGGCAATGGGAGTATCAGCCTAGATTTCTGTGCTCAAGTCTCTGGAGTGGGACCCACAACCTACTGTCTAAAGAGGGGAAAGCGCTTACCAACTGAGCCACAGCTGAACTGGGGCTAAAAAGATTACAATTATGAGGACAGGTTGCACAGACTATGCTTGTATTCCCTTGAGTTTAGAAGATTAAGAGATTATCTGCATCTGCTACAGGCCAGTGAAGATTTTGAATATCAATGTCTGTCACTGTGCTCCATGTTGAGGGGACTGGATGGCGCAGTGGGTAAGGTGGGTATGTTACTGGGACTGTAATCCAGAGAGCGTAAGTTCAAATCCCCCCATATTCAACTCCCTGAAATAAACATCTGGCATCAGTAAATGTGACCATGAAGTTGGGGTAAAATCGGTTCACTAATGCCATTTGGGGAAGAAAAGCTACCATCCTCACCAGGTCTGGGCCTACATGTGACTCCACGCCCCACACCAATGTGGCCCCTCTGAAGAGACCACTGTAAGGTCCGAAGAGAATTGGGGGGGGTCCAGGTACATCGAACATTAAAATGTCATGGCCAGCTACTGAAGGTAAACAGAAAGGCCAATGGAATGCTGGCCTTTATATCGAGAGGACTGGACTACAAGGGGGTAGAAGTTATGCTGCAGCTGTACAAAACCCTGGTTAGACCACTCCTGGAGTACTGTGAGCAGTTCTGGACACCACATTACAGAAAGGATATATTGGCCTTGGAGAGCGTGCAGCGTAGGTTTAGCAGAATGTTTTCTTTGGAACAGAGGAGGCTGAGGGGAGACCTTATTGAGGTGTATAACATTATGAGGGGTCAACTGTAAAGTCCTGACCCTGCAGTACAGACTGACACGAGACACATGCTGAAGTCAAGGTCACTCTGGACCTGTACCTTTATTCCACAGCTCTCGAGTGCCACACCTGCCTGAGACCTGCCTTTATATACCTGTGTGGAACAGATATGCAGTGTCTCCTGCATGTACACCCCTGGTGGTAAAGTATTCTTGTGGTTACAGGTCATAGCTACTTACAGGCATGTATAGCATGGTAAGATACAGATATGTACAGTAGTGTGAGATACATGACATCACCCTCCCCCAAGGTCTTATTGTCTTAAAAGGTTCAGTCTCTCAGGTGGTCTACGCTCTCGCGTGGAGCGTCTTAGTTGTGGTTCAGTTGTTTGCCTTGGTGCCTGTTTTTCTTTCGGTGTGATTGCTGGTATCTCGCCTGGGCTGTCTGTTGATACTGCCCTTTCCTCAGGTTGTTCTCTCTGTCTGTCCACCAGGTGTGGTGTGAGTTCCACATTGTAGTCTGCCTCTGGTTCTGCAGTGTTGTTGGTGAATCTACTTTTTACTTGGTCTACATGCCTCCGGCAGGTTTGGCCATTGTCCATTTGTACAACCAGTAGCCTGTTTCCTTCCTTGCCTGTTAGTGTCCCTGCAAGCCATTTGGGACCCCTGCCATAGTTTCGCACAAACACTTTGTCCCCTATCTCATTCCACCTCCCCCTCGAATTTTGGTCATGGTACTCAGTTAGCTTCCGGCGCTTTGCCTCAACAATTTCATGCATGTCTGGGAGGATTAACGAGAGCCTAGTCTTTAAGGTCCGTTTCATCAATAGTTGCGCGGGGGGAACCCCAGTCAACGAATGCGAACGAGGTCTGTATGCCAGCAGCAGTCGCGACAGGCGGCCCTGCAGCGTGGGACCTTGAATTTTAAGCATGCCTTATTTAACGATTTGCACTGCTCGCTCCATCTGGCCATTGGAGGCCGGCTTGAACGGTGCCATCTTAACATGATTTATGCCGTGGTCAACTATAAAATCTTGAAATTCTGCGCTGGTGGACAAATATGTCAGGAATTCCGTGCGTTGCAAACATGGTTCTAAGGCTCTCCACAGTGGTGGAGGTGGTGCTCGAGTTTAAAATGGTGCACTCGATCCACTTTGAAAATGCATCGACGACTACGGGGAACATTTTGCCCATGAATGGGCCCGCATAGTCTACATGCACCCGCGACCACGATTTGGTGGGCCAGGGCCAGGAGCTTAGGGAGGCTTCCCTAGGGGCATTACTGAGTTGGGCACAAATGGTGCACCGCCGGACGCAGAGCTCCAAGTCCGCATCAATGCCAGGCCACCAGACGTGGGATCTGGCTGTGGCCTTCATAAGGACGATCCCCGGGTGCTCGCGGTGGAGCTCCCGGACAAACGCTTCTCTGCCTCGCAAGGGCATAACTACTCGGCTGCCCCACATCAGGCAGTCTGCCTGTAGTGAGAGTTCATGCATGCGCCTATGGAAAGGTTTGATCTCCTTGGGGCAGGCATCGCGAGCCTCTGCCCAGTCACCAGTTAAAACACATCTTTTGACTAAGGATAACGTGGGGTCGCTGGTCGTCCAGGCTCTGATTTGGCGAGCCGTCATGGACAAACCTGTGGATTCAAAGGCATTGATTGCCATGACCATCTCATAGTCCTGTTCGTCGGACCCTTCCGTGGTCGCCAGGGGTAGCCTGCTAAGCGCGTCGGCACAGTTGTCTGTGCCTGGTCTGTGCCTCATTGTATAGTCGTAAGACGCCAGCATGAGTGTCCACCGTTGAATGCGCGCCGAGGCATTGGCGCTTATTGCCTTGCACTCGGATAGCAGGGACATGAGGGGTTTGTGGTCAGTTTCTAATGCGAACTTGGCCCCGAAAAGGTATTGGTGCATCTTTTTGACACTGTACACGCATGCGAGCGCCTCCTTCTCAACCATACCGTACCCGCGCTCCGCCCGCGAAAGTGACCTGGAGGCATAAGCAATGGGTTGTAATTTACCCGCATCATTGACATGCTGTAAAACGCACCCGACCCCGTACGCTGACGCATCACATGTAAGAACTAGCTTTTTTCCTGGGTCAAAAAAGGCTAAAACACTGTTGGAACATAGAAGGTTGCTTGCCTTATTGAAGGCACGTTCCTGGGCGTCCGTCCAAAACCAATCGCATCCCTTTCTGAGTAGCACGTGGAAAGACTCCAGCAGCGTGCTCAAGTTCTTCATAAAGTTCCCAAAGTAATTGAGTAGCCCGAGAAAGGTGCACAGTTCCGAGACATTCCGGGGCCTGGGAGCCAGACGGTTTTGGATTCTGTTGGGCGGATTCCATCAGCGGCAATCCTTCTGCCCAAAAATTCAACCTCGGGCGCGAGAAACAGACACTTGGATTTCTTAACTCTTGGGCCTACCCGATCCAATCGACTTAGTGCTTCCTCCAAATTGCGGAGATGGGAGTCGGTGTTCCTGCCCGTGATGATTATGTCATCTTGAAACACAACCGTCCCCGGGATGGACTTGAGCAGACTCTCCATGTTGCACTGGAATATAGCAGCTGCCAACCTGATGCCGAATGGGCATCGATTGTACATAAAACGGCCTCGATGTGTGTTGATGGTGGTGAGTAGTTTAGACTCTTCGGTCAGTTCTTGGGTCATATACGCAGATGTGAGATCTAGTTTCGAGAAAAGTTTTCTTCCAGCCAATGTGGCAAATAGGTCCTCCGCTCTGGGCAGCGGGTATTGGTCCTGTAGGGAGACTCTGTTTATGGTAGACTTGTAATCCCCACAGATTCGTACTGTTGTAGGCATTAGACACCTGCTGAATATATCAAAACCTAGGGCAACGGCACCTGTAGCATAAGGTTAGAACTACACCTGTAGTATAAGGTTAGAACTAAATCTGTAACTCTAATACCATAAAATGGCTACCCGTGAGGCCTCAAGGGATTTCTGTTAGCTGAATTAGACTGCATTCCTGGAAACTGATAATTGTTGTTTCCCACAGACAGGACTAACAAGCTAATCAGCCAAGCCTTAGGACTAAATGTTCTGGTGGAAGCAAGGACAATACGACTCTGTAACAGGATTAAGATAAGGAGGCTACCAAAGACAGCACCCAAGGACAGTAAGATAAGGGGGACCTGGATTCATGTTACATGAGTCGTTCCTAGCAACACACCCCTTAGCAACACATCTCTTAGCAACACATCTCTTAGTAACACATGAGCCACTTTATGTTTAGAAACTAACTCTATCTATTGGTCTAATTGAATTTATAATCTATATGATGTAACTGTAGTAAACTGTTGTAAAACATATAAAGATCCATGAAACCCTTTGTTCTGTGGAGTAAAGTGCCTGGATCCAGTCCTGAGGCTTCCTCCCCGCTGGCGTTAATAAAGGCCGCATTGGCGTTGGAACCGACTCTGAGTGTTGAGTGATTCTTCTGATAAAACACTAACACTAACAGTACGGATCCATCAGGCTTCATGACGGGGACGATGGGACTTGCCCAGTCGCTAAATTCCACGGGTGAGATAATGCCTTCCCGCAGAAGCCGGTCCAGTTCGTGTTCAATCTTTTCCCTCATCACATAAGGCACAGCTCTAGCCTTGTGATGGACCGGTCTGACATCCTGTGTGATGTAGATTTTAACTTTAGCCCCTTTGAAGGTGCCCACACCTGGCTGAAAGAGATGTTCAAAACGACTTAGAACTGTTGAGCAGGAGGTCCATTCCTCTGACGACATGGCGTGAACATCATCCCATTTCCAATTTAGTTTTGCCAGCCAGCTTCTCCCCAACAGGACTGGGAGATCTCCGGGGACAATCCACAGGCGAAGTCGGTTCACCATCCCTTTGTGTGTGTCTGAGAGCATGGCGCTGCCAAGGACTGGGACAATTTCTTTGGTATAGATCCTTAGTTTAGTGTCGAGCTTTGTGAGTTTTGGTCTGTTGCTTTTGTGCGGCCACATCTGTTCAAATTGTTGGACGCTCATGAGAGATTGACAAGCTCCCGTGTCCAGTTCCATGTTGACTGGTATCCCGTTGAGTAGGACCCTCATCATTATTGAAGGCGTCTTGTTGTAAGAACAGTGGCCATTGATTGTGTTGACCCGCTGTACCTCGGTGTCCCGGGCACTGTCCCCACCGTCTTCTGGTCCGCTTTCCGACCCTTCCGAGCTGAGCTGCTGTTTTTCTGCGAGCCAGATGCCCTGTATAGTTGCAGTTTCTGCAAACAGCATGCTGAAATTGACACCCCCTCGTTGAATGCCTTCCCCCACATCTCCAGCACAGACCGCTTCTATTGTTTCCGAAGGATGAGCTGCGTCTCAGTGTGTAGCTAATGAGGTGGGTTGATGAGGTGTGAACGTCCGTTCTTGTGGCCCTTGATGGCTTCTGGCGCCACTGCCTGCTGTTGAAGACCTGCTCTCGTGCCTTTGTCTGTGTGTGGGGTAGCCGCTTGTTTCACGCTGTGAACCTCTTGTTCCGATGTTTCGTAGTTGTCGTACCCTCAACCTCGTTTCTTCTTCTCCTGCTAAGAATGTCTGTGCGACCAGTGCTGCTGCCTCTAGGGTCAAGTTCTTGGCCTATTCCTTCAATAAAAAAGTCTCTCAGTACTTCTCTCCTTAGTTCATCGGAGAACTCACATAAACTAGCCAGCCTCCGAAGTTCCGCCACAAAGTCGGGTATGCTCTGGCCCACACAGTGTCTGTAGTTGTAGAACCTGTGTCTGGCCATGTGTAGGCTGCTCGCTGGCTTCAGGTAGTCTCTCACCAGTGTGCTTAACTCCTCAAACGACTTGCTTGCTGGTTTCTCGGGTGCCAGCAGGTCCTTCATTAAGGCGTATGTTTTCGAGCCACAGCTGGTCAAGAGATGGGCTCTTCTCTTGTCTGCCTTATCGTCGCCCAACCAGTCTTTGGTTACAAAGCTTTGCTGGAGCCTTTCTATAAAGTCCTCCCAATTGTCTCCAGCATTGTATTTCTCATCTGAGCCGTTGGTAGCCATTCTGTGGATTCTGTGATCCCGTAACTCGTTGCCACTGTAAAGTCCTGACACTGCAGTACAGATTTACACGAGGCATGTAGTGAAGTCAAGATCACTCTGGAGCTGCACCTTTATTTCACAGCTCGCGAGTGCCACACTTGCCTGAGACCTGCCTTTATATACCTGTGCGGAACAGGTATGCAGTGTCTCCTGCAAGTGCACCCCTGATGGTAAAGTATGCTTGTGGTTACAGGTCATATCTAGTTACAGTCATGTATAGCATGGTAAGATACAGTTATATACAGTAGTGTGAGATACGTGACATCAATAACCAGGGGCATAGATTTACAGTAATTGGTCGGGGGTTTAGATGTGATTTGAGGGGAAATGTTTTCACCCAGAGGATGGTGTGGGTCTGGAACTCACTGCCTGAAAGGGTGGTAGAGGTAGAAACCCTCACCACATTTAAAGTGCTTGGATGTGCACTCGAAGTGCCGTAACCAACAGGGCTACGGACCAGGAGCTGGAAAGTGGGATTAGGCTGGGTAGCTGTTTGTCGGCTGGCACAGACATGTTGGGCCAAAATGGCCTCCTTCCGTGCTGTAAATTTCTACGATTTCTATGAATGCTATCCAGACTCCAAGGGTTAAGTTGCGCGGAGAGATTACACAAACTAGGATTGTATTCCCTGCAATTTAGAAGGATGAGGGGTGATCTGATCAAAGTTTTCAGGATATTAAGGAGAACAGATCAGGTAGACAGAGAGAAACATTTCCACTGCTTGGGTATTCTAGGACGTGGGGGCATATTGTCTAAACATTGGAGATAGGCCTTTCAGGAGTCAAATTGGGAAACACTTCTACACGCAAAGGGTGGTAGAACTTTGGAACTCTGTTCCACAAACGGCTGTCGATGCTAGATCAATTGTTCACTTTAAATCGGAGATTGATAGCTTTTTATTAACCAAAGGTATTAAGGGATAGGGGCCACAGGCGGATAGATGGAGTTAGGTCACAGATCATCCATGATCTCATCAAATGGCAGAACAGGCTCGAGGGGCTGAATGGCCTCCTCCTGTTCCCATGTTCCAAACTGGGGACAACGCGGGATGGGCAATGAAGACCAGCCTTGTCAGTGATGCCCACATACCAAGAAAGGAAAAACAGCCATCATTGTTTTCTCTCTGACACCAGGGTAGGGTTCCTGACCCATCCACTTTTCAATAGGACAGTCTTATTTTTTGAGCAACAATTTATCATTTTTAATTAAACCAATTAAGCAAAAGATTATTTCTTTCTAAGAGGTTTACATCCATTTATTTTCCTGTTTTTTCAAAAATCCATTATTGGGACCAGCGGGAGGGTTTTGCAATCAAATAACAAGACTAGGTGCCGAAATTCGGTAGCTCCCGGTTTGGGGGTGTAAATGGGTCACTGCACACAGCGATGATGTCGTCATCGCCGGCGCAGTGGCCCGGGGTGTTGTCGGTTTTCGCCTCCGCTAACTCCCGCGGAATTTCGTGAGAGGCGGTACTGGCCCCGGGCGAGAAATCGTTTGCGTCCCGTTAGTGCCGCCCGGGGGCGCTAACGTCAAGCGCCAACAATGCAAATTTACCCCCTCCTCGAATCATAGCGTCGTACAGCACAGAAGGAGGCCATTCGGCCCACGCTCACTCATTGAAAGAGCGATCCAATTAGTCCCATTCCCCCATTCTATCCACATAGCCCTGCAAATTTCTCCTTTTCAAGTATTGATCCAATTGCCTATTCAAATATACGATTGAGTCTGCCTCCACCGCATTTTCAAGCAGGGCATTCTACATCACAGCAACTTGCTGCATAAAACCATTCTCATCTTTCTTCTGGTTCTTTGGCCAATCAGCTTCAATCTGTGTCCTCTGGTTACCGGTCCTCCTGCCACTGGGAAGTTTCTCCCAATCTACTCGATCAAACCCCTTCATGATTTAGAATACCTCTATTAAATCTCCCCTTAACCTTCTCTACTCTAAGGAGAACAATCCCAGCTTCTCCACGTAACTGTAGTTCCTCATTCTTGGAACCATTCTGGTAAATCTCCTCTGCAGCCTCTCCAAGGCCTGGACATCCTTCTTAAAGTGTGGTGCCAAGAATTGGACACAATACTCCAGCTGGGCCCTAACCAGTGTTTTATACAGGTTTAGCATAACTTCCTTGCTTTTGTACTCTATGCCTCTATTAATAACGCTCAGGATCCCGTATGCTCTTTGAACAGCCTTCTCAGCTTTATACTTCATTGGCTATAAAGCGCTTTGAGACATCCGGTGGTCATGAAAGGCGCCAAATAAATACAAGTTTTTTTCTTTCTTCCTTTGTCTCTTTCCTTCTAGAAGCTAAGAATTAGGAGCAGGAGGAGGCCATTCGGCCCCTCGAGTCGGCTCTTCTTTCTGCATTTGAACCGTTTTGGAACTGCAAAAGCGCCGGAGTTTGAAAATATATCGCCCATACTGAGAGCAATAGCCAGTCTCGGCTTTAATAATATTAAATATGAATCAGATCATTGTAAAAAGAGCCAGAGGGGGGAGAGGAGGAGAATTTATTTTACGCAGCGAGTTGCTGTGATCGGGAACGCGCTGTCTGAAAGGGCGGTGGGAGCAGATTCAATCGTAACTTTCACAAGTGAATGAGATAAATAGTTGAAAGGGAGAAGTTTGCAGGGCTGTGGGGAAAGAGCAGGGTGAGTGGGACCAATTGGATCGCTCTTTCAACGAGCTGGCACAGGCACGATGGGTCCAATGGCCTCCTTATCTGCTGTATGATTCTATGATGAGAGTGTGAGACCAAATAAACACTGGAACAAGGAACTGGGGATTGACCCCAAATGTAAAAATTAGGGTGAAATGAATAAAGTAGCAGAGGCCATTGGACCAAAAGCTTCAACACCATAAAATAGCCAGTAAACAGGCTGGAGTGAGGGAAGTGTAAGACAAGTCAAGGTGATCAGATGAGAGAATGTTGCATATTCAGCCAGAATGGAGATCAAAAGACTTGTAATTCTACAGCACCTCTCATGACCTGAGGATGCCCCAAAGCGCTTTACAGCCAATGAAGTACTTTTGATGTGTAGTCACTGCTGTAATGAGGAACACACGGCAGCCCATTTGCACACAGCAAGCTCCCACAAACAGCAATGTGACAATGAGATCATCTGTTTGATCCCAGGACACTAGGGAGAACTCCCCTGCACTTCTGTCAATAGTGACCGTGGGATCTTTTCCGCCCACCTGAGTGGGCAGACAGAGACTTGGTTTAACATATTATCCATAAGATGGCACCTACGACAGTGCAGCGCTCCCTTAATACTGGCACCAGGAGTGTTGGCCTGGATTATGGGCTCAAGTCTCTGGACTGGGACTCGAACCCACAACCTTCTGACAGAGGCAAGAGAGCAAATGCTACCCACTGAGCCTGGGCTGACACATTCAGTGGGTATAACTCTCTCGTTAACTGAGTCAGAATGGTTTGGATTCAAGGACCAATACAGTGACAAGGCTTTTTTTTTAGCAGCACCAAAGTCTCGCTAAAACCACCTTTCTCTCCTCTGAAGATACATTCGGGCTTAATTAAGGAAATGAGCCAGTATAGCTGGTATACAGGAACAGAAGAACCTCTGATATCCATCTGTACCAGTGTTGGAGTCCTACGTCATATATGGGAGCTCAAAGGGGCATTGGTGATAATTGGACGATTCCAATTGGCCAAACTGGCCTTTTTGATTAGGTCATTTTTGCGATGTTTGGTGGTGTCAGTCGTTGCTCAGTCAGTGTCTCTCCCACTCTCTCATCTCCGAGTCACAAGCTTGTGCCATCGAGCCCCACTCCAGAGATTGACCCCATAATCTAGGCCGACACTCCCAGTGCCAGTACCGAGGGAGCACTGCACTGTTGGAGGAGCAGTACTGAGGGAGCGCCGCACTGTTGGAGGAGCAATACTGAGGGAGCACTGCACTGTCGGAGGGGCAGTACTGAGGGAGCGCTGCACTGTCGGAGGGGCAGTACTGAGGGAGTGCTGCACTGTCGGAGGGGCAGTGCTGAGGGAGTGCCGCACTGTCGGAGGGGCAGTGCTGAGAGAGTGCCGCACTGTCGGAGGGGCAGTACTGAGGGAGCGCTGCATTATCGGTGGGGCAGTACTGAAGGGGCGCCATGCTGTCGGAGGTGCAGTACTGAGGGAGTGCTGCACTGTCAGAGGGGCAGTACTGAGGGAGCGCTGCACTGTCAGAGGGGCAGTACCGAGGGAGCGCCACACTGTCGGAGGTGCAGTACTGAGGGAGTGCTGCACTGTCAGAGGGGCAGTACCGAGAGAGCGCCACACTGTCGGAGGGGCAGTATTGAGGGAGCACTGCATTATCGGTGGGGCAGTACTGAGGGAGCACTGTACTATCGGAGGGGCAGTTTTTTTAATTTCAAAATATACTTTATTCATATAAAAATTTGTACAGTACATTCAAAAGCTGTTCAGTACATTTAGCTGCAGTCAGCAAGTACTGAGGGAGCACTGTACTGTTGGAGCGGCAGTACTGAGGGAGCACTGTACTGTCGGAGAGGCAGTACTGAGGGAGCATTGCACTGTCAGAGGAGCAGTACTGAGGGGATGCCGCACTTTCGAAGGGGCAATACTGAGGGAGTACCACACTGTTGGAGGGGCAGTACCACACTGTCGGAGGGGCAGTACTGAGGGAGTACCACACTGTTGGAGGGGCAGTACCACACTGTCGGAGGGGCAGTACTGAGGGAGTACCACACTGTTGGAGGGGCAGTACCACACTGTCGGAGGGGCAGTACTGAGGGAGTACCACACTGTTGGAGGGGCAGTACCACACTGTCGGAGGGGCAGTACCACACTGTCGGAGGGGCAGTACTGAGGGAGTACCACACTGTTGGAGGGGCAGTACCACACTGTCGGAGGGGCAGTACTGAGGGAGTACCACACTGTTGGAGGGGCAGTACCACACTGTCGGAGGGGCAGTACTGAGTGAGTGCCGCACTGTCGGAGGAGCAGTACTGAGGGAGTGCCGCACTGTCGGAGCGACAGTACTGAGGGAATGCCGTACTGTCGGAGGGGCAGTACTGAGGGAGTCCCGCACTGTTGGAGGGGCAGTACTGAGGGAGTGCTGCACTGTCGGAGGGGCAGTACTGGCTGTGAAGCACTTTGGGACGTCCGGAGGTCTGAAATGAGCTGTAGAAATGTGAGTTCTTTGTTTCGTAAAACGAATTGTTACTTTTATTTTTGGTGCTCCTGAGGCAAAATTGATCGCGCAAAGTCCAACTAACGCTGGCTTCTGTGGTGAACTCTGAGGGGACCCTGTGTCACTGACACAAGGAGCAGGAGGCCAAAGGAACGTGGAGAAAGTGCAGTTAAAAAAATGAGGAAGATGGCTGGGCAATTTTTCTAAATGATGATGCAACTTTTGAACGGCCTGGCTGTTTGTTTCCCCGGTGTCCAATGCTGTGACGACCTTCTGTGTCTGCAACTCTCCATTGGTCAGTCGACTGAATGGGGTTGGAGGGGGTGGGAGGGAGGGCCCATGCTCATTGTGCTATAAAAGATCCGGTAAGTTCCACCAGTCCATCGAAGCTGCCGGGAGCTGACTGAAGGAGCACTGGTGAGTGAGTGGCCTGGGGCAGATGGACAAGCAGGAGGGTGAGGGGTGGGCTGGGGGAATGGAACGTGCATCAGTCCACACCCAGTTTGCCTGGCTGTCGGCTCAGGACTGACTTGAAGCCCCCTGACCATTGCATAGCCTCGTATCTTTTTCTCTGAGGAGGTAACAAGGAGGGTCGATGAGGGCAGTGTGTTTGATGTGGTCTACATGGATTTTAGCAAGGCTTTTGACAAGGTCCCCCATGGCAGGATGATCAAAAACGTAAAGTCCATGGGATCCAAGGGAGAGGGGCAAATTGGATCCAAAATTGTCTCAGTGACAGGAAGCAAAGGGTAATGGTTGATGGGGTGTTTGTGCGACTGGAAGGCTGTTTCTAGTGGGGTTCCGCAGGGCTCAGTACTCGCTCCCTTACTTTTTGTAGTATAAATGATTTGGATTTAAATGTCGGGGATCTGATAAAGAAGTTTGCAGATGATACAATAATTGTCTGTATGGTTGACAGTGAGGAGGAAAGCTTTAGACTGCAGGAAGATATCGATGCACTGGTCAGTCGGGCAGGAAAGTGGAATATGGAATTCATTCCGGAAAAGTGTGAGGTAATGCATTTGGGGAGGGGCAACAAGGCAAGGGAATACACAATAAATGGGAGGGTACTGAGAGATGGGGAGGAACAGAGGGAACTTGGTGTGTGTTTCCACAGATCCTTAAAGGTAGCAGGTAGATAAAGTGGTTAAATAGACATATGGAATGCTTTCCTTTATTAGCCGAGGCATAGAATATAAGAGCAGGGAAGTTATGCTAGAACTGTATAAAACACGAGTTAGGTCACAGCTGGAGTACTGCGTGCAGTTCTGGTCGCCGTATTATAGGAAGGATGTGATTGCACCAGAGAGGATGCAGAGGAGATTTACGAGGATGTTGCCAGGGCTGGAAAATTTTAGCTATAAGGAACGATTGGATAGGCTGGGGTTGTTTTCTTTGGAACAGAGTAAGCTGACTGGAAATGTAATTAGCAGAGGGGTCAATAACCAGGAGGCACAGATTTAAAGTAATTGGTAGAAGGATTAGAGGGGAGATGAGGAAAACATTTTTCATCCAGAGGGTGGTGGGGGTCTGGAACTCGCTGCCTGAACAAGTGATTATGGCAGAAACCCTCATCACATTTAAAAATTACTTGGAAGTGCACTTCCTAGTACAGGGCTACGGACCTAGTGCTGAAAGGTGGGATTTCCTGGGTAGCTTTTTTTTGACCGGCACGGACATGATGGGCCAAATGGCCTTCTGTGTTGTAATTTTCTATGGTCCCAACCTAGTTTTAGCTTGGCTCAGTCGGTATCACTCTCTCTCTCTCGCCTGAGTCAGAAGATCGTAGGTTCCAGCCACACTGCAGACGTGGGCCCATAATCTAGACTAACCCTCCAGTGCACTACTGCACTGTCAGAGTGTGCTGACTTAGGGATGAGCTACAGATAATCTGTTTTACTGATGTTGGTTGAGGGATATATATTGGCCCAGGACTCTAGGGAGAACTCTCCTGCTCTACTTCCAATAGTTCCCGTGAGAGGGCAGATGGCACATCGGTGTAACATCTACAAGATGGCAGCTCCAACAGTGTGGTGTTCCCCAAGTACTGCCCCTCCGACAGCGCAGTCGTCTCTCAGTACTGTTCCTCCGACAGTGCAGCACTCCTTCAGTACTGCCCCTCCGACAGTACAGCGCTCCCTCAGTACTGCCCCTCCGACAGCGCAGCGATCCCTCAGTACTGCCCCTCCGACAGTACAGCGCTCCCTCAGTACTGCCCCTCCGATAGCGCAGCGATCCCTCAGTACTGCCCCTCCGACAGTACAGCGCTCCCTCAGTACTGCCCCTCCAACAGTGCGGCGCTCCTTCAGTACTGCCCCTCCAACAGTACAGCGCTCCCTCAGTACTGCCCCTCCGACAGTGCAGCACTCCTTCAGTACTGCCCCTCCGACAGTGCGGCGCTCACTCAGTACTGCCCCTCCGACAGTACAGCGCTCCCTCAGTACTGCCCCTCCGACAGCGCAGCGCTCCCTCAGTACTGCCCCTCCAACAGCGCGGCGCTCCCTCAGTACTGCCCCTCCGACAGTACGGCACTCCCTCAGTACTGCCCCTCCGACAGTGCGGCTCTCCCTCAGTACTGCCCCTCCAACAGCGCAGCGCTCCCTCAGTACTGCCCCTCCAACAGTACAGCGCTCCCTCAGTACTGCCCCTCCGACAGTGTGGCGCTCCCTCAGTACTGCCCCTCCAACAGTGCGGCGCTCCCTCAGTACTGCCCCTCCAACAGCGCAGCGCTCTCTCAGTACTGCCCCTCCGACAGTACAGCGCTCCCTCAGTACTGCCCCTCCGACAGCGTAGCGATCCCTCAGTGCTGCCCTTTAGACAGCGGGGCGCTCTCTCAGTACTGCCCCTCCGACAGCGGGGCGCTCTCTCAGTACTGCCCCTCCGACAGCGGGGCGCTCTCTCAGTACTGCCCCTCCGACAGCGTAGCGATCCCTCAGTGCTGCCCTTTAGACAGCGGGGCGCTCTCTCAGTGCTGCCCTTTAGACAGCGGGGCGCTCTCTCAGTACTGCCCCTCCGACAGCGGGGCGCTCTCTCAGTACTGCCCCTCCGACAGCGGGGCGCTCTCTCAGTACTGCCCTTTAGACAGCGGGGCGCTCTCTCAGTACTGCCCTTTAGACAGCGGGGCGCTCTCTCAGTGCTGCCCTTTAGACAGCGGGGCGCTCTCTCAGTACTGCCCCTCCGACAGCGTAGCGATCCCTCAGTGCTGCCCTTTAGACAGCGGGGCGCTCTCTCAGTGCTGCCCTTTAGACAGTGCGGCGCTCTCTCAGTACTGCCCCTCCGACAGCGGGGCGCTCTCTCAGTACTGCCCCTCCGACAGCGGGGCGCTCTCTCAGTACTGCCCCTCCGACAGCGGGGCGCTCTCTCAGTACTGCCCCTCCGACAGCGGGGCGCTCTCTCAGTACTGCCCCTCCAACACTGCAGCGCTCCCTCAATACCGCACTGGGAGTGTCAGCCTAGGATTTTGTGTACAAGTCTCTGGAGTGGGACTTGAACCCATGACCTTCAGACCCAGAGGTGAGGGAGAGACACCAACTGAGCCACGGCTGAAGATTCTGCAGCTGGAAGTGATCTGATTAGAGGAGCAGGTTTGTTGGATCTGAGGCTCCCTTTACTTGTTACTAAAACATATTCTGTTTCATGTTTCCTGGAAAGGTTTCTCTCTTGAACGATCTGTGAGTCGAGCTCCGACCCTTCACACCATGTTCAGACTCGCTATAGTCTGCCTCACCATCACCTGCAGCCTCTTACAGTCAGAGGCTATAACCGAAGGACCTTACTTGGAATACGAGGATGAAGACGGAGTGATAACCGAAGGACCTTACTTGGAAGGCGCGGATGAAGACGGAGTGAGTACTCAAACCACCTATATGTCAGTGAAAGCAGGCGCTACTAAACGGCCTCGAATATGGCGGGCGGGAAGCACACGCTCATTGCGAGCAGGAAGTGCACCGCCCGCCATATTGGTAAAGGCCAAGGAATCGGCCCATGCCTGCAACAGGCCTCAGGTCCCTTTGCGTATGCAATTTTGGGGCCTAACGCCTGTTTGACACCCGTGCGCAAAATCAGGAAAGCCAGCCTGATGTGCGGCCTAGAAGGTGGTCCATAAATCCTGATCTGGTCGCCCCCGTCTGGCCTCTCGGGCGGATGTAAAAGATCCCACGGCCGCTATTGGAAGAGCAGCAGGGAAGTTCTCCCCGCTAAGCTGGCTCAGTATTTAGACTGTATACAGCGATACCACAAGGCCCTCCCAGCATGGAGATGATTGGGTAATTCCCCCGTCAATCACACCTGTTGTAAGGGACTGGGATTGATTTTACGCACATAATTTGTGTTCTGTAACTATCCTCCATTCACTGCCCTAGCCTGCTTTTATCGGGAGACTTTGCTGTAGTTTCAATCATGAGTTCTGTTTGCTGCAGGTCCTGGAGGCTTTGTTTAACTAGCCTCTGTTTGCTGCAAAATATATTGTTGGCTGTGAGTCCTGCTGTAAGTCCCGCCCCACCTCCCATTGGCTGGCACAGTGGTGTCAGTAGACACTCCACAATATTTATCCCTCAACCAATGTCACCAAAACACATCATCTGGTCATTACCACACTGCTGTTTGTGGGAGCTTGCTAGAATCATAGAAATTTACAGCATGGAAGGAGGCCATTTCGGCCCATTGTATCCTTGCCGACGACAAAGAGCTATCCAGCCTAATCCTTCTTTCCAGTTGTCGGTCCGTAGCCCTGTAGGTTACGGCACTTCGAGTGCACATCCAAGTACTTTTTAAATGTGGTGAGGGTTTCTGCCTCTACCACCCTTTCAGGCAGTGAGTTCCAGACCCACACCATCCTCTGAAAACATTTCCCCTCAAATTCGCTCTAAACCTCCCCTCAGTTACTTTAAATCTGTGCCCCCTAGTTGTTGACCCCTCTGCCAAGGGAAATAGGTCCGTCCTATCCACTCATAGAAACATAGAAACATAGAAAATAGGTGCAGGAGTAGGCCATTCGGCCTTTCTAGCCTGCACCGCCATTCAATGAGTTCATGGCTGAACATGCAACTTCAGTACCCCATTCCTGCTTTCTCGCCATACCCCTTGATCCCCCTAGTAGTAAGGACTTCATCTAACTCCTTTTTGAATATATTTAGTGAATTGGCCTCAACAACTTTCTGTGGTAGAGAATTCCACAGATTCACCACTCTCTAGGTGAAGAAGTTTCTCCTCATCTCGGTCCTAAATGGCTTGCCAATTATCCTTAGACTGTGTTCCCTGGTTCTGGACTTCCCCAACATTGGGAACATTCTTCCTGCATCTAACCTGTCTAAACCCATCAGAATTTTAAACGTTTCTATGAGGTCCCCTCTCATTCTTCTGTACTCCAGTGAATACAAGCCCAGTTGATCCAGTCTTTCTTGATATATCAGTCCCGCCATCCCGGGAATCAGTCTGGTGAACCTTCGCTGCACTCCCTAAATAGCAAGAATGTCCTTCCTCAGGTTAGGAGACCAAAACTGTACACAATACTCCAGATGTGGCCTCACCAAGGCCCTGTACAACTGTAGCAACACCTCCCTGCCCCTGTACTCAAATCCCCTCGCTATGAAGGCCAACATGCCATTTGCTTTCTTAACCGCCTGCTGTACCTGCATGCCAACCTTCAATGACTGATGTACCATGACACCCAGGTCTCGTTGCACCTCCCCTTTTCCTAATCTGTCACCATTCAGATAATAGTCTGTCTCTCTGTTTTTACCACCAAAGTGGATAACCTCACATTTATCCACATTATACTTCATCTGCCATGCATTTGCCCACTCACCTAACCTATCCAAGTCGCTCTGCAGCCTCATAGCATTCTCCTTGCAGCTCACACTGCCACCCAACTTAGTGTCATCCGCAAATTTGGAGATACTACATTTAATCCCCTCGTCTAAATCATTAATGTACAGTGTAAACAGCTGGGGCCCCAGCACAGAACCTTGCGGTACCCCACTAGTCACTGCCTGCCATTCTGAAAAGTCCCCATTTACTCCTACTCTTTGCTTCCTGTCTGACAACCAGTTCTCAATCCATGTCAGCACACTACCCCCAATCCCATGTGCTTTAACTTTGCACATTAATCTCTTGTGTGGGACCTTGTCGAAAGCCTTCTGAAAGTCCAAATACACCACATCAACTGGTTCTCCCTTGTCCACTTTACTGGAAGCATCCTCAAAAAATTCCAGAAGATTTGTCAAGCATGATTTCCCTTTCACAAATCCATGCTGACTTGGACCTATCATGTCACCTCTTTCCAAATGCACTGCTATGACATCCTTAATAATTGATTCCATCATTTTACCCACTACCGATGTCAGGCTGACCGGTCTATAATTCCCTGTTCTCTCTCTCCCTCCTTTTTTAAAAAGTGCAGTTACATTGGCTACCCTCCACTCGATAGGAACTGATCCAGAGTCAATGGAATGTTGGAAAATGACTGTCAATGCATCCGCTATTTCCAAGGCCACCTCCTTAAATACTCTGGGATGCAGTCCATCAGGCCCTGGGGATTTATCAGCCTTCAATCCCATCAATTTCCCCAACACAATTTCCCGACTAATAAGGATTTCCCTCAGCTCCTCCTCCTTACTAGACCTTCTGACCCCTTTTATATCCTGAAGGTTGTTTGTGTCCTCCTTAGTGAATACCGAACCAAAGTACTTGTTCAATTGGTCCGCCATTTCTTTGTTCCCCGTTATGACTTCCCCTGATTCTGACTGCAGGGGACCTACGTTTGTCTTTACTAACCTTTTTCTCTTTACATATCTATAGAAACTTTTGCAATCCGTCTTAATGTTCCCTGCAAGCTTCTTCTCGTACTCCATTTTCCCTGCCCTAATCAAACCCTTTGTCCTCCTCTGCTGAGTTCTAAATTTCTCCCAGTCCCCGGGTTCGCTGCTATTTCTGGCCAATTTGTATGCCACTTCCTTGGCTTTAATATTATCCCTGATTTCCCTTGATAGCCACGGTTGAGCCACCTTCCCTTTTTTATTTTTACGCCAGACAGGAATGTACAGGAATGTTGATATAGTATCTGACTCAACCACTAACCTTGGTTAACACAGCATCACAGCTCTGTGTAAAGAAGTTATCCTACCCTCTGTTCTAAATATCTTACATTTAATCTTGTATCTGGAACCTCTTGTTATTGGCCCTTCAACTACTCAACCCATGGCTTTGGGGTATAGTGGAGGTATCACAATTGTGTAGGATAGGATAGATGGACCAGAGGGTCTTTTCCTGTCTGTCATTGTTTATGTTCGTACATGCTACACTCCCTACTCGACTGCTCCGCTCGCCCCTACATGCTCTACTGCCCACTAGACTGTTGCACTTCCCACTAGTCTGCCTTACTCCCTGGACTGATTCACTCCATAAAAGACTGCTCCACTCTCCGCCAAATGCTCTACTCCAGACGAGACTGCTCCATTTCCTTCTGCACTCTCCAACCCCTACTAGAATGCTCCAGTATTATTCTATATAAAAGAAGTCTTATTCATTTCGACGTGCTGGTGATAATATATTATTTCTAGCACATTAAAGGGGCAGTTCAGGAGCATACAATAATATACTATTTGAATTAGATAATCTTTCCTACACTGTGGCTGATGCATGTATTTTGCAACAATTCGTCAATCTTGTATTCTAATAGCAATTCCAGTCATTCCTCTTTCATTTATCAGTCCTCACTACTCATCTCTACTCATCATTTTATACACCTCAATCAGGTCTCCCCTTAGCTTCCTCTGTTCCAAAGAAAACAAACCCAGCCTATCCAATCTTTCCTCATAGCTAATATTCTCCAGTTCCAGACACCATCCTCGTAAATCTCCTCTGTACTCTCTCTAGTGCAATCACATCTTTCCTGTAATATTGTGACCAGAAATGCACGCAGTACTCTAGCTGTGGCCTGACTAATGTTTTATACAGTTCAAGCATATGCTCCCTGCTCTTGTATGCTATGCCTCGACTAATAAAGACAAGTATTCCATATGCCTTCTTAACTGCCTTATCTACCTGGCCTGCTACCTTCAGGGTTCTGTGAGGGATCTGTTCAGGGATCAAGCTACACTTCTCAGTGTCCTACCACTTAATGTAAGAAATGCAGCAGCCAATTTGCGCACAGAAACTCCCAAAAACAGCGATGTGATAATGACCCAGATCATCTGTTTCAGTGATGTTGTTTGAGGGATAAATATTGGCCCCAGGACACCGGGAAGAACTCCCCTGCTCTTCTTTCAAAGTTGCTGTGAGATCTTTTACACCCACCGGAAGGCAGATGGGGCCTCGGTTTAACATTTCATCTGAAAGATGGCACCTCCGACAGTGCAGCACTCCCTCAGCTTGACACTGGGAGTGTCGGCCTGGATTATGTGCTCAAGTGTCCAAAGTGGCACTTGAACCCACAACCTTCTGACCCAGAGGCAGGAGTGCTACCCATTGAGCCATGACTGACACCATTCCCTGACTGGGAACTGATTGCTCCTTCTTTCATTCCCCCAGGAACAGATGAGGTCCCAATTTGTGAAGTTTAAAGCGATGTACAACAAGAACTATGAAGACCTTGAAGGTAAGAGTCCCACCTACTCAATTCAGTCATCCCCCCACGGACAGGAAGGCCCGAGTTTGACTCCTGACCTGTGCTGAATTAACCCACCGTGGGCAGGCTGAGACGGCATAGCCACTGGTATCATTGAGCTTGGGGTCGGGAATTAAACGGCACCAAGCGTTCCCACTCCTGATCACTATCTCCCAGTGTTCCCGCTCCTGATCCCTATCTCCCAGTGTTCCCACTCCTGATCCCTATCTCCCAGTATTCCCACTCCTGATCCCTATCTCCCAGTGTTCCCACTCCTGATCTCCATCTCCCAATATTCCCACTCCTGATCCCTATCTCCCAGTGTTCCCACTCCTGATCCCTATCTCCCAGTGTTGCCACTCTGGATCCCTATCTCCCAGTGTTCCCGCTCCTGATCACTATCTCCCAGTGTTCCCACTCCTGATTCCTATCTCCCAGTGTTCCCACTCCTGATTCCTATCTCCCAGTGTTTCCCCTCATGATCTCCATCTTCCAGTGTTCTCATTCATTATCCCTATCTCCCAGTGTTCCCACTCCTGATTCCTATCTCCCAGTGCTCCCACTCCTGATTCCTATCTCCCAGTGTTCCCCCTCCTGATCCCCAGCTTCCAGTGTTCCCACTCCTGATCCTTTCTCCCAGTGTTCCCACTCCTGATCCCTATCTCCCAGTGTTCCCACTCTGGATCCCTATCTCCCAGTGTTCCCCCTCCTGATCCTATCTCCCAGTGTTCCCACTCCTGGTCCCTATCTCCCAGTATTCCACTCCTGATCTCCATCTCCCAGTGTTCCCACTCCTGATCTCCATCTCCCAGTGTTCCCACTCCTGATCCCTATCTCCCAGTGTCCCCACTCCTGATCCCTATCTCCCAGTGTTCCCACTTCTGATCCCTATCTCCCAGTATTCCACTCCTGATCCCTATCTCTCAGTGTTCCCACTCTGGATGCCTATCTCCCAGTGTTCCCACTCTGGATCCCTATCTCCCAGTGTTCCCACTCCTGATCCCTATTTCCCAATGTTCCACTTCTGATCTCTATCTCCCAGTGTTATCACTCCTGATCCCCATCTTCCAGTGTTCTCACTCCTGATCCCTATCGCCCAGTGTTCTCACTCCTGATCCCTATCTCCCAGTGTTCCACCTCCTGATCCCCATCTCCCAGTGTTCCCGCTCCTGATCCCTATCTCCCAGTGTTCACGCTCCTGATCCCTATCTCCCAGTGTTCTCACTCCTGATCTCCATCTCCCAGTGTTCCCACTCCTGATCCCTATCTCCCAGTGTTCTCACTCCCGATCCCTATCTCCCAGTGTTCCCACACCTGATCCCTATCTCCCAGTGTTCACGCTCCTGATCTCCATCTCCCAGTGTTCCCACTCTGGATCCCTATCTCTCAGTGTTCCCACTCTGGATGCCTATCTCCCAGTGTTCCCACTCTGGATCCCTATCTCCCAGTGTTCCCACTCCTGATCCCTATCTCCGTGTTCTCACTCCTGATCCCTATCGCCCAGTATCCCCACTCCTAATCCCTATCTCACAGTGTCCACAGTTCTGATCCCTATCTCCCAATGTCCCCACTCTTGATCCCTATCTCCCAGTGTTCCCACTTCTGATCCCTATCGCCGTGTCCCCACTCCTGATCCCTACCTCCCAGTGTTCCCACTCCTGATCCCTATTTCCCAGTGTCCCCACTCCTGATCCCTACCTCCCAGTGTTCCCACTCCTGATCCCTATTTCCCAGTGTCCCCACTCTTGATCCCTACCTCCCAGTGTTCCCACTCCTGATCCCTACCTCCCAGTGTCCCCACTCCTGATCCCTACCTCAGTGTTCATGCTCCTGATCCCCTTTTGCCAAGGTTCCCATTCCTGTTCCCAGCGCCCAGTGTTCCCACTCCCTGCCCCTGCTGGGAAGTGCATGTGTCTGAACGGTCCACTGGGACCACCACTTGGCTCATGCGTCTTGACATTGGCCGCTGACCCTCACTGCAAGGACTCGCACGTGATAGAGTGCGGGAATGAGGTATTGGAGGGCCGCTAGAATCTAAGGAAAGGTTCCCTGGCGTTATTCACGCCATTGGGAGAAAAGGTGAAACAACTGTTGGGGAGGCCGATGGAAATGGAAATTGAGGGAACGGTGTATGACTGGATCCGTTTTAAACTCTCACCGATGGATAAGTTAATTTGGCCACCCCAGCCGCCCACGCTAACACTTTTTTCTCTTGATCTTGATGTGATTGTAGAGGAGAGCCGGTTCAACATCTTCGTGGAGAATATGGAGAAAGCCAAAAGGATGCAGGAACAAGACAGAGGGACTGCCGTGTATGGAATGAACGAATTTAGCGACATGTCAGGTAAGGGCAAAAATGGGCTCAGTGGCAGGACTTACTGGAGGGATCTCTCCCGGTGCCATGCTGGGCAAGGGACAGTGCCATGTGCATGGTGAGCCGTACTGACCACGATAGGCCAACGCCTGGGCACTGATCTATGTTGGGAGACCTGACCTAGCCTGAAATGGCAATGGGGTCTACAGCTATGAAGTCAAGCAACACACGGGGCACAGTAGCATTGTGGTTATGGTACTGGACTAGTAATCAGGAAACATGGGTTTAAATCCGATTTCAGGACTTGCATTTATGTAGCGACTTTCCCCACCTCAGGAAGTCCCAAAGCTTTACAGCTGATGAAGTACCTTTTGAAGTGTAGTCACTGCTGTAATGTAGGAAACGTGGAAACCAATTTGCAGACAGCAAGCTCCCACAAAGAGCAGTGTGATAAAGACCGGAAAATTTGTTTTTAATGATGTTGGTTGAAGGATAAATATTGGGCTGGGACACCGGAGAGAACTCCCCTGCTGTTCTTCCAATAATGCCATGGGATCTTTTATATACAGTTTAGAGTCTCATCCAAAGGACAGCACCCACCGACAGTGCGGCTCTCCCTCAGTACTGCCCCTCCGACAGTGCGGCGCTCCCTCGGTAATGCAGTGTGAGCGTTGGCCTGGATTACGGGATTGAGTGTCTGTTGTGGGACTTGAACCCATGACCGTCTGACTCAGAGGCAAGAGTGCTATCCAGAGCCACAGCAGCAAAGGGCCAATTATGGGTACGTGTAAGTTAGCTCTAAGCCATCAAGAGCAGGTGCCAGTCCTTCCTGAAAGGGCAAGTGCTAACAGCACTCAATTCTCCAGTGTAAGCATCATGAAGACGCAGCAGGTGAAAGGGATGGGAGGAGGTATGTCAGGAGCAGGCATGAGTCTGTCGACAAGTGACAGAGCTCTCCAGTTCCCTGTTAAATGCCTGCTGAAGTAGAGGTGGGCATGAGGAGCTCGCAAGGATGTATACCACTTTCCACTCTCCGTAAGCATCAGCTCATGCTTAACTCTGCTGTCCGTGTTCGAACTCGCACCGAGTCCCGCTCACCCATCACCCCCTGTGCTCGCTGATATGCATTGGCTCCCGGTCTGGCATCGCCTCGATTTTAAAATTCTTACCCTTGTGTTCAAATCCCTCCATGGCCTTGCCCCTCCCTATATCTCTGTAACCTCCACCAGCCCCACAACCCTCCAAGATATCTGCGCTCTTCCAATTCTGGCCTCTTTAGCATCCCCGATTTTAATCACTCCAGCATTGGCGGCCATGCCTTCAGCTGCCTGGGCTCTAAGCTCTGGAATTCCTTCCCCAAATCTCTCCACCTCTCTCTCCTCCTTTAAGACGCTCCTTAAAACCTACCTCTTTGACTGAGCGTTCGGTCACCTGTCCTAATATCTCCTTGTGTGGCTCAGCGTCAAATTTTGTCTGATAATGCTCCTGTGCAACATTTTACGAAAGAAAGAAAAAAGAAAGACTTACATTTAAATAGCGCCTTTCACAACCCCAGACGCCTCAAAGTGTTTTAAAGCCAATGAAGTACTTTTGGAGTGTTGTCACTGTTGTAATGTGGGAAACGCCGCAACCAACTCAGCAAACTCCCACATACGTTAAAGGCACTATATAAATGCATAGGTCAATTGTGGCTTAGCAACAAGAAACTACAGGTGTGTTTCGCCCCCTACCGGCCATTACTGTCGTTGCAGCTGGCCCCAGCCCTAAGCTGCATGGGATCCACAGTTGCAGGAGATGGCACAGCTCAGCATCTGCCTCTGCACAGACCCTGAAAGGACAGTTACCCGTGGCCTTTGCCAGGGAGCAGTGCCAAGGCCAGCAGAAACGGTTGGTGGCATCTCGATTGGGCGCGGCCGATCTGGCTCTCGGTTTCCCGAGCCCGCCTACTTTCACTCGATGCCGGGTCAAGCAGGAAGGACCATCCGAGCGCTCGCACATGGTAGTGCGCTATCTGGGGTCTCACTGGTCCAGATTCCCTTTGTGAAGCTGGGTCTCCACCAGCCCAAAGCGTGATAATTGCCCCCCCCTCGGCAAGTGCCCGGGAGAGGGCATGGAGCACCTCTCGGGCAGCCTGACCTGTCTGCTAGCCTTTCCCTCAGAAAATGACAGTTCAGGGAGTTCCCATTGGGAAATCTATTGGTGTCTCTCTTTCTCTATCTCTGTCTCTCTCCCTCGCTCTCCCCCTCAGTTACTTTCTGTCTGTGTCCTTCACACTTTCTCTTTCCCATCTAGATTTCTGTCACTGTATTTCTCTCCCTGTACCTCACTCAGTCTCTCTCTCATTAATGGTCTCTTTTTCCCTTTCTCTCTCATTTTATCTATTTATCTCTGTCCATTTCTCTCTCTCTCTGGATCTTTGATTCTTTCTCTGTCCATCTGTCTCCCCTTCTCGGCCATCTGTCTTATTCTGTATTTCTCTTTCCCCCTTTCACTCTCTGTCTTCCCTCTCTCTCTCTCTCTCACTCCTCTGCCCCTCTCTCTCTCTCTCTCTCTTTATGATGTCAATACCACCATGGTCATTGTTCCTCTGAACATTTCTCTCTTGATCCTCACTATCTCTTCTTGGCTGACACCCAGTTCCTTGTTCTCCAACCCTGTGAAAATCCTCAGTATTCCTTTCCTCCGACAATAAGCGTTAGAAACCCAAGCTCGGCAACCATTGAATCACAAAGTGCAGGCGGAGGCCATTCAGCCTTCACCGGCTCTTTGAAAGAGCTGTCCAATTAGTCCCACTCCTCCCTCCACCCCAACCCCCCACTGCTCTTTCCCATAGCCCGAAACGAAACTTCTCCAAGTATTTATCCTATCCCTGTTTGAAAGTTACTATTGAATCTGCTCCCACCGCCCTCAGGCAGTGCGTTCCAGATCACAACAACTCGCTGCGTAAAATAAAAGCTCCTCATCTCCCTTCTGGTTCTTTTGCCAATTATCTTAAATCTGTACCCTCTGGAAACAGTTTCTCCTTATGTACTCAATCAAAACCCTTCATGATTTTGAACATTTCTATCAAATCTCCTCTGCTCTAAGGAGAGCAATCCCAGCTTCTCTAGACTCTCCACGTAACTGAAGTTCCTCATCCCTGGTACCATTCTGGTCAATCTCCTAACCTTCTCTGCTCCAAGGAGAACAATCCCAATGTCTCCAGTCACCCCACATAACTGAAGTCCCCCAAAACCCCTGTTTTGTTTTTCTCCAACCATAGAGTTATGGGCCTTGCTCCTTCTTCCACTTCTTACAATAAACCGCTTGCGTTAGTTGAACCGTTTTGTAATTTGCTTTTGTTTCAGATGAAGAATTTGATGGTTTTTACTTCAACCCGGCAATGAGTAACAACTCGGTCTGGCCAAAGGAGGCTTACTGGACAGAAGAAGATGGTCGGCTGACAAACTTGTCGTGTCCGTCTAGTTGGGATTGGCGGCATCATGGAGCAGTGACTGTAGTTAAAAATCAGGTACTCACACTCAAAGACTGAATATATTGCTTCGTGTTAGAGTAGGTCCAGATACCAACAGGGAGAGGAGTCCCACAAGGGTGAAGTATTAGATGGGGTAGTTAAGAGAATTTGTCCACTCCCAGGGCAGGTACAGCACGGAGTTAGATACAGAGAAAGCTCACTCTACGCTGTCCCATCAAACACTCCCAGGACAGGTACAGCACGGGTTAGATACAGAGTAAAGCTCCCTCTACACTGTCCCATCAAACACTCCCAGGGCAGGTACAGCACGGGGTTACATACAGAGAAAGCTCCCTCTACACTGTCCCATCAAACACTCCCAGGGCAGGTACAGGGGGTTAGATACAGAGTAAAGCTCCCTCTACACTGTCCCATCAAACACTCCCAGGGCAGGTACAGCACAGAGTTAGATACAGAGAAAGCTCCCTCTACACTGTCCCATCACACACTCCCAGGGCAGGTACAGCACGGGTTAGATACAGAATAAAGCTCCCTCTACACTGTCCCATCACACACTCCCAGGGCAGGTACAGCACGGGTTAGATACAGAGTAAAGCTCCCTCTACACTGTCCCATCACACACTCCCAGGGCAGGTACAGCACGGGGTTAGATACAGAGAAAGCTCCCTCTACACTGTCCCATCAAACACTCCCAGGACAGGTACAGCACGGGGTTAGATACAGAGTAAAGCTCCCTCTACACTGTCCCATCAAACACTCCCAGGGCAGGTACAGCACGGAGTTAGATACAGAGTAAAGCTCCCTCTACACTGCCCCATCACACACTCCCAGGGCAGGTACAGCACGGGGTTAGATACAGAGTAAAGCTCCCTCTACACTGTCCCATCAAACACTCCCAGGGCAGGTCCAGCACGGAGTTAGATACAGAGAAAGCTCCCTCTACACTGTCCCATCAAACATTCCCAGGGCAGGTACAGGGGGTTAGATACAGAGTAAAGCTCCCTCTACACTGTCCCATCAAACACTCACAGGGCAGGTACAGCACGGAGTTAGATACAGAGTAAAGCTCCCTCTACACTGTCCCATCAAACACTCCTGGGGCAGGTACAGCACAGGGTTAGATACAGAGTAAAGCTCCCTCTACACTGTCCCATCACACACTCCCAGGGCAGGTACAGCACGGAGTTAGATACAGAGTAAAGCTCCCTCTACACTGCCCCATCACACACTCCCAGGGCAGGTACAGCACGGGGTTAGATACAGAGTAAAGCTCCCTCTACACTGTCCCATCAAACACTCCCGGGGCAGGTCCAGCACGGGTTAGATACAGAGTAAAGCTCCCTCTACACTGTCCCATCAAACACTCCCAGGGCAGGTACAGCACGGGTTAGATACAGAGTAAAGCTCCCTCTACACTGTCCCATCAAACACTCCCAGGGCAGATACAGCACGGGTTAGATACAGAGTAAAGCTCCCTCTACACTGTCCCATCAAACACTCCTGGGGCAGGTACAGCACGGGTTAGATACAGAGTAAAGCTCCCTCTACACTGTCCCATCAAACACTCCCAGGGTAGACACAGACGTGGGCTCAGATGGCTGCCTCTACTATAATGTCCCAAATCTCACACCAGTTGTCCTGTGATCACTGTAAGTGAGACGAACAATTCTGTTGACAATTGCTGTCGAATTAAGGGCTGCTTTCTCCTCTCGGGCCCCTGATTAATACTGCCTAAGCTCATTTTTTATCCACTAACACCGCTGAGCCACATAAGGAGATATTAGGTGTGGTGACTAAAAGGTTGGTCAAAGAGGAAGGTTTTAAGGAGCGTCTTAAAGGAGAGGCGGAGAAGTTTAGGGAGGAAATTCCAGAGTTTAGGGTCCAGGCGGCTGAAGGCACGGCCACCAATGGTGGAGTGATTAAAAAATGATGTTCAAGAGTTGGAGTAGCGCAGAGATCTCAGAGGGTTGTAGGGCTGGAGGGAGTCACATGGATGGGGCGGGAGACTAGATCTTGGGAGTTTGTAGGTGTGGAGGAGGTCACAGAAATAGGGAGTGGAGGGTAAAATCTTGGAGCGTTGTAAGGCAGCCTGGGGTCACAGCGATGGGGGGGGCGGGTGGCAGTGGGGGGTAGCAGCAAGATCTTGGTGGGTTGTTAGGTTGGATACGTTCAGTGAAATAAGGATGGGTGAGATCTTGGTAGGTTATAGGGCTGGAGGGGGTCACAGAGATAGTGATGGGCGAGATCTTGCTGGGTTGTAGGGCTGCATACGTTCAGTGAGATTGGGATGGTCGAGAACTTGGTAGGTTACAGGGCTGGAGGGGGTCACAGAGCAAGAGAGGGAGTGAGATCATGGCAGGTAATAGGGCTGGAGGGGGTCACAGAGATAGCGAGGGGGCAAGATTTTGGTGGGTCACAGGGCTGGAGGGGTCACAGCGATAGGGAGGGGGCAAGATCTTGGCAGGTAATAGGGCTGGATACGTTCAGAGAGACAGGGATGGACGAGATCTTGGTGGGTTGTAGGGCTGGAGGGGGTCACAGAGCAAGGGAGGGGGTGAGATCGTGGCGGGTAATAGGGCTGGAGGGGGCACAGAGATAGGGATGGGAGAGCCAATCCCCTTGCAGCCAAAGGACTAACGTCTTCTTGTGCATCTCCAGAGAAAGTGTGGATCATGCTGGGCTTTTGGAGCTGTCGCCAACATCGAGTCCATGTGGTACATCCGCCATAAGAAGTTGGTAGTTTTGTCGGAGCAAGGTAACGGGGGCGGGGGGAACCCACGGGCACTCGTCCTCATCGTTCTTGCAGCATTTTTGAATTCCGTTGCCCAGTTGACTCAGGGCCCTTCACCGTGCTTGGAGTCTGAACATCTTTTCAATTTATTCACCTCTCATGTAGAGCTCCTCGACTGCGACACCTGGGACCACGGCTGTGGTGGAGGTTACCCTTACAATGCCTTCAACGCCATTCAGAAATTAGGTAAGGAAATCCCTCGGACAGTGCCTATTATCTGCAGAGGTTTTGACCTGGGACTAATTTTTCTGGAGAGGGGCATCTCACGGTGTGATCCGCCAGTTAGATGTTTGTCCTTGCCTTGCAGCTTGAAATAAGGAGGAGAAATTTGCGTGCTTTGCACCTCCCTTTAGTTCCTGGGGGGGCCCGGTAACTGGGTGCTAAGGGCTTAAAGATTGAGAAAGTAACAGAGGAACAATGGAGAAGGAAATCTGGTGAATTAGAGTCAAATCAGGAACAGACAAGAGATTAAAAAAGATTGTACAGGTTGAACCTCCCTTAGCCGGAACCCTCGGGACCTGGCCTGTTCTGGATATGGGATTTCTCCAGGAAAGGGTTGGTCACGTTAAATTGGATGGTACAGGTAATCAGCAAAGGGATATCGGGGCTGGCTGGCTTGGGTCTGGGGGTGCAGCAGGGAGATCCTTGAGGGGTGGGGCGGGGGATCGTGGGGTCAAGCAAAATTTGACACTGAGCCACATAATGAAAGATTAGCACAGGTGACCAAAAACCTGGTGAAAAAGGTAGGTTTTAAGGAGCGTCTTTGAGAGGCGGAGAGGTTTAGGGAGGGAATTCCAGAGTTTGGGGCCCAGGCAGCTGAAGGCACGGCCACCATTGGTAGAGCGATGGAAATCGGGGACGTGCAAGAGGCCAGAATTGGAAGAGCGCAGAGATCTCGGAGGGTTGTGGGGCTGGAGGAGGTAACAGAGATAGGGAGGGGCCAAGGCCATGGAGGGATTTGAACATGAACCAAAATGTAGGACATTCAGTCAAAGACCAATTACCCTTAAATCAAACTCTGTTTGTTGTATTAACAGGAGGAATGATGTGCCAAAGATCCTACCGCTACGTCGCCGCAAAGCGACGCTGCCAATTCCAACGTACTAGGGTCATTGCAAAGATTAGCACCTATCGAAACATCCGACCACACGAATGTGGTAAGTTACCGATCCCGTCACAGGTCACGTCACAACTCCCCAATTGCAAACAGATCGCAGCCTTCGGAGCTGTGAGGGGAAACCCAGATTGAAAATAGATAGAAAGAAAGAAAAAAGGAAAGAAGGAAAAAAAGATGGAAAGAAATTGCATTTCTACAGCACCTTTCACAACCTCACATCCCAAATACGCTTCACAGCAAATGAAATAATTTTTGGTGTAATCGCTATTGCAATGTAGGAAGCACGGCAGCCAATTTGCGCACAGCAAGCTCCCACAAACAGCACTGTGTTAAATGACCAGATAATCTGTTTTAGTGATGTTGGCCCAGGACACCGGGGAGAACGCCCCCTGCTCTTCTCCCAATAGTGGCCGTGGGATCTTTTACGTCCACCAGAGAGGGCAGGCGAGTAAAAAGAAAACTCGATTTAGAAGAGACCTGACTGATAGGATGGGGGTGGCCAAGGGGGGCAGATGGGCTGAATGGCATCATCTCACTTCTTACTGATGATCTTGTATTCTTTTCCTCTCTGTTTCAGAAATGAAAGCATGGGTGTCTCAAGTTGGCCCAATCACCATCACCATGAATGCAAGTGTCCTGAAAGTAAGCGTTTCTGTTCATTTATTGTCCATCCCGCGTTGATGAATGAAAATCCCTGGTTCCACCAGTGACGCACTGCCATTAAATGCCAGGCCGGCCGAGCAACTGGTTCGCTCCGGCCTGCTTGGGCGCTGGGGACGATCCCTGACTGGGTAGGCTTGACCTCACAAGTAGGCCTCGGTCCTTAGTAACCTGAGGCCAGCCAACTGCAGGCGCCCACTGGATTCTCCTAGGCAGCTTGCCGGACAATCTCAAGCCAGTGTCGCACGCAGCAGACCTCAGGTAGGTCCTGTGAAATGGCGGGGCAAGGCTATCAGGGGGAAGAAAGGGGATTGTGAGATGGCAAGAAGTGATTGAAAAGGAGTGGAGGGGGGGACCAGGATTGAGAGGGGGGAGGTTAGCTGTAATGTATTTGCTTCATGGGTTCTTCGCTTAAGAATTCATAGCAATGAGTTGGTTTATTAGCAAAGGTTTAACAATCACACGACACATTACCAGTTCATCCACCAGGCTCACAACTGCATACCTCATCGTGGATGAGCTGGACCCAACTGGCTGGGGTTTTATTCAGTCTTGTGAACATTACGTGACTGGCTAAGCCACTCATAACTCAACAGCTCTACAATATTAAAGTATTGTCGTAATACTTTAATCAAGTGCCCCCTGATTAAAGGGGGGCACACACCAAATACTTGTTTTTTGGGGGGTTTCTTTTGAGGGCACGAAAACACAAATTATACAAGTGCCCCCCGGCTAAAAGGGGGGTCACTAAAAACCGGCAAATTAAACAAATTGACCTTTAGACATTAAAATCAAATTAAAATTTGGTTGCCGGGGGTGATGATGCACTCCAGTCCTTCCAGTGCCCACCATACTGGGGGACACCGCGTGCTCCATCTCTAAGGACACCCTGGCTCGGATGTAACCGCGGAAGAGAGTCAGGCAGTCGGGCTGAACGACCCCCTCAACTGCCCGCTACCTGGACCGGCTGATGGCCCCCTTGGCAGGAACAGTCCTATGAGGAGGCACAGCGTGCCGAAGGATCAGGAGTGTGGGACTGAAGTGCAGCCAGAATTTGAGGAGCAGCCCTTTCAAATAATGAAACAGGGGCTGCAACCTCGCACATTCCGTAAAAACATGGAACACGGACTCTTCCAGACCGCAGAAATTGCAGGCGGTTTGGGAGCCCGTGAACCGGCTTAAAAACTTCTTGCACGGGACTGCTCCGTGCACCACCCTCCAGGCCAAGTCCCCAATAAATAGTGGGAGGACTCCCGCGTAGAGTGCACTCCATCGAGGACCCCCGCCTCCTCCGGACGGCAAGATGGTGCGCCATGGCGTGTCCGGACGGCAGACGAGGATGGCAAGGTGGAGAGTGTGCAGGAGCAGCCCGTACAGGAAACCCCTCCCTCCGCGCAGAACTGAAAGGCACGGAGGGGATTTCCCCCGGAGGAGGCTCAAGTTGTGAGGCGTCGGCTCCCGAGGGAGGTTTCGGGGCTTGCTGCCGATGAGGAATTCTCAACAGCTCTACAACTCTTTCGTTGCACATAAATAAACAATTAATCTGACTGCCCCCTCATTAAAAGGGGAGCAACACTCCAAACATAGAAACATAGAAACATAGAAAATAGGTGCAGGAGTAGGCCATTCGGCCCTTCGAGCCTGCAACGCCATTCAATGAGTTCATGGCTGAACATGCAACTTCAGTACCCCATTCCTGCTTTCTCGCCATACCTCTTGATCCCCCTAGTAGTAAGGACTTCATCTAACACTTTTCAGATGCCCTTGTTTTGTTTTTTTTAATTTTGGGGGTTTTTTTTGTGGGTTTTTTTAGGGCACAGAGAGGCAAATTATACAAGTGCCCCCTGATTTCGAGGGACACTAGAAGCGGCAATAAAACAAATTAAACTTTAAAACATATAAAGTCAAATTACAATTTGGTTGCCGGGGGTGATGATGCACTCCAGTCCCTCCGGCGCCCATCTCTCGCGGAAAGCCGCGAGCGTACCGGTGGACACCGCATGCTCCATCTCCAGGGACATCCTGGTTCAGATGTACGCACGGAAGAGAGGCAGGCAGTCAGGCTGAATGACCCCCTCGGCCGCCCGCTGCCTGGATTGGCTGATGGCCCCCTTGGCCGTGCCCAGGAGCAGTCCCACGAGAAGGCCCTCGGACCTACCCGCTCCCCTCCGCACAGGGTGCCCAAAGATCAGGAGTGTGGGACTGAAGTGCAGCCAGAATTTCAGGAGCAGCCCCTTTAAATAGTGGAATAGAGGCTGCAACCTCGCACACTCGGTAAAAACATGGAATACGGACTCCTCCAGACCGCAGAAATTGCAGGCGGCCTGGGAGCCCGCGAACCAGCGTAAAAATTTGTTGCATGGGACTGCTGCATGCACCACCCTCCAGGCCAAGTCCCCAATAAATAGTGGGAGGATTCCCGCGTAGAGTGCACTTCATCGGGGACCCCCGCCTCCTCCGGACGGCAAGATGGTGCGCCATGGCGTGTCCGGATGGCAGACGAGGATGGCAAGGTTGAGAGTGTGCAGGAGCAGCCCGTGCAGTAATCTCCTCTGCGCGGAACTGAAAGGCACGGAGGGGATTTCCCCGAGGCGGCTCAAGTTGTGAGGCGCCGGCTCCCGAGGGAGGTTTTGGGGCTTGGTGCCGATGAGGAATTCTCAACAGCTCTACAAACCTGTGAGCATACTCACAGATGCATACATTACATTAGCAATTGGGAGCGTGGGGAATACCGGGGGGTGAGGTGAGTGATTGCAAGTTATGGGAAGACTGAGAGAGGGTGGCGTCAGTGATAGGGGGTGAGAGGGAAGGTTGAGAGAGTGAGGGATTAGGGGGGGTGTGGGACTGATCAGCGGCTGGGGAAAACAATCAGAGGGAGGGACCAGGAGAGGGGTGAAGCGATCGGAAGGGAGAGGAGTTGACCGGGAGCGGGGATGAAGCGATCGGGAGAGAGCAAATCGGTCAGGATGCAGTGATCGTTGGCGCTGCGATGGGGCCGATGGAAGCCCTACTCGTTAGGCCGAATGTAGGCCACACTTTACTGAACGCAATCATCTCGATGTCAGCCAAATTTTGCATAATGGTCCTGAACCCCTCCCGCCCACGCCCCCAATTTGCATTTACAAAGGCCTTTAGGCCTGTTTCAAGCAGGGACCCTGGACGCCTCTTTTTTGCCTTCACCAAGACAGAGGTGGTTAGGATCTGGAATGCATTGTCTAAAAGGGTGGTGGAGGCAGACTCAATCGCGGCTTTCAAAAGAGAATTGGATAAGTACCTGAACATTTGCAGGTCGAGGGGGAGAGGGCGGGGAGGGAGTGGGACTAGCTGAGGTGCTCTTACACGGGCTCGACGGACCAAATTGTCTCTTTCTGTGCTGTAACCATTCTATAATTCTATGAATCAATATGGCGGGTGGTGCAATTCTGCTGCGTAATGTGCGCCCGTGCCCTGCCCGCCATGTTGGATGCTTAGGTGTCCTTTTGTCGTGACGCCAACAGATTTCTAGCCCGCAAAGTCTTGCGGCAATGGCAGCATTGAACCCACTGCTAGAGGTTGGCATCTTCCCCCCACCCCCTACCAGATTAATTGTTCCTCCCTCAATCTCTCACTATGACACATGGGGGAGTCTAGAATTAGGGGCCATCAATATAAGATAGTCACTAATAAATACAATGGGAAATTCAGGAGAAACTTCTTTACCCAGAGATGGTGAGAATGTGGAACTCGGCACACAGGGAGTGGTTGAGGCAAATACCGTAGATGCATTTAAGGGGTTAAGAAGTTTCTTCTGAAATCCCTGTTGGATTTCTTGGTGACTATCTTAAATTGATGGCCTCTAGTTATGCTCTTCCCCATAAGTGGAAACATTCTATCAAAACCTTTCATAATTTTAAAGACCTCTATTAGGTCACCCCTCAGCCTTCTTTATTCCAAGAGAAAAAGAGACCCAGCCTGTTCATCCTTTCCTGTTATGTATACCCTCGTATTTCTGGTATCATCCTTGTAAATCTTCTCTGCACCCTCTCCGGTGCCTCTATATCTTTTTTATAATATGACGACCAGAACTGTACGCAGTGCTCAAAGTGTGGTCTAACCAAGGTACGATACAGGTTTAGCATAACTCCCCTACTTTTCAATTCTATCCCTCTAGAAATAAACCTTCGTGCTTGGTTTGCTTTTTTTATGGCCTTGCGAACCTACGTCGCAACTTTTAGTGATCGAAGTGTCCAAGATATTAAGGGGAACTGACTGGGTAGATAGAGAGAAACTATTGCTGCTGGTTGGGGAGTCTAGGAGTAGGGGGCATAGGCCTTTCAGGAGTGAAGTTAGGAAACACTTCTAAACGCGAAGGGTAATAGAAGTTTGGAACTCTCTTCCGAAAATGGTGATTGATGCTAGGTCAATTGTTAATTTTAAATCTGAGATTGATAGAGTTCTGTTAACCAAAGGTATTAAGGGATATGGGGCAAAGGCAGGCAGATGGAGGTAGGTCATAGATCAGCCATGATCGCACTGAATGGTAGAACAGGCTCGAGGGGCTGAATGCTTCTACGATGTACTGGAAGGAAATAGGAAGGGAAGGCCATAACTGGTATCCACGGTTTCTCCTTCATGAATACAATCAGCAAGGAACAGATGGCGTTGCGCTGATGTGTTGAAGGGGATTTGAGCAGATGTAGGTAGGACGTGTGACATAGTGTAAGCAGCCAAGACGACACACTTGCGATGATGAGTCCTCTGCATGTGAGTTACTAGCGGTACCAATCCCATGGGCACTGCGTGAGGGGTTGTGTTTTATCACTGATTTGATAAATAAAGAGCCTTTATTGAAAGGGGGTTGGAGTATAAGAATATGGAAGTCTTGCTACAATTTGACAGGGCTTTGAAGAATGAGAGGTGATCTCCTTGAAACATACAAGATTCTGAAGGGGATTGACAGAGTAGATGCTGAGAGATTGTTTCCTGTGTCTGGAGTGTCTAGAACTAGGGGGCACAATCTCAGGATAAGATGTAGGCTATTTAAGACCGAGAGGGAGAGGAATTTCTTCACTTAGAGGGTTGTGACTCTATGGAATTCTCTGTCCCAGAGGGCTGTTGATGCTGAGTCATTGAGTATATTCAAGGCTGAGATCGATAGATTTTTGGAATCAAGGGGTTTGGAGAACAGGCGGGAAAGTAGAGTTGAGGTTGATGATCAGCCATTGAATCAGCTTATTGAATGGCGGAGCAGGCTCGAGGGGCCGAATGGCCTACTCCTAATTCTATGTTCTTATGTTATAACCAGAGGTCTTGGTACCTTCTAGTCCTCGAACTTGTAATAGAGGTAAAGCACAAACGACAATATCCTATCATACTTCCACATGAGGGTAAAGGATGTATGACAATATCGTCTGTGAACCCAACAAAAGCTAATTTAATTTGTCTCCTTGTTTTCTTTAGGGATACCATTACGGCATAATTCGCCCTCATGCTGCTACATGCTCTTGTCGCAGGTTGAATCATGTGGCGTTGATTGTCGGCTACGGTGTTGGTAAGTACTGACTAGTAACACAATAGCAAAATACTGCAGGTGCTGGAAATCTGAAAAATAAACAGACAATGCTGAGAATACTCAGCAAGTCAGGCAGCGTCTGTGGAGAGAGAATCAGAGTTAACGTTTCAGGTCAATGACCTTTAATTCTCTGCTCCACTCCCACTCTGATCTCTCTGTCCTCGACCTCCTATACTGCTCCAATGAAGCTCGAAGAACAGCAGCTCATCTTTCGAAGAGGCAGGTCACAGCCTTCCGGACTCAACATTGAGTTCAGCAATTTCAGATCATAACCGCTGCCCCCATTTTTCCGGACAGCAGTTGTTGTTGATTCTGCTATTGCCATTTATACCTCCTATTTCTTGTTACTTTAGTTGTTCTATTACCACCCACCTTTTGCCTCACACCATCATGCCTTTTGTCATGTAATCTCTCCTGCCTTCCATCCTCCCCTTTTCTTCTTTCCTCCCCTCCCTCCTCCTGCGCTTGCTTAAAACCTCTTCCATCTCTAACTTTTTCCACTTCAAACAAAAGGTCACCGACCTGAAATGTTAACTCTACTTCTCTTTGTGGTGGAGGAGGCCGACTCAATCGTGGCTTTCAAAAGGGAATTGGATGAGTACCTGTGGGGAAAGGTCAGAGGGCAGAGGTGGAGTGCAGACCTGCAGGGCTATGAGGGAAAGGACGAGGGTGTGGAACTAGCTGAAGTGCTCTTGCAGAGAGCCACACAGGCTCGATGGGCCAAATTGTCTCCTTCTGTGGTGTAACCATTCTGTGATTCTCCACAGATGCTGCCTGCCCTGCTGAGTGTTTCCAGCATTTTCTGTTTTCATTGCTCACTATTCACCCCTAACTTAACAGACATTGGGGCTGCATTGTTGGGGTTTAGTTATTTGGTGTTTGACATCTCTTCTCCACACTACTCTGCTTTGTTGTTGAACTGTGTTGGGAAGGAAGGGGTGAGGGAGCCCTGGTCCTAACCCAGAATGCAAGGTGATGCCAACCAAGGTAAATGATTTAGCGTGGCCCGTGTCAGGCAGTGACTAACATCAATGTTGCTTGCTACTGAATGAAAAGAAAGGAAGGCTCACGTTTATGCACATTCGCACAGCAAGACCCCAGAAACAGCAATGAGATAATGACCAGATTTTTAGTGATGTTGGTTGAGGGATAAATATTTCCCCAGGACACCAGGGAGAACTGTTCTTCCAATAGTGGCCATGGGATCTTTTACGCCGACCTGAGAGGGAAGACAGGGTCTGGGTTTAACGTCTCATCTGAAAGACGGCACCTCCAACAGTGTAGCGCTCCCTCAGTACTGGCACTGGAAGTGTCAGCCTGGATTTTGTGGTCAGGTCTCTGGAGTGGGCCTCAAACCCACAACCTTCTGACTCAAGAGGTGAGAGGGAGTGATACCCACTGAACCATTGGCCCTACTCTCTAGTCAATGAGCCACTGGTGTGCTGTTGTCCGTGCCCGGTAACAGTCCATCTGCCCCGTATAGGAAGGTTAATCCCAATGCTTCCCTGGCAAAAGGCAACGGTCAGAGTGCAGAGATGGTGGTCCACCAATAGGAAAGACCTTCCATCCGACCTCAGAAAGAAAGAACTTGCATTCCTATAGCGCCTTTCACGACCTCAGGATATCCCAAAAGCGTTTTACAGCCAATGATGTGTTTTCGAAGTGTAGTCATCATTGCAATGTAGGAAACGCAGCAGCCAATTTGCAAAAATAAAATCCAAATTTCTCCTTGTGGCTCTGTGAAGCGCCGTGGGACATGATTTTACAGGCGCTATAGAAATGCAAGTTGGTGTTAAATTTCCAGTGTTCAAATTTAAATTGATATCTTCTGGTCAAATTTTGAAGTAATATTCTCAGTTTCCTTTATTTTCTCATTTAATATGTTAAATATCTAGAGGAGGATCCCTATCTTTCCTCATCTTAAATTCAGAGCGTACATTTCTCTAATCTTTCCCCATTGCTCCAGCCCCCTCACTTTGGACCAGCTTTGTGTGGCCCTCGCACCTTCTCCAAAGGACATCTCCTGCGGAGTGGTGGCCAGAAGAGAATAACAACAACTTGTATTTATATAGCGCCTTTAACATAGTGAAACGTCCCACGGCGCTTCACAGGAGTATTGTGAGTAAAACAATGACACCAAGCCATGTAAGGAGAAATTAGGGACAGGTGACCAAAAGCTTGGTCAGAGAGGTGGGTTTTAAGGAGCGTCTTGAAGGAGGCAAGAGAGAGGCGGAGAGGTTTAGGGAGGGAATTCCACAGCTTAGGGCCCAGGCAGCTGAAGGCACAGAAGAGAAATACAGTAGTCCGAGCCTGTTCGCTGACCTCAGTACAACCCAGCACGACCTTTGCACTCGATTCCATTTGGGTTTTTTTTAAACTTGCTTTGTTAACATCATTCAGGAATGAAACGTTGACCTCGGTACAACATCAGCGGGTGACATTGGGCTCAGGCAAATTTGTTTCATCAGCTCGACATGTATCATGTACTTGACAGCAGCATAGTGGTTATGTTACTGGACTAGTAATCCAGAGGCATAGACTAATGATCTGGAGACGAGTTCAAATCCCACCACTGCAGCTGGGGAATTTAAATGCAATTAAATAAATCTAGAATAAAAAGCTAGTATCAGTAATGGCGACTGTGTAACTACCGGATTGTCGTAAAAACCCATCTGGTTCAATAATGTCCTTTAGAGAAGGAAATCTGGCGTCCTTACCTGGTCTGGCCGATATGTGACTCCAGACCCACAGCAATGTGGTTAACTCTTAATTGCCCCCTGAAAGCCACTCAGTTGTAGTCAAGGCGGCGGCTCACCACCTTCTCAAGGGCATTTAGGGATGGGCAATAAATGCTGGCCTTTCCAGCGACACCCACATTCTGTGAATTAATGAAAAAAATGTTTTAGCTAACAGGAATGAGGTCTGGTTCACTCACTGTGCTTCCATTACTACAGAGAAAAGAAATCCATACTGGATCATCAAGAACAGCTGGGGTCGACGTTGGGGAGAGAAGGTAAATGGCTTCTATAGTAGCAAAGGAACTGGAGGAGGCCATTTAGCCCCTCGAGCCTATTCCGCAATTTAATGAGATCATGGCTGATCTGTAACCTAAGTCCCATCTGCACACCTTGGTTCCAGAATCCTTAATGAGAGGTGATCTTATTGAAACATAAGATTCTGAGGGGGCTTGACAGGGTAGATACTGAGAGGATGTTTCCCCTCATGGGGGAATCTAGAACCAGGGGGCATAGTTTCAGAATAAGGGGTCGCCCATTTGAGACGGAGTTGAGGAGGAATTTCTTCTCTCAGAGGATAATTCCCAGACTCGACAGCTTTTTAGGGGAGAGAGTTCCAGATTCCCACCACCCTTTGTGTGAAGAAGTTCTTCCTGATATCACCCCTGAACGACCTGGCTCTAATTTTAGGGTTCTGCCCCCTTGTTCCCCAAGAGAAATTGATTTTTCCCTTCAAGTATTTATCCAATTCCATTTTGAATGTTACTATTGAATTTGCTTCCACTCCCCTTTCAGTCAGTGCATTCCAGATCACAACAACTCGCTGTATAAAAAAATGTTTTCTCATTTCACCTCTGGTTCTTTTGCCAATCACTTTAACTCTGTGTCCTCTGGTTACAGACCATCCTGCCACTGGAAATAGTTTCTCTTTAGTTACTAAAGCCATTCATGATTTTAAACACCTCGATCAAATCTGCTCTGAGGAGAACAACCCCAGCTTCTCTAGTTTCTCCACATAACTGAAGTCCTTCATCCCTGGAACCATTCTGGTCAATCTCCTCTGCACCCTCTCCAAGGCCTGGACATCCTTCCTAAAGTGCAGTGCCCAGAATTGGACACAATACTCCAGCTGGGGCCTAACCAGTGATTTATAAAGGTTTAGCGTAACTTCCTTGTTTTTGTACTCTGTGCCTCTATTAATAAAGCCAAGGATCCCAAAAGCTTTTTTTTAAACAGCCTTCTCAAGTTGTCCTGCCACCTTCAAAGATTTGTGTACATACACCCCCAGGTCTCTCTGTTCCTGCGCCCCCTTTAAAATTTAAAGGATTACCCCTTAATCTTCTAAACTCAAGGGAATACAAGCCTAGTCTATGCAACTTATCCTTGTAATTTAACACTGTTAGCCCCAAGGGCATTCCAGCTGAACTCAGAGCCAATGGGTTTTTCCCAACTCCTTCCATCACCTCTTCCCCAATACAGAGCCCACTCGCTAGGTCCCAGACTGTCTTCTTGTAGCAGCCCCTTGTGAGCCAAAGCTCTCAGCGGGTCCATTCGCTCTGCTTGATGATTAAAATGGGTTGCTTCCTTCCAGTTTTATTTCCTGCCTCTTCGGAAGACTCTGCTTCGTGCAGCAGTTGTACAGGGAAGGGATTGGTCCATTGGAATTCTGCCCAACGGGAAGGGATTGGAATTCTGCCCAATGGGAAGGAATTGGCCCATTGGAATTCTGCCCAATGGGAAGGGATTTGTCCATTGGAATTCTGCCCAATGAGAAGAACATAAGAAATAGAAACAGGAGTCGGCCATTCGGCCCCTTGAGCCTGCTCCGCCATTTAATAAGATCATGGCTGATCTGATCATGGATTTAGCTCCACTTCCTCACCCACTCCCCATAACCCTTTATTCCCTTATCCTTCAAAAATCTGTCTATCTCCACCTTAAATATATTCAATGACCCAGCCTCCACAGCTCTCTGGGGCAGAGAATTCCACAGGTTCATGACCCTCTAAAAGAAGAAATTCCTCCTCATCTCCGTTTTAAATGGGTGACCCCTTATTCTGAGACTATGCCCCCTAGTTTTAGTTTCCCCTATGAGTGGAAATATCCTCTCTGCATCCACCTTGTCGAGCCACCTCATTATCTTTTAAGTTTCGATAAGATCACTTCTCATTCTTCTGAACTCCAATGTGTATAGGCCCAACCTACTCAACCTATCCTCATAAGTCAACCCCCTCATCTCCAGAATCAACCTGGTGAACATTCTATGAACTGTCTCCAATGCACGTATATCCTTCCTTAAATATGGAGACCAAAACTGTATGCAGTACTCCAGGTGTGGCCTCACCAATACTCTGTACAGTTAGCAGAACTTCTCTGCTTTTATACTCCATCCCCCTTGGGGCCAACATTCTATTTGCCTTCCTGATTATGTGCTGTACCTGCATACTAACTTTTTGTGTTTCATACACAAGTACCCCCATGTTCTGCTGTACTGCAGCACTTTGCAATTTTTCTCCATTTAAATTATAATTTGCTTTTCTATTTTTTCTGACAAAGTGAATAACCTCACATTTTCCCACATTATACTCCATCTGCCAAATTTTTGCCCATTCAGCCTGTCTATATCCCATTGCAGATTTTTTGTGTCCTCCTCACAATTTGCTCTCCCACCCATCTTTGTATCATCAGCAAACTTGGATACATTACACTCGGTCCCTTCATCCAAGTCATTAATATAGATTGTAAATAGTTGAGGCCCCAGCACTGATCCCTGCAGCACCCCACTAGTTACTGTTTGCCATCGGAAAATGACCCATTTATCCCGACTCTATTTTCTGTGAGTTAGCCAATCCTCTATCCATGCTAATATATTACTCTCAACCCCGTGAACTTTTATCTTGTGCAGTAATATTTTATGTGGCACCTTATCGAATGCCTTCTGGAAATCCAAATACACCACATCCACTGGTTCCACTTTATCCACCCTGCTCGTTACATCCTCAAAGAACTCCAGCAAATTTGTCAAACATGATTTCCCTTTCATAAATCCATGCTGACTCTGCTTGATCGAATTTTGCTTTTCCAAATGTCCTGCTACTGCTTCTTTAATAATGGACTCCAGCATTTTCCCCCAACCACAGATGTTCGGCTAACTGGTCTACAGTTTCCTGTTTTTTGTCTGCCTCCTTTTTTAAATAGAGGCGTTGCATTTGTGATTTTCCAATCTGCTGGGACCGTCCCAGAATCCAGGGAGTTTTGGTTGATTACAACCAATGTTCTCTGCAACCACTTTTTTTTTAAGACCCTAGGATGTAAGCCATCAGGTCCAGGGGACTTGTCTGCCTTTAGTCCCAGAAGGGATTGGGCCATTGGAATTCTGCCCAATGGGAAGGGATTGGGCCATTGGAATTCTGCCAATGGGAAGGGATTGGGCCATTGGAATTCTGCCCAATGGGAAGGGATTGGGCCATTGGAATTCTGCCCAATGGGAGTAAGATTGCAGTGCCTTCACTCTCTCTATATAGAAATATATAATGTCCTACTCTCAGCGGGGATACCCCACTGTAGAGTGGAAAGGAGGTATATTCATGCATCATTTTTTCCACCCTCTATTATTCGGCAGGGATACTTCCGCATGTACCGAGGAGAACAGGCGTGTGGGATAAACAGGTTTCCCCTCACCGCTATGGTACGATAGAGTTGGGAACGATGCGGTGGAACGCAGGCTGTCACGGGCCATCCAACCGCACCTACCATTCCGAAGGACGACATTTGTGCTTGCAGCTTAACGCAGTCCCCCATGTGCAGAAGGGGACATCTACGCTTCGGATCCCACCAAACCATTTCCCAGCTCCATTCCCATGTTGTTCCTTGGTCAGTTTATTGAGAGATGTCACACCACCATTAGCCTCTGTCTAAAGGCCAAATTAATGTACTTGTCACAAGTTCTGCAGTCCAGTGATTGATCCAATCAGCACATCGATCCAAGTAGGAACAGCCAGAAATGTTGACCAACAATTGTGGTGTAACACACAGCTAATTTGACTCGGGGAGTTAACCATTACTGCTGATCACCAGATTTCAATCAGGGATTCCAGGGGTAAATGGGAAAGGGATTGGTCGACTGGAATGCTTTCAATTGGGAAGGGGTCGCTCCATTGGAATTCTGGCCACTAAGAAGGGATTGGTCCATTGGAATTCTGGCTAATGGGAAGTGATTGGTCCATTGGAATTCTGACCAATAGTAAATGATTGGCCCACTGGAATACTTTCCATTGGGAAGGGATTGCTCCATTGAAATTCTGGCCAAAAGGAAGGGATTGTTCCATTGGAATTCTGGCCAATAGGAAAGAATTGTTGCATTTGAATTCTGACCAATAGGAAGGGTTTGGTCCATTGCAATTCTAGCCAATGGGAAGGGATTGGTCCATTTGAATTCTGGCCAATGGGAAGGGATTGGTCCATTGGAATGTTTTTCATTGGGAAGGGATTGCTCCATTGTATTGCTATTATCCAATTTATCTCAACTGTATCAACCAGTTATGGCTTTTAGCTTTAGCAATAGCACAATAAAGCAACATGAACATCAACGTGACTGGATGTATTTTGTGATCACCATCTAAGGGAGCTCCATCGGCAACTGACCCTGTCTATTGACTTAGCAAGTTTTAGAAATGGGGAAATGAAATAAAAACCAGAAATTGGGATCCCTACTCCACCAGCGGTACAGAGCAAGACACCGGATCACCCATGGGAGTGGTCATTAACCCCCTCCCTGTGATACAGAGTGGATTAATTTTAACAACCGGGACAAGAGACCCAAACCGTAGTGAGAATGTGGAACTCGTTACCACAGGGAGGGGTTGAGGTGAATAGCGTAGATACATTTAAGGGGAAGCTCGATAAACACATGAGGGAGAAAGGAATAGAAGGGTATGCTGGTAGAGTGAAGAGGAATGGGAGGAGACTCGTGTGAAGCATGGACCAGTTGGGTCATAAATGGCCATTTTGGTGCTGTAACTTGTATGTAATTCTATGTAACCCTGTTGCAATGCAAACAGGTGCTCATCCCAAATGAGGGAATTCCCTCTGGGAATGATTCCTTTTTCTGGGACACAATTCTGGGACCTTGTGACTCAGAGGCAAGACAGGAGAGAGACTGACTGAGCCACGGGGGACACTATGCAAAGGGAAACCTCTGAAGTCAGCCCTCAGGCAACTTGCATGGCCGGCCTCAAGTCTCGCAGGACAGTTCAGGTCAAGGGACAATGTACCTACACCTCTCACCGTGAAATGTGTCCGGACCACACTCATTCCATTGCATTTGGGAGAAAGGATTAGAGCGGGTGAATATTTACAGTCTGAAGAGAGGGCCGATAAAGGAGGGAACCTTGGCCAAACAAACTGGAGGGACAGGTATTATAGGCTGCTTGGGCTTGAATCGAGATGGAACAAAGAGGTCAAACTAACTGGGAGAACACATTTGGACATGTGGCAGCGTGATAACTTCAATCTTTGTGGTTTAATTCAGTTGCTGCACGGCATATAGATGCAGAAACACAACACGGGCAATTATAAGCTTCATTTAACCCACAATCATTTCCAAAAATCCACGTTCTAGCACCACGCACACAATCAACAAGTGATTTTTTACAAAGAACTGAAATTTGAAGGAAATGTTCAGGATGTTTAATGGTGTCATGTGCCCTTCACCAACCAATCAGATACTCCCTAACCAATCATATCCTCCCCAACCAATCAGATATTCCCCAACCAATCAGATCTTCCCCAACCAACCAGATCTTTCCCAAATAAATCAGATCCTCCCCAATCAATCAGATAAAAGCCAATGTTTACCCATAGGGCATTCCCCAAACACAACTTTGGATGGTAAAAATTAAATGCTAAGTCAACTAGAATTATAGACCACTGGGATTTAAAAAATGGGAGTAAATTGCACACCCTTCCCATTGTACACAATCCCAATACACTAAACCCCTTCCCATTCACTCCCATTGTACACAATCCCAATGGACCAAACCCCTTCCCATTCACTCCCACTGTACATAATCCCAATGGACCAAAACCCTTCCCATTCAGTCCCATTGTGTAGAATCCCAATTCCTGGTTCCAGGGGATTTTGACCCAGCAATGATGAAAGTACGGCAATATACTTCCAAGTCAGGATGGTGTGTGACTTGGAGGGGAACTTGGAGATGATGGTGATGGTGTTCCCACGCGCCTGCTGCCCTTGCCTTCTCGTGGTCATGAGTTTCATCATGAGAATACACACTTTACAAAAAACACACAAACCCGCCTCAAATTGTAAGAACCTAAAAAATGAGGCAGCACGTAACTAATCAGATAACGGGCGCACAGGGGGAGGCAACAACATTTTCTGTCAGTATAATTGTATTAACCAATGTAATCGTAGTAGGTAGGCGAAAATTTGTGACGCATCAGGGAAACAACAAATGGAAAACTTCCGCGTGCAACTTCATGATTTTGTATGTATATTGACTGTATAAAGACAGTCACCCGCAATTGTTCAGTGAGAGTGGCAAGGGTGTATCCAGTGCGGAACTGAAGCGAGCCGTTTCTCCCTTGATCAATCGAGTGAAAATATACAACTCTTTTCTCCATATACAGACTTGTGTCGAGTGTTATATTTAAATGCTCCACAACAGGACTCATTCTAAGAGTGGAAGCAAGTCTTCCTCGATTCCGAGGGACTGCCTATGATGATGTATGTATACCTCAAAAAACAAAAACATATTTATCGAGAGGGAGCAAGCAATACCACGTGCTATTTACATAGAAAATAGGAGCAGTAGGCCATTCGACCCTTCGAGTCTGTAGATAGACAAATGGCGGTGCAGTTCCACTTTCAAACAGAATTCGATAAAATGACACACATGTTGGGAAGATTCAGATCCATGATATTAAAGGTAAAGTGGTGGCATAAAGGGATGCCTGAGGAACAAAATGCAGAAAATTCTGTAAATGAATGTTTCTCAAATTAACAAGATATAGCTAATGGTGGGCAATGACGATCTCTTTTCTCCACGTATATAAGTGATCTGGACATGGGCATAGAAGTAATTGTATCAAAGTTTGCTGACAACACAAAATTGTGGGAATGGTAAACTGCAGGAAAACCTGAAAAAGGATATAGGAAAGTTGATACGGGCGGGTAGTTATGTAGCAAATACAGTTCAATGTAAATACAAGGGGAAGGAGAATGGAAATATATCCTAAATGGTAACATTCTCACTGGAACACGAGAATGGAAATGCAGGGTCTCAGACCTTTCGAAGCAGGATCGCAAATGGAAAAACATAAAAGAACAAATAAAGATACAGGGTTATATTTATAGGGACATTGAATACTAAGTAAAGAGATGATGATGATGATGAAGAATCTAAACAAGACATGAGGCCACAGTTGTGGAATTGAACACTGATTTGGGCTTCATACAAAGCTGTTGGAGGTGCATCTAGTACATGGAGGGATCCACACTGCGTTTTCCTTATCTTGGGTAAGTTATTAGACTTAACCAATTTGACCAAATATATTGTCAAATACCAACCCCTCAGTCACATAGATAACAAAAGTATAACAACCTGGGAGGGAGCACGGGAACAGACTTTTAGTTTGTGGGGGTGGGGGGGGGGGGGGGGAGAAACTCCTCAATATTAGTATTACAATGCACCCTGAAACTAAGATACAAGTGTCTTTCCCACAGGCTGGCTCATTGTCAGAATGTGTGGGCTGGCAGCCCAGTTGTCCACAGTGATGTTTTGACAAATTTGCTGGAATTCTTTGAGGATGTAACAAACAGGGTGGATAAAGGGGAACCAGTGGATGTGGTGTATTTGGATTTCCAGAAGGCATTTGACAAGGTGCCACATAAAAGGTTACTTCACAAGATAAAAGTTCACTGCACAAGATAAAAGTTCACGGGGTTGGGGGTAATATATTAGCATGGATAGAGGATTGGCTAACTGGCAGAAAACAGAGAGTCGGGATAAATGGTTCATTCTCGGGCTGGCAATCAGTAACTAGTGGGGTGCCGCAGGGATCAGTGCTGGGACCCCAACTATTTACAATCTACATTAACAACTTGGAAGAAGGGACCGAGTGTAACGTAGCCAAGTTTGCTGACGATACAAAGATGGGAGGAAAAGCAATGTGTGAGAACACAAAAAAATCTGCAAAAGGACATAGACAGGCTAAGAGAGTAGATAAAGATTTGTCAGATGAAGTATAATGTTGGAAAGTATGAGGTCATGCATGTTGACATTTTTTGCACTACAGGCTGCCATCACCAAAATCACTGCAGTTCCCCGAAACATGGGAGGTTTGAATCTGCTGATAACTGCATGAGCAATACAACTGAGTCCTGCTTCCTTAATACTTTGCACAAGTCCGCATCCATGATTTTCGAGGTACCTCCTTGGCCTTCCTGGCGTCGCCTCTTAAACATTGAAATGTTGAAATTTAACTAGAGACAATATACAGCACTCATCACAACTCTTTCCATTATTTGACGATGTGTTAATGGACCATAATATCCCATTATCTGTGAAAGTATTTATTGAATTTGAACTGCTGAGCTGTAAGCTTTTCTCTTCTCAGGGGCCCGCCACTCCAGCTTGGCCTGGCCAATTCTGATGATGGGTGATATTCAAACATCAACCTACTTTACTATTTCAAATGCTGATCAGTCTACTGTGCTCATTCCCACTATTTGGGGCTTTTTATTGAACCAGAAATATTTCAGATCCTGACTGCACTATCTAATAAAATGACAGTGCTGTCTAACAAATGAAAGTAGAGACTCTGAGGAATCAACATGGGTTTTACAAAGACATGGATTCACCTTTAGAATATTTGATACTATTTGCATCTTTACAAGTCACACAAGCAACATTACCACTTCTGAATGCTATCTAGTGATCTCCACTAGAGAGCATGTGTGTGTGTGGTCATCAAACGGGGACAGGATCAGGCTCGGTTGTGATGTCCTCCATGGTTGATCAGCCTTACAACACTCGCTGCTCACATGGAGAAGATTTTCTGCTTGGGTTAGGAACTGTAGAGGAGACAGAAAGCTGGCAAAGTTCACTTAAGGCAAGTGAGTTAGACTGATAAGTAATCGTAGAAGGAAGCTAAACATTGAACTGTTTGAGACACTCGGAGTTCCCCAGCGGCCCAGCCAGCTCCATGTGAAGACTCACTATGGAAACGTGGCCATTTTGTTCAACTCCCAGATTCGATTACACTCGATTGCCTTTATCACAAGCCCTGGTACACTCTCAGCATTATTACTAAAGCAGTACTTCATCTGTTTCTTGTTTGGGGGGGGGTGGGAACTGAGACATCTCGGCGAAGGGCCAAACCCCACCGTGTCCGACACCACAAGGCTGAAACAGTAATGGGGAGCAGATGAGCTAAATCAAGTGTCCATGGTTAGGGGGTGCCAAGATTGAGGTTTAAAAGTCTAAACTGTTCGCGAAGGGAAAAAGCGAATGGTTTAATGTCGGATCCAATGTAGAAAACATTGCAAGGCACTTCACTGGACAGACAGCGGACCAAGAAGGCAGAGGTTATGAGGATCGACTCAAAGCTTGGTTTGGAGGGAAGTATCTGGAGTAGGTTTTTAAAGGTGGATTCAGGGAGGCAATTCCACAGAGTAGCGGGGGAGGCAATTGCAGACTGCTAAAGTGGAGGAGTGATGAGAAGGCAGAGGATGTACAGAAGGTTTGAGTCAGTGTACGGGAGCACTGAGGAGGGATATGGTACTGCATGACTGAGATAGGGGACGGTGAAGCTGTGGGAGCGGTGTGAGGTGTCTTCATTTCAACACAGGAAGGATGCGGGGAACAGAAAGCGTGCGCAGGATGAGGAGGCGAGCCAGCCGGGAGCACAACATGAAGGGCAGAAGGGCAACGGCAGCGGTGGCAAGTGTTCAAATGAAAATTAGAAAGGCGGCGATGTGGAGAAAGTGGCGAGAGACGGCGAGCTGTCAAGTGACAACGGAGCTGGAGGTGGACACGGTCCAGACACGGCCACTGGGACCCCTCCACCCACCAGTCACACCGGCACGGCCACTCACAGTTTCTGATTAATGATTTAGACGAGGGGATTAAATGTAGTATCTCCAAATTTGCGGATGACACTAAGTTGGGTGACAGTGTGAGCTGTGAGGAGGATGCTATGAGGCTGCAGAGTGACTTGGATAGGTTAGGTGAGTGGGCAAATGCATGGCAGATGAAGTATAATGTGGATAAATGTGAGGTTATCCACTTTGGTGGTAAAAACAGAGAGACAGACTATTGTCTGAATGGTGACAGATTAGGAAAAGGGAAGGTGCAAAGAGACCTGGGTGTCATGATACATCAGTCATTGAAGGTTGGCATGCAGGTACAGCAGGCGGTTAAGAAAGCAAATGGCATGTTGGCCTTCATAGCGAGGGGATTTGAGTACAGGGGCAGGGAGGTATTGCTACAGTTGTACAGGGCCTTGGTGAGGCCACACCTGGAGTATTGTGTACAGTTTTGGTCTCCTAACCTGAGGAAGGACATTATTGCTATTGAGGGAGTGCAGCGAAGGTTCACCAGACTGATTCCCGGGATGGCGGGACTGACCTATCAAGAAAGACTGGATCAACTGGGCTTGTATTCACTGGAGTTCAGAAGAATGCGAAGGGATCTCATAGAAACGTTTAAAATTCTGACGGGTTTGGACAGGTTAGATGCAGGAAGAATGTTCCCAATGTTGGGGAAGTCCAGAACCAGGGGTCACAGTCTAAGGATAAGGGGTAAGCCATTTAGGACCGAGATGAGGAGAAACTTCTTCACCCAGAGAGTGGTGAACCTGTGGAATTCTCTACCACAGAAAGTAGTTGAGGCCAATTCACTAAATATATTCAAAAAGGAGTTAGACATAGTCCTTACTACTAGGGGAATCAAGGGGTATGGTGAGAAAGCAGGAATGGGGTACTGAAGTTGCATGTTCAGCCATGAACTCATTGAATGGCGGTGCAGGCTCGAAGGGCCGAATGGCCTACTCCTGCACCTATTTTCTATGTTTCTATGTTTCACCGGCGCTGGCCGCCTCCGTCCCCTCGCCGGTGGGCTCTGGACCTGACCGTCCCTTCCCTCGTACCGCTGACCACCTGGACAACCTCCCCTCTCTCCCCCACACCTCAACATTTCAGTCACAACAAGCAGCCGCCTTTCCCTTCTATCCCCCGGGCAGGGGAGGGGGGGCGGCTCAGCGCGCGCGGAGCCTCGGGGGGGGGGGGGGGGGGGGAAAAGGCGCCAAAAACAAAACCCCAACCGACCAACCGCCGCGGCGCGAGCCCCCAGCCCCCAGCTGCGCGTGCGCGCGGAGGGGGCGGGACGCGTGTGGCTGGGCTGCGCCGCCTGCGTGTGCGAGCCGACACGTCACAACCCCTCAACCAATTCCCGAACGTTCCACGCCTGCGCAGTTCGGCTGGGGCTCGTTTTCCCCCCCCCCCAAAAAGATCCCGCGCGATGCCTTTTTTTTCCCGCCAAGTGGGCGAGCGCGGCTCAGGGAGCCGGTTGTAGGCGGGTCACGCGGGGCGGCGGCGGCTTTTAGTGCTGCGCGTCAGACACTGGATGGGCTTTGCATCTGCCCCACCCCGGGACGGCCCAGAGTGCTTTGTACAACAACAACTTGTATCTATATAGTGCCTTTATCATAGGGACTGGGCCCAGAGCGCTTTATACAACAACAACTTGTAGTTATATAGCGCCTTTAACGTAGGGAAACGTCCCAAAGTGTTTTTATTGAATCACAGCAGCACAGAAGGAGGTCAGTGTAATATAGAGTGCCACCTAGTGGCCTGCTGCTCCCCCTAGGGGACCACTGTGGTAGTGCAACTCCTGATCTATCTAATCAGAGGATCATGGACAAGGTCCTGTGGAGCCATCTTGTGTGCTTGTGCTGTCGGAAAGAAGATATCACAGTCATAATGTCAGCTGTGGCTCAGTGGGCAGTGCACTCACCTCAGGGTCAGAAGGTCGTGGTTCAAGTCCCCACTGAGGCAGCACTGGATTGTCAGAGCAGTGGTACTGAGGGAGCGCCGTACTCTCGGAGGGGCAGTACTGAGGGAGCGCCGCACTGTCGGAGGGGCAGCACTGAGGGAGCGCCACACTGTCGGAGGGGCAGTACTGAGGGAGCGCCGCACTGTCGGAGGGGCAGTATTGAGAGAGCGCCTCACTGTTGGAGGGGCAGTACTGAGGGAGCGCCGCGCTGTCGGAAGGGCGGTTCTGAGGGAGCGCCGCACTGTCGGAGGGGCAGTACTGAGGGAGCGCTGCACTGTCGGAGGGGCAGTACTGAGGGAGCGCCTCACTGTCGGAGGGGCGGTACTGAGGGAGCGCCGCACTGTCGGAGGGGCAGTAATGAGGGAGCGCCGCACTATCGGAGGGGCAGTACTGAGGGAGTGCCGCACTGTCGGAGGGGCAGTACTGAGGGAGCGCCGCATTGTCGGAGGGGCAGTACTGAGGGAGCGCCGCACTGTCGGAGGGGCAGTACTGAGGGGCACTGTCGGAGGGGCAGTACTGAGGGAGCGCCACACTGTCGGAGGGGCGGTACTGAGGGAGCGCCGCACTGTCGGAGGGGCAGTACTGAGGGAGTGTCGTAGTGTAGGAGGGGAAGTACTGGGGGAGCGCCGCACTGTCGGAGGGGCAGTATTGAGAGAGCACCTCACTGTCGGAGGGGCAGTACTGGGGGAGCGCTACGCTGTCGGAGGGGCAGTACTGAGGGAGCGCTGCACTGTCGGAGGTGTAGTACTGAGGGAGCACTGCACTGTTGGAGGGGCCGTCTTTTGGATGAGACGTTAAACTGAGGCTCATTCAGGTGGACGTAAAAGATCCCATGGCACTATTTGAAGAAGAGCATGGGGAGTTATCCACTGGAGTCCTGGGCCAATATTTATCCCTCAACCAATATGACTAAAACAGATGATCCAGTCATTATCATGTTGCTGTTTGTGGGAGCTTGCTGTGCGCAAATTGGCTGCCCGTTTTTGTACATTACAACAGTAACTACACTTCAAAAAAAACTACTTAATTGGCTGTGAAGTGCTTTGGGCGTCCTGAGGTGGAGAGAGTCGCTATATAAATCATAGAACCATAGAAATTTACAGCACGGAAGGAGGCCATTTCGGCCCATCGTGTCTACGTCGGCCGACAAAGAGCTACCCAGCCTAATCCCACTTTCCCGCTCTCGGTCCGCAGCCCTGTAGGTTACAAGTGCACATCCAAGTACTTTTTAAATGTGGTGAGGGTTTCTGCCTCTACCACCCTTTCAGGCAGTGAGTTCCACCTCAGACCCCCACCACCCTCTGGGTGAAGACATTTCCCCTCAAATCCCCTCTAAACCTCCCCCCAATTACTTTAGATCTATGCCCCTTGGTTGTTGACCCCTCTGCCGAGGGAAACAGGTCCTTCCTATCCACTCTATCTGGGCCCCTCATAATTTTATACAACTCAATCAGGTCTCCCCTCAGCCTCCTCTGTTCCAAAGAAAACAACCCCAGCCTATCCAATCTTTCCTCATGGCTAATATTCTCCAGTCCCGGCAACATCCTCATAAATCTCTGTACCCACTCCAGTGCAATCACATCGTTCCTGTAATGTGGTGACCAGAACTGCACGCAGTACTCCAGCTGTGGCCTAACCAGTGTTTTATACAGTTCAAGCATAACCTCCCTGCTCTTGTATTCTATGCCTCGGCTAATAAAGGCAAGTATTCCGTATGCCTTCCTAACCACCTTATCTACCTGGACTGCTACCTTCAGGTATCTGTGGATCTGCACTCCAAGGTCTCTCTGTTTCTCTACACTTCTCAGTATCCTACCATTTAATGTGTATTCCCTTGCCTTGATAGCCCTCCCCAAATGTATTACCTCACACTTCTCCGGATTAAATTCCATTTGCCACTGCTCTGCCCAACTGACCAGTTCATTGACATCTTCCTGCAGTCCGCAGCTTTCTTCTTCATTGTCAACCACACAGCAAATTTTTGTAGCATTTGCAACACTTCATAATCATAACCCCAACATTCAAGTCTAAATCACTGATATATACCACAGAAAGCAAGGAACCCAGCACTGAGCCCTGCGGAACCCCACTGGAAACAGCCTCCTGGGCACAGAAACACCCATCGACCATTACCCTCTGCTTCCTGCCTCCGAGCCAATTTTGGATCCAACTTTGCCTTGGATCCCATGAGCTTTTACTTCACTTTCGTGACCAGTCTGCCATGTGGGACCTTATCAAAAGCCTTGCTAAAATCCAAATACACTACATCAAACGTACCGACAATGCATGTCTTTCTATGTCAATGCAAGTTTTTCTGTTTATATGGTATTAAAATTAGATGTGTGTGTAAAGTCCTGTCCCCTCAGTACAGATTCACACGAGGCATGGAGTGAAGTCAAGGTCACTCTGGACCTGCACCTTTATTTCACAGCTCTGGAATGCTGCACTTGCCTGAAACCTGTCCTTATATACCTGTCTCTTGCACGTGCACCCCTGGTGGTAAGGTATGCTGGTGGTTACAGGTCATATCTTATTACAGTCATGTATAGCATGTTAGGATACAGTTATATATAATAATGTAAGATACATGACATCACCCTCCCCAAGGTCTTATTGACTTTATAGGTTCAGTCTCTCAGGTGGTCTATGCTCTCGCGTGGAGCGTCTGAGTTATGGTTCAGTTGTTTGCCTTGGTGTCTGTTTTTCTTTGGGTGTGGTTGCTGGTATCTCGCCTGAGCTGTCTGTTTCGATTGGTGTGATTGTTGTTGACTCGCCTGGGCTGTCTGTTGGGATTGCCCTTTCCTCAGGTTGTTCCCTCTGTCTGTCCACCAGGTGTGGTGCGAGTTCCACATTGTAGTCTGCCTCTGGTTCCGCAGTGTTGTTGGTAAATCTGCTTTTGACTTGGTCTACATGCCTCCGGCAGGTTTTGCCATTGTCCATTCGTATTACCAGTAGCCTGTTTCCTTCCTTGCCCGTTACTGTCCCTGCAAGCCATTTGGGACCCCTGCCATAGTTTAGTACAAACACTTTGTCCCCTATCTCATTTCATCTCCCCCTCGAATTTCTTTCATGGTACTCAGTCAGCTTACGGCGCTTTGCCTCAACGATTTTGTGCATGTCAGGGAGGATTAATGAGAGCCCTGTTTTTAAAGTCCTTTTCATCAACAGTTGCGCGGGGGGATCCCAGTCAGTGAGTGCGGACGAGATCTGTATGCCAGCAGCAGTCACGACAGGCGACCCTGCAGCGTGCGACCTTGGATTTTAAGCATGCCTTGTTTAATGATTTGCACTGCTCTCTCCGCCTGGCCGTTGGAGGCCGACTTGAACGGTGCCGTCTTGACGTGATTTATGCCGTGGTCAATTATAAAGTCTTGGAATTCTGCGCTGGTGAAGCACGGACCATTGTCACTGACCAATATGTCAGGGATTCCGTGCGTTGCAAACATGGTTGCGAGGCTCTCCACAGTGGTGGAGGTTGTGCTCGAGTTTAAAATGGTGCATTCGATCCACTTTGAAAATGCATCTACAACTACGAGGAACATTTTGCCCATGAATGGGCCCGCATAGTCTACGTGCACCCGCGACCACGGTTTGGTAGGCCAGGGCTAGGGGCTCAGTGGAGCCTCCCTGGGGGCATTGCTGAGTTGGGCACAAATGGTGCACCTTCGGACGCAGAGCTCCAAGTCCGCATCAATACCAGGCCACCAGACGTGGGATCTGACTATGGCCTTCATGAGAACGATCCCCGGTGCTCGCGATGGAGCTCCCAGACAAATGCCTCTCTGCCTCGCAGAGACATGACTACTCGGCTGCCCCACATCAGGCAGTCTGCTTGTAGTGATATCTCATGCATGCGCCTGTGAAAGGATTTTAATTCCTCGGGGCAGGCATCGCGAGCCTCTGCCCAGTCACCGGTTAGGACACATCTTTTTACTAAGGATAACGTGGGGTCACTGGCCGTCCAGGCTCTGATTTGGCGAGCCGTCATGGGCGAACCTGTGGACTCAAAGGCATTGATTGCCATGACTATCTCACAGTCCTGTTCGTCAGACCCTTCCGTGGTCGCCAGGGGTAACCTGCTGCGCACGTCGGCACAGTTGTCTGTGCCTGGTCTGTGCCTTATGGTATAGTCATAGGACGCCAGCATGAGTGCCCACCGTTGAATGCGCGCCGAGGCGTTGGCGTTTATTGCCTTGCTCTCGCATAGGAGGGACGTGAGGGGCTTGTGGTCAGTTTCTAACGTAAACTTGGCCCCGAAAAGGTATTGGTGCACCTTTTTGACACCGTACACGCACGCGAGCGCCTCCTTCTCTACCATTCCGTACCCGCGCTCCGCCCGCCTAAGTGACCTGGAGGCATAAGCTATGGGTTGTAATTTTCCCGCACTATTGACATGTTGCAAAACGCACCCGACCCCATACACTGACACATCGCATGTGAGAACTAGCTTTTTACCTGGGTCAAAGAAAGTCAAAACACTGTTGGAACACAGAAGGTTGCGTGTCTTATTGAAGGCGCGTTCCTGGGCATCCCCCTAAAACCAATCGCACCTCCTCCTGAGTAGCACATGGAGAGGCTCCAGCAGTTTGCTTAAGTTCTGCATAAAGTTCCCAAAGTAATTGAGTGGCCCGAGAAAGGCGCGCAGTTCTGAGACATTCCGGGGCCTGGGTGCCAGGCGAATTGCTTCTGTTTTGGACTCTGTTGGGCGGATTCCATCAGCGGCAATCCTTCTGCCCAAAAATTCAACCTCGGGTGCGAAAAACAGGCACTTGGATTTCTTGGCTCGTAGGCCTACCCGATCCAACCGCTTTAGTACTTCCTCCAAATTACAGAGATGGGAGTCGGTGTCCCTGCCCGTGATAAGTATGTCGTCTTGAAATACAACCATCCCCGGGATGGACTTGAGCAGACTCTCCATGTTGCGCTGGGATATGGCAGCTGCCAACCTGATGCCGAATGGGCATCGATTGTACATGAAAAGTCTTCGATGTGTGTTGATGGTGATGAGTAGCTTGGATTCCTCGGTCAATTCTTGCGTCATATATGCAGATGTGAGGTCTAATTTTGAGAAACGTTTACCTCCAGCCAATGTGGCAAATAAGTCCTCCGCTCTGGGCAGCGGGTACTGGTCCTGTAGGGAGACTCTGTTTATGGTAGATTTGTAGTCCCCACAGATTCGTACGGATCCATCAGGCTTCATGACTGGGACGATGGGACTTGCCCAGTCGCTAAATTCCACAGGTGAGATAATGCCTTCCCGCAGAAGCCTGTCTAGTTCGTGTTCAATCTTTTCCCTCATCACATAGGGTACAGCTCTGGCCTTGTGATGGACCGGTCTAGCATCCTGTGTGATGTAGATTTTGACTTTGGCCCCTTTGAAAGTGCCCACACCTGGCTGAAAGAGATGTTCAAATCGCTTTATAACTGTTGAGCAGGAGGTCTGTTCCTCTAATGACATGGCATGGACATCATCCCATTTCCAGTTTAGTTTTGCCAGCCAGCTTCCCCCCAGCAGTGCTGGGGGGTCTCCGGGGACAATCCACAGGCGAAGTCGGTTCACTGTCCCTTTGTGTGTGACAGAGAGCATGGCGCTGCCGAGGACTGGTACGATTTATTTGGTATAGGTCCTTAGTGTGGTGTCGACCCTTGTGAGTTTTGGTCTGTCTTCTTTTATGAGGCCACAGTTGTTCAAATTGTTGAGCGCCCATGAGAGATTGACTCGCTCCCGTATCCAGCTCCATGTTGACAGATATCCCGTTGAGTAGGACCCTCATCATTATAGGAGGCGTCTTGTTGTAGGAGCAGTGGCCATTGATCGTGTTGACCCGCTGTACATCGGTGTCCCGGGTACTGTTCCCACCATCCTCTGGTCCGCTTTCCGACCCATCCGATTCGTATACCAGCCGAGCTGCCGTTTTTTTGCACATGCAGGCCAAATGCCCTGTATATTCACAATTTCTGCAAACAGCCTCCTGAAATCGACATCCCCTTGACGAGTGCCCACCCCCAGAGCTCCAGCACAGACTACTTGCAAAGAATGAGCTGCGTCTGGCTGATCTCTCTTAAGCTTCTCTCAGTTTGTAGTTGATTGCTCGCATTGTGGATTGATGAGGTGTGTACGGCCGTTCCTGTGGCCCTTGATGGCTTCTGCCTGCTGGTCGAGGGCCTGTTCTCCCGGTTTTGTCTGTGTGTGGGGGTAGCAGCTTGTTTAGTGTTGTGAACTTCTTGTTCCGATATTTTGTTAGTTGTCGTACCTGCATTGTAAATCAACCTCGTTTCTTCTTCCCCTACCAAGAATGTCTGTGCAACCAGTGCTGCTGCCTCTAAGATCAGGTTCTTGGTCTCTATGAGCTTTCGGAATATGCCTGCATGGCCTATTCCTTCAATGAAAAAGTCTCTCAGCATTTCTCTCCTCAGTTCATCGGAGAACTCACATAAACTAGCCAACCTCTGAAGTTCCGCCACGAAGTCGGGTATGCTCTGGCCCACACAGTATCTGTAGTTGTAGAACCTGTGTCTGGCCATGTGTGGGCTGCTCGCTGGCGTCAGGTGGTCTCTTACCAGTGTGCTCAATTCTTCAAACGACCTGCTTGCTGGTTTCTCGGGTGCCAACAGAGCCTTCATTAAAGCGAATGTTTTCGAGCCACAGCTGGTCAAGAGATGGGCTCTTCTCTTGTCTGCCTTATCGTCGCCCAACCAGTCTTTGGTTACAAAGCTTTGCTGGAGCCTTTCTATAAAGTCCTCCCAATTGTCTCCTGCATTGTACTTTTCATCTGATCCGTTGTTCGCCATTCTGTGGATTCTGTAATCCCGTAACTCGTCGCCACTGTAAAGTCCTGTCCCCTCAGTACAGATTCACACGAGGCATGTAGCGAAGTCAAGGTCACTCTGGACCTGCACCTTTATTTCACAGCTCTGGAATGCTGCACTTGCCTGAGACCTGTCCTTATATACCTGTCTCTTGCACGTGCACCCCTGGTGGTAAGGTATGCTGGTGGTTACAGGTCATATCTTATTACAGTCATGTATAGCATGTTAGGATACAGTTATATATAATAATGTAAGATACATGACAGTGTGGGAGGGGGGGTCGATGGTTAATAATCGATTGGAAAAGGGTGCCCTACAACCAGTATAGTTTGAGAATGAGTTGCGCGGATGGCCAGTGGTGTCCGGGGCTTCCCTGCTCTCACAATGCCTGAGGAAGGAGAGGGAAATGCAACCTTGACAGGCAAGGTCAGTCCCGGCGGCGAGCTGCAGGTGGCGCTGTGTGGGAAGACCCAGCCCGGAGAGCGCCAGTAACTGGCGAGGGGAATGAGTGACGGGGAGGCTGACCAATCAGGAGCGGGGACATGGAGTGGAGCTGCAACAGCAACTGTGGGCGGGACTGGCGCCGCGGCTGCGCGGCGCTGGTGCCGGTGGGCGGGGCTAGCGCCGCGGCTGCGCACTGGCGCCGGTGGGCGGGGCTAGCGCCGCGGCTGCGCACTGGCGCCGGTTGCCGTCACGATGGCGGCGGGCCGCGGCCGGGCGGAGGAACGGCGGTACCGCGTGACCGAGCCCCGGCAACACCCGCAGGGCTTCACCGAGTACCGCGTGACGGCGGTGGTAAGGGCTGACCCTCGTGCCCGCTCCCTGGTCCCCTCAACCCCGTCACCCCCCCCTCCTCACACCCCTCACCCCCCTCACATCCCCTCCCCCCCGTCACCCCATCCCCCCCTCACACCCTCCCTCCCCCCAACCCTCACACCCCCCTCCTCACAGCCTCCTCCCCCCCCCTCACATCCCCTCCCTCCCTCCCTCCCTCCCCCCTCACACCCCCCATCCCCCCCTCACACCCCCCATACATCCCCTCCCCCCCTCACACCACTCCCCTCACATCCCCTCCCCCCCAGTCACCCCATCCCCCCCACCCTCCCCTCAGACCCTCTCCCCCCCCTCACGCCACTCCCCTCACATCCCCTCCCCCCCCGTCACCCCATCCTCCCTCACACCCTCCCTCCCCTCACACCCCCCCAACTCCCTCATCTCCCCTCCCCCCAACTCCCTCATCTCCCCTCCCCCCCCCCCCCCGTCACCCCACCCTCCCTCACACCCTCCTCCCCCCCTCACACCACTCCCCTCACATCCCCCCCCGTCACCCCATCCCCCCTCACACCCTCCCTCCCCCCCACCCTCACACCCCCTCAACTCCCTCATCTCCCCTCACACACCCCCATCCCCCCTCCCCCCCCACCCTCACACCATTCCCCTCACACCCTCCCTCCCCCTCAAACCCTCCCTCCCCCTCAAACCCTCCCTCCCCTTCTCACATCCCCTCCCCCCGTCACCCCACCCCCCCTCACACCCCCCACCCCGCCCCCCACCCTCCACCCCCCACCCCCCCACCCTCCCACCCCCCTCCCCCCACCCTCACACCCCCCTCCCCCCACCCTCACACCCCCCCTCCCCCCACCCTCACACCCCCCCTCCCCCCACCCTCACACCCCCCCTCCCCCACCCTCACACCCCCCCCTCCCCCACCCTCACACCCCCACCCTCACACCCCCACCCTCACACCCCCACCCTCACACCCCCACCCTCACACCCCCACCCTCACACCCCCTCAACTCCCTCATCTCCCCTCACCCCCCCAACTCCCTCATCTCCCCTCACACCCTCCTCCTCCATCCTCCTCCTCACACCCTCCCCCCCCACCCTCACACCCTCCCCCCCACCCTCACACCCTCCCCCCCCACCCTCACACCACTTCCCTCACATCCCCTCCCCCCCGTCACCCCATCCCCCCCCTACCCTCACACCCTCCCCCTCTACTCCCCCCTCACACCCTCCTCCCCCTCACACCCTCCCTCCCCTCCCCCCAACTCCCTCATCTCCCCTCCCCCCCCCCCCCGTCACCCCACCCTCCCCTCACACCCTCCTCCCCCCCTCACACCACTCCCCTCACATCCCCCCCGTCACCCCATCCCCCCCTCACACCCTCCCTCCCCCCCACCCTCACACCCCCTCAACTCCCTCATCTCCCCTCACACACCCCCATCCCCCCTCCCCCCCCCACCCTCACACCATTCCCCTCACACCCTCCCTCCCCCTCAAACCCTCCCTCCCCCCTCAAACCCTCCCTCCCCTTCTCACATCCCCTCCCCCCCGTCACCCCACCCCCCCTCACACCCCCCTCCCCCCACCCTCCCACCCCCCGCCCCCAACCCTCACACCCCCCTCCCCCCACCCTCACACCCCCCCTCCCCCCACCCTCACACCCCCCCTCCCCCACCCTCACCCCCTCCCCCCCCACCCCTCACACCCCCCCCTCCCCCCACCCTCACACCCCAATACTATCTCTCTA